>NC_138994.1:10775522-11375522 GCF_964341445.2 Mesoplodon mirus
CCAGCGATTTGCTTCCAACGTACATATTCTCATCCTGATAAGAAACCCTTTTTGTTTATATGCTTCGTTCGTGTACTTTAACTGTCCAACTTACTCCTTCCACAAATTCCTCCCATACCCACTCCCCTTAGCTACTTCACTCTGGCTAGAGAAGGCTCTTTTCAAACTTGAAGGATGATTTTACCCACCAGGGTATGTGAAGGAACCCGGGAAACAGTATTGTTTGGATTCCTTAGGCCTCCTAATGTATGGAGAAGGCAAAAATAATAAATAAGCATAAGTGGAACTTTAAATAATTCCAAACATCTTATAATTCAGTAAATAAGTGTATTTGAATTTAAGGTCAGTTATCAGTTAAAGCTGATTTTTTTAAAAACAAATTCAGTAGTTAGTACTCAAAAAAACATATATATCCATCTGTCTGGAATTACTTGTTCTTTAAAAGTTGGGCAACATAGTATACTAGAAAAGACATAATGCTAGGTTCTCTATTTCTAGTTCTGCCACTAACTAGAAGAATGTATCAGTCCTAACTTCTCTGTAAAAAAAGCCAAAGGCTGGCTGTGGTTTGGTCCAGGGCTCTGTGACATCACAAGGCACAGGTGGACACAATGGCTGTGTCCAGGACAAAGGAACAGGACATACTTGATAGCCTCAACCTGGCTGCATGTTAGAATCACCTGGGGTTTAAAAAATTTTTTTTTCTTTTTTAAAGAAAGGATGCCGACCTCCACTCCTAGAGATTCTGATTTCATTCAGCTGAGGTGGGACCTTGGCATAGGGTATTTTAAAAGGTCCCCAGGTGACTCAGTCAGCCGGGGTGGAGAAGCACTGCCTCAAGTAACACATTCCCGGTTGCAGCTGTGGCCTCTCAGACAGGTGTTTCTCTCACTCCGGGAGGCCCCTCAGGAATCACGGGTCATTTGCTTTAAGAGGAAGGAGATCTGAGTTAGTTTGGTCAGCAAAATCCTCTGACCCAACTGGAGATCAATGACAATGTCAGGTTCGAGGGATCTGACAGCACTATTTATTCAGATAATGTACGAAAAAAATCCGGTTTCCATGACAAACTTTCCCGCAGCCTTGACAAACAATGATTCCCTCATCTGAAATAGAGAGGGAAAATAATCCACTGAGGGAAGGGGTGGTTTTGAATGATAATTATAAATTAGTCTACTAACTAGGGAAATCATGTTTAATACAGAAGAGGACAACCCTGGATCAAGGTTCATTTTTTAATAGTGAAACATCATGCTGAGCAAAAAATGAAACTGACTTGGAATAATCACAGACAATTTATCTCCTGGGGTTTGGCAGTGGGAAAATTAATCTCATGACTGATATGAGGAGCCTATCAAGAGAGCACCACACACTGGGGGTCATGTCCACCCAAGCAAGTATCCTGGAACCCCTCTCATTGTGTAGAACGAAATGCTATTGATAAGATCTCACTAAAGAATACAGATTACAGATAAAGCAACATTTTCCTTATCCCCTCGCAAATCCACAGCCCACGTCGCCTGATGATAGAAGAGCTCCTTGTCTTATTGGTCTTCAAGAGCCTCAAAGAGAAATTCAATCAATACTTGCTGAGTGCCCACTACAGGGGGTACGACCGACTCACTGTGCTAAATGCCAGAGAGGATGCAAAGATAAGCAAAACACAGTCCCTGCCCTCTAGGACAAACCAGCAAGAGAAGTGCACCACCCCCATGCAGGGCACTTTCCTGGCCTCCTCCTCTCTCCCTCACTACCCTCTCCTGAGACCCACCTGAGCTAACTGAAGTCCCTCTATTGTGGCCCAAGGGCCAAGGCTACTCTCTCTCCTGTCATCATATACCCACTTCTTGGTGCCAGCACTTGGTGGGAGGTGGGGCCTCTGCAAAGGCGAACACCCCAGACCTGGCCTGATCATTAAAGAGTTCTACCTTTTCAGGATCCCTTGCCGAAGGCTGTGACTGCGGTATGGAAAAGAAACTTTGGTTAAAGGCTTCGTAGACATGAACTTTCGGTTTTACTATTCCAGAAACATTTGGGGGCAAGATCTTACTGAAAAACATGCACCTGCTTGGATATTATTAGACCTCAAGCAAAGAAAAGAGCTTAAACTGAGAACTTGGTGTAAGGGCCTCTTAACCTGCATTCTCCCCGTGACTGCCGGATTCAGTTGATATCCCTGATGGAGATGCTCAGGGCAAAGCAGTGTTTCCATCCCAAATCTGCATCTTTCTCTGACTGAAACAAAGGGTAAGAGGCTGCGACTCTCCTGGAAGGAACAAGAGCATCGTCTGAGCATTTCCCCAAGCTTACAGGGAAGCCTACTTTCTTCTCTTCTGGTCCTTCTCTAAATCCCATCTCTCCCTGCAACATGGCTTGGCCACCTCCTCAGGTGTGACTGGGGTATCTGGACTTATTTGTTCTAACAGATGTACCAGGACATAAGCACTGCAGGGGCTGCTCTTCAAAGGGAAGCGGGAGGATCAGATTCAGGGCTCAGTTCTGCCACTGGTGTACGACCACGGACAGGTCACCGGCCCTGTCTGGCCTCAGCTTCCTCATCTGTGTGCTCTGGGAACACAGCAGAGCAGTGACTGTTCAACTTGGGAGGGCAGGGTGATGCCTGAGTGAGGGTGGTACGTGCCCCAAAATACCACCCTTGAAGGTTCTAACCTGCTTGCACTGTGGTCATGCATCCCATTCCTTACGTAGGAGTGGGGTGGGGAAAATATTAAGACTTATTGATCTAAACCAGCAAGATCCCTTCTAGGAGTCTAACATACTTTGACGGGAAGCTAAACATTTATCCATACATGTTCCCACTGCTCACAATAGATCTGGAATGTTTTGGAAATTACCTTCAAAGAATATACTTTTGAATCCTCTAAGTGGTAGCAAGTCTCTCACTGGTTTTTAGAAACAACCAAAAATCCAAGTGTCCTCGATAAATTGTGCAATCAAGCTGGGTAATAGTATTGATCAAAACTTCAGTGTGGACCACGTCAAAGTTATATTTAAGCAGAGACTAGAAGGAATTGTGTAAGGATAATAGGCTTAATAATAAATATTTGCTTTTTTAGGGCTCTTTTTTTCATTTTAAAGTTGAATTACTAAATGAAGTTTAAAAAAAAGTAAAAAAAAAAAAAAAAAAGACTAATTTGTCTTTTGAACATGAACATTGACCCTGAAGGGGTTATTATTTTGGAAGAGACAACATTCTTTTGGATGAGTAAATCCAGGTACGTTTGTGGGAAAAACAAAACAAGACGCCAACAAATATTTCACTTTATTGTCAAGTGGTATGTTCATTTTGCTAGGAAAAAAAGCTGTATGGACAAGCTATATGTTTTAAGAACTATGGCCTCCAAAAGAGACAAAAAATGCATCAACTTTTGATTTACGAACAGTCTTGAGTCAAAATTTTAAATGGCCTCATAACCAACTATCAAAAGAATCTTGGGAATTCCCTGGCAGTCCAGTGGTCAGGACTCAGTGCTTTCATTGCCGTGGTCCAGGTTCAGCCCCTGGTCAGGGAACTAAGATCCTGCAACCTGTGCGGCACGGCCAAAAAATAATAATAATAATAATATTTTCTGCAGGGGGTGGGCTACCCTTAAAACCAAACTCACAGAATTATCCCAAGGTATTTCAGAGTGCTCATGGGAGCCACACCTGCTAGAAAGCTGACCTGAAACGACTGCAGACCAAAGGACCCTGCAAACAAGCTATTAACAAATCAGAATAAAACATTTTCTCAATAGCTTTTAGGTACATAGGGTGTCATAAAGAAACTTGTGGTTATTCAGGTCTTCAAAATATAAGCAAAATAAAACCTAAACATTCCATTTTCAGATTTAAAATCCACCCTGCTAAAAGAAAACAGCTTACTTTAAAATGGCTATCATGAAACCAATTTAAGGTTAGTTCTGTTCTTTTTAAAACATCTAATATTGCTTGGGGGCTGGAGAAGGGGACTGTAAAAGAGTACATATGACAAGCAAATTCCAGTTCTAGGAATTTATCCCAAGGAAATAATTAAGCAGTTAAGATGGGCTCAAGAGTTTAGCAGTAAGGTTTATCACAATTGTTTATAGTAATGAAAATTAAAAACAGCCTCAATATTTAAATGGTTGAATGGTCAAATTACAGTACACTCTTTCACAGAAGTATCACACAGCCAGTGAGAATAATGTTGTAGAATTAAATTTACTGACACAGAAAGATCCATGTTATATTCCAGTTTGGGGAAGAAAAACATTATCTCTGCAAATATGTGCACATAAAAATGTCTAGAAGGACATATATCAAGATATGAGGGCTTCCCTGGTGGCTCAGTGGTTAAGAATCCGCCTGCCAATGCAGGGGACACAGGTTCGAGCTCTGGTTGGGGAAGATCCCACATGCCGCGGAGCAACTAAGCCCGTGCACCACAACTACTGAGCCTGCGCTCTAGAGCCCGTGTTCTGCAACAAGAGAAGCCACCGAAATGAGAAGCCTGCTCACCGCAACGAAGAGTAGCCCCCGCTCGCCACAACTAGAGAAAGCCGCGTGCAGCAACAAAGCCTCAACGCAGCCAAGAAAAAAAAAAAAAAAAAAAGATATGAGTAGACTAGTCATCAGAGAAATGCAAACCAAAACTAAGGAGTTACAACTTCACCACCACTAGGATAACTATAATAAAGACAGATAATATCAAGTGTTGGGCATCTTTATGTCAGAGCTAAGACATATGTTAGACTGTTACAAGACAATAAAACTAACTTGACTTTAAAAATATATATATCAAGTGTTGGGGAGGATGTAGAGAAATTGGAACCCTCCTACACTGCAAGTGGGAATGTAAAATAGTGCAGCTGCTTTGGAAAACAGTTTGCTAGTTCCTCAAAAGGTTAGAGGGTTACCGCATGACCCAGAAATCCCACTCTTGGGTATATACCCAAGAAAAATCCATGGCCATTCAAAAATCTGTACCCAAATGTTCACAGCAGTATTCATAACAGCCAAAAAGCGGAAACCCTAATGTCCATCAAATGAAGAACGGATGAACAAAATGTGGTATATCCACATAATGGAATATTTATTCATCAATAAAAAGGAACAAAGCACCGATACAGGCTACAACATGGATGAACCTTGAAAACATTACGCTAAGTGAAAGAAGCCAGACACGAAAGACCACATGTAGCATGATTCCATTTATATGTAATGTCCAGAACAGGCAAATCTACAGAGACAAATGTAGATCAGTGGTTACCAGGGGCTGGGAGGTTTGTGGGAAATGGGGAGTGACAGCTAATGGGTATGGAGCTTCTTTGGGGGATGATGAAAATATCATAAAATTGATAGTGGTGGTGGTTGTACAATTCTGTGAATATACTAAAAGTGATTGAACTGTATATTTTAAATGTGTGAATTGTATGCTATGTGAATTATAGCTCAATAAAGTTGTTAAAATGTTAATAGAGATAATGTTTGGGTAACAGAATTATAGATATGTTGTGCTTTTTAAAAAAATTTAGACTATGCTTTCTTTTTTCTTTATTACGACAAATATGATAATACTTTGAGAGATTTTTTTTTCAAATCTTCCCATGTTATCATACAGAAAGCACCAAACACACAAAAGATTTGAAGAAAAGGAAATCACCTTTCTTATAATAGTGGAAAAACTGGAAAGAACCCATATGACCCCAGTGGGATGATCACCAGGCAAAGCATGGCTTATTACCACATCAACCCTGCTCAGCTAGGACCCCAGTCCCTAACCGGAGCTGGGCACAGAAGGCTCAAATGCTTTCTGAGTGGATAATGGTTTACTAAGGTGCTACTGAAAGTGACAAATGCAATGGTGCACTCAGAACATTTCCTAACAGGTCACAGGAGACATTCTGTGAAAAAAAAAAACTGAACAAAAATACAGAACACAGGGACTTCCCTAGTGGCACAGTGGTTAAGAATCCGCCTGCCAATGCAGGGGACACAGGTTCGAGCCCTGGCCCGGGAAGATCCCATGCGCCGTGCAGCAACTAAGCCCCCATGTGCCACAGCTACTGAGCCTGTGCTCTAGAGCCTGTGAGCCACAGCTACTGAGCCCACGTGCCACAGCTACTGAGCCCGCGAGCCACAGCTACTGAGCCCGCAAGCCACAGCTACTGAGCCCGCATGCCACAACTACTGAAGCCCACAGCGCCTAGAGCCCATGCTCCACAGCAAGAGAAGCCACCGCAATGAGAAGCCTGCGTGCAGCAACGAAGAGTAGCCCCCGCTCCCCGCAACTAGAGAAAGCCCGTACACGGCAACGAAGACCCAACACAGACAAAAAACTTTAAAAAATAAATAAATAATTAAATTAAGAACATATATATACAGAACACATTTTTACACTGTTCTACTTGCTATGTCTTTGTACATGAACAAAGATCATAAGATTATCAGAAGTGATGCAGAGACTGTGTAAAAGGAACTTAAAATTTTAAAAAGTCATGTAAGCAAGGACCTTGGGATTTTTTGTTTGTTTTTGTACGGTATCTGGGGGGGGGCGCATTTTAAGTTCTACTTTTCCCAGTCCATATGTGGTCTGGTGCACTCACTCATTTAAATATCTCTGAGCATGTGTTGCTCTGAGGCAGCAAAGTCTGAAACCAAACATGGGATATAGGTAGAGATAAAGATAGGAAAAAAAAAAAATCCCCAGCCCCTGGGAAATATAGCCAACCAGCATGTTTATTATTCACAGACTATGATTCACTGTCCCTATTTTTTAAGCCAGCCTCATACTCTAATCATATTGCTAGGTTACAGGCCCCGAGTTATGTGTGCGTAATAAAAACAGAATCCATCAAAATGATACATTAGGCTTTTCTCCCCTATATCATCTCTTCAGGGAGAACATTTGATCATTATAAAACATACACAATATTAAGCCTAAGGATTACTGTGGATTCCCCAAACCAAAGAGGTTTCCAATGAAAATGAAATAGTTATCCAATGATTCTTCAACCTGAAGAATGGAGACGCCATCGGAGGCAAGCAAATAACTATAACCCCCAGGCCCATGCAGATGGCACTGTTCTGTTCAGACATGAAGAAACCTTTACATAGCTCACTGGTTTTATATTTGGGAATATGGTCTACTGTCGAACTTTCTCAAGAATCACTCTCATACACTTTTCCTCTTGTGCACTTAGAAGCCATATGACTGCGGAGAGCCTCCTGGGCAGGCAAGTTAATGAAACAAAACAAACGCATGTGCACAACTACAGTCTAATTTCAGGATCAGCAGTCCTGAGAACATGAGCTTCATGAAACACCCTCCTCACTCTCCTCGTGGCAGCAGTATTAATACTCCAGACCTCCTATGAGGATAATTCATGCAGGTGATAACTATCAGAATAAATGATAAGCAAGGCCATTTCTAGTTAAGACTCATGTCTCCGTGTGTTTTTGCACACGCGTGATCTGCAATTCTCTGTGAAGTTGTTTATCCCCCTCTAAAACCAAAACATCGGGGGAATAAAAGAAATTACATATCCTCTAGCTGAAGAAAGTACCCTGCCTCACGTGCCACAGATCTCTTTGGTACTTGAGAGAAGTGACACCCAAACACTGTACAGTGAGGACCACAGGGCAGCAATGATGCAACACAAACCAACATTAGGCACAAGATCCAGGTCTAGGAAGGAGGTGAAAAACTCACTGACTGAATAAGCACCTTCTGGATTAAAAAAAGACAGCTCTGAGTGCTTAGTAACACCGATATAACTGCATTTTGCATCTGGTAGCTGGAGTCTCAGCTTGCAGGTGAGTCAATGTCTGGCTCAGACACACACTGAAGGAAAATCACAATATTGCCTCCTCTGCACTAGTTACTTCATCAATCAAAAAGAAACAGCATCAAAAAATATTCCTTGCTCAGGCATAGTATAACATTGAAAAATGATGACTTAGAGTAAAGAACACCTTTGGGGGGTGGCAAGGAGAATTTACATTATCTATGATGTGCCAGGTCCCTTCACACCTGTTAGTGTGTTAGCTGTCCCCATTTCACAGATCAGGAAACAGAGTCTCTAAGACTCTGAGGACACAGCTACCAAGGGACCAGAAAGAACCCAGGTTTGTCTGATTTTACAGTCAGTACATTCTGCACAACATCACTGGCTGCCTAGTTTAACTGCAAACTCTGCAATGCATTTCATTTAGAATTTTAAAATAATATTTCCCACTACGTTTGGGGATCGAAATTTTTACTGGTAGGTAATTCTGGGAGTGAAATTCTGACCTTTGCCCTTAAAAGCAGTTACACTAAAACATAACCTTTTGATAAGGGTTGGACTCTTTTACCATGAACTCTGAAAAGTCTGGATTTCTAAATACAATTTGGAAATATTTACATGAACCGAAACTATATTCCCAACTAAGGCTAAATAGTTATTTTTGGTTCTTTAGCCAAAGTTGTTCCATAACTGAAACACTAGACTCCAGTGACAGAATGGCACACGAAAAGGTGTGGCAAAGAAAACAACATACACAGGCTCTGGTGATACGCAATGACTGGTTTCCATGTCATACATGTTGGTCACTCTCTTTACACTCTTATTTGTGGACAGATGCCAGGCAGCAGTTAACCAATCCAAGATGAAATGTTCAAGTTCAAAACCTGACCCCAGTTTTGAAAGTGGATTTTTAAAAAATTCAATCAGAAGGAAAACTTAACTGACATGAGTTTTATTGTGAAGTGTGTACAAATTTTCCTTTAAAAAAAACCCCGGGATTTCCCTGGTGGCACAGTGGTTAAGAATCCGCCTGCCAATGGAGGGGACACGGGTTCGAGCCCTGGTCCAGGAAAATCCCACATGCCGCGGAGTAACTAAGCCCATGTGCCACAACTACTGAGCCTGCACTCTAGAGCCCACGAGCCAAAACTACTGAGCCCACGTGCCACAACTACTGAAGCCCAGGCGCCTAGAGCCCGTGCTCTGCAATAAAGAGAAACCACCCCAATGAAAAGCCTGTGCACTGCAACAAGGAGTAGCCCCCGCTCGCTGCAACTGGAGAGAGCCCGGGCGCAGGAGCAAGACCCAACGCAGCCAAAAATAAATTAATAAATTAATTTAAATAAATAAATAAATAACCCTGAATTTGAAAAAGGTGGCCTCGTATTACTTCAGGTGTTTCCAAATTCTTGTTACCCCAAGAGCACGGACTATTATTTACCTAAAATGCTTAACCTCCAAAGAGTTCATGCTGTGGCACTCAGGTATACACATGTCAATTCTCCACCTGGACACCTGGTACCTGATACACCACATTAAAAAGTACACAGTGGAGGTCATTAAACAGAACCTGCTCCAATGCACCATACCCACATCCTGAACAATACGTTTTGTTTCTTTTTTTTTTTTTTTAAACCACTCACTAATTTGGGTTCTTCCAACCAGAAGGGGAAAAAAAGCCAAGTCTGTCCACAAAATGTCCTCCCAGCCACGGTGCCCGAATCCACAGCCTGAGTGAAGGCCTGAAAGTTAAATAAATGTAAACCAGGCTCTTCTCTCCAGAAAAAGATGAAAAGACTTTTTGGACAGCCCCACGGTGCTCCCGTGAGGAGACAGTCTTCGTTTAAAGTTTCGAAGCGGCTTCACTGCTGTCCCACAAGGGGTCTTGAAAAAAAGGGTACCATTCCCACCGCTTAACCTGCTTAGCGATGTCTTGCTGCCCGAAAGGAAGCCCGCTGCCTCCAATGCCAAGAAACCTGCAAGGCAGGTAAGCAGAATCAACCCCTAGGGTAAGAACGCTTACCCACTTCCAGTGGCATTCGTTTCCCAAAGTTCTCGCATTTTGAAAAGTTCAAGCGAAGATTACAAACGCAAGACATTCCCTTCCCCTTGGTTACAGGGCCCTTTCTGCCCTCCCTCCGCGGCCACCGCCAGGCCGAGTTGGCGCCCACAGGCGGGAAGGGTCCGGCAGGTGGGGCGGCCTCCCAAGGGCCCGGGGCCTTCTGGAGACCCCGAGGTGCCGCTAGGACGACACAAAGTTGCGCCGGAGAGCACGCGGCCGGGTAGGCGCTGCTCGTGACAGCCGCGCTGGCCCGCGAGGCCCCTGGGTGGCGGACGCCTCGGCGGGGCCGGCCGTGGCCGCCACTCCGGCCGGTCAGGAGGCCGCCACTCCCCGCCCGGCGCCGTCTCCGCCCGGGCGCACGGAGCCTGGGGCCGCCGCCGCCGTGCTCCCGGCTCGGACCCCGGCCCGTCCCGCGCCGTTCCCCACCCCAACCTTCCCGGTCACTCACCCCGGGGCTGGGCAGCAGCAACGCCAGCAGCAGCAGCTGCAGTCGGGCAGGCATGGCGAGGACTCGGCCCTGGCTCCTGACCGGTCCGGCCGGCTCCAGGGGGGCGGTGCGGGCGGGCAGAGAACGGGGCGGGGGCGCCGCGACGAGAGCGCGGCGGCGGCCGGGACTCTGCAGACGCAGAGCTAACTAGGCGGTGGTGGCACCCCCATTCCCGGCCCTTTAAGTGCCGGGCGCCGGCGCTTCTTCCGGTCGGGGCGGGGAAGGAGGCGGGGCCGGCCTAGGGGCGGGCCTGGGATTGGGCGGGGCCCAGGCTTGGGGGCGGGCTGGGGCTGGCCTGGACGGGGCTGTCGCTGGAGGGGCGGGGTTATAGGCGGTGCCAAAGGCGGCTTGGGCCTCCGGCTGGCCTTGAGTGCCCCGGCCGCGGCGGCAGAAGAGCAGCAGGCTTCTGCGTCAGGCATCTAGGGACGCTGAGTGATCGAGGCAAAGAGCTTGTCTGAGGGCAAGGGGAGACCGGCAACCCCGCCACGCGGGCGCACTCCCTGCCCCAGGCGGTCCCAGTGATCCCGCTGAGAGATCCGCTGCGTCAGACTTGATCAGGAAAGGCCAGGAGACAGCCGGTGCCGAGTGTCCAGAGTCCCCGCTCCGCCTTCCCGCCGTGGTGGGATCGTCAGCGACCTCCGGAGTGAGGGTCGGCAGCTGGCAGGGGATTCCTGCAACCCGGCGCTTCTGCCCTGCGCGCGGCTATCGCCGAGTTCGCAGCCCTGGGGTCCTCCAGCTGCGCCTCAGTTAGTCCAAACGTCCCTTTCTTTGTCCTCAGGAATTCCCCTCAAATCATGTCCAACAGCCACCAGTTCCCTTTGGAATAACCACGGCCAAATCATTCGCCAAAAATTACAAGCAAAGAAGGAAACCATTTCAGCTGCTGGTGTCATGTGTGTTTATGTGGCATTTGTAGATGTGACCTCGTGAAGCTTGACATGTGTCCCAACTCGCTGGAGGGAGTGGGTTTGTTGAGGACTCATACGAGGTCCTTTTGAAGGCTGTGGGCTATTAACCTGATGTAAAGAGCCCCGCAGCTGTTTGGTCACTCTGTTCCATGCTGCCCTCCACTTTGATGGAAGCCTCTCTCCAGAGGACATTTGTAACAAGACAGAATAAACTAAGGTTCAGAGCACAACATTTCCATATTCTAGGAGAAAAGGAAAAAAAGGATGGCAGCTTCTCTAATTTTTCTTTTTTGTTTTTTTAATTAATTAATTTTATTTTTGGCTGCCTTGGGTCTTTGTCGCTGCCCGCAGGCTTTCTCTAGTTGTGGCGAGCGGGGGCTACTCTTCATTGCAGTGCGCGGGCTTCTCATTGCAGTGGCTTCTCTTGCTGCAGGAGCACGGACTCTAGGCGCATGGGCTTCAGTAGTTGTGGCATGCAGGCTCAGTAGTTGTGGCTCGCAGGCTCTAGAGCACAGTCTCAGTGGTTGTGGCCCACGGGCTTAGTTGCTCCACGGCATGTAGGATCTTCCTGGCCCAGGGCTCCAATCCGGGTGCCCTGCATTGACAGGCGGATTCTTAACCACTGCACCACCAGGGAAGCCCTCTAATTTTTCTTTTTCTTTTTTTTTTTTTTTAAGAAGATGTTGGGGGTAGGGGTTTATTTATTTATTTATTTATTTATTTATTTATTTATTTATTTATTTTTGCTGTGTTGGGTCTTCGTTTCTGTGCGAGGGCTATCTCTAGTTGTGGCAAGCAGGGGCCACTCTTCATCGCAGTGTGCGGGCCTCTCACTATCACGGCCTCTCTTGTTGTGGAGCACCGGCTCCAGACGCGCAGGCACAGCAGTTGTGGCTCACGGGCCTAGTTGCTCCGTGGCATGCGGGATCCTCCCAGACCAGGGCTCAAACCCGTGTCCCCTGCATTAGCAGGCAGATTCCCAACCACTGCACCACCAGGGAAGCCCTAATTTTTCTTGACTTGCTCGTATGACAGCCTAAGATTTTTCAGGGTTGGGGGAAAGGAGTAAGCAATGCTAGAGAAATAAAGAAGTAGGGACTGTATTCAATATCTTGTAATCACCTATAAGGGAAAAGAATCTGAAAAAGAATATATATATATATATATATATATATATATATATATATATATATATATATATATATATATGAATCACTTTCTCTACACCTGAAACTAACACAACATTGTAAAATCAACTATACTTCAATAAAAAATAATATAATTAAAAAAAAAAGTAGTGGGGGACTGACCAGATGTCTGACCTGGGTGCATGTGAGTCAATCCTATCCCACTAGAGCAGACAGAAATGCTCATGGTAAACCAAATCCCATCAGCAAAGTTCCCCATTCCCAACTTCATATGCCTGAATCACAGTCAAGGGACTAAACCCTTGCTGGAGAATCCAACACACCAGTTTAAGAGTAGAACAAATCTTGGCCACCGTGAAAGCAGTAGACACATTTTGAAAAGTGTTATCTGCATGTCTAAATGCAAACGGAGAGGTTTGAGATTGGCAAGGGGTGTGCAGAAACACAAGCTCCATCACTCCTGACCAGTGTGGCCAGGTGTCCAGGGAGGCGCCCACAGAAAGTGGGAGGAGCTCTTTAATGATTATCCGTCCAGCATGCAAGCTGACAACAGGATCTGTAAGACCACAGGGTTGAGTTAAAAGAGAAGCCTGATCAGGAAATGCTGCTTTCACATGCCTTCTCTGGTGCTTTTTCTCCGACAGAGTGACTCTAGGAGGGGAACTTTCCGTGCTGGAACTCTGGCAGCCCTTTTACAATTCAAAATGTCACTGTGACCCTGTAAGCACAGTAGATAAAACACAAAGAGGAATGCTTACCTCAATCTGACTCATAAATCAGTTTTAAAGATCCAATAAAGAAAAAAAAAAATCCATTCCAAGGAGACTGGACCAGGTAGGTATATTTATCTTGTACTCATCTGGACCAAATCTCCAGGCCATAACTGCACTGTTATAGGTTCTCAGAATTTCTTATGCACCAGTGAGGTTACTCGTATGCTTAATCAGACAGGCACATGTCTTGTGCCCGTCTCCATTTGATTGGCAACTCACACTGATAAGTTCTGGTTTTATTTACGGCAGCATTGCCCACAATCTTGTTCCATAGTCAAGTATTGTTTTAGACAGCTTTTTGCTTTTGATAAAGCAAAAGCTGGCATTGCTGATAAATACAGACAGAAATGGAAATATTTTTACAGGGTGCCTTTGAAGTGGACCTGCCCATAGAAAAGGCCTGAAAATGACCTTTCTGGAAGTTGTTTTAAATAACATCCACTAAACAAGGCAAAGGTCATGGTTTTAGTGTAAAGATAAGACCTCTTTTTCCACCAAGGTTAAAATATATGTTCAGCAAAGACTGGAGCAGGCAGGACCTGACTATGTCAGTAGAGGGGAGGGAGTGGTGGGAGAAAGTGAGCTAAAATCTTATTTTCACTTCTCTCTAAATCAGTGGCTCCCAAACTTGGAGTTTTTTAAAAAATAGATTCCCAACACCTTTTTCTGCCTTCCTCCCCCTACTGATTGTGAATCTCCTGTGGGTGGAGCCCTGTGGGGTGGAGACTGTGTGTTTTCCAGTTCCCGCAGGTGATAGGGGCAGCCAAGGTCCTGGAATCCGGCTCACTCATAATGTCCAGTGTTAATCCCTGTGGCCATTAATCCCTTTTCTTTATTTTAGCAAATGTCGCCCTCTAGTGGAAGTTATGATCCAGCCTTCAAATGTTTGTGCCTGTCTCAATTCTGTTTGAAACCCTTCAAAATTTCACTTAAAAATGATTATGAAGTTGGTTTGCAGATAGCTATTTAGTGAAAGAGTAGTTCCCTTTGAAGGAGACTTGAAAGGAAAAGCTGGTAAAACCAGAAAGGGAGGTCATGGTTGAAAGCTTCAGTACCATCTCAAAGGAACAGTGTCTTTACCAGGCTAAATCCACTTTGACTATTTTGAGTGACCTCCACGCTGCCGCTGCTCCCAAACAGACTTGAACTTACAGCACACGTTGAGGGGTAGTTAAGGGATAAATAAAACGATGAAGCAAGAGTTTCTGGTAGCAAGCTAAATGTTTATCTCCTTCACGTCCTAATTTTTAAAGGGAAATTCTTTAAAAGCCGCTGTCACTGTGAGCAGTTTGGTTCTTAGGTAAATAGAACCTTGGTTCTTCCTGTTCCAGGATGACTGGATTTGAAGAGATTGTGCCACTCACTCCGGAGAACTTCTCTTTACCACAGAATCCAATCTACTGTACACTTTTTTGCTACCGCAAAGATGATTCTTATCACAGTTAACATTGGTTGGCTGTGGGCTATTGTTTGGAAATGTGCAAACACACGTTTTATAGGACCAGCTCATGCTATCTGCACAGCAGTTCTATGAGGTAGTGTTCTTAGCCCCATTTTACAGATGATACATTGGAATCTTAAAAGATTAACAGTCAGGTGGGTAACACATAGCTAGTAAGCGGCACAACATGGATTTTTTTTTCCTTTGGCTGTACCGCACATCACGTGGGATCTTAGTTCCCCGACCAGGGATTGAACCTGGGTCCACAGCAGTGAAAGTGCTGAGTCCTAACCACTGGACCACCAGGGAATTCCCAGCACAACCTGGATTAGAACTTAGCTGTCAAAAAAAAAACAAAAAACAAAAAACTCAGCTGTCTACATAACTTCGGAGTTCATTGAGGCAACCACAGATGCTGCAGCCTGTTCCACCATCGCTGGTTGTTATCCTCGCCCCTCCCCCAGCATAGTGACAAGGTACCATTCTGTGGCCCGTAAATGTGGTTAGGCAGGAGCCCACACTGCCTTGTCCCTGGAATACTATTAACAAACAGAAGTTTGTACAAATATGTGGTGATAAGGGGCATTGCCTCAAATAACATGTAAGTCTCCTGATCTCACCTGGGGGTTGATTGTGCAAAAGCACAACTCACAAAAGGCACCAACCAGCCACCTGGGAGAGAAGAGTGAGCTTTCCCCTGGGGCTTCTGCCCTGGGAGGGAGCTCAGTCTAATCCTGATTATTTGTTCACTTGCCTCTGAGCTGTTGTATTTTACACCCATTTGTGCTGAGTCTATATGCCACCATGGTGAAGTGTCCATAGTGGTACCAGTGTATCGTATATTAATATTCTCAAAGGGCCAGCTCAGTGCCAACGTGGCAACGGCCATCCTCTCAGAGTGCCTCTTCTTCCTCACTGGTCAGTCCCTCCTAATCCCCTGGGATCCAGCTTATTTCAACAGAACTCTCTGGAAACTTCTCTCAAGCAGCTCATATTCTTCCTCCTGCAAAATCCCAGTGGGCTTATCTTTTTTACCCTGGGCCTCTCTTCAGTTCACGTGTTTTTGTTTGGTTGGTTTTTGGGTTTTTTTGGTCGTGCCGCCTGACTTGTGGGATCTTAGTTCCCGGACCAGGAATTGAACCCAAAGCCTCGGCAGTGAGAGTGCAGAGTCCTAACCACTGGACTGCCAGGGAATTCCCTCAGGTATGTTAACAGTTCTTTTTTCTTGAACTTTTCCTCCTTGGATAGTACCATTTTCTGGCTTTCCTCCTGTCTCTCTGCTCTTTTTCCTCCTTGCAGACTGTATTTCTTAAGGTTCAAGATATATACCTTACCTGTTCTCTCTCTCTCCTTTCTAAGAGAGCTCATTCACAGACATAACCAAATTTTATTTTTTTTAATTTTTTAAAAAATATTTTTGAGTATTTTTTCTTTTTTAAAAATATTTATTTATTTATTTTTTTGGCTGTGCTGGGTCTTCGTTGCTGAGCGCCGGCTTTCTCTAGTTGCGGTGAGCAGGGGCTATTCTTCGTTGTGGTGCGCGGGCTTCTCATTGCGGTGGCTTCTCTTGTTGTGGAGCACAGGCTCTAGGCGTGCGGGCTTCAGTAGTTGCGGTTTGCAGGCTCAGTAGTTGTGGTGCACGGGCTTAGTTGCTCCACAGCATGTGGGATCTTCCCAGGGATCAAACCCGTGTCCCCTGCATTGGCAGGCAGATTCTTAACCACTGCGTCACCAGGGAGGTCCACAACCAAATTTGAGAGTAGAAAGAAACTTTAGCTATAATTTTGTCACCTTCATTTTGCAGATGACCTCATCTTTGACCTCGGACGGTTACCACTCATTCATTCATTTATTCATTCATTCCTTTAACAAATACTATCAAGGGCTTCTGAGTTCAAAGGATTGGTACCATGAAGGAATATCACAGTTTGCAAGTTGGTAAAGGTGATAGGACGTGCACAACGTACAAGGCCAACTGTGAAAAGTGCAAGAAGGTGAGAATAAACTCAGAGACAGAACTATGGTGTTCAAGAGAGAGATGGGTCTGGTGGAAGGAAGGAGGTGGGATGGATAGAGCAGGGAGGGCTTCATGGAAGAAGTGGTATCTGGGCTAGGCCTTTTGTCAGATTTGATAGGGGAAAGGAATAGTCTAGGGGGAAAGGAGGCCCCGAACAGAAGCCTGGAGAAGGGAAAGGACTGCGTGGCTTCATGGAAGCCCCAGCTGCCTCATTAATGAGCTCGTGTGCTTGCTTCGGCAGCACATACACTAAAAACAAGTGAGCTCGTGCTTGACTTCTACCCAGAGGAGCAGCGGGAGATGAGCCAGGGCAGGCAGGATGGGCCGGTGGGTGGGGGCGTTAATGTCAGGCTGGGCTTTCTTAGCAGGCAGCAGAGTGAGATGGGACTGAAGGTACACTTCGGGGGGAGAGTTCGGGCAAAAGACAGGCATTTGAGAGACATCAGGAGCCGGTTAACAAGGGTTATTTGGGCCTTAACCTAGAGCAAGAAAAGGAAGGGGGGACCAAGGCTGATACAAGAGACCTTGCCAAAGCAGGATGGAAAATATTTGACTGGTGCAGTTAAACAAACAAGAAGATTCAGAAGAAGGAATTCAACAACAGTTATCAAGTGTTTACCATGTTCAAGGGACCGTATTACCAAACTGAACTTGGGTCCACTTGCCTGCCTCAAAGCAAAGCCAATTCACTGACACCAGGTTGTGATGAAGGAAAGCATAGTGTTTATCTGCAGCTCGCCAAACAAGGAGTATGGGAGTGGCTCATGCTCAAAACTCCCTGTTATTGGCTTTCAGGGATGGGTTTTTAAGGCAACACTTGGGGTGAGGGCTTCAGGGTACATGACTTTCTTCTGATTGGTTGGTGGTGAGGTAATAGGGTGATGTTTCAGGAATCTTAACCATCAAGTTTCTGGTTTCAACCAGTTTGGGGTCTACCTGCTTTTGCTCAGCTTAGAGTCACCATCCTCCACTTGGATGGGCAGTCTAATTTCCTGCAGAACTCAAAGATATGTGTGTCAGATCATTACGTACCTCCCCTGAGGAGGAACAAGGACTCTGTTTTATGGCTGAACTGTTGTCATTACTTTTCTTGTTTAACTGATTTTCCTTTGTTTCTGCATTCCTTCACTTCCCTAATTCCCAAGTCCTGCTCAGTTTCAGCTGTTCTCACCATGGAGGGAGCAAGTGAACAGGAGTCAGGGCCCGCCTTGGAAAAAGGGCAGATATGCTAGGTGGTGCTGGCTCTGCCCTAGTGGGCACCTACCCTGGTGAGGCCAATCATTCTACTCTACTGTGGTAGCTAAGTTTCCAAAGATGGCCCCAAACAATACTTTCCCTCCTTATAAGCCATGCTGCTCTTCCCTTCAAAAGTAAGAGCTATTTCCCTTCCCTTTGAACCTGGACTGTCCCCGTGACTGGTTTTGACCGGAAGTGACATTCTGAGGCTTCCCAGCCCAAGTTTAAAAGGCATGGCAACTTCCATTTCCTTCCTCTTGGAATACCTGCTCCTGGAATCTAGCTGCCATCTTGGGAGAAGCCCAAGCCACACTCAGGCCACATGGAGGAGAATGGAGTTGCTTTAATCAACAGCTCCCAGCTGCCAGCCATCTAGGTGAGCCATTTTGGATGTTTCAGCCCAATCAAGCTCCAGGGTGACCACATGGAACAGAAGTCCCTCTCTGCTGAGACGGTAAGCAGAGAGGGTAGGGGGTCTCCAGAGAAAGAGAACCAGGCATGGCTTTCTTGACATAAGAGAAGCCATTATTGGCCTAAGCTATTTTGTGATCTAAGCCTGGCCACGATGCTTGCCCTTGAACAGGTCTCAGTAATTAAAGGTATTAAGGCAAGTGAGGGAATGCAGGGGCAAAGGAAACACAGTCAAGAAAAAATAGTTCAGTGATAACACAGAGTCCTAGTTCCTCCTCAATAGATATACATAATAATCTGGTACAGTCTTTTGAGTTGTTCTACAGGAATTTAGGCCCCCACCCAGGTGGAGGATGGCTAAGACCCCAGACTGGTCTGAACCTAAGGAATGATGTTAACTTTTTCTGACCTTTGTGCCTTCAGTCAACTAAAGCTTGGACTCTCTCAAACTTTGCCCCAATTCTGTGCTGAATTCTGCTCTACTCAAGGCCCTTCATGAATATGCACACACTGCCCCAGCCTCTTCGTGAATATGCATGACTGCATCAGCATCTTCATGAATATGCATATACCCTTAGCTTAAAATTTCCCCGGTTTTGCTGCTTGGGGAGACACTGCTTTACGAAATATCCCCAGCGTTCTCCTTACTTGCTGCAAGTAATAAATCCTTCCTTCTCCCAGTCTTTGGCTTGGTTGTGTCTTTTGGCTTGACACCTACCAAGAGGCAAACCCTGTTTTCAGTTAACAAGGCTAGTTAACTCACAGATCTGTGAGAGATAATAAAATGGCTGTTGTTTTAAACCACTAAGTTATGTAGTGGTTTGTTGTGCAGTAATAGTTAGCCAAAACAGCTACCCATCTAACCAACTTTACTTGACCCATGGGTAGGCTTGTATCCAATCTGGCCCCAACTAGAGGAATGAAAAGAGACTCGTTTCCTTTTTACCGGCAAGGCTGGGAGGTGTGAGGCCCAGGAGCTGCCTCCATCATGTAAAGAAAGCCAACACAAAAGAAAAAAGTTGACAAGTAAAGAGAAGCACAGATGCAGTCAAGGAGCCCTGTACAAGCTTAAGTTCTGATTCTAGTTGGCTTGACATCAGCCTGCACAGCTCTTCTTCCCCTATTTAAACAAACCTTCCCCTATTTATCCCAGCTAGTTTGAGATGGGTTTCCATCACTTGCAACCAATAATCCCTGATTAAAATGCTAGCTCAACATTTCTAAGAGGACTAAATCAACAATATACATGACTACACCTGGCCCATGACCTACACTAAAGACATCATTTTACACTCACCATATTGGCAAACGTATAAAAAGTGTGACGATATCAAGAGTTGGTGAGGGTGGAGGCCAATGTGGGAGTGCAGATTAGAGCCTCCACTTTGGAAAATAATTTGCTATTATCTGGAAAGTTGGAAATGTGCTTACCTAGCAATTGTGCTTCTATGTGCATACCCCAAAGGATCTTTTGCACACACACAAGAATATTCAGAACAGCTTTGTTTGTCATACTAAAAACTGAAAGATATTTTAAACATCTAACCTAAAGAGGAGAGATGTATAAACTGCAGTATAATTGTGTACTGGGACGCTACACAGTAGTGAAACTGGTCGCATTACTACAATTCCTGGTTGCATTACATACAACATGAATGTCACCAATATTAAGCTATAAAAAGACCAAGTCACAGAAGAATATATACAGTATATTCTATTTCTATAAAGCTCAAAGTCAGGCAAAACTAAATAATATACAAATATGTGAAGCAAAAGTCTAAAAAAAAAGCAAAAACCAGACAAACTCAAAATTCAGGACAGTGGTTTTCTCTGTCAGAAGGGGCCGAAAGTGAGCTTTAAAGTTACTGATGATGTCATTTCTCTTAAACTAAGTGGTATCTGAATGTTCAATTTATTAATATCTCCAAATCACACATATACTTTTATGTACTCTCTGTATTCAGAGATACTTCAAAATCAAAATTTAAATGAATTTTTAAAAATTGGAGTATAGTTGATTGATGATGTTGTGTTGGCTTCAGGTATAGAGCATAATGATTTGGGAATTTTTGTAGATTATATTCCATTATGGGTTATTAGAAGATACTGGGTATAATTCCTTGTGATAGGCAGTAAATTCTTTTTTTTTTTTAAGCACCCTTCTTTACATTCATGTATTCTTTTTTTTTTTTTTGGATATAATTTTATAGCAGTAAACTCAGTAAAGACATTTTCATAGGTCAGTGAAAAAAAGGTAAAATCTTTCGCATATGAGGCATAAAATCACGTTAATGTAAACTGACAGAATGTGTGGTACTGGAACAATAGAGAGGACTGTGAAATAGAATAAAATTAAAAGTAGAGCCCGGGGCTTCTCTGGTGGCACAGTGGTTGAGGGTCTGCCTGCCGATGCAGGGGACGCAGGTACGTGCCCTGGTCTGGGAGGATCCCACATGCCACGGAGTGGCTGGGCCTGTGAGCCATGGCCGCTGAGCCTGCACGTCCGGAGCCTGTGCTCCGCAATGGGAGAGGCCACGACAGTGAGAGGCCCACGTACCGCAAAAAAAAAAAAAAAAAAAAAAAAAGTAGAGCCCGAATAATGTGGAACCCTAGTACATGATAAAAGTAGCATCTCAAACCACTGCTTCAAAAATGGGCTTTTTACGAGTTAATTAATTAATTAATTAATTAATTAATTACTTTTTGGATGTGTTGGGTCTTCGTTGCTGCACCCGGGCTTTCTTTAGTTGAGGCGAGCAGGGGCTGCTCTTCATTGCAGTGCGCTGGCTTCTCATTGCGGTGGCTTCTCTTGTTGCAGAGCACGGGCTGTAGGTGCGCAGGCTTCAGTAGTTGTGGCATGCAGGCTCAGTAGTTGTGGCTCACTGGCTCTAGAGCACAGGCTCAGTAGTTGTGGCGTACAGGTTTAGTTGCTCCGCGGCATGTGGGATCTTCCTGGACCAGGGCTTGAACTCGTGTCCCCTGCATTGGCAGGCAGATTCTCAGCCACTCCAAACTCTGTAACTCCACACTCCGGAAGCCCTCCTTTTCCACATGCTGCCTCTCCCCTTCCCTCATTCATTTATTTTTATTTATTTTTAATTTTATTTTTTGGCTGTGTTGGGTCTTCATTGCTGCACATGGGCTCTTCTCTACTTGTGGCGAGCAGGGGCTACTCTGTTGTGGTTTGTGGGCTTCTCACTGTGGTGGCTTCTCTTGTCCCCAAGCACAGGTTCTAGGTGCACAGGCTTCAGTAGCTGCAGCACGCGGGCTCAGTAGCTGTGGCACAGGGGCTTGGTTGCTTCACAGCGTGTGGGATCTTCCCGGATCAGGGATCAAACCCGTGTCCCTTGCATTGGCCGGCAGATTCTTAACCACTGCGCCACCAGGGAAGTCCCTAGGCAGTAAATTCTTGTTGCTTTTCTATTTTATGTACACTAAGTTTGTTTCTGTTAATCCCATACTCCTAATTTGTCTCTCTCCCCTTTGGTAACCATAAATTTATCTTCTGTGTCTGTGAGTCTGTTTCTGTTTGTATATACATTCATTTGTATTATTTTTTAGAGTCCACATATAAGTGATATCATATAGTCTTTGTCATTCTCTGACTTATTTCACTAAGCATAATATTATTTAGGTCCATCCACACTGCCACAAATGGCAATATTTCATTCTTTTTTATGGCTGAGTGATATTCCACTGTGTGTGTGTGTGTGTGTGTGTGTGTGTGTGTGTGTGTGTGTGTGCGCGCGCCACAGCTTCCTAAACCATTTGTCTGTTGATGGGCACTTGGGTTGTTTCCATGTCTTGGCTATTGTAAATTGTGCTGCTATGGGGGCTTCCCTGGTGGCGCAGTGGTTGGGAGTCCGCCTGCTAATGCAGGGGGCGCAGGTTCGTGCCCTGGTCCAGGAGGATCCCACATGCCACAGAGTGGCTGGGTCTGTGGGCTGTGGCCGCTGGGCCTGCATGTCCGGAGCCTGTGCTCTGCAGCGGGAGAGGCCACAACAGTGAGAGGCCTGCGTACCGCAAAAAAAAAAAAAAAAAAAAAAAAATTGTGCTGCTATGAACAATGGGGTACGTGTATCTTTAAATAACTTTTTTAAAGGCAAATATTGTCACATTGGGATAAACACTATCATCCAACCATATGCCTCATACAAAGGACACAGTAAGAATAAAATAACATGGAAAGGTTAGAAATAAACGGATGGGCAAACTTATATCAGACAAACAAACAAAAAACAGACATGAGTAATAATGCTAATGTGAGATAAATTAGAACTCAAGGCAAAACACATAAATAACTTAGTTATTTTATACACAGATATGTGTAATCCACAATGGAAATATTATCAGCCACAAACTATAATGAGAATAAATAGCATAGCCTCAAAATGTACAAACAAATAACAATAGAGGGCTTCCCTGGTGGTGCAGTTGTTGAGAGTCCGCCTGCAGATGCAGGGTACACAGGTTCGTGCCCCGGTCCAGGAAGATCCCACATGCTGCAGAGCGGCTGGACCCGTGAGCCATGGCTGTTGAGCCTGTGCATCCGGAGCCTGTGCTCCACAACGGGAGTGGCCACAACAGTGAGAGACCCACATACCGCAAAAAAATAACAATAAAAATAATCATGGAAAATGACGGAAGCATATTTTTTAATTTTTTGTTTTAAATTTTTATACAATAAAATTAAATCTTTTGGGTGAACGGTTCTGAGTTTTGACAAATGCATAAAGTCCTGTAACCACCAACACAATCAAGATACAGAAAAAAATCTATCACCCTCAAAAATGCCTTTGTGCTGCCTTTGTAGCCAAATGCTCCTCACACCCCCAATCTCTTGGGAGTTCTTTGATCTGTTCTCCATCCTTATAGTTTTGTCTTTTCTATAATGTCATATAAATGGAATTATGGCATCCTTTGAGTCTGGCTCCTTTCCCACCGCATAACACCCCTGAGATTCTTCCACGTGTGACATGTGTTGATAGTTCATTCTATTTTTGGCAATATTTTATGGCCAAGTAGCATTTAGTTGTAAGGATGTACCTCAATTGCTTACCACTTACCCACTGAAGTGCTTTTGAGTGATTGCAGTTTTAGGGGATTATGAAAATGGTTGTACTATTTTGCATTCCCACACAGTAATGAAGAAAAGTTCTTGCTGTTTTGCATCCTTGCCTGCATTTGGTACTTGAAGCATGATCTTAACACTTCACTATTAATCAATGAGAATACCTACACTCCCAATTAAGTATAAAATACAGAGAGAAATTTGGACAACATAATTACAGCTAAGATTGAATTAATAATTTTTTTTCAATTAATTAATTAATTAATTAATTAATTTTTGGCTGCATTGGGTCTTTGTTGCTGTGCATGGGCTTTCTTTTCTCTAGTTGCGGCGAGCGGGGGCTACTCTTCTTTGCGGTGCGCAGGCCTCTCATTGCAGTGGCTTCTCTTGTTGCGGAGCACAGGCTCTAGGCGCGCGGGCTTCATTAGTTGTGGCACGTGGGCTCAGTAGTTGTGGCTCATGGATTCTAGAGCGCAGGCTCAGCAGTTGTGGCGCATGGGCTTAGTTGCTCTGCAGCATGTGGGATCTTCCTGGACTAGGGCTTGAACCCATGTCCCCTGCATTGGCAGGCAGATTCTTAACAACGCGCCACCAGGGAAGTCCCAAATTAATCAATATTTCACGTCAATATCTGTACATGATAGTGAAAACATCTCCACTTCAAGAATCTGTGGAATATTTATAAAAGTAGATCATATTCTAGGCTACAAATAAAACTTTAATTCGTTTCCCAATGTAGAAACTGTATGACAGTGTAATAAATGTTGATTTAAAAACAAACGTTTGGGACTTCCCTCGTGGTCCAGTGGTTAAGAATCCACCTTCCAATGCCGGGGTGACGGGTTCGATCCCTGGTCGGGGAAGTAAGATCCCACATGCCGTGGGGCAACTGAGCCCGCATGCGCCACGACTAGAGAGAAGCCCTCGTGCTGCAGTGAAGATCCGGCGTGCCGCAACTAAGACCCAACACAGCCAAATAAACAAATAAATAAATATTTTAAGAAAATGTTTCAGCAGCAATAGAAATAATCATTGTAGGTACTTCACTGGTGGTCCAGTGGTTAAGACTCTGTGCTCCCAATGCAGGGGGCCCGGGTTCAATCCCTGGCCAGGGAACTAGATCCCACGTGCCAAAACTAAAAGAGCCCACGTGCTGCAACTAAGACCCGGCGCAGACAAATAAATAAATAAATAAATATATTTTTTAAATGTTGTCTGCCACTCCGGTTCTACAAGGAAATCAAGCCATTAGTCACTGAAGTCACCCACTAAGAGTGGGCCTGTGGGGATTTCAGGATGGAGAAAAACAGGAAGCATTCTGCACTTTGGATACTGCCCCTAGATAGTTAAGATACATATCTAAGGAAAATTTTCCACACCTCCTAGATTCTTGCATCTTCCCATATGTAGAAAAGCACTAAAATCATTAACTTGAGATGTCTGTTCTTCGTGATTAGCAGTAATCTTTGATGTTCGACTAGATGTTTTTTCCCCAGCAAAAAAATTCATATATAGCCTGGCTCCTCCCTTACCTCTTGGGAACACTTTCTCATAGCTCTCCTACTGTCTCCTGGGCTACAGTCCTCAGTAAGGCACTGAAAAAACTCAACTCACAGCTCTTACATTGTGTGTTTTGGTTTTTCTTAAAGTCAACATCATATAGACATTACAAAACACTTGCCAAAATAACTACTGTTTTGGATCAAAGAGGAATTTTAAAATTTAACTAAAGACTATGTAGCAAATAATGAAAATAAGAGTCCTATTCAACTACAAACTCAGGCTGAAATGCTTTCATTATTACAAAAAAACAATAAACTTTCCTTATTAAGTTAGGAGGAAAAAAGGAAAAGAATTCCTAAGGAAAACATATAAAGGAAGTAAAGATAACCAGATATCGTGCCCGTGTGTCTTCTGTTTCCTCTTCCAGTAAATCAAACCCAGAGAGCGAGGACTTATTATTGACCACTTGTGAATAATATGCCTGGCTCACAGTATGAGCTCAATACCTAGAAGTACTTTCAGCTTTCCCAATGTTAGATCTTCTCTCCTTTGGGCTTCCAGAGTAGGTGTTTATAGCTCTATTTTAGCATTTATTAAAGTATTGCAATCCATAAGTCTTCCACATCACACCAGTCCTTTAAAAACATATTTGTTTACCACTCAGAATGTGCCAGGTGACTGACATTAACTTATTTAAGCCTCGTACAATACTTTTTTTTTCCTATTTTTCAGAAACTGAGGCTCAGAAAAGCCAAGTGATCAAGGTCACAGGGCGAATTCATCACAAAGTCAGGATTTGCTTGCACATCAGTCTACTTTCAAACACAAGGTCTTTCTGCCGGAACAGGTCACTTTAAATTCAGGGACAAGACTAGTTTGTCCCCTCAGCTCCTAGCCTAGCTACTGGCACAGAATATTAAACAGGTTAGGCATTACTTGCGCCCTGCCGTTTGTAAGGTTTCGTTTTGTGTAGTATGGAGAAACGCACTACTCACAAGCCGACGACCTACGTCGCGAAAAAAATCAGAAGAATTTAGGACACCGCGCGACTCTTAGTCTTTCCTTGACGCCCATCTTTACGGCTGACGTGTAACCGCTCTATATTCTGGAGGACTCAGTGAGCAGGGCCAATCATTAGGCCAGGTTAAAGGCACGTGGCTGGAAGTTTGACTTGCTATTGGTTAATGGCGGTAAAGCCCGCCCAACCACCTCCGGTCTGCTTCTTTAAGTAGAAGCCCGGCGAGTTCCCCTTCCTTTCAGCGACTGTGAAGGAGTGAAGGTGAGGTGGTGTGTGTTCTGGGCCGGGGCAGGTCTGTCCCCTCTTTCGGGGCCTGGGAACCGGGTGGAGGGTGGGCGGTTGGCGGTGATGACATCCGAATTAAAGCACGTGTTAGACTGCTGATGAAGGTGATGCGAACTGGAGTCTGAGCCGGGCCGCTGAGGCGGCGGGTGGGAAACGGGCTCGCGGGTATACCACCTCCTCCTCATCCACCGCTCTCGTTCTTGCAGGTCCCGGCTAGGAGAAGGACGTCGGATCTCATTGTTCTCCCAGCTTTTCGACTCTCCCCTGAAGCCCTTCAGTAAAATGGCTTGATCCCAGCGGTGGTGTCCGTGTTGTTTGTCGCGACGCGCTGCCTTTGAGCCCCCGCCGCGCCTGCGCGTGGCGCCAGGGGTCAGGCTGCAGCGCCAGAGCAGCAGGCGCTTGCGCATAACTGGGGCCGTCTTCCCCCCGCGACGGCGGCCCTTTTAACCGCGAGCTACACGGCGGCACTGGGCTGCCGGGGTTGGGGGCTGGGGAAGTCGTCGGGGGTCCTGCAGTCTCTACTTATTCCTGTGCCTGTCCTTTGAGTCCGATTGTTCTCTCCGTGGCAGTCAGTGAGACGGGCAGGTTCATTTAACCGCGATGGGGAGGGCGTCTGCATGGAAGGGAGATGAGAATCCGGCTGTGGCCTTGAACCGCCTGAGTGAAGGCCGTGGTGCACTTGACACGAACTGGCTCCCGGTCCTGAGCTGCATGGGCTGAACTCGTCTGGCTGAGGTGTATTCGCGGACCACTTAGAAAAACCGCCGTTTAGGGTCAACTGCTTATTTGGATATGCCCCAGATAGCTTTTAACAGCTCACAACGACGGTTTTGTGCATTGCGGGGCACAACATAGGCACCTAAATAAATGCACAATCACGCCTTCGTAATCCACATTCTAGGTGATACCGATCCCTCCTGGATTTAGGTGAAACTTGCATCATTTCTGAGTACAAAGCAGCACGTGTTGAAGGGCAGGTATGCACAAGTGCCATGTCTGGCCGCTTTGGTACTTAACGGAGGGGGCCCCAAGTTAGCAGGGTTAGTAGGCAGTTGGTGTAAACTCTAGCTCAGAAGCAGGACTTTAAACAATACGAATCGAGGATAATAGTGCCCGCCTTATATCAGGGTGTGGTCTACTTTGGATCCTCTTAACAGGACGGGTCCAGTGACCACCCAAGAAACTGAAGCTGCTACTGGCAGCTGAGGGCCCAGGTTTATTCTGTACCACAGTTTATTCTGTTCCTATTGTCTAAGCAGGATCAAGTAGAAATAACTTGGATGCTTATCTAGTATTTGACATGAGATATTTATTTTGTGAAACAATGCAAGCGATTGTAAATCCCCACATTACTATTTGATTTAAGTGCAACAGGGTACAGTCATGTGTAATCTCTTTACACAATAGTGCATCTAGTCCTTTGCCTTTAATTATTGCACAAAAATTATAAGACCAGCGAACAAGACATGCGCACTGACAGGCAAATTGACCTACACAATGAGAAATCAGAACAGTACACTGACTGGAATGGTCCAATAATTTAAGTCAAATGTTTTAATGGTACAATTAAAGTAATCAAATAAGGGTTCAAATATGTTTTTTTCAATATATTAATTTCTTTAAAGTCCCGTTCAGGCAAGGTGCTGTTGCTGTTTAAAAAACCACTATGAGCTTTGTCCACAGATGTAAGTTGTCAAAAGTTAACCCAAGGTAAGTTTGATGTTGAATGCAGCTTTAAACAATTAAAAAATTGTATTGAGTACTTCTCAAAGGAAATTACACAGTTTGAGAGAGCCCCGAAACCTGTAAACTAAATGTTCTGACACAAATGCACAAAATAAAGTTGGCAACGTTAAATGTCACGTTAATTTTGAGATCTGTAGTGTTCGATGCTGAACAAACAGCAAGTGTTTGATGCTGAGCAAACATCAGCATCGTCTTGACTCAAGATGGTAGAGAGCAGTCTCCGGTTTTGGCCATCGGAAAAGGAAACTGCCCACAAAACATCCCAAACCAATTAGGTTAACAAAGCATTTAAGATGCCTATTTAAAGCTTCCCAGAGCTCACAGCAAGTGCCAGGTGGAAGGACGGTGGCTCTGGCTTTCTGGCCCCACCCCAGTCCAGTCATTAGGTTTGTTTGATATTTCCACATATGCTCAAGTCTCAGGAAAACATTTGGGATTAGTCAGAAACCAGGTGATTGTACCTCCTTGGTAAAAGGTGTGGGATGGTTTGATCTCATGGCTTTGCCTAATGGTCACATAAATCCCACGGTTCCCGCCCCAGCTGATAGTGTGTTAGAGTGTATATTCTATGGCTACTTGCTTCCAAAACGCACAATTGATAAGAGTAAGTTGCTATGCATATCTTTTTATCACCAAAGAAATGGTTTACAAAATTCTACTCCCCACCCTCCACGTGTGTAACCACACTGACGTTCTCTTGGTGTGGAGGGCTGCATCACACAAACTAAAAGTGAGAAAACATTCCACTGCACTGGCTGCCTGAGAAAAAGCTTTGGAGGCATCGAGGAGGCAAGGGGAAGCCTTCCAGCTGTGCAGCTTCGCTCTTAATGTGCTCTTTTGCTGCCACAAAAACTGGTAGACTTAGAAAAGCCATGGTGGGAGTCACCTGTAATCTCTGGATCCACTGTGACGATCCTTCCAGTTTTCCTTTGCTGAGTCAAAGCTTTGCAGGAGGCAATCTGGACCCCATTCACTGGACACCTCCCAGTGGGATGGGCACCAGTAGGCAGAGGGCAGAAGCTGTGGCACAAGGAAAGGCCAGTGCTACAGCCCAGGTGGCAGCCGAGAACCCCACACCTTGAGCTTCATCTCATAATACTGGGAACACCAGGTCTGCACCCATCACAGTTGATCAGCAGCCTCCACCAGTGGGTCTTTCAGGAGGCTGGAAGTGGAGCGAGGATCCATGGCTGAGTGCATGATAGGGATATAAACGTCGTCCATATTTGGCATGACAAAAACTTTCTGTAGAAAGAAGGAACAGGCATGTGGAAGAATGCTCTTTTCTCAGAGTTGCCCTAGTGTGTTCTGATAATAATTTTAGGCTTTAGACTAGTTTTTAAAATACATATGAAACAACTTTTCCTACACATTCCAAACTAATTCCTCTATGATATTTAGAAAGCGTTGAGGTATCACACCAGTGCACGAACATGAGAACCCAATAAGCTCTGAGGAAGAAGCAGCCTTTGATTTCATGTACATATAATAAAATTACTCATGAATTGATAAATAACATTAAGAGAATTAAGAGCGTAAGCTGCTCACAGTATTTCCAAACTATTATATCCAGAACACATATTCCAACACACATAAGCCAACTTATCCATTTAAATCCTAGCAACAAAAATGTAAGCTAATTTTTTTTTTCAAACCAGAACCAGTTAAAGCTACATATGAAAGAAATCCTACTATAGTGAACACCCAAAGGATAATGAGTGATTGACAATAATGGTGCTTTGCCTATCTGTTTATAAACTAATTTTATGTAAGTGAATTTTGGCAATGTATTCAACTTCAGCAATGCTTTCTTCCAAAGCAAAAACAAAAACAGGTGGCCATGGGAGAATGCAAGCAGTTACCCTTCAACTTCCCAACTTGCCTCAAAAATACCATGCACCAAAGTTTGACCCCTAAAAGAGATGACACTTATATCCCAATACCCCTAAAAGAGATGACCCACCCAAATTCCTAATGCAGGATCTAGGGAGATAAGAAAAAGGAAAAGAACTGAAGGCATGAGATTGTCTTTCCCCTAATTAGGTTCAAAGTACTTTGCCTTTTGGAGATAAGATTAAGCTTTCCATAGATCGGTTTTTAGTTATATTTAACCTATAGCTTTTAAATAATAAAAAATATATAATTTTAAAGGCAATAACTCAAAATATACTACTGCAAAAATAATACCGGTCTTCTTCAAAAGCTGAAATTTACTACAAAGTAAATAGTCTGTTAATCCGTAAAACCTTAAAAGACACCTATGCCTCAAAAACCTGATAAAAATTTGATAGGAACAGCTCATTCCACGGCCTCAGCTACACTGCTATTTCCCTTGGTGGCAGAATGCAGAAGACAGGCTTAGAGAATGAGCTCTGGCTTAGTCAACTCCAGAAGATCTCTAGACTACTCTAGAAGATCCACAAGGGAGGGACAGGCCTGATTCATCTTTGGACTTCCAGGGTAGGTGGTAGCTACACGCAGAATGTTTGTTGCAACAAACAAACAATTTGTTTGTTGAAAACAAACTAAGCAAGATGGGTACCACACAAGGGCAGGAACCACCACAGCCCGGGTGCTACTAGCTGGCCAAATCCAGGCCCCACCCAGGGAAAAAGTCCAAAGATAGCCCCAGCAGATGGACGGCTTAACCCTCGCTGGGCCTACTGGTACAAGATAGTCATTTTGCTCTTTGACCCCTACCTTTTGAGTTTCCTCTAAAGACTACTTCACGGGGTTCTGTGGATGAGTTTCAGAGTTTTTTAAACTAAACCTGAAACTTTATGCCTATTTGATCATATGTGTACTTTCCTGGGGTCCATAGTTTTCACCAGATTTTCCAAGGAGGATCCTGACCCACATGAAGTTCAGAACCTCTGTTCTACCCAGAGCTTTTAGAGCCTCAGCACGAAACACTAGATGACACTGCAGGTGTACCTGAAACTCTTGCTCCAGTTTCTTCTCTATCCAGTCTGTCACATGAACTAAAGTCACTTCTCTCTCTCCAAGTTTTGGCCGAGCTTTCAGCTCGATATGTGGTGGCTTCCGGAAACCATACCTTTTTAAAGACAAGTAATAACCACATTTAGAATCAAAGAAAAGAAGTGGACAGTACCAAGAGCAAACATTCCTCATTTACACAAGGCTTTATCACTACTTAAATGTTCTCTTCTTCCGAAAATCCCTTCTAAAAAACACTTCAGTGCAGCAAGTATGAATTGTGAACTCCCTGTGTCCCTGGACCCAGGGCCGTGATGATCTGAGAACAGTTGTGACAAACTAAGAAAGCCAGGAAATGCCACTGGAGAAGTTCATGACCTGGGCATTGTTTCTGGTTTTTGTTTTTCCTAAAATGGCAAGGATCTTTTTTGTTTCTATTCTTATGAAAGTAGGATATGTCTGTTACAAAATCCAAAATATACAAGTGTATAAAGCAGAAAATAAAAGACACTCTCTCTCTGAGTCTCATAACCAAGATAGGACCACTGAGAGAAGTGGGATCAATTTTCCCCACACTCCTAATATGCATACCTAAATAGAAATGTTCTATAACCTGCTTTTTCATTCCACACTCCACACCATAATTATGGCTTCTCAGTGGAGCAGACTGGCACTCAGAATTGTTGGTAAGGAATCCAGTCAAGAGACTGTGTGCTATCAAACTAAAAACTTCAACCCATCACGGACCAATGTTTTAAAAAATCCAGGCACACCTTGGAGATACCGTGGGCTCAGTTCCAGATTACCACAATAAAGCTAATTACTGCAATAAAGTGAGTCACGTGAATTTTTGGTTTCCCAGTGCATATAAAAGTTATATTTACACTATTCTGTAGTCAATTAAGTGTGCAAAACAATGTATGTATCTCAATTGAAAAACACTTTATTGCTAAAAAAATGCTAATCATCATCTGACGATGCAGGGTTGTCACTAACCTCCAATTTGTAAAAAACGCAATATCGCAAGTACAGGAAAGTAAAGCATAGCGAGATGAGCTCTGCCTGTACAATGAAAATGGCAAATTGCTATACATGTTTCTAAACACTCTCAATATCTATACTTATCTTTGTGGATTAATAAACAGTTCAGCACTCGAGCATGCACTGGGTGGCACTAGCCCAGCGGTCTCTAATTTTAACTCCCATTGAGCAGTGGCATTTGTAACTCCTAAGTCAAAGCTTGGAAGAGGAAGAAACGTATCAACGCTTACTATTTTAAAAAAATTTGTTATTAGGCTTGGAAAAATGTATAGTAAGTTACTTATTAACTGGTTATTTTTGGATGGTAAGGCTACAGGCTTTTTTTTTCTGTTTTCTTCATGTTCTTCCAGTGAAAACATTACTTTTAAAAAATAAAATCTAAAATGGTATTTTAAAGTTTTTACTGGGAAACACCAATATCATCATTAAATGATCAGTCAATTAAAAAACCCTTTTGTGATCATTCCTACAAGCCCTTCTGAACACTAAGGTTGTGTACCAGCATGCTGGTTTCACTCTATAACAGAACAGAGCTATCTTTTTCACACAACTGTAGCTTATGGTACAAAGAGGTCTTTTATGCAATCCTCATATACCCTTATGCACATTTGAATGTCAATTTAAAATTGAGATTTATAGATAGTGATTTTCTTCTGCTGGGCTCATGAAAAATTTATTTCAGTGATTCTCAATCCTGGCTTAGTCCCCCAACTGCTGAATCCTGGGGGCTGGGCTGGGCATAGCTTTAACAAGCCACCCAGGTGACTGTGATACACAGGTGGAGTTAAGACCCACTGGCTCAGTCAAATGACAACTCTCTGGGTAGACCTTCCACCGCAGTTACCAAGCACACATGCTCCTGCCTCCTTAATATCCAGGTCTGACCTGCAGAAGTCTTCCCTAACCGCCCAGGACTCTGCTGGATGTGTGATCCCCATCTGTAAGGTGGGCATAACGATGGCCCTATCTCCACAGGATGCTGTGAGGACTGGCCAGGTGAAGCAGTTACACCCCAGGCTAGGCAGAGAATAAGAGGTCTACAAATGATAGCTGTTCTCACTGGTGGAAAGGGTTGGCTTGAGAGAGGAGGAAGACCAAGAATAGAAACAGCTCATCCCATAAACTTCACCAGTAACCTTAACTCTTCCTAACGTGTGAAGATGAGCCTTTATATGTGAATTAACCACTCACAGTAGAAGACAGAATCAGATTTACAACTAATGTTAAGGTTCCACGAAAAACGTTGGTAAGTGTTTCTTCCCAGGAGAAGGTACTTTCCATAGTGTCGAGGGTCAGCAAGCTGGGATTTTATGGTCACGCAAGACGGGGGGTCACTGGCTGACCCCGAGGGGCCCTCTACGCACCATATTCGGTCCGTCGGGGGAGGTGGGATGTTGACCGCCAAGGTTCCTCTACATTCTTGTACTTCTACAGTTAGCAGCAGTGGTGTATTGGAGACTTCTTCAATCTTCTTTTTAATGAACTCTGTCTCCGTTGCCTTTTGGAAATATTTTGACTTGGTAATTTTATCAACAAACCTCATAATCTTACTTGTTCGGTGACCTCCAACATACCTTTAAATGAGGGACACAGACGGGTGTTAGTATAGACTTTGTTCCTTCACAAACAATTTGGTGGCTCTGTGTTCACCTGACTTTAGACCTGAGTTTCTCAACCGCAGCACCACTGACACGGTGGACTGGGCGATTCTTTGTTGTGGATGTTGCCAGATGTTTAACAGCATCCCTGGCCTCAGCCTACTGGATGTCAATAGCACGTTCCCCCACAGATATGACAATAAAAAATGTCTCTGGACATGGCTAAATGTCCCTGGGGGGGGGGGACAAAATAACCCCCAGGTGAGAACTACTACTTTATTTATTTTTTAATTTAATTTAATTTATTTATTTTTGGCTGTGCTGCATGGCATGCAGGATCTTAGTTCCCCGACCAGGGATCGAACCTGTGCTCCTGCAGTGGAAGCACGGAGTCTTAACCACTGGACCACCAGGGAAGTCCAGAGAACTACAACTTTAGACAAGGTGCAGACATCAGATAGAGCCTGAGTCTTGACAATGGCGAGTCTGACCAAGTTCTCCCAGTGCAAGCAGGGAAGGCATCTCACCCGCTCTCCTTTATAACCTTCAAATACTGAATATAAATCCAGTGTCCACTGAGCGAAACCTCACCATCTCTACATAGCAAATAAGAAATCAGGCTGCATTAACAGGGCCGCAAAACACAGTAAAACATCTGCCTTTTAGATGGTGTCACAGCAACTCTGAGCAGCAACGACTTGTCAAAGGGCTCAGGAGCATCTAAAGAAAAAAGCTGCATCCAGCTGATACCCTAGCAGCCCAGGAAAGCAAGCCTTCCTGTATCAGGTCATATCTACCTAAGACTGCCCTAAGAAGAGAGGATATTTGCTCTTAAAATCTTCCACAGTTCCAGAGTGTCAGGAATAGTATGTGTATGTGTCTCGGCAAAAGCAATTGTTCTTAAGAAGGTCAGGGGGCTTTCCTGGTGGCGCAGTGGTTGAGAGTCTGCCTGCCGATGCAGGGGACACGGGTTCGTGCCCCGGTCCGGGAAGATCCCACATGCCGCGGAGTGGCTGGGCCCGTGAGCCATGGCCACTGAGCCTGTGCGTCCGGAGCCTGTGCTCCGCAACGGGAGAGGCCACAACAGTGAGAGGCCCCCATATCGCAAAAAAAAAAAAAAAAAAAAAAAGAAGGTCAGGTGGGGAGAGTTTAAATAATGCACACAAACTTTAGTCCCAATTCCTCAAACACCTAGATTCTCTTTTCATCTTCTGTAGGATTTCAAAGTGAATAGGTTGATATTTTCTTACAAATACTTCTGAATCACCTGGTTTCTTTATCATTTTAGTTTCTTCACTCACTTTAAATAATTAAAAGATCCTTACAGAGAGGCAGCCTAAGCACTTTGATCGTTCAGCAGTCCAAGTAACAGGCAAAGGGAGCTACCAAAATGTAGTTCATGATCCAAAAGATCAGCTAAGTGACCCACGTTTTCAAAATTCACTGAAGAAATCACCTGAATGTTTCAACATCGTAGGAACTAAAAGCTCAACAGAAGCAAGTGTGACCCGTCGGAAGGGAAGTAATGCTCCCTATCCGCACTAGGGGGAGCTGTTGTGTAATCTGTGCTCCTTGTGATAAACACGCCCTTCAATTCTCTGTTATTGATTCCAACGGCCCAAGAAAACCATTTTGGTCTGGACCCTCTTAATTAGGGAAAGCTATTCAGGTCTTCAGGTCTGAAGACCCCAGAAGCTGGATCCACTCACCCTTCAGCCCCTGGGAGAAGCGGTTTGTCTCCTGCGCCAGGCTCTGGTGCGTCGTCTTCGTCAGAGGAGCCAGCACTGGAGGACTCCTCGTCGCTGTCGGCCAGACAGAAGGCCCTGGGCCTGCAACTGATCAGGGCAGAGTCACCAAGGCAGCTGGCCCAGCGCCAGGCTCCACCGCCACCACTGCTACCGCGTCATCACCCTCCCCCACCCAGCCCAGACAGAAGAGGCCCAATCCAAGAGTCCTCGGATTGGCCTGGTCCCCCGGGAGACCCTTCAGTGCCAAGTCCCCGGCAGGACCGCAGAGGACTTGGGCCTGAAGGGCTGGATTCTGCGCATGCGTCAGAAAGACAGGTGGTGGGAGTGTGATGCAGTCCACACAAAATGCAGTGATCTCGTCAACAGTGCGGCGTAGCCAATGGGAGGGTGAGTGGAAAGGACGATGGTTGCACGGGGGAGGGGACAGCTCATGTTGGCGCCACGACCACCTCACAGATGACGGGGATGTGCAGGCAAGTCCCCTGACTCTGGCTGAGGTCAACAACTATGCTTTTTGGCTTAGTTTCCTCCCGTTAGTTTTGGCTCAAGACTCCTTCCTAGTGAAATTACGTATCCTAGCCCATACCTGCCCCAGCTCCTGAAGGTCACAGAAAAAGCCAACAACCAACAAATCTCAAGGGACTCTAGGAAGCAACTGACATGAGAACCCAGGAACTTTTCAAGAAAAGTACTAATTTAAAACCGTTTTTTAGGGCTTCCCTGGTGACGCAGTGGTTAAGAATCCACCTGCCAATGCAGGGGACACAGGTTTGAGCCCTGGTCCGGGAAGATCCCACATGCCACAGAGCAGCTAAGCCCGTACACCACAACTACTGAGCCTGCACTCTAGAGCCCGCGAGGCACAACTACTGAAGCCCGCGCGCCTAGAGCCCGTGCTCCGCAACAAGAGAAGCCACCGCAATGAGAAGCCCGCGCCCTGCAAAGAAGAGTAGCCCCTGCTCGCCACAACTAGAAAAGGCCGATGCACAGCAACAAAGACCCAGTGCAGCCAAAAATAAATAAATTTATATTTTAAAAACCACGTTTTTTAAATGAAGTAATAAAAAACTTCACCAGAGAGCAATGTCCCTTGTTTATCTTTCCAGGGTAGAGCCTCAGTTTCCACTGGATCACTGGCAGCAGCCAGTGATCAAGGTTCCCCTGTGAGGGCCCTGGGGGTTCCTGGCCAAGCTTGGGCCCCACAGAAGGCAGCTCCCTCCCTGGATGGTGGCTTTGCTTCAGAGAGGCAGAAAGCAGGGCCCATCTCTGAGGCTCAGAGACTTAATGGGGACAGAATGAACACAATTAAGCTACCAAATGGTCACTAAGCAGAGCGTGGGCCTTGTATTTTTATTTTATTTATTTATTTTTTTTGGTTGCATTGGGTCTCAGTTGTTGCTCACAGGCTTCTTAGTTGTGGCACGTGGGGGCCTTGTATTTTTGATAAGGACAAAAATCACCAGGACAGGGGAAGGCAGCTCAGCTTAGGTCCCATCTTCCTGCGGGCATAACCCTTTGGGGTTTTCGTTGGGCCACCACCATAACCCTTTGGGGTTTTCATTGGGTTTCGTTGGGGGCAGTCATCTCCTGGCCAACAAGGGCCAAGGGCACCCAAGGGCAGAGCACACCCGCCAGTGTGGACCTGAAGGCCCAGCAGAGGCCCCAGCACTGGGAAGAAGGCACTGCAATCTCCGCCCTGAAACAGGAGCCCGGCTGTAAGAGGACCGAGCACAAATGTCCTCCCTGGCAGGACACCCGGATCCTCCTTGATCCTGGCCCTGAAACATTAGAGCCAGCACTCTAGCCAACAGGCTTGAGTACAGTGTTAAAGGGAAACTCCCTCTGCAGACACAAAGGCCTCTCGTCCCTGGCCACGGGGACAGCACCCGACTCCTCCTCCTTCCATCAGAAGCCAGGCTAGTCCAGGAAATGCTCACGTGTGTCTGCTGGTCACAAAACCATCTCAGCGCTTTCCAGGGTTAGGCAGCCCTCACAGAGCTCTTCTTTTATATAAAAAGTAAAATATGATTCCCAAGAAAGCCTGCACTGGGTCTTGGGATGAAGAAAGTCGGGGAGCTAAGTCCCCAAAGATAACACGACCATCTCAGAAACCTATCTTACTTCTCCATCAGTAAAACGACTGTGCCCCCTGGCTCAGACCTCCTGCTGCCAGGTAAGGACAGTACAGAGCACAAAAGGCTGCTCAGTGTCCTGGACCACAGTGAAACCTGCAGAACCACTGTCCCCTTCTCTCCCCACTGGTATTTGTCATCTGGCAGCCTCCAGACCTGGGGCAGAAGATGCCAAAGGCTGAGCACTGCAGTGAGCTCTCGGGTTCCTGAATTAATCCTCCACAGGACAGAGAACAGGACAAATTTTGTGGCTTGAAGTTAATCATTTAGACAATGCTCTGTCAGTTAAAACAGATCAGATGACATGAAATTCTGACTGTGACCAAATGGCACCTCTCCTCTCAGCATAGGGGGGGCTGTATTATGCGGCACCCAATACTTACTAATTAAAAGTGTAATTAAATATTTCGCTGATATTCAAGTTTTATAACCGAACATGCATTTTGTGATCTCAACCTTATGATGAATTTCAGCATGAATTTCAGAGAAAGACACCCTGCACATTCTTATATAAGATGTGCTAGAACATGATAAGCCTACTTTTTAAACACACCTTAGAATTCGAGATAAGTGCAATATCCTTTCAAGAGTCACCTTAAAGGGCTTATTCCAGTTTTGCTGCCTCTGCTAAAAATCTTTTTGGAAATGCGCTTGCAGTCGGACACATAAGAAAAAGTGCATTATTTTATCACTGATACTCTCTGTCTTGAACCAAACATTTAATTTCTTAGTCTCATAATCACCATCACCCCTGAATGACGTCTGGCAATTTCTCAAAGATCCAATCCATCTAGAAAGTAGGAAGATTTGCTGTCACTCAGAATACTTAAAGGAATGGCACAGACTCCGGAAGCAACTCTAAAAAGCAGCTCCAAAAAACGCTTTAAGTGAAGGGTGCATAATTAGATTAAACGGCCCAGTGAGGACTGCTTGGAGGGGGACCACGCTCACGAGAGTGCATTAGTTTCCTTTAACAGAAGTCGGGCCCATATATCTGCCACACACACGTGCACGTACACCCACAGAGCTAGACTGAGTCACAGCGTGGGCGACAAGCACTGGGCTCCCAGAATATCAGGGCCTCGGGGCGGGGTGGTGGACCCGGGTACACCAGGGACTAGCGGCCCAATACAGAGGTCGGGGGGGCCCCCATACAGGGACTTGCACGCCAGCCCAGGCTGCCGTGGTAGAGCACTGGACGGGCCAAGGGCCTTCCAAGAAACGCCCGCCCCGATGTGCATTTAAAGAGCAGCCAGCGAGCAGCACATTCCCCTTCCTGACTCGCTTAGGTCCCCTTCAGGCCAATTCCTAAAGTTCAGACTGCCCAGCTCACCACCTGAATTCCATTTTGAGTGTCTTATCACCCCAAAGTCACTGTAACTACAATGTGTAACAAGAAGACTATTCGGGAAATACAAAGACTCAAGGAAAAATGTCTGCAAATATAAAGGTACCCACATTTCAAAGGGAAAGGCCTTCACTAGAGTGAAGCGACACAGACTTCAGTTTCTTACCAGCAGCCTCAGGGTCCTCATAAACTTTCTACAGTAAGCAGGACTTCCCACAGGCTGAGCAGCACCTCCTCAGGTACTCCCCACGGCACAGTCATTTGCACACTTGAAGGGGGACAGACAGAAGCAGCGAGACAGAGGCCCTGCCAGAGCAGGACGGCAGGGGACAAGCCCTTGCCCAGAAGTGAGGCCCTGGACAGGCGGCCACGGGCTAAAGGGAGGGCCTGGAGGAAAGGGCTGCTGCGGACCCACCACTCACACATGCTGCTCTAGGAGAGGCTTCCTCAGGGAAACCACACATCACACGCTCAGTAACAGCCACAGGTGCAGGGACTCTGGCTCTCCTCCGGCATTCAGCCTCAGGGCGATTCCATAGCTCCTGACTGAGGAGGAGAAGCGATGCTAGAATCACTTCTGGGATCAGGCTCTTAGCTATGGATGGGCTTTTGAGAGGCTCTTGAAGCTCCCAGAAATTGTGAGCCAAATGGTGCATGTGTAGGCATTCTCTGGGGGAAGGATCCAGAGCTCTCAGATTCCCAAGGGGGTCCTTTATGCAAAAAAGGGTTAAGGGTTCATTTATCCAGGCGTTTTCCTCCCAAGTGCCTTGAGATTGTATTTTTCCTTGCTTTTAAAATTAAATGACAGCCAATTACACATCAACATAAAATTTAACACCCTCACAGGAAGAAGCAAAACATTTTATACCAGACTCTACTGGAAAAAAATGGTGCTTTAGATATATATTATGAATTAAATATAATACCAGTATATTCCTAATGCAGAGGACTTTTTTCATGCAGTCTAGAGAAGCACTGCTTGCTCAGAAATGTGTCTGTCCTCCAATCAGCTGAGTTTATGAACTTGAAATTGTGCCAAGAGAGCTGCATGAATAACAGTGAACATGGAACGCCTCGGTGGCAAGGATCTCAGGGACCTGGCTGTGGTGGGGCCCTACCGGCTCCCAAGACCCCTCTTTCCAATGGAGTCCCAGCAGCCCTGGGCCAGCACAGGGCTGTTTCCAGAAAGGGTTCCCTGCACAAATGCTCCTGACCGAAGTCTGCTCAGTCCTGCTCCCGGTTAGTTAGAGCTCATTTTCAAGACTGCTTCTGCCTAAGGTGCTTGGTTTTACTGGCAGCTGGTTCTGCAACTTTGCTGTCCCAAGGCTGGCCTGATGGCACTCAGCTGGGCATGGCGTCAGGGTCAGGGCAGCTGGGGACAGAAGCTGAGTCTGACTAGAGGGCTAGATCAGGACCCCGGCAATACGAATCAAGGAAGTCTGTACGACTCTCCCCCCAGGAAAGCCTCTTAAATGCTCCTGATCTCAATCCACTCAGGTCTACAAATGGTGCCTTTATGTCGGGGAACATGATGAAAGGACAAGCTTCCTCGCGGTGTCACATGGGTCTGAATGAGACTCAGCACTGATGGGGTATGAAATGCTACATGGAGGGCTGATCAATACCACTCACCGGAAAACACAATCCACAGATTGCCGAATCCAAATACATTTTAACAAAACAGTAGAAAAGTGAAAGGAAAATAGCACAGATACAGGTTAGACTGCAATCAGCAGGTGAAATTCTCCAAAAATTAAAATATGAACATTTTCATTAAGTCACCTGGATAACTCAGAATCACCTTAGTGAAAGAACGTTCTCAAATGTATGATCCAACTCCCCCATCTACTGTGCTTTCACTACAATTATGAATACAAGCATCAGGTCAGCATCATAAGAAAGCAAACATCTAAGAGCCTGTGTCTTATATTTATATTTAGATGCTGAGAAGGTGGCTCCTTGTGGCATTTTCCTATCATTGTACTGCTAATTCCATGCAAAGGGGCCAAAGATGTGAGAAGCAGACCCCAATCAGCATCTTTAGTTTGGTAAAAACAATAATATAATTTAAATATGTAGTCTGAAGCAGTCATTTTTAAGGTGTGTGGGAATGTGAAAGTTCCAGCTTATCCATTCTAGGCATCTAAGAAAAAAAAAATCAGGTTCATTAACTATCTCACAAATTGGGAATATTTACTAAATTAGACAAACTCGGCAACAGATGCAGTATCTTCTACAAAGAGAGAAGTTTACTAAGAAAATAGATATTGTATTATTTAGGGGAAAGGCATCTCAAAACACTTTAGGAGCACCCTCTTGGCTACAAAATCAATCGTCTAATTATAAATAATTCTGACTCTGTGATTAAAGCAGGCAGCCCCCTGAAGCACCTCAGCCTGGCCCACATAGTGCTGTTTGTGGCTGCAAGCTGAAGGAGGAACCTTCTGGATGATGCTTCTCTTCATTAAGCATTTTATTGTGCAGCCTGCCCGGCTGGTCTGAGTCAGGGATGCTTTCCAGGTAATCGACACTGTATACTCCACTGGCAGCACGAAGGCCTATGGCACTGAGCAGAGGCGGGGACTCACAGTCCACAGGGGGTGAAACCAGGAGACTATTCCCTGAAATCCTCCGGGGCCAGGAAGCACTTACATGAAGCTCGTGCTCAACACTGGGGCTATACACATAAAACCTGCTTCTCAAGGGCTAGAGGAAGAAGGTGGTTCCCCAGGGTTGGGTTAGTAAATTCATATAGCCCCTTACCCTTCTTTGCCAATTTCTCCAACCTTCAGGGCTTCAACAAGAGGCTCTTTACCTAGTTTGGTCAAATTCATTTTGGTCTCAAGAGTCATCAGAAAGGACCCGTTGTAGGACATTTCCAAATCGATCCAGAGTCCTGGAGAAATGGTGAAAAAACAGAAGGTTTTTTTTCCCCCCCCAGAAAAACATGCCTATAAGTGACAGATTAAAATTTATATTTTAAAGTATCTAAGTAGGTATCACATTGAAAGTCTATATATATTGCCTGTACTACCAATGCATGCAAGAAGAGACTGTGAAAAGAAAAGTTTCCGGAAACAGTTCAAGCATCTGGCAAATTGCCAGCATTTCAACATTCGTTAAAATGGTCACAGTGAGCTCAGGGTCCTGTCCTCTGGGTTCTTCTCACTTTTGGTAAGAAACACACTCCCAGGAGGAGGACATGGCTTGCGCCAGGGCAAAGCCAGGACGAGGTCTGCGTTGTCCCAGCTGGTTAGAGGCAGAAGAGAGGTGCAGAGACTTCACAGCAAGCTGGGCTCTTTAAAGACACAAGTGAGAACCACTGTCTTTCTTAAAATTATCTATTGTTTGGGGGTGGGGGAGGGGAGGGGCACAGAAAATGGTTCAGGTTTAGCTTGGTATGATAAGAATGGTGACAAAACCTTTTAGAACCCTCTTCTTTCTGGAAATTGCGTAGGAATGGAATCAAAAGAATTCGTGTTCAAGCCCCAGGATTATCTAGATAAAGTTGGGTAACCACTTTGTACCTTAGTTGAAAAACCTGTTCCTTAATGACGCAGATGTAGAGAATGGACTTGAGGACACGGGGAGGGGTAAGGGTAAGCTGGGATGAAGTGAGAGAGTGGCATGGACATATACACACGACCAAATGTAAAACAGATAGCTAGTGGGAAGCAGCTGCATAGCACAGGGAGATCAGCTCGGTGCTTTGTGACCTCCTAGAGGGGTGGGATAGGGAGGGAGGGAGGGAGACGCAAGAGGGAGGAGATATGGGGATATATGTATATGTAGAGCTGATTCACTTTGTTATAAAGCAGAAACTAACACACCATTGTAAAGCAATTATACTCCAATAAAGATGTTAAAAAAAACCCCAAAAAACCACCTGTTCCTTAGAAAAGACACTCATGTCAACGAGAGCAGAGACCATATCTTAGAGGCTTTTGGCTTTGCGGAATTTCACTGGGAAGGCCCACCAGCAGAAGTGGCCACTGACCAGAAGTCTAAAACGCAAATAGGGGTCAGTCATCTCATGACCTTTTCTACCCCAGGGTCCTATGATTCAGCAGGTGGGACAGACTATGCTGTGACTTTACCGAGTCCAAGCTCTGTAACACTTCATGGACTTCCCATCAAAACGTGGTCCTCACATGCACCCCAATGCTCACTGCAGCACTATTTACAATAGCCAGGTCATGGAAGCAACCTAAATGCCCATCAACAGATGAATGGATAAAGAAGATGTGGTACATATATACAATGGAATATTACTCAGCCATAAAAAGGAACGAAATTGGGTCATTTGTTGAGACGTGGATGGATCTAGAGACTGTCATAGAGTGAAGTAAGTCAGAAAGAGAAAAATGAATATCATATATTAACGCATGTATGTGGAACCTAGAAAAATGGTACAGATGAACCGGTTTGCAGGGCAGAAGTTGAGACACAGATGCAGAGAACAAACGTATGGACAGCAAGGGGGGAAAGCGCGGGGGGGTTGAGGGGGTGATGAATTGGGAGATTGGGACTGACATGTATACACTGATGTGTATAAAACTGATGACTAATAAGAACCTGCTGTATAAAAAAAATTAAATTAAAAAATTAAAAAAAAAAACTAGATCCGCTAGCTGGCTTGTGGGTCCTAACAGTATATTCAACAAGTGTAACTTTTTTTAAATGCAAAAAGAATCAATAATACAGTGAAAAAACAAAAAAACAGGGTCCTTCAAGTGGGTGTTTAAATGTTAATAAAGTTTTATAGATCCTCATAAGACAAATGACAATATCTAAAAGGAAGCAGGAAATGAATCTAAAACCACTGTTCACACACAGCCGCATTTTCAAGCAATTACAGTAAATAACTTATCCCGTTTGGCCACCACCTCAGATAATAGCTTTCTTAACTTCAGTAAAGTGCTGATGGTGTAACTCCTCACTAAAGGCAGAATAATTTCCATTCTGCTTTCACCAAATTCTTTCCATCATAATTGAAGATAATTATTTTCTGTGAAGGACCTGGTTTAATTAAGTGATATGCAGATCAGTTGTGAATGTCTTCTTTGCAGCAACACACAAAACTGTTTTATTTCTTGCTTACCTTAAACATTTAAAAATCATTAATTAGCTTGCTCTTCAGAGGCAGTGTTACTGGAAATAAAGGGCACATCTGCCTTAATAAAGACATTTAGTCATTAATCACTTCCAGTAGAAAGGGAATTAGGGCAAAAGGCTTGATATTAGTAGATTTTAAACTCAATATAAATGGAACATCAATAAAGAAGATATGTCTTCTTGTATATCGCCAGCTTTATTTAACTTGAGAATCAATAGACTCAAACTACCTGGCTGTGGTACGTATTCAGACATAATCATTTCCTTTGAAAATCCCAGTCAGGTTTCCAATAAATATTACTAGTATGTATTTGCCTTCGAAGGTTGTCATATTAAAGGCACCAGAATTTTACTTGTTATAATAAAGTGGAAGGTTCTGTTTGTCTGTTTTTAAAATGAGGGGATATGGACACAGGTTTGGTAAACAGCTGGCCCACACCCCAGTCATCGGGACATTCTACTCAGTGACGTGTGGTCCAGCCCCGCTTCCCGGGAGCTGAGGCTGGGAAGAGGGAAAAGCATGTGGAGTCTAGTCACGTGGACCGGGGCTTGAATTCCCCTGGAAGTTTCTCGATGTCTAGGCACCGGTCTCCTCATCTGTACAGGGGAGGCCACACGGCTTGTACAGCCTGATGCTTGATGCATCCTGGCAGGGCTCTCCCCTTTCTCATCCATCACCAGCCACTTCCTTCTTCTAACCACTCTGGGCTACAGCCTAACTTGCTGCTGTTGCCATAGCCGACGGGGACCAGACCAGAGGAGGACACAGGGCCAGAGGGAAGAGGCTGCACTGGGCAGCCAGAGAGCCCTGTCCAGGCTGGGGAGTGGGCAAGGCGAGGACATCTGACCAAGCTCCTGCGTAGGGGATGAAGCCTGTTTCTTGTATCATTGTAGATGTTCCATGAGGCCCACCCACGGGGCCTTGCTCAGCCCCCATTCTCAATGAAGATATGAAGGAGTCAAGAAGGGTTCGAGAATCTTTAAATACAGATATAAACTGCAAACACTCACACAAGTTATCTTAATATGACGTGCTTGCATTCAGATGAGGGTAAGATGACAATTTTAACATTAGGTGCAAAGAAAAACACACTTCTGTGACAATGATTCAGTGGCAAAAAGCTCCCTGAAAACCTTGGAGTGCACGTAACCGGAGCTAAAACCACGTGGTTACATAAAGGGTGAGTCAGGAGCTCCCACCTTGCAGGACTGAAAGGCGAAATCAGCAGTTACTAGAAAGGTTGTCTTCTCAATGAGGACAAATGTAGCCACACTGTGAAGTGGTGCCAGACACTGTGCTCTGAGTGGCACCCTAACCCTAACGAGCTGCATGTTCCTCACCTGGGTGAGTGTGGGAACAGAGCTTTTTCTTCTGGGCTCTTGACAAAGGTTAAGACTTGCTTGTGAGGCATTTCATTTAAAATGTTGCTTCCTGTAACCATCTGGTCTTGGTAGTGCTCAATGACAAAAACCAAAAGTTAAGGAGCAAGGCAATTTTTTTTTTTTTTTTTTTTTGCTTTTTGCTGTACGCGGGCCTCTCACTGTTGTGGCCTCTCCCGTTGCAGAGCACAGGCTCCGGACACGCAGGCTCAGCGGCCATGGCTCACGGGCCCAGCCGCTCCGCGGCATGTGGGATCCTCCCGGACCGGGGCACAAACCTGTGTCCCCTGCATCGGCAGGCAGACTCACAACCACTGCGCCACCAGGGAAGCCCCAAGGCAATTTTTTAAATCTTTAAATACGCATAAGGCAGCCAGTCCTGAGAGGTTCTCTGGAAAGGGCATGAACGCAAAGGGTCTTGTCTTAGTCTTCTTAGGCTGCTGTAACAAAATACCACAAACTGCGTGGCTGAAACAGACATTTATTTGGCACAGTTCTGGAGGTTGGAAGTCCAAGATCAAGGTGCCGGCCGATTCATTCTTGGTGAGGGCTCTGTTCCTGGCCTGCAGACAACCGCCTTCTCCCATGTCCTCGTGTGGCACAGCGAGCGAGCTATCTCTCTAGTCTCTCTTCTCATGAGGGCACTAACCCCACCATGACCTCATCTAAACTTAATCACCCCAAAGGCCCCGTCTCTAAATACCATCACATTGCAGGTTAGTGCCTCAACATATGAACTTGGGGGGAACACAGACATTCAGTCCGTAACAATCTCCACCACATGAGGGGTCTTCACGTTGTGAGGCTGTCCAGTGGCGAAGGGTGGCACCTGATTACCAACAAGTCCCTATAAAACCAGCCCTTCACTGGCAACAAGGGAAACACAACTGACAATGAACATGACAAACTTCAGTCTTCACACAAGGACTTGAGGAGCTCGGAGGGCTGTTTTTCTGTTTTTCTTCAGCCTCGTGAGGGAAGGATCAGTTACTACCACCGCTACTCAGACTGTGGCAAAAGCTACTGCTCGCTCCACCTCAAAATGTTTATTTAGTTCTTAACGCAAGCTATCAGAGCTCAAGACGCTGAAGTGAATCCCTGTCCTCTGGAAGTTTATGCCTGAAGAAGAGTAACGATGGCCTGGGCCACCTGGTGCAGAGCAGACCTAGGTGCCAGCAGAGACAGTACACATGCCCTGGTATGTGTCACCAGAGACGAGTAGAACAGAGGTTCTTCCGCCTTCTCCCTGGTAGTTGATTTAATAGACCCCATGGCCTCAGGAGCAGTCCTACCGTGCTCGAATAAATCTAGTACTTTCACTCAGCAGTTCACTGTCGTATTTACTATTAAAATAACTAAAAGGCCTCAGTCTCACTGGAACAGGTTTAATGGGGCAGGGGTTGCTCAGGAGGAGGTAAGAGGCCCTAAAGCCTTGCTCACAGGGTCTGGCTCATGTTATCTGCTCCTCCACTATCCTTGTACCCGTAACTGATGGCTGATTTTCACTCTGAAAGCCAACATTTGGCATCCAAAAAACAAAAGCTCTTAAAATGGAAGATTTAATAATATACTGATTTTAACAAGAACAGATGTTTGAGTTATTCAGCTCCTAGACGACCACATTAGTGACCGTTTCATTCCTGGCAAACAGACTGGTGCCATATTGCTCACTCGGATACTGCAGAAAACTAGTATTATTCCTTGTAATTGGATGTGTCCTTTAGGACAGATGTCATTTTTGGTTTTGTCTACCTGTAACCGTTCTCAGAAACAGCTCCACCTTTCAAGGTCAACACAGTCCCAAATCAGAGTCTCTCCTCCCCCACCACCCAAGTTCCACAAATGAGTATTTTTTTTCCCCTTCCCACAAAAGGTATATTTTCCTCGTGCAACACAGATCTGGTCAGAGAGTTTATGTGCCATTCTTCTCAGTGCTGAGCCCCACAGTCTGGCCCTGTCACCGTGACCGACCTCAGGCAGCTGCCCTCTTGATGAGGGTGTAGCCAGAGGAACAGACAGCTCACAGACTGCCCCTGGTTCCACTTTTCTGCAATACTCCGCTGGCAGAGTAGCTTCAGTCCCAGCACTGAACAAAGGCACCAGGCACCACAGATCAAGGTCTGGAAGACAAATGTAGATGGTGGACCTGCCAGACACAACTACAGGCATCTCTGAAGACAGACCAGCTTCCTCTTCCTGTGGGACATGGTCACCTTCCCACAGAATCCAAGCCCTTTGGTGGAAACTCGGACTGTTAATCGGGTATCTCGAAACAGGGCAAAAACGGCGCCACGCGGCACTCTGTCCACGTGGACGCTCAATGACCATCTGCAGACAAACTCCACCTAGCAAAAGCCCTGAAGACTAAATTAATTCATCTGAACCTGAGGGGTCACAGTCCACAGCCTTGGCTCATTCTGACACTGCTGACACCCCTGCGGGCACTGCTCTGAGGTCACTGGTCCCAGGCACGGAAGAGAAAAACCTGGCTGACAGACGAGCGTCCCCACCAAACCCCTTCGGGAAGATTTTACTAATCAAGCTTTGCAGCAGCAGCAGCAGCAACGAAAGCCGATGGCTTCCTGCGTGTCACGTGTGCTCTCTGAGTGCTGACATGAAGCGTTTAATCTCCTCCACAAGCAACAGGGCAGAGGCTACTGCCATCGTCACTCTATGGATGGGGAGCCCAAGGTGTTGAGCGCTTAGAAACCTCCCCAAGGCCTTGCTGCTGGATGATGAAGGAGCGGGGCCCAAACGCAGGTAGCCTGGCCCAGAGCTTGTACGCACGGCAAGCCTCTGGCTCTGGCCTAGAAGCTGTGAGCGGCATGGAAAAGCGAGGCTGCTGAGTGATCTCTGGCATGTCTGGGCTTTGGCTTATGCATCTAAACACAGCAGGGTCCTGCTAGGGAACCTCTGATTGCCTTCCCAAGTCTAAACAGTCCATCTGCCCAATTCTTGAAGGGTTTGAAAAAGGAGCTACACATTTTTAATTAATTTTTATCCATAAGAAACAAGATTAGGAGAGAATGTACCAAGAATGTACCAAATGTAGCAGAATGGTCATCCTGACTATCTTTGAATGGTGGAACGATGGGTAATGTTTCCCTTTTTCCTTTTCTAAATATTCCAGTTTTCCCCACAATGAGTATTTGTTGAATGAACGAAGGAGCAAACATTACCCTAACAGAGTTAATAAAACAACTGGAAAGGGCTTGGCCTGGTGGCCCCCCGAGGACAGGCCCTGGGGACAGCAGCCTGGGGTGGGGATGAGGAGTAGGGGGGGGCCCTGCTCTGTGGCCTGTAGGGAAGGAAGGAGACCACCCCCACCCCATGGTGAGGTGTGTGTGGAGCGGGCAGGGGTCAGACAGGAGGTGCACAGCCAGCTTCCGAGGTTCACATCCTCTCCACCTTCTGGCCACGGTTCCGGTCCCGGGAACGGTGGTCCTTTCCCCTCATCCACTGCACTGGAACCTGGCTGTGTGTCTGGAACCAGGAATGGCCTTTTCCCTTCCATCTGTTCTGGGAGGACCTGCCGGCCTCAAGCTGTAGGATGGGTCAACTGAACACCTCAGCCACTCACATTCTAAACTCTCCAAGAGCGGCAGCAGTGAAGGCAGCGGTAATGTTGGTAAAAATAACAATAGTTAACACTTAGAGCTTGTTTGGCACCTGATGTTTTCCGAGTGCCTTTCATGTATTAACTCATTTAAGCCACCAAGTGGGTGCCATCAGTCTCCCCCCCAAGAGAGGAGTGAGTTAGTGACGAGGTTAAGGACTTGCCCAAGGACAAGGAGCCGTGAGCCCGGTGGTGCGGCCCCCGAGCTGGAGCTCAGAACCGCCGCTCTGTGCTGCCTCAAGAAGAGCATCCTGAGGATGGAGCGATCCAGCAGCTCTGGCCCAAATATCCCTCCCAAGCCATGTGCCTTCAACAAACAAGCACAAGTTAGGAAATATTACTAAAAAGAAGGGTGTGGGGTGTGTAGGGGGGATCCCCTGGGAGGCGCCCCCTCCTGAGAGCGGTCGAAGCCCCCTTCACCCTAGGGGGGCAGTTCCCTGAAAGGTGAACTCTGCTTTTCAGAGTCAGTTTTAACAAGTCACTCCTGACTTTCCTTCCCCCCAAAGGAAAGGTTTCTCTTAGAGCAATGGAATCCAAGATGCATCGTCCCTTCATGTTCATTTCTGTTATACCATCACATGTAGCCTTTGCAGACTTGGAAAAACCTAATTTGACCAAACTTTTAAAACCTACAGGCTCTATGTCTTTATCATCTCTTTCTTTAGTAACATTTCTTCCCTTGTTACATAAAGCAGGCAGATCTCTAAAACTTGCCCTGAAAGGAGTTAAGTAAGCCTCAAATGGATTAAAAACTGGCGAAAGCTTTGATCTATATAATAAAATGTCTTGATGCAGCTCTGGCTCCAGAGGAACGGGAAAGAGACTTGAGACTTAGCCATTTAGCGAATTTCACTCAAAGCCTTACAAAGCTGCCCTGGGAGGCTGCAGAGTTCACAGCCACAGGGACACTTCTTAGATGCTGCAAAGCCCAGCTATGGCCCTGCTCCCCTCTCACTGGAAATTTCTACTAGTTCAACAAAGGACAGTTCTGAGATAAGAGACTGCTAACGCATAGAAAATAAAGCACGCACACGTATTATTTACCTTCTTTAAGCCTGACTCTCAGGAGGCTTATGTTACCTGATCATTTACCAGCTCGTTACAAGTCAGTTCCTAAAGAGGCAAAGAGCAAAGGGCAACCTAGAGCCCCCCAGAGCCAGAGGGAGCCAGGCGGCCCTGGAATGCCATCAGGGCGAAGATCCTAGCTCTGCACCTGACACATAGATAATGCAGCTGTTTAAATTTCACATGTGGTTGAAAGAACTCTAGCTAGACCGTCTGCAAAGAGTCTTTTCTAGTTTTACTCTTAGTGAACCAGAAATTCACTAAACCTAGGAGCGCTCAGATTCATCAAAGTGTAGACACAATTAAGTGGTCACAGGTGATTTCCACGTGCTATTCGGTGGACTTCTGGATTTGCAAATAATTCTCTGGTCTATCTTCCTCTGAAATCGATGGGCTGCTAAAGACCTGGAAGTATGGACTTCACTGTTAGCTGAAATGGTGCTGGAGAGATTTGTTAGAGCTGCTACTTGTACTGCTAAAAAACCTCTCTGTATTTACATCAAATGTATACAACACAGAACTTGATTTCACTGAATATGTTCAAGAGCCACCTGATAGAGCCACGCAGAGACAAAAGCAGATGCTATAGGCTATCCATCTTACAAAGTAATTACTTCAAAACAAATATCACTCTCTTGAAAAGTTGTGATTATTTTCTCCCTTACTTTGTTCCTGAGCCTTTTGAGGAAGAATGTAAATCCAGTTTAAGTGGAAAGAGGCTCACTTGGAGAGGGATATTCTAGAAAAAAAGTGGAATGCTGCCGTGACAGGGAGATTTTTCCCTTTCTGCTCATGGACTATTCTTGCCTACCTAATTTATTCTTCTTTTCACCAGACTCCTGGGTACTAAATTTTCTGTCAGGGTGCCACAAAATACACATAAATCTTTACATCATAATTTTATTTAAACTCTCCACACATTTTAATCACCTTCTCACATGCACACATACACACGTAGGCATAAGTAATGTGTCTGTAACATGTCTTAAAAACCAAATCAGAGAACTTCCCTCCAGCAGAGAGCCTTACTCTCAAAATACTGCCCAACAATATAAGTCTTCATTTTTCAAACACTTACTGAGTGCCTACTTGGAGTGGAAAGGAACAGAAAGAATAAAACATGAAGCTCAAAGAATCTGCATCCTAGAGGTTAAGGCAAGGCAAAGATGTCACTACTTATGAGGAGGGGCAGCTCCCAATAAGAATCCAGGGCGGGGCACATGCAGACGAGAAGCCATGAGGGGTAAGTGGGCCTGAAATGCAGCCACTGCCTCTCACCGTGGCAAGGGCTGTGACCATGCGGGGCCTGGCCCCCATTAACTGGCATGTGGGCATCTTTGGGCTGGAGGAGGACCTGTAAAGATCCAGAAGACCAGAAGGGCTTGGAGCGGGAGTCCTGATCTACTCCCCACCGGTTTCAGGCTGTGACCATTAAGAACAGAAGACACGCAGCATGAAATATGGTTAAAACGCCCCCAACTCCCTCCAAACACAAAGCCTTGGTATTCAATCTGCAGCGACGGCAACATTCTAACGCTCATATAAATGCTCCTCCTCTCTGGAGTCAGTTAAGAGTTACCTTGGTGATCAACGTAAGGCTTGAAGGCCTGCAGGATTTTTGGCACAGCTACGCCCATGTCGAGCTCCGTCAGAGTTAGCTCGTTCATGAAGTAGGGGAGCTGGAGGACAGAAGGAAACAACCAAGGAGACTCGTTAGGAACCTGGGAAATGCTAGAAGTCAACATACTCTCAGAGGGAGCAATGGTCAAGGTTGTGGGGACACATTTATTCAACCAAAATTTATTGAGCATACACAACATCCTAGGTAGCGCTCTACAGACAGAGCAGCAGACAGAGAGGCAAGGTCCTTGCCCTCGTGGGGCTTATGATGAAGAGGCAGGAACAGACAGATAAGCAGACAAATAACCTATAACTGCAGAGCGTGACCGGTGCTACAGAGAAGATAAGGTGGGTAACGGGGCAGAGGGAGGCTGGGCCGTCCTGGATAAGGAGGTCGGCGAAGGCTTCCCTGAGGGTGGCGTGTGGCCAGAGACCACACTGTGGAGAAGGAACGAGCCATGCTGGTCAGGTTAATAATGCCCAGAGTTGGCTGAAGGCTGGGAAAATGGGCCTCTCTTAGACTACTAGTGAGGAGTTAGGAAATCACTACAACATTTCCTGTAGGCCAACTCACAACATGTATTAAAATCCTTGGAAAAAAAAAAAAATCACATCCCTTGACCCTGTGCTGGATACTTTCCCTTTGCCCCCCTGGGATCGAGTTCCTCACTACATCCCGAGAGGCTGGTCTGCGGGAACCACATCGATGGACTCTTGCCCTCTGGCTTCTGGTCGGGCTTGGCCAGTGGGACACACCAGTGGGCAGGGGGCGGGCAGGTACACGGAGAGGAGAACTGTCAGGCATTTGTCCCCTCCCTCTACTGAAGGCCACAGCTCCTGTCAGACAGGCAGCCCCCTCCACCTAGACACCCTGCCCGAGTCTGGGTTAACCGCTCCCCACCGCTCCAGCCCTGGGGTGCTGCACCATGCCTTTCGGTTTCTCTGCATCGGCCCACACCTTCATAAACCCTTCCCCAGCTTGCTGCACTGAATGTGCCTTCTGTTTTCCACTGGGACCCCAACTAACACAGCTGTCAGTAGGAATTTACTCTAAATGAACTAACGTAAGAGTGTTGGTATCATGCTCAGAAATTCCTACGTCGCCTCAAGAGCAGAGAATTAATTGACCTATGTTTCCTTGACCTGGATTTATGTATATGTATGTACGTTAAAAAAAATCTTTAGTCCAGTCCTAATTTTAATGTAAGATGTAAACTAGGAATCCACCTTAATTTTTTTTCCCAGTGGCTAGTCAGGTGTCTTAACCTATTTTTTTTTAACAACCAAATCTTTCCCTACAGACCTGCAAAGCCACCTTTCATTATGGGATTCCCATTGCACTGGAGTCTGTACTGAGCACTGTTTCCTACTGGTATCAAAGTGGTTTTGTTACTGTAGCTTTAAAATACATTTTTAAATCTGGCAAGTCCCTCTCTTTTCTTTTCCCCCAGAATTTTCCTCCAGTTGAACATTAGAATAATTTTGTAAAATTTAGAATATAAGTAAGAGTTAAAAAAAATTGAACATATGCTGAACATTTCCCATAAAATGAGAAGCATCTAGCCAGACACGAATTTAATGCCTATTTTGGCTGGACCTCTTCAGCTGTCTCTCTGCAGAGAAACTTAGACACTTTTAGGATTCACCAGTCAGGGAATTTCATCTCTGATTTTCTGTGGGGATGGAGGTGTTAATTTAAAGAGGTTATGATGTCTGAGATGGATAAAATGTGACTAGAGACAGTATTCAAATGTGCCTTTTGAACTGGTGGTTGCTTTATTTGGAAAACCTTTTTCCAAAGCATTAATGTTATGTGGTGGTTGGCCTCCCAATCAGCCTACAGAATGATACTTGGCCAAAAATGTAGCCAAAATCTTGCACCCTTGCCCCAGTCCTTTTTGTCTATTGTTGTCATCCTAATGCCAAGTGCTTCTGAGGCACGCCAGGTTCCTATGGGAACAGGAGTGGACACTGAGCCAGGGAAGTGCAGGCAGAGAACATGGTGCCCCTCCCTGCGCCCCGTCCAGCCTCCCTCCCCACCCCATCCTGCTCCCTGGAGTCCCAGAGAGGGCAGAGGCAGGGCCGGAGATGGAGGAGGGAACTGAAGGAAGCGGGGACTGAGAAACACTAGGCAGGGGTGGGACGGGCACTAATCACCAGGAAGCAGGATGGGGAGGGGAGGTCAGCAGGGCGTTGCCTACTTATTCACCTGAGCACCCAACTCCAAGATTCTGCAACAGTTCTAACCAACCCCCTCACTCCCTCCTTGCTCAGATCTCTGATCTGAATCAAAACTCTGGACCAGGCCCTAGAGCTGCTTCCCTCCTGCCCTGTCGGGGTCAGGGGCGGGGGAGGCAAGGAAAGGTCACTCCCCTCCTGCTCTTTTCAACCAGAGACTCTCTTCTTCCCACCCTAAGGGCACCACAGTGAGACGGGAACCCACTGTGTGTTCTTTACCCTCCTGGGTAAGCCCAGCTGGGGACTGGGCGTTCTCCAGGTTGGTGGGGGTTGAGTTAGAAGCCGTTGCAATAAGAGCAGCGTTTGCTGACATGGGCACAGAGGCCATAACTACTGAGGGCTCCAAGGTGGTGCCGGAGCAGCCAGCCAAGGCCCAGGGTGCACTTGCCGTGGAGGCAGAAACTCAGCTTATTTTAAACCCATCACCGGGCACCAGATACACACACGGGGCTGCTCTTCCACAACGTGAGTTATTTATCACGGGTGAGGGTGACAATCACTGCAGCCAGCAAAGCGCCCTCCATACGTCAGGCCCTCAAGGAGACCAGGAGACAGGGGGGATCTCTGTCACAGGGGGCAGCTCAGGCTCCTCCAGCCATTCTGGTTCTTGACTGGCCATTAACCAATACTCACTACTATATTTAAGGAACAGCCCTTCCCAGGGATACCTGGATATTTGGTGATAGTACGCGTTCTCTTGGCAGGGGTGATGGCAGGTTCAGGATGGGGGTACTCTCCCGCTGCCTTCCCATTTATTCCATCACCAGGGTCCCCTCTGGTCTGCAGGGCACCTCCCGGGACAGCAGCTCGGGTCGGGGTGGAGGGTGGGAGGCGCTGAGGCTGCCAGTGGGGGGAGTACAGCCCCCGACTCTGAACTGCCGGCGCTGCTGGATCGGGACCACTTTCCCCACCCTAACCCCCTAGCACTTCTGACCTCAAAACGCAGACAAGAGTTTATCTCTGTACCCTGCAGAAGCCCACAGGGTCAGCAAAGGGAGAAGATGAAAATGAAAGACCTTCGTCAACCTCCTCTGGGTTGAGGGAGCCCACGGTTCTCAATCCAGGGTGGAGGTTGGCCCCGAGGGAGGACTCCCAGCGCCAGAGAGAAGCCCTCTGACACCCGCTCCGAGTCAGTACTGGAACGTGTGTAGCGGTGAGAGCGGTGTCCCTCTGCAGCTCAGGCGTGCCCTGTTTTGTCGCCAGGACCCAGAGCCCTCCTGCTCAGGGAAGCACCCATGACAGTCTCTGGGAAAAGAGCAGCACCAGCCCCGCCCATGTGCCTCAACCCGAGAGCTCAAGCCCTCCGTCATTTCCCAAAAAGAGGAGGAGGTTGAGTGAGCTCCAGGGTGGCTGCTGGCCTCTCCTCTCCAAACACTGCTTCCTGCTCCCGCTACGGACCTGGTTAGCAGAGCGCTCAACCCTCACTCGCCTGAAGAACAAACAGGCTGACCCTTGTCAACAGAGCCTTCCCAAACACCTGCCCCGAACTCTGCCTTGAAATCCACTATTCCAGCTGAGGAGGCCCCTCCTCTTCATCAGGGCCTGGGGAAGGGGTGACAGCGGCCGGAGTGGCAGAGAGCCTGACTGTGCCAGGAAAGGCTCTGTTCATGACCCAAAGGCACGACAGGAATCAAATCGAAGCTCCTCCGTGCCCACATTTTCTTCCAACATAATTTTATCGTGACTGGCCATTAACCATTAGGAGACGGTGGTCTCCTAACCTGGAGTCCTTGAACTCTCTGAAATCATGGGCAAAATTTTGTGTCACAGGGCATTTTTCTAGGGAAAGGATCCATATGTTTCTGCTTCTCAAAGGTATCTATGACCCAAAAGATCCACTGACTTAAGCTGCTGACTGTGTAAGCTCTCCGTGAAGATCTGGGGACCGAAGTGACTCTTCCTTGGTTGGGTCTTCAATGGATCAAAAACTTACTTCTAAGTAACCTAAATAAGGTCTCTTAGCTGGCAAAGGTGGTACTTAAATGAGTCATTTAGTGGCAATTGTGAAGAATACTTACGCAAGTGTAAACTCACTTCCAAGTGGGCCTACATCAGCACCGGGACTGTTTCTTCAGCAAACAGAGAGCCCAAAATAAAATACCATCTGGCCAGAAGTAAAGGTCAAATGCAGACACATTTAGAGTGCAATGGTAGCTTTCCCAGCTTTGAGAGGGAGTTGGGAAAGAGGTCTTAAGTAGTCTGGCATTTTCCTCAGAGCACATGCTGTGTGGCCAAGATTGTGAGGCTGGGGGGGCTGTCGGCCATACAATTTAAGTTCATTACTAACTTAAAGATAACACAATACTATATAACCAACCAGCTGCAACAGCTCCCATTTTCCCAAACCAAATTCTGGATTCTCACCCAGAGTGAATAACAATGAGGGCAATAGAAGGGGAAAAAAATAAACAGGAGGGGCTTCCCTGGTGGTGCAGTGGTTGAGAGTCCACCTGCCGATGCAGGGGACATGGGTTCGTGCCCTGGTCCGGGAGGATCCCACATGCCGCGGAGCGGCTGGGCCCGTGAGCCATGGCCGCTGGGCCTGTGCGTCCGGAGCCTGTGCTCCGCAATGGAAGAGGCCACAATGGTGAGAGGCCCTCGTACCGCAAAAAAATAAAAAAAAAATAAAAATAAAAATAAATAAACAGGAACATTCACTACATCCCCAGAGGCAGTTAGTCATATGGTCAAGGTCACAGCCCAGATGTGTTATTTGATAAGAACTTACTACTCCCATCTGTTATATGTTTTAAACCAAGTGATTTTTCACTTAGGATATAATGTACAAAACTTCTAGAAATTAAGATGTGATGAATCGGAAGCCTCTTGGGTGGAAAACAATACCTTTATTTTGCTGAGTTTCATTTGGATTTTCTTAGACACCAGATCAGACCAGTACTTCTCTCCTAAGAAGTCCCAAAACATTCTTCCAAGCAAGGCATTCACCCAGGCTTCCTGCTCTTCCTCCTCAGAGGGTGGAGCCTCTGGCAACTGGTAAAAGAAAAAGGACCAGAATTAACTAGAAAGCAACTGGAGAGCAAGCCAGGGGCTTATTTTTATAAAGTCACTGAAGGTCCCTCCCTCTAGAGAAGGGGGACCGGTCACGTGAGTCGTATTTCTTCCCTAAAAATTACAAGTCCCACGTTGTATCAGGGAATAGAAAAAGAGAAACAAAAGCCACCATCACAGATAAAAACTCCTCTTTGTCTATTTTCTTCTTCTACCAGTCTTCTTGTGAACGAGCTAATATTTCATACAATTAACTCAGCCGTATTACCCTACCCCTCCCCTCCCCCCAAATTAGCTTGGTACGAACATTCTGAGTCAATGACACATCTGATCAAACATCTGCCTTTCTTTCTTCCAGCTAAGGCTCCCAGGACATGTAACCGTCGAGCTGGTCTCACCAGGCAGCCCCAGAGTTTCTCAATGCCCAGGACTCTCACATTCAGCCCGACTCTTAGGAGGTCATGATTCTCCTGGGCGAGGGGCAGAGAGTGCTTAGAAATACTGGTGTCTGGGTCTTGTATCCAGCGATACTGATTTAAGTGGGTATGAGGATTTTTAGAAACTCTCACTGATGTAATGAACAGGTGAGGTTGAGACCCACAGCCCTGGATTAGAGAGAGGAATTCTGTGAAACTCCTACAGCTGTTCTCACCCATCTCAGCCCCGTGAAACACCCTGGGCTTCAGCTGCACTTGACACAATCCACCCGAAACATCTGTTGTGGCCAATGTGCAAGGTGGGAAAAGAGCAAACCCTGTTAGCCTCCAATTTCCAAGGCTAAGAATTAGACCATGGATTCTTGCCTGGAGAGGGCCAGGGTCGGGGTGAAGCAGAAGGGAGAAGCGGCCGTGACACCCACGGACGGTGTGGTAGTGCAGGCAATGCTTGGTGGTGTCCAGTGACCCCACGCCAGGCCCTATGACAAGATTCCTTCTCAGGTTCCCTCATTTACATCTCACAATACCCTGGAAAGACAGAACTTTTACTTCTATTTTAGGCAGGAGCAAACAGACTCGGAACTGTTCAGCACCCTGCCCGAGGCCCCTGATTCATCAGCACAGCCTGACTCACAGCCTCCTCCCTGTCTCCCACCTGCTGTGTCCAGTGGGAGGAAGGGGGTGTGACCGGGCCGAGCGTGACAGACATGTCCTTGTGCTGAGGTCTTTAATTAGGTGATAGCCTTATAGAAACAATTCGCTTCGCCTTGGAAAGCAAAGACTAAAAGAACTAGAAATGCAGGAATCTGTGGATTGCTCACCCTTTCTCTTCCCTTTACGGTTTGTACAAATGCATCTGCCCTGCCCTCACGGCTGCCTGCAGCCATCACCTACACCAGAGCCTCATGGTCTCTGTGCTCCACGCGTGTGGGCTCACACCGGTGACCTCTAGAGAAGGGGGACCTGTCCTGCGCAGCCGTGACCACGCCCCCGCACAGCTGTGTCCTAAGCCGGGGCAGAGTACATGGGTGGCCTGGTGCTTGTGGATTTGACACTTAGAGATCTGATGACCTGTGAGTGTCCAAAAGGTCTATGGCAGGGACCTATGTGTGATTTTTCTGAAGCCTGGAGTCCTTAGGGTCTGACCCAGTTGAACTGGTCACTGAGCTTGTGCAGGGCCTGGCGGACTGCCCAGCACCCACTTGTCCTCCACTCTCATCAGGGCTTGTGCCGTCTCTCGCTTTGGGGGCCTGGGGGTTCACCTGCATTTCTCAGTCTAATGTTACTGCATATAAGTAGGGATATCCTATGTTCTAGGAGTCCTTCAAACTGGGGTATTTTCAAAGTTCTCCCTTAAAAATGTCGGCGAGTCTCATTAAAAAAAAAAAAGTTAAACTCTGGTTTAAAAAATAATACATGTTGGTCACTGCATTTCAGAAGACATGGCTCTAGCTGCCTTGTGTGAATGGCTGTAGGGTACCCTCTCTGTGCTCTTCTGGTGCTGTAAAGGCTTCTGATATTAACCGAGGCATCTCTACCACCAGGTTCTGGATGGTCGAATGGAAGCCTGTGCCCAGCGAGCACTTAGTCATGCCTCAAGCTGTATGTGGTTTTTGGAATCGCTTTTCTCTCTGCCTGAACATCTGCACCCCACCCCAAGGGGATCTGGTCTAGCTTTTCTGAGGTTACCGTCCTTGAGTCACATCAGATTATCTATGCAGACTTCTGAGTAAACACTCACCCAGGGACAATACCCTCCTCCCCCAGGGATCCGGGCAGTGCCAAGAGGCTGCCCACGCAGGGCAGTGCACGTCTCACTCAGATCTGTAGGCTGCACAAGAGAAGAGGTTACTTTTTCCCTCCTCATGTGGGAGAGCTGACTCTTTACTAACCTTTCCTTACAACCCTAGTTATTCATAGGGAACAGGTTTAACAACACAAAATAGCACGAAACAAAGGCTATTTCACAACTTTTGTCCAAGCCAAAGGCATACGATGTGGAAACAAATTTCTGAAATAACTGACAAGGAGGTTGTTTTTTCTTTTCAACTGTTCCTTTTTCTAATGCAGGCTTCTCTCCACAGACTCATTGGGAACAAAGAAAAATCCATGAGCAGCAGAACAATGACAATGCATCAAAGCAGCTTTATGAACAAAATCTGGATTCAACAGGCTGCTAGGAAGAACTCACTTCCAATGGAAGTCATACAAATTTAAGACCATAAACAATAAATGTGCACACATTTCCTAATGCTGCTGTTCAGCTGCAGGAAGGAATGTGAGAAGCAGATTCACTTTACCATTTCAACTAAAGATGTACATTTAGAAAGGGTACGTTTCTAAAAATGGCTTCCAAAATAAAGTTTAGAGAGTTCAATGGCCCGAAGCTAAAGCAAGACTATTGTAACTGTCTGAGTAGCTCTTGGGAGATATTTTATTAAAAACCAACCTGTAAAAAGAAAATAGGACAGATTTACTTTTTGTGGTGTAACTTTTCCTATAACAAATAGCCAGGAGATCAGCCCAGCTTTTTAGGGGCAAAGACAGCTTGGTGGCTTTGCTGCTAAGGTCTGGTCGCACACCATCTGATGTCATGAGGGTTTCACAAAGGGCTGCCTGGTCCAGGAGAAGGCACAGCGGAAGACCCTCCCCATTAGCTGTTTCCCCGATTACAAAAACAAGCATATTTACTAGAGAAAAAAACCCATAATCCCATTATTCAGATATACTTATTTAAAACATTTTAATTATATTTCCTTTCAGTCTGTTTTCAATGTGTGTGTATATATATATATATTTTTTAAGAATACGTAACTTTAAAAAATAAGCATAACTAACATGGTTTTGTATCCTTTTTAAAAAACAGATTTATTGAGATATAATTCACATACCATATGATTCACCCATTTAAAAAGCACCATCAGTGGTATTGGTATGTTCAGAGTGTGAGGGCATCACCACAATCAATTTTAGGATACCTTCATCACCCCCAAAGAAACCCTGTATCCACTAGTGGTCACTCCCCATTCCTCCCAGCTCCATCCCCACCAGCCCAAGGCAACTAACCGCATATCTGTCTCAGTGAATCTGCTTATTCTGGACATTTCATATAAATGGAATCACACAATATGTGTTCCTTTGTGGCTGACTTCTTGCACAAAGCATAATGTTTTCAAGGTCATCCATGCTGTAGCATGTATCAGTACATCATTCCTTTTTATTATGGAATAATATTCTATTATGTGTATATACCACACTTTGTCCATTCTTCAACTGAGGGATATTTGAGTTGTTTTCCACTTCTTGCTATTGTGAATAACACTGCTATGAACAGTTGTGTACAAGTTTTTGTGTGGACCTAGATTTTCACTCATTTCTTTTGGATATACACATAGGAGTGGAACTGCTGGATCATAGACCTCTATTTTTTACATTCTGAGGAACCACCAACTGCTTGCCACAGCAGCTGCATCATTTTACATTCCCACTGTACAAGGGTTCCGGTTTCTCCACATCCTCGTGAATCATTGTTATTATCTGTCTTTTTTATTCTAGCCATCCTAGTGGTTTGGACGTAGCACTGCATTATGGTTTTGATTTACATTTCCCTGATGGCTAATGACTGAATATCTTTTCATACACTTACTGGCCAGTTGTATATCTTCTTTGCAGAAATATCTATCCAGATCCTTTGCCCATTTCTTAATTGGGTTATTTACCTTTTATTATTGAATTACAGGAGTCCTTTATATATTCTGGGTACAAAACCCTTAGACATATGATTTGCAAACTCTGTGGGTTGTCTTTTCACATTCTTGATAGTACTGTTTGCACACAAAAGTTTGTAATTTTGATGAAGTCCAATTTACCTATTTTTTCTTTGGTTGCGTGTACTTTTGGTATCTTATCTTAGAAGTCTTTACACCTAGCCCCAATTCACAGAGATTTACTCCTATATTTTATTTGAAGAGTTTCATAGTTTTAGCTCTTGCCTTAAGGTCCATGATCCATTCTGAGTTAATTTTTGTATACGGTATGAGGGAGGGGTCTGACCTCATTCTTTGCATGTGGATGTCCAGTTGCTCCAGCACTATTTGTTGAAAAGACTATTCTTTCCCCCACTGAACTGTCTTGGCACTCTTGTCTGTAACCTTCCTAAAATTTATTTTTAAATTGGATATATGGCTTTATATTTTTTACTTATTATGTGATAAACACTTTGCAATTCCACTTTTAAATGTTTAAAAAGCTGACTCTGAGCTTGGAAAGGGGAAGCCTTGGGAAACCATTCTGCCAGTTAAGATTTCCTGGTTTCTGTTTGATTCCTATTTGCTTTGTAGAGTTCTTATCTCCTGATAACACCAAACAGGATGTAGTATCTTATGATCCAGTTTGTAGGTAACAAGATAATTAGTGGAACTAGCAATAATGAAGACAGGACTCTCCAAACCTGGGCAGCCTACATGACCTTTAAGTATTTCTGAAAACCTTCCATTGAAAAGGAGCGTGGCAGTGCCTGGTGTGATCTGAACACCAGAGCCTCACACTTGGTGAACAAGCACAGCACTGCCTCACCAATGGTCCTCCCTCCCAGGCAGGCTGCTTCAGGGCATAAAGAACTAGTAGCCTCCCTGGCCTCACACCTTTGAGTAAATCCACAGGCTGTCCGTGGGGTCTCCCTTCCTGAGGTACCAACACTAGGGGTAATACTATCCCACCTTTAGACATTTCTTAAAAGAGTTTCCTCATTTTCTTAATTGCTGTTTATATCTTCTCCTCAAACCAAGTAGACTACCTCAACAAGATGATCAAGCTCTGGGTCTCCTCAGCCAGCCTCAGGGTCTCACTATTCTAGAGGTTAAGCTGCCTGAGAAGAGAGGAAATGGCGCCAAGATCACAGGGGTTTGGAGACTTCAGAGGCTGGTACAGTCTGTGTTTGTGAGATAAAGCGGAGTCACAAGGGCAAGTCAGGGCTCAGCGACCGATCACTAAGCACTAAACTTCTGGTGAACCAGGCCCTTCCTCCAAAATAGCAGTATTTTATAATTCAAATTTTGAGCTCCAAAGTAATTTCAGAATCCCCCGAACTTGTTTTTAATTATTATGGGTAAGAATAACTACCAAGGGCTTCCCTGGTGGCGCAGTGGTTGAGAGTCCGCCTGCCGATGCAGGGGACACGGGTTCGTGCCCTGGTCCGGGAGGATCCCACATGCCGCAGAGCGGCTGGGACCGTGAGCCATGGCCGCTGAGCCTGCGCGTCTGGAGCCTGTGCTCCGCAACAGGAGAGGCCACAACAGTGAGAGGCCCACGTACCGCAAAAAAAAAAAAAGAATAACTACCAAAAGTGTTCTAGCATTGTTTAATACAAATCTAGTCTATATTGACTAATTATCACTGGCTGTTTTTAACATTGGTTTGGCTCCTGGGCACCAGTGGCTCTATTCACCTCCTGACCCAGTTTAGGAGGCCATGTGTGAGAAAGGAGGCTGAGTGTGTGGAAGGTGCCATTAGACCTGGAGCCCTCAGGGTGAGAGATGCTTTGAACATGGCCTGTAAGAAGCAGTAGCAGGGTGGGGCAAAGGCTGGTGCTGTGTCCCAAGCTCCTTGTATAGAAGAGAAGGCGGCATGCTACCCTGGGTAAGCGTCTGGGTGGTGCCGACACTGATGAAGTGACAGTGTAACTTGAAGAGGTGTCAAAGGTTCCTTTGTGTCTCTGAGCCCTTTCAGTTCCTCTTGGACTCATGACAGCAGAGGCAATATGAACCCAAAGAAATAACCTGGCCGTCTTTGGCAGGAAGGATGAGCACTAATGACCATGTCCAAAAGGTTCACATTTGGCAAAATTGTGGGGAAACAGGCATTCTTATTACCAGTGGGAATGAACACTGGTGCAACCCTGATGGAGAGACATTTGGCAATATCTAACAAAGCTACATGTGAGTTTACATTCTGACATTCTCGTAAGATATCACCTTGAAGATATACCCCCAACAACACAAAAATACACATATACAAGGTTGTTCATTGCAGCATTGTTTGTAATTGCAAAGTATTACAAACCACCCATACGCCCATATGAGAGAATGAATGTACTATGGAACATTCACACAATGGAGTCAGTCTTTGCAGTTGCTGAAAAACAAGAGGAAGGGGAGATATCTAAGAACTGATGTGGAGTGATTTCCAGAATGTACTAGTAAGCGAAAAAAGCGTGCAAAAGAGTATCTATGGCATGCCACCCTTTGAGTAAGACAGGAGGGGAAATGAACCCAGAGAGTATGAGCCAGAGACTAATGAGACCGGTTCACTACTGGGGTGGGGGTGGGGGGATGGCATGGATGAATAGAAGGAATAGAGAGGGGGAGACAACACTTTTCTGAATATGTCTTTGTACAGTTTTGGTTTTTGGAACCATGTTAATGCTTCACAGGCACAGAAAAGAAAAGAAAATTAAAGAGGGGGTGGGGGAAGGTCCTCATTTGCTCGAATTACAGAATTAAAGAGAAATAAAACTAGTAAAGAACTATCTCCACTGAAAAGGAAAGCATGAAAAGTAATAAAAAGAGCACAGGAATAAATACTGTAGCAGACCTTATTTCTCAAAAATGATGCAATGATACTTCCCATCCCAGACGCTCTTCTAAGAAGTTGCTACTCCCTCAGCAAGAGGTGGAATCTATGCCCCTCTCCTTGAAGCTGGGAGGGCTTTTTGACTACTTTGACTAATGGAGCAGGAAGGAAGTGACATTATTTTACTTCTCAGATTAGGTCATAAAAAGCCCACCTGGCTCTTTCTCTAGGGACGCTTGTGCTTGAAACCCAGTCACCACACTGAAGGAAGCCCAGGCCACATGGGGAAGAACGGAGGCCCGCAGCCCCCAGCCCCAGCTGAGCTCCCAGCCACCACCCAGCAACTACTTGCCAGCCATGCAAGTGCCATCTTGGAACCAGGTCCTCCAGCCCCCCATCCAGCCTCCCCAGCTGACACTGCGTGGAGCAGAGAGAAGGTTTCACTGCTAGGCCCAGTCAAATTACAAATCTGTGAGCAAAATAAATCACTGTTATTGTTTTAAGCCACCCCATTTGGGGCTATTTGTTACACAGCAGTAGATAACTAAAGCATATACCTATACCTTATTCATGACTGTCTCTGCTACCAGACCACTCCTGAGAGCCAGGACGTGGCCCACACATGCTTCAGGCAGGCCAAGTGGACATGGGAGCCCAGTACTAAAGCTCATGCACTTGCTTCAAAAGCCCCTCTTTCAAAGACAGGTATCTGTGTTCACACAATTCTGGCTCTCTGGTTGCCTAGCCCATGCAGATTAGAACCATTAAATTAGGGGTAGGGGTGGGAGGTGAGGATAAGCACTCAGGAAAGGCAACTAGAAGGACACACACTAACACCAGCCAACTGACAACTGACAGAAAATGCTGCAGAGTCTGTGGTCTGGGATGGTTCAGACGGGGGTGAAAGGCCTGACCTCGGTAGCCCTGCAGGACAACAGGCCTGAATTTCCATGTGTTGTATTGAGTCTTTAAATCACCAGGAAAAAGATTAAATCATCCCTGCCTGCTCTGCCTAAGGGGGACAGGAAGTACAATGTGGTTTTTAAAGACTTTCATCAGACTTAACTTAGAAGATGAAAAGAAGGTTCTGGTGTTTAAAGGGGTTAAGTGCTAAGTACCTAGAAAAAAGGTTTGTACCAGAGACACCCCCACCCCACCCCAGCGACAGCAGCGCAAGGTTGAGGGGCCAGGCTCTGTGCCAGCAGGACCTCCCAAGCCCTCCTGGGGCTTCCACAGACCCCAGTGATTACACGATACGACAGGCACGTGTAACACATACTGAGGAAGCGATGTTTCTAAAACTTCTGTTTTTTTAATTTACGGAACTCTTTTTTAAAAGCAAGCATTTATTTATTAGATCCTTTTCTTACATCACACAATTCTCCTCCTGATTTTCCTGAGTCTAATGAGAATCCAGACAGCTGACAGCCCAGGCAGAAAGGGAATTAGGGGGAGTGGGACTCACTGGTGGTAAACAGGACATTTCCAGAGCAGTTTTCTATTACCCTGCTCTAGCTTAGAGGGAAGTCTACTTCCCATTCTAGCTGGTAACTTAGGTCAGAGGGGGAGGCGGTGGGTCAGAGGCCAGCAAAGGCATATGGTCTTTTTTGGCCCTGACAAAGTAGGCTGGGTGAAGGTTCTGGGGCCTCTTCCACACTGAAGAGGGTCAACAGAATGACTAAAGCCTGAAAGCACAAAGAGGATGGCACCAAATGCTTCCCGGTAACAGAAATACAGTCACTATAAGAGGTTAAACACTTTAGTAACTGAACATGGAAGAAACAGGCTTCATGCTCCACGGGTGGAGGCTGTGCCTCAGAACCTGAGGGAGCATAGCGGCTGGAGGCCTCAGGGCAAGCACAGCCTGAGAATGACCCACCAAGACGGCAGTCCTGGCAGCCAAAGGGCCTCGGAGTCTCAGATCGGGTTTTGTGCACTCCATCACTTAGCAACTGTGACATTAAGCTACTTAACTTCTGTGAAGTTTGGTTTCTCCATCTATAAAATGGAGAGAATGCCACCTGGTTTGCAAGACTGTTCAAGGGATCAGAGTAATTCTATTACAGTGTCTAACAGAGTCTGACATATGGCAGCTTATATGAGTTATCTTATCACAAATGATCTTGAGTCAATGTCCAGCTTGTTACATTTTGCAAATAATGCATATGGTAAACCTTCAAAAGCCCTGGACACAGCTGAGGAGTCTGAGAATTTGAGAATACAGTGGTTATTGAGGAATTAGACCTCTATTGCTAAGGATTCTGGTAATGTCCCTACTGATGGCCCTGTTCCTCAGGTCAAAAGCTAGGGGTAATCTCTGACTCCTTTGGTTCTCCCCATCGCACATGGAATTCATCTGCAAATCCAGCCAGCTCCCCTCCAACAGTATCCCCAAGGCCGCCACTTCTCACCACCTGTTGTGACCACCTCAGTCGAGCCCCGTGCTCTGCTGCCACGCTCACCTCCCCCCCACCCCTTCCTCCAACTGCCCCTTTTCCAGTCTCCATGGAGAGCCACGTGACTTTTTAAACTCAAGTCAGATCAACACCAGCCCCTGCTCAAAACCCTCCCAGGGCCTCCCATGATCCTGCTGGACGAGGAACTGATCTGACGAGGCCCTGCCTCTGTGCCTTGCTCACTGTCACCTACGCTGGCCTCACCACAGTTCCCTGAATACTCCAACCACAGGCCTGCTTCAGGGCCTTTGCACTTTCTGGTCCCCGCACCTGGAATGCTCCTCTCACACAAATCGCCAGGGCTCACGTCCTCACTTTGGTCAGGTCTCTGCCCAAATGTCACATCCTCAAAGAGGCTGTCCTTGACCACAATCTAAAACAGCAGTTCTGGCCACTTTCCACCCTCCCTTATTTGTCTTTATTTTAATGCTTACTGGCACCTGATGTTTGCTGCTTGCTGTCTCCCTGACTAGAGTCCAAGCTCCCTAAGAGCACAGCTCTCATCTGTCTGGTTCAGCACTGTGTCCCCAATGCCTCGAACAGGGCCTGGGACAAAAGAGGCGCTCAAAAGGCTTATGTATGAGGAAACGAATCTAAGAGCAAAAAAGCTACCCCCAGGCAGCCAGCTTTACCTTCTTCCCAGCTGTGGGGCTGCTCTCCGCACTCTGCGCTGGGCTCCCTTGGGGGCTTCGGTTTTCTTGGGGGACACACCTGGCCATGTACACACCGTAGTCCAGAAGCATCTTCTGCCGTACACTGCCCGCTAGCTCCTTCTGCTTCGGCTGGGGCATGATCTCCTCCGCGCTGCCTTTGCTGCTGCTGCGGCTGTGGGTCAGGTGCCCCGAGGGACTGTTGTGTCTGCTGTGTGAGGGCAAAACCCCTGGAGCAAAGAAGTGATGGCTGTTAACACAGATGAGGAAAATGACGGCAAAGGAAATGGAACACAGAGCAAACTCCACTGGGTTCAGTTGAAAAGCAGTTAAAATGCTATAAATGACTATTTAAAAAATACCTATTTATAAGGTTATTTCCCACCCTGAAAGACACCTTCCATTGTAATGATAGATAACTTTTTAGAACAGTTTTTATTCTTCTTCAAGACAATTCAGAGGAATGGGAGCCATCATACATATCTATCTGGTAGGTACCTTTTTCTTTTTTTCTGGTGCTCTCTTGGGGTCAGATGAAGGACTGACACACCCCAAGGGGCACACAGAAAGTGGGCAGAAAGCTAACTGGAACTGCCGTAAGCTGTGGATGGACAAACATCTTTCATTCATCTTTCATTCATTCATTCAAAACATTTTTCATCGAGCACTTTATCTGGGCCAACTCCACATTAAAAAGAATAATAAGACATACACAGTCCCTGCCCTTGAACTCGGGCACCTAGGCAAATAAATCACAATTTTCTGTAATAAGCACTGTAACTGAAGCACGACTAAAGGACTTTCAGGGCAGAAGGAACAGGGTGAGTCCCTCTGCCCAAGAGCCGAGAGGCGCTTCCTCCAGCAGTGACTTTCACAGGTAGTGACCTCTGGACTGCCCCTTGAAGAAATAGTTGGCATTTTCCCGGCCTAGGTGGGGGAAGAGCATTCCAGGTAGAGGGAACCGCATACGCAAAAAGCAATGACAGGGCACAGTATGCCTGGAGGACGGTGAGCGATTCAGTGCTGTTTCAAGCAAAGTACATGGGACAGAGGGATAGGAAATGAGCAGAGGGGCAGGGTAATCGAAGGCAAATGCAGTGAGTCAGGAGGCCAAGGATTCTGTGCTTCGATGGCGATCTCAGGCGTGGAGGCCATGTTGAAGGCCAGGAGCTTGAGAGCATAAGCTGCCTTCTCACTGGCCTTCTTATTATAACTAGGGTTCTCCTGCTGCTGCTTCTCTCAGAGGAGCCACAGTACATAAACATAAATATTGATATAATCCTTAAGGAACCAGCAAAGGCAAAAAAACATACATCTGCAAATGGTTCTATCACTGGTTAAATGATTCAGTACAAAGTACTGCAGTGAGCAGCCTAGAAGGCAAATAATCCATGAATACACCTTAGGGGGCAGACAGTCATCAATTCAGGGTGGCCTTCCTCTCTTCCTACCTGGGACTCTCTCTTGATTCTCCCACAGGCCCTTTAAAAATACATAAGCATTTAGCACACATGTCATTACCTGGTTTACTTCCAGAGACACCAGGTGGCTTCCTGGTTTCCGACTTCAGCTTAGATGCCAGAATAAATCTCCTAAACCACTCCTCTTTTTCTCGGCCAGTTCTCCCAAAGAGATAGAGTATCTGATCTCGCTGGCCAGATCGTGTTCCCTCCTGAGGGTGGGTTGGCTTCTTAGGGTCCTCGCCTCCCAACTCCCTCTCAGCTGGTGGCTTTTCTTCAGAAGTCTCTTTATCAGTCTGGGCCTTAGACATAAAGTCATCTTGTCGACCAAGCTCGATACAAATGGGGTACTTTTTATTCCAGATTCGCTTTCGAGCCAAACTTTTAGGCACAAGATAAATCTACAGAGAAAGGGAAAGGATTTACACACTAAATTAAGAATTGGCTACGTTGTGCATTACTACTGTGCAGAGCACAAATGCAAACTTCATAGTATTTTTGACTAAAATGATGAACGTGAAAGAATTACCACCTGTCCATAACATGACTATAGAAACTAGAATCTTTAGAAATGACTTATTCTTCAAAATAATTCCAGAAAGTAGATATTCAAGAATTTCGCAAGAGTTACAAATATCTACGATTTTCAGGTAACAGTAGCAGAATAATTATTTAATGGATTATCATCAACTAAGTTTGGATATCAACTGAGTTTAATGACCCTGGGCCAAACCTAAGCTGGTGGGAAAAAAAAGAATTTATCAAATTAGATCTTGATGGGAAGCTCAAGTTTATCAACCACAAGTTAAGAATGAATTTGTCAAAAAACTATTTTAAATAATTCTGCCATTTTGGAGAAACTCAAAGATCACTCACAAGATTTATAAGATAAGAGAACCTATAGCTTTTTGGAATAACAAATAATTTATATTTCTCAAAAGCATTTTATCAAAATGTGGTTATTTTGCATAATTTTCACATTTACAGATCTTGCATTAGTTATTAGCCTAACACCACCACACGTGGCTTTTGTTTGACCAAAAAAATTAACTCTCAAAGTCAGAAGAGTGTATGATGCCTTTGCTTCTCAAAGTGTGGTCTGTGGACCAGCAGCATGTATATCACCTGGGAGCTCATAAAAATGCACACTCTCAGGCCCTCCTCATAGTTGCTGAATCAGATTCTGTACTTTGAAAGATGCTCAGGTGATTCATATGCACATTAATGTTTGAGAGGCACTGCTCTAAATTACATTAATACTTTAAACACACAACCTTTTAAGGGGAAAAATTACAGTAAAACGTCCAAGATTCCAAATGCTTTTCATTCATCTAAGCTTCCAAATTAGTTGGGCTCACCTTGCTGTCGGACAGGTCGTAGATTTTCTGGCTGATGTAGGTCACCTCTGGCTTTGTTTCATTGTAGCTTGCCCTCCTGGATATATTTTTATTGGGCTTTGAAAGCCTTAAGGTCCCACCCTCAAGTCGAACAAAGACTGAATGTGTCAAAGTCGCATGGTAAGTTTCTGGATCATAGTTGTAAATCTCATTCATCCATCCCTGATGGAGAAAAACTTCCTTTAGTAAAATCAGAATAAACAGACATCTGATTCAATATGAAAATGATGACCACTCTGGTATTCAGGGCACTGAAACCAAACTTGACTACGATGCAAGTATTAACTTACTGATGACAAGAGGTTGCTGAGACAAGTCGCTTAGCTTGAAGGATAATTGGTGCTGAGGAGTGATTTGGTATGTTTTTGTTAACTAAAAACCTGGATTTAGGGGGAGAATGACAATGTCCATTTTCCTACATAATTAAAGATTCTTTTCTTTCTTTTCTTTAAAGCTGACAAGCAAATCAGGAAACTCAAAAGTTTAGTTCATGTAAATAGAAGAAGTGTCTCGGCCTGACCTCCTCTGGGGACAAGTAATCCCACCCAGTCTGGCCTTCTTAATTAAGCAGACACAGCCCACCTGCAAACAATCTTTGAAATTTCACGGACCATATTACCTCATGTTACCATACCACTCCCCGTTGCTATCTCAGTGAAATCACATAGTAAAGCAGATGATCGAGACTTAGGCATTAAATAAATCACGGATATGATCAATGGTATGTCAAAATTCAAAGATATGTAGTAACTTAAATGAATAAAGTCGTGTTCCAGGTTCCCCCCACCCATTAATATAAGTCTAAACATCAACGTATGAGTACAGAGAGCAAACATGTTGAAGGTGTGAACAACACACAAAACCCTTACACACAACAAAACAGTGCTAAAGCTGGTCTCATAGCTGTAATCAGTATTCATGAATCAACACTCTGCCAGCCCCACAGTATTTTGTCAGATGATATGGGTCGCCCAGATCTCTTTAAAAGAAGTTCTCTAGGGAATTTTAATAACTGTGTTCCCACTCCCCTCACTTTATGTCTTTGAAATGAGCAGAGCAATGCTGAAGATCACTACAGTAGAGTTGGGATTGTCATTCTTTTCAAGGAATAGCCATTTCCACGGTGAGCATTTGAGTCTCACACTAAAATCTTCAATTGAGAGCCTCGGCAAGTGAGGGATGCTCAAAATTCTCTTTTATTCATTCATCCATTCATCCAAACATGCAGTGAATCTCTCTATGTGCCAAGCAGTGTGTCAGGAGTTGATACAAAGATTTAAAAAACAACAGCATTTTCTCCACACCCTCTCCAGCATTCATTGTTTGTAGATTTTTTGATGATGGCCATTCTGACCGGTGTGAGGTAATACCTCATTGTAGTTTTGATTTGCGTTTCTCTAATGATTACTGATGTTGAGCATGGAGGTTCCTTAAAAAACTAAAAATAGAACTACCATATGACCCAGCAATTCCACTACTGGGCATATACCCTGAGAAAACCATAATTCAAAAAGAGACATGTACCAAAATGTTCACTGCAGCTCTATTAACAATAGCCAGGACATGGAAGTAACCTGAGTGTCCATCGACAGATGAATGGATAAAGATGTGACACATATATACAATGGAATATTACTCAACCATAAAAAGAAACGAAATTGAGTTATTTGTAGTGTGGTGGATGGACCTAGAGTCTGTCATACAGAGTGAAGTAAGTCAGAAAGAGAAAAACAAATACCGTATGCTAACACATATATATGGAATCTAAAAAAAAAAAAAAAAAAAAGGTTCTAATGAACCTAGGGGCAGGACAGGAATAAAGATGCAGACGTACAGGATGGACTTGAGGACACTGGGAGGGGGAAGGGTAAGCTGGGACCAAGTGAGAGAGTGGCATGGACTTATATATACTATCAAATGTAAGACAGATAGCTAGTGGGAAGCAGCTGCATAGCACAGGGAGATCAGCTCGGTGCTCTGCGACCACCTAGAGGGGTGGGATAGGGAGGGTGGGAGGGAGACGCAAGAGGGAGGGAATATGTATACATATAGCTGATACACTTTGTTATATAGCAGAAACTAACACAACATTGTAAAGCAATTATACTCCAATAAAGATGTTTAAAAACAACAACAACAACATTCTTGCCCCAAGGGTACACCCAAAACAGTAGAGAAGAACTGGTCTTCAGTTCACCATCCTATGACCCCACTAGAGTAACTATTAAAAAAAAGTCCTCACAAAGAATATCCTGAGTGTGTTATTGGAAATAAAAATGGACAAACATGCTTCTTTATCATTGTGTGTGTGTGTGTGTGTGTGTGTGTGTGTGTGTGAAATTTGAGCCAATTATATGGATTTATACACCTCAGTAGATCTTTTGCATGAGCTAGGAATATTTCACCCTCCTCCCAATGAGTCATCGCATCTATTAAAAAATGCTGGATGAGTAAGCAGTGGCCATGGGAAGAGAGTGTAATCTAGGTGTTTGTAAAGAAACAGCAATGATCAAAGCAATGAAGCAAAAAAAGGGGACAAGCGATACAGAGCGCAGTGAGGCCTGAAGTGGACTGAACTGTCGGAGCATCAGCTTGGGTGGGCTTATTTTGCTAAGTATAGAACTAAGCACGATTTTTGGTTCACAGTTTTTTGTCTTTTTCTTTAGTCTGTTATTATGGTGAAGTACATTCATTGATTTTTGAATGTTGAACAGTTCGCATTCTTGGGAAGATTATGCATGGGTCATGATGTGCTGAAGCTGGACTATACCAGCTCATGAGAGCTGATTCTACACATCTTTTCCCAACTCCACATTCAGTGACCTTATGTTGGTAACTTGCAACTGGCCATGGTGGGAGATTTACACCATGGAAATCAGTACAAAGAGGGCTTCCCCCACCAACCGGAGAGCCAGTTTACCAGCACAACACTATTATTATCCTTTTTATACATTGCTGAATTTGGTTTGCTAGTGCTTTGTTCATTTGTCCAAGTGCATGAGGGGATTTGGTCTATAGTCTTTTTGCAATATCTTTTGGTATTATTATCTAGCCTCATAAAATGAGTTGGGAAGTGTTCCTTCTATTTTCTGGAGGAGTTTGTGTAGAATTAATATTTCTTCCTTAAAGGTTTGGTAAATTTGCCATGGAGGCCATGTGGGTCCAGAGTTTTCTTTGTAGAAAGGTTTTAAACTATGAATTCAATTTCTTTAGTTACTATTGGACTATTCAGGTTATCTATTTCTTCTTGAGTGGGCTTTGATAGTTTATCTTATAAGGAAATTTGTTTCATCTAAGTTATCCAGCTTCTGGGCATAATGTTGTTTGTAATATTTCCCTATTATTCTTTTAATGTCTGTAGAGTCTGTAGTGATGTCCTCTCTTTCAGTCCTGATATTGGTAACATTTCTTCTTTTCTAATATAATCATTTATTGCTATAAATTTCTCTCTAAGCACTGCATCAGCTACAATTTTTGATTTGCTGTATTTTCAATTTTATTCAATTGAAAATATTTTCTACTTTCCCTTGTGACTATCTTTGGACCCATGGCTAATCAGAAGTGTGTTTAATTTCCAAATATTTGCAAATTTTCCAGACATCTTTTGGTTATTGTTTTCTAGTTTACTTCCATTATAGTCAGAGAACTTGCTTTGTATAATTTCAGTTCTTTTCAACTTGTTAAGGTTTGTTTTATGGCCCAGAATATCATCTATCTGGGGAATGTTCCACATACACTAAAAAAAATATGCATTCTGCTGTTGTTGGGTAGAGTTTTCTATAAATGTATTTATTTGTCTTTTTAAACACAAAGATTTTTCGCTAAAGATCTCCTGACATATAATCCACAGTTCTCTTTCTATCCAATTTGGTTGCAGAAAATACTTTCTTACATATAACAGGTTTACTAGGCTTAAAGTTCTAAAGGCAACTAGAGTAATAGAGAACTTAAAGCAGATCTGATTTTTCTAGGCTGCTTTGGAGCCATGCTCAAGGCCAGGTTGAGTTTACATGCAGTGCTACTAAAACCAAGAAGAATCCACGGAGGGAGGGAAGGAGGGACTGGTGCTTAGGAAGTTCTAACAGTCAAGGAACAACTATGAAATTAATATAGCAACTTGCTATCAGTGTCCTTTATAAGCCATTTGGCCATATGGTCCCCACCTGGGATTGCTCTTTTGAGTCATTTCACTCTGAATGTATACCTCCTGGCTAGAGTAGAGGCTACTTGAGGATGCAGAATATGTGTGATACATTTGTGGGTCCATCACAACATCTTAGCTGAGATGCTCACCCTTTATTTAATGACTTTTGAACTATGATAATCATAATTTGATATGACAAACATTTCTGCAATAATATCTCCATATAAAATATTTTTCATTAGTTCCCAGCTATGTGAGATTATAGTAGACATATAAAAAAGGTAATAGAACTAACATGGTTCTGGAATTTTCAACAAAATTCCCAGCATTACAGTTATCATCTAGTCACCACCAGACTAGAAAGGCTGAAAGGAAAAAAAGACAAGCATTATACTATGAAGTTACTCTTAAATAATAAGACAGCCTCTGAGAAACAGAGTAATTTTTAGAGAATTTCCCCTTTTCGAAGCTTCTGAGACTGGACAGATTATTTGATTTATGAATTAAGAGAAATTTAGGAATAAAAGATTGTTTCTATCCAATTGCTTTCATTTTTTCTTTCCTAAGTCAGAAAAGGCAGAATTATTCAGGGAAGCACTCACTATCCAATGGAAATACAACATGAGCCATAAATGTGCATCATGAAAATATGTAGTTTTAAATTGTCTAGTAGCCAGACTAAAAAAGAAAAAAGCATGTGAAATTAATTTTAACAATGGATTTTATTTAACCCAATATATCCAAATTATCATTTCAACATGTAATAAATATTAAAAATTATTAATAAGATTTTACATTCTTTGTTTTGTACTGTCTTCAAAATCCATTATGTATTTTACACTTAGAGCACATCTCAGTTCAAACTAACTACACTTCACTGCTCAATGGCCAAATGTGGCTGGTGTCTACTCTACTAGACAGCCCATGCCCAATTCTTGGGTTCCAGCTTTTCAGACCTAGACACTGGGCTCAACCAGAGCGGTCCAAACCCTCCTCTTTCCTCTTACTGACACTTCCATACACGCAGGTTTATGCAGTGTTAGTATGCTTTATCTAATTGAATGAGAAGATAATCTACACCTGTCTCCAGGTGAAACATTCTATTTTAGAAATTCAAAACCCCTTTAAAAAGCTAACATCAAATATTAAAAACTCAGGAATAAGAACAAAAGTAATCTAGGTAAAAGGCTGAAGTTTTTAAAACTCTTATAGTTCTATAAGACCATTAAAAGATACTCAACTTGTGAACAAACTTACATAACACTTTTAGCTTATTCCTTTGATTTTTAGTAGAAAAAAGACAAGACACAGGCACGCGTGTTGGGACACAAGCCCTGCATCAGCTCATCCGTTTACAGGCCTGCTCAGGGGAAGAGCCATCACTCTGCACTAATCTAACAAACAGCTGCTCAGTTTTTGTTCCTCATCAAATTCTTACATCTGGTTAACAAGAGCAACTGTTTCCAAGTGCTTCAGGGACTGGTTTTTAGCCACAAAGCCAGGCTCTTGACCCAGCAGCCTGAGCTACCACCTGAGCCCTCTACAGAGTTCTCACTGGGCCACAGCCTGTGTCCGCCCGTGTGGCCACAGTTCTGAGATGAGATGTGGCTGTCCTTCTTTGGTGACGGTTCTGACAGGGACAGGTCACCCTCTACCACGGGCCAAGCTGCGAGAACACTAGAACAGCCTGATTCCCAGGAATATGGAGAAGAGTTTCAAGTCCTCCACAGCTCAAAACCACAGGACCCTGCCTGCCTCACTAGAGGAGACAGTGGTGAGAGGCAGGGGTAGGCTTAGGAAGAGAACCCAGGAGCTGCTTTTCCTTGGGAAAGCCCGAGGGGCAGCAAACTCCCTTCTTCCAGCTGGGATTGGAGCTGGCTTGACCCTCCTCCTCCCAACCCCCATCCTTTCACAATCACCTGTGGCTGAGCTCCAAACACAAAGGCACCTGGGGGTTCTCCTTCCCTTTTATCTTCACATTTCCTCCTTCCTGCGGTACCATTTTCTCCGTGTTAAAAATCTATCAGAGGCTAAAGTCCACAGCTGCCAAAACCAAATAAATACAACTCACAAATCAGGATTTGAACTGCACATCTATTGTGAACAATCATTTGTTAGCTTCAGTGAGTCTGGATCCTTGATCTTACTTGATTACATGAAAGGCTGCTGGTCCAAACACAGGCACTGAAGCCAACCCACATCCATTAGCAGAACTGCAAAGAGTCTGACACAATTGGGTTCCAATCCTGGCTTGACCACTTACTGCCTAGTTGGATGATGCTTAGCCTCAGACTCTTGGTTTTCTCCCCTGTAAAAGGGTCCTGCACACCTTACTTCCCAGCTTCATGCCTCCCTGGTCCCCACCTCCCACTCTGCTCAAGCCATAATGACTTCCTCCACGCTAACAGTACCTTATTGAGGTACAGTCTGCGTATAGAAAAGGAACAAATCTCATGCAGATGATTTTTAAAATACTGATATTAATATTCGTTATAAGAGCTGGCATTTAAGCTCACATTATGATCCTGGCTCTCACGTGCATTATCTCCTTTACTTCTGCCAATTCCCTAAGAACTTGCAGGTGAGGAAAGCGGTGAGCGAGGTTAAGAGATTTGCTTAGACAGGGGTTAAAAAAAAAAAAAAAGTGGTCTGTGGAGCGGCAAATCTGGGACTTAAACCAAGTCTGCCTGACTGCGAGGTCCAGGCTCCTACCTCATTTCCACAGCACAGCCCCGCCTTTAGTCTGGCTAACTCCTGGTCAACCCTCAGGTCATGGCAAAGATGACGCTTCTCCTCGGAAGAGTCCCTGATTACCTAGGCTCAGTTCTCTATTACCTTCCTCCTACCACTGTATTCATTAACTGCCTGGTTTACTTAACTACAAACTCCACAAGACAATCACAGTTGTAACAAATGTTTGTCAACTGAATACACAAATGTAGCCTAATTCAGAGGGTGGCTGTGAGGATTAAATAAAATCTGTAAAGCACAAGTAAGTAGGACAGACTGGTGTGCTTATCACAGCCTGTAGGTATAGCTGTGGCTGCACAGGTGGAGAGAAGCAAAGGAATGAGCTGAGATCCTACTAAGTGCAGGGAGCTGTAGGGCTTATTTGAAATAGAAGACTTGGTCCCTGTTCCCGAAGAGAAAAACCAAATTATTATTGCACCAAAGAGCAAAGAACAGGGACTGCCCTGGTGGTGCAGTGGTTAAGCATCTGCCTGCCAACGCAGGGGACACGGGTTCGAGCCCTGGTCCCGGAAGATCCCACATGCCGCGGAGCAACTAAGCCCATGCGCCACAACTACTGGCCTGCGCTCTAGAGCTCGTGAGCCACAATGACCGAGAGGCACAATGACTGAGACTGTGCTCTAGAGCCCCCGAGCCACAACTACTGCGCCCTCATGCTACAACTACTGAGCCCACGCACCGCAACTACTGAAGTCCACACACCTAGAGCCCGTGCTCTGCAACAAAGAGAAGCCACCACAATGAGAAGCCCGCATACCGCAACGAAGAGTAGCCCCCGCTCGCCGCAACTAGAGAAAGCCCCGACGCAGCCAAAAATAAATAAAATTAAAAAAAAAAAAGGAGCACAGAACAAGAAAAGAAGTAACCTCAGAAAGACAATGAAGAATAAAAATTGTTAAAGCTTTTCAGGACAGAAACTGAATTAGCCACTTCTTATCTATAGAGGAGAGGGCAGTGTTGTGACTAGAGCCCAGGTGTCCTGACTCCCACGTAGGGTTCTTTCTGGAACATTACAAGCTTTGATAGGAAACCCAGAGAGAAACGTAAGAGCTGCTGCTTAACCCACATTGTCAGGCATCCAGGATGCAGACTGGCCACTGGGAGGCTCAGGACAACAGGTGGCCAGGCACCACTGCTCTCCGAGTTCCCTGTTCTGCCCCCTAATGCACCCCTACTGACTCAAATCCAGGTTGCCCTTGCAGGAAGCAATTAGCCAGTGCAAACCCTGACTGGTGTGTGTGTGTGTGGTGTGTGTGTGGTGTGTGTGTGTGTGTGTGTGTGTGTGTGTGTCCCCGCGGCATGTGGGATCATAGTCCCCCGACCAGGGATCCAACCTGCAGCCCCTGCAGCAGAAGCATGGAGTCTTAACCACTGGACCATTAGGGAAGTCCCCTGACTGCCTTTGGATACTACCAATCAGCTAAATTTTACCTGGGGCTTGACCTACTCCCTGCATTAGGCTGCACATGGAATTTCCACACCTAAGCAGCCAAATATCCAATCTTGTGAGCAGTGCAGCAACCCAAGGCCTTCATCGTGTTCCCCAAATAGTGACCAACTGTCCACTGCGCAGCTATTCTAAAAGTCTTCACCCTGAATTCCTTACCAAGTAAGATCTTTTTCCAACTTTGTTTTGTTATGTGGGTGGGTCTAAAGAGGTACAGATACAGTTAGCAACTCATTCCATTTCAACAACTCAACTAAAGAACTCAGAGATGCTCTCAACCCACACTAGAGCGTCTCAGACAAGCCTTGTTTCTTTCTGACGCTGGAACTGTCAAAACAGAGACAGTGCCCGCCGCTGGGGGACAATGACCGCAGTCAGCTGGGCTGCAGCTGTCTGGCCCACAGACTGGTCCTGTGATCCCAGTTGTAAAAGGTCAGGGGTTTCTCTTCAATTCTCCGCTGGATTTAGAAGCCATGCCTGGCTGAAAGTACAAACCACAATCTATAAAGGGACTCGTTTAATACTTGGAAAGATTAAAAGCTACAATTAACCTTTTGCAAAATAATAAAGTCTGGAAGAACTATTATTGTGCTCACTTTCAGTTACAGTGCCAATCAGGAGGTCAAGGCCAATGCTCTCTTCGTCACCTTGATGCTGAGCTGACCAGAGAAACGCGCCATCCCTCTGGCCTGAGGACGCAATGGGGATTTCTCTATCTTCAGTGCGTGGGGTGCCTGGGCTGACACCCTCCTGTCACGTGGTTGTGCTGGCCTCAAGGCCCCTGCCACTCAGATCCCCTGCATCATTCCTTCATCTACTCTATCAGGGAAGGAGCAAATCCTAAACATAAGAACAGAGCCAGGACCCAAGGTCCCTTGCTGCTGAAAAACATCTCTGAAAAATCACACAAAAGTGTGATTATTTTTCTTCTGTCCCCCAAACTAAAACATAAGCAGGGCTTTCTCTTTGCCAGGCTCAGACCCTTTTTGATGTGTTAATGGTTTAGAACCAGAGTCATCAGTCAAAACATAATATCACAGATCATGGACCTAGAGAATACGGCAGGAACAGTCTACTAAACTTTACAGAACTTTAGATGCTAATTTGACTTTACCCATGAAAGACAGACCTACAGACAGAACTTACACTATGAATGATAGCCTCAAGCAAATAGTCAACATTCAGAATAAATGCTGCTTGAAGACAGTATCTTAAAAAAAAAAAAAAAGTCCATTAAAGGAGGGAAGCGCCAGCATCAATACTATCCACATCCTCCAACTGCCTGCTTCAAGGTCACCTTCACAGTAGTGTCACCAGACACACTGGAGTCAGGGCTTAAGCCACAGTCTCTGCCTGGGAAAATGGCCTTTATCCTAGTTTTTCCTATCCTTCAGGGAAGCACCTTGTAAATTCAGGTATGTGACTTGGCAGACAGTGGTAGAGGTAGGAGATAACAAGCATGCAAATTAGACAGAAAAACAACATCATATCAGATGAACCAATAAAATAATCAAGGTCTGAGTTATGTGAATACACGATAAACATTAAATCACATTAACAAGTGTTGAAATTATAAAATAGATCAGCAAGCAAATAAATTAGATCAGCTTTAGATCACATATACTGTCAGTTAAATTTTTTTGAGTATATACTCAGAATGTAGACATTTACTTATAAATTATATACATGTTCTAATATAATACAGCTTTTATAATAATTAAAAAATAGAAATAAAGAGCAAAAAATGAAATAATTAGCCTTTTCACTAACTTTTAGTTATGGCTTTCTGACAGCTTTGTACTATCTTCAGCTGACACATCAAGGCTCAATATATATACTTAGGGTGAGGCTCACTGTTAATGATAATGGATGTAAATCCGTATTTCAAACAGTCTTCTTGATAATTTCCACGGATTTTGACCAAAGGTCAACATATGGTCATCTGTATGTTAAATATTAGCAAGGCTTATTTACGTTCTTATAGATAAAAAGAGTAAAAATATACACAAAAAGAAACTTTAATATTTTCTTCTTGGATCTTGCCTTCAGCAACCCATTTTGGAGATCACTGAAAGGAGAAACAGAATGAATCAGAGAGTTCACAAGAGCCGCTGGGGCATCAGCACAACAACATGCTCACGCCCTGGGGCCATCTTGCTTACAATCTCCTTGTCTTTGGGGGGATGGCAAACTAAAGGCTAATTATTGCACAATAAGAACAATCTTCGATGGATTTTGTATCTTCTTTATACGTTACATATAAAATTTAGAAGCGAAAAGGTATATAGCATTGATATTTTTTCATGATTAATACCTTACTTTTCAAAAAAAACATGATTTGAGAAATCTCAGACCCACAATGCTCACAGCCTCTCTCTTCACTCCATAGATGACACCTGGAACAAAACCAGAAAGGATGGTCCTCCAATAGCTAGCTGCAATTCACGATGCATTTTCCCAAGGAAATGATGCTACAAACTGCAGTTACCTATAGGTGGACCAGAATTATGGTTCAGCCATGCCATAAGTTAATAGGTTAAGAGGAAAACTGGCAAAATGTTGATAATTGTTGAAGCTGGGTATTGGATACATGGGGATTCATTATACTTTTCTCTCTACTTTTGTGTATACTTGAAATCCCCTACAATAAAACATTAAAAAATTAAAGATGAAAAAAAATCATGCTGGGGCCGCCTGACATCCTTACCATTGTTCCTGTGTAATTCAGGAAGCATTTTCCCCACAGTTGCTTCTCCAACCAACTCAAAACATGGGGTACCTGCCTGCAAGTGAGAGTGTCTGCACTGAAACACCTTACCCAACAAACTCCCCTAAGCAACAAGGGGCACTGGGAAATAGCCATGATTATAAATGCCAAACACAGAAACTTAAGTGACCCATTAGAAGGGCAGGATATTTTCAGTTAAGTACAACGTGGAAAGAAATACTTTTTTTTATTTCTTGTACTCATTGTATTAAGGATTATAAGAGACCAAAAAAGAGCAACCTTTTTTGGCTGTATGCAGTGAGTCTCTTTTGGCTATATGTAATGAGGCTGTTTTTGCCTTAAAGTTTGCTCACTCTGATTTCTGAAAAGAAAGAATTGCATGAAACTGAGACTAAATTTACAAGTTAGAATTTCTTCTCAAAACTGATAATGTTCTCCCTAAAAAGTATTCTTTTATATGGCAAAACCACAGCCTGTATTTAGGGAACGCAATTATTATAAAAAACCTATCCTTCTTATTAAATATCTAAATATGACATGACCTAAGGAAAAAAGGTTCTCCAAAATTAATTTGTTAGTTTTGCAATGGTGTAAATGTAATATTAGTCAACCTTCTAGGCCATATCTTTCAAAAAGAGACACATCATCACTCCTGAAACCAACACCCTACTGCTGTGTTCTGCAGGTGGTTTATAAGTCTGAGATAAAGAATTTACTCATGAATATAACTCAAAATTACATGTCATACACTCAAACATAAACCCAAGAACCTTTTGAAATCTTCAGGAAGCTTCTCATTATAGACATGTGGAAACTTAGTGTGCAGGAACGGCACTGAATTAAATACAATCATGCCTCAGTATCCAAGGGGGTCTGGTTCCAAGACCCGCCCAGATACCAAAATCCACAGATGCTCAAGCCCCTCATAAAAAATGGTGTAGTATTTGCATATAACCTATGCACACCCTTCCCCCATATACTTTATTATTTTTTAAATATTTATTTATTTATTTATTTTGGCTGCACTGGGCCTTAGTTGCGGCATGCAGGATCTTCGTTGCAGCATGCGGGCTTAGTTGCAGCATGCATGCGGGATCTAGTTCCCCAACTAGGGAGCAAACCCGGGCCCCCTGCATTGACAGCATGCAGTCTACCCACTGGACCAGCGAAGTGCCTCCACCCCATATACTTTAAATCATGTCTAGATTACTTATAACACCTAAGACAGTGTAAATGTTATGTAAATGGTTGTAAATACAATGTAAACGCTATGCAAATAGTTGCCAGCATGCAGCAAATTCAAGTTTTGCTTTTTGAAACTTTCTGGAATTTTTTTCCAAATATTTTTCATCCGCAGCTGGTTGAGTACGGGGACAGGGAACCTGAGGATATGGAGACTGACTGTATACTCCTGGTCATGTGACAAGTACATTCTTGGAAAAGAAAGAGCATCCAACTTGCTTAAGAACACTCAGCAAGGCAAACATCCCAAGTGCAATATGCTGACTCTAAATGCCTCATTCTCCCATTCCTTCCCAGGGTCCCTAGTTCAGGGTATAGCTAGTCACCCAAAGTAAAACCCCCGGAAGGTTACCACCTAGGGGTGTTGCTCACAATGCCGCCCTTGGACTCAGTGGCACACACAAGGCCCTGCCAGGAGCTAACTTACCCAGACCCCCATGCTGTAAGTCCCATTAGCTTCTCCTAACATTCTGGTCTTCCCCCGGCTTTCATGCATTCACATGTCACATTATGAATGCAGGTGGCAACATCTTTCTCCTAATTGCTGCTTCGTATTAGCTATGAATTCCCATCATTAAGAACAAGCAGGCTTTGGAGAAGGTTCTGAGAGTTATTCTGTGGACTTTGTGACAGCTCTTTGGCCTCACAGAGGCTTTGACAGCTTCTATTCCAGACAGTAGAGCTGCTGATTGGTGGGGTTAGTGGGGAAGTGGTAGGATACCATGAGGCCTAATAACCACCCCCACAGCAGTCTTTGAGAAGAGTTACTACTTGGCTGCAAAGTAGTCTTTTTGGCTCACCAGCCCACACACTCATCACTGCTGCAGTGTCATTTGTAAACACAAATGTCTGCAGTATGGATGGAATAATAAAATCACCTGGATACAGTACAGAAAAGCTTTACTTTTCTCCCCCCTTTCCTTGTCATGTGAAGGCACATCAAAAAAAAAAAAAAAAACCTGCAACGCTTCTTGAATTGTTTATGAAGCCAATAAAGGAACCAGACTCTCAGTCCAGGCTGCAAGGACTGCCTGGGCCCATCGATGAGAACTTATATGGTTCAGAGGTTTAAAACAGTCCCGAGCACCAAGCTCCCCGCCTGACTGGTTTATGGGCTTCCAGATGTAGTCTACTTAGGGCAGGAAGTATGCAGGATCAAGAGGCTAGGCCTCTGTACTAGAGAGTTTTATCACAGAGTGAGGTTTTACAGCCTCCTATATCAGTGAATGTTTAAATTTTTTTTCCATACCTGCCCTCAAGAATTGCATCATAACCCTTATAAAAAACCAACTAAATAGCATCAGATGCACAGAAAATAACTCAAACCAGCTGACGAATCCCTGGAATCAAGCCACATTCAAAAAGTGACTCTTTCAACTCCCCCCAGAAACAGGTTCACAGAACCGTTTTATACAGAAACCAAGGCCCGGGACTTCCCTGATGGTGCAGTGGTTAAGAATCCACCTGCCAATGCAGGAGACATGGGTTCGAGCCCTCGTCCGGGAAGATCCCAAATGCCGTGGAGCAACTAAGCCCGTGAGCCACAACTACTGAACCTGCGCTCTAGAGCCCGTGAGCCACAACTACTGAGCCCGCATGCCACAACTACTGAAGCCCATGCGCCTAGACCCCATGCTCCACAACAAGAGAAGCCACCGCAATGAGAAGCCTACGTACCACAATGAAGAGCAGCCCCCCACTCACCGCGACTAGGGAAAAGCCCACGTGCAGCAACGAAGACCCAAACCAGCCAAAGATAAATAAATTTATTAAAAAAAGAAACAAACAAAAAAACATTTATCCCAGGCATCAAGGGCGAAACACCTTCCTTAAAGAAAAGAAAGAAAGAAAGAAAGAAAAAGAAAGAAAGAAAGAAAGAAAGAAAGGAAGGAAGGAAAAAGAGTCAGTCCTGCATGGCTCCCCTATTCACTAGCTACGTGACCTTGGGCAAGTAACTTCCCTCTCTGTGCCTTCATGTCCTCATGAGCACACAACTTAACTGAAAAGGGCTGTGATGAGGATTAAATGAGATAATATACCCAACGCTCAGCCCTCTGTTGGTGCTCAGCATCGTAGTGCTGCCTTTACTGTTTCAATGATCAGATCAAAACAACCACACTGTGCTATAACTTTGTCATCCTCTGTGTAGGTAGTAAGTTCCTGATTAATCAGTAGATTACTTAGTAAACTGGACTCAGCATTAAAGATTGACTGGATTAAAAGTAAAATCTTCCCAAGACAATTAAGAGCTCAAACTAGTTTAAACTGAATACTGCAGTCAGTCATTAGGCACTGAGTTAATGTAAGTACCATTTTTCTTTGCTAAAGTTAGCGCTAACTTCCTTAGAGGGCATGTAATTCAGGTAGTCACGGCACCACCCTATCAAAAAAGTTTAGCAACCATGCATAATGAGTCACTTTTGCTCCACTTCTTATATTAATGCTAAGCTTAATGTGCCATAGCCTCAAGATTCAGCACCAGCTTCTCTTAAAAAAGAAACAGTCTCATAACATATTGCCATGTGAAAGGGAAAAAAAAAAATTGAACTGCAAAACACAGGCATACCTCATTTTATTGTGCTTTGCTTTACTAAGCTTCATTGATGTTGTATTTCTTGCAAATTGAAGGTCTGTGGCAACCCGGCATTGTCAGGTGATGGTTAACATTTTTTAGCAATAACTTTTAAAAAAATTTATTTTATTGAAGTATAGTTTATTTATAATATTGTGTAGCAATGAAGTATTTTTAAATTAAGATACATATACTGTTTTTTTAGACAGAATGCTATTGCACACTTAACAGAGGACAGTATAGTGTAAACATAACTTTTATACGCACTGGGAAACCAAAAATTCGTGTGACTCCCTTACTGCAATATTTTGCTTTATTGTGGTGCTCTGGAACCAAACCTGCAATATCTCTGAGATACGCCTGTACATGATCCCATTAAATCAAAACAAAAAGAGTGCATGGGTGTGAATGTGTGTGATATGTGTACTCATACATGCAGAAATGTAGGAAAAAACAAGGATATATACCAAATATATATGTACATATATGTATATATTATATATTAACTATAATTCCTTCCCACTAGTGTGATAAAGAATATCTATTTCCTTTGGGTTTTCTGTGGTTTTTTTAAACATTGATAGTGCTTTTTTTTTAAATAAGGAAAAAAGGTTATGAAATTAAAAAACAAAACAAGACAAACAGTATTTTGGACCCTGAGAGTTCTTCCCCTTGTTTTGTTGTGGGGTTTTTGTTTTCGTTTTTGTGTTGTAATAAATAGAGATCATGGTGCCATTTTTTGAGCACTCATTTAGACAGAGAGGAGGACAAACCTATTAACAGAGAAACCAAACAAGCTTTGAATTATAAAAAAATTATCAAAAAAACAGAAAATAACAAGTGTTGGCAAGGATGTGGAGAAACTGGAATCCTCGTACACTATTGGTGGGAATGTAAAATGGTACATCCACGGTGGAAAATAGTATGGCAGTTCCTCAAAATATCAAAATTAAATTACCATATGATCCATCAATTTCACTTCTGGGTACATACCCCAAAGAATTGAAAGCAGGGTCTTGAAAACCTGTTTATACACCCACGTTCATAGCAGCATTACTCACAATAGCAAAAATGCGGAAACAACCCAGTGTCCACCAACAGATGAATGGACAAGCAAAATGTAGTAAGTATAGACATACAATGGAATATTATTCAGCCTTTAAAAAGGAACAAAATTCTGCAATATGCTACAACAGGTAAGAACCTTGTGGACATTATTCCAAGCGAAACAAGACAGTCACAAAAAGACAAATACTGTGTGATTCCACTAATATGACATACTTCGAGTATTCAAAATAAAAAAAACCCCAGAAAATAAAACGGTGGTTACCAGGAGCTAGGCAGAGCGGAAAATAGGGAGTTACTGTTTAACGGGTTTAGAGTTTCAGTTTTACAAGCTGGATGGTAGTGGTGGCTGTACAACAATGTGAATGAATATTAAGTATAGTACCGCTGAACTGTACACTTAAAAATGGTTAAGATGGTAAATTCTGTTAGGTGTATTTTACCAAAATTAAAAAATATATATACAAAGAAGTGTGTATGTGCCTATGACTTATAACCTATACAAGCTACAGCTGTACTTCTATATGGTATATACTGTGAAACACACAACAACCAGAAACTTTTTAAATATGCAGAAATAAACAAAATGGAAGTTCTAGTAGTTGCTTTCTGCACCCTAGTGGTTTGCCTCGGGCGCCCCTCAGGAGGCCCGAATCCTGAGATCTGACGTGCACGGGAAGGTGATGCCTCCTTCTCGAGCCCAGACCCCACTGTGCACAGAGCAAAGAGTAGTGCCAGCAGTGGCCCACCCCTGACGTTAGTCTGCCTTCTCTTCCTCCGTCCCTTCTCTTGCATTCCAGGAGTATTTAACCCTGCTCCAAGGTCTCAAGAATATTTAATCCTAACAGACTCAGCTATAACGAATCCTGAGCAAGTAGCAAATCCCTGGCAAATTTACAGAGAGAGACCGGAATGGAAACTGGATGGAAACGCTACTCTCCAGAGCCATGGAGAGCCTTGAAAAACCACATGGTGAACTGGCAAAACCTGAACTAGAATGAGGTTTACCAAACAAGTCTCTTGGGTGCCTGGAGAATGAACAGATCCCAAAGTCTTAAAAACACTGCGTGGGCAAAAACCTGTGACAATGAACTAAAAGAATAAAGTCAGATCTAAAATGAGGCTGGATGCCAGCCGGCTACTGCGGAGAGGCTTACCTTCAGTATCTCAGGTTCTTTGATATCCAGAGACCTCGGGTTCCAGTGTTGTAGATTTTTATGTAATCTGTGATATTTAGGAGCACTTGGTGGTGTAAAAAACCAAATCACGCAAACTGCAGTCATGAATCCAAGGCCAATGCCCAGAAAGAGTCCACTCACGTACTGGGGGAGGGGGAGGATGAGGTACGCATAGACGCACATGACAAAGAAGCCCAGCATCTTCACGGGCAATTCGGGGTGCTGCATGGCCGAGTCCACCTCGTGGTCACTGTCCAGAGCCGTGCCATCGTCCGCCAGCACCTCTGGCTTGAGAGGGACTTCTGAGAGCCTCTCAACTTTACTGTCTCCTTCCGCTTCCAGATCAAAGTCCTCAGTGTACAGTTCGCAAAACTCTTCGTCTTCTTTGCTCACCAAGGCAGACAGAGAGCACCTCTCAAGAGCCAGAGCGCTGGTCTTCAGGCCTACCTCCTTCAGACTGCTGCCCTGAGAACTCTTCGGTTGTGCCTCTCTCGCGGGGTCCTCGGAGGACTGGGGATGGTCACCCCCGGGGACGCCTCCCTCGGGGTCACACTCCTCCTCCTTGATGCTGTAGTTGTTATTGCTTTCCAAGTGACCGTTCAGGCTGCACAGGTTGGAGAGCTCTGAAGCACTGGAAGACAAGGCTTTGGGCCTATGGCTGCCACTTTCTTCCCCTATAATTTTACTAAAAAGCTGAAAAGGGTCATATATGACTTCGGAGAGGCGTCGCTTAGTGTCTTCGATTTTCGCCTCCATTTCGGGCACTTTAAAAAAGGAGCGTGTATCGGAAGGCGACGTCAGAGGGGAAGAGGGTGCGGTTTTGGAATCTCCACCTGTGTTTCGTGGCTGCGTGAACTGCTTGAACAGGTGCAAATTCAGCTTGGAGTCGGGTGGCTTGTACGACACGTTATCTGACTCCTGCCTGGAGGTGTCGGTGGACAGAGACTTGACTAACGTCTTCATCAAGTGCCGGTGCCGTGCGGGGTGGGGGGATTCTTTTGGCTCCACCTCGGTCGACAGGGACTTCACGAGGCTCATGAAGGGCTTTGCGCTGGAAAGGGTGGAGGACGAGGCACTGGATGGGAGGATGGGAGACCTGGAAGGCGAGGACAGCGGGGAGGAAGAACTGGTTTTCTGCTCAGAAAGGGACGACACGCTGGGAGAGCTAGCTAAGGGCCCCGACGAAGACGAGCCCGGGGACAGAGCCAATGGCACCGTGCTTAATACTTGTGCTGCTGCAGGAGGGGGTTCCAGCAGCTTTGCGGTGTTCTCAGAGACGGGCAAGATGGCAGGGGACACGGACAGTCCATCTGCCAGGATGAGCTGGGCGCCAGGGCCAGAGGGGTCATGGCCACCACGGGGCTCAAGATAGAGGTCTTCCTTGGCTTCGAGCCCCGTTACAATGCTTTGGTCGTCCAGCCCCTCCTCCAGGTACTCCCTGAACTCCTCCTCCTCTTCCTCCTCCTCCTCCCCGGATGCCAAGAAGTGGATGGCGATAGTGTCTCGGGACACGGACCTCTGCACGTGTACTCTGGGGGCTGACGGTTTTGGCATGTCAATGGTTTTTTCGGCATGGCGACCATTCAGACTTGTCATCGCCGGCTTCACAAGGGCTCAGGCTCTGTGAAAACAGCGAGAAAACCAGAAGTCAGAAAGCGGTTTCTCCACGGGACACGCTGTCGTGTGTGGACAGGAATGCAGATGAAGCTCACTTCTAAATGGTGATTATGCTTTTACTTGGCAGATGGCCGCTGTTTTCACTTGAGCAGGTGTAATGGTTTACTTTTCATCAGATAAATTCCAGTTTGGCATTCTCTTTTATGAGCAAACTACAAACGAGTGTTATAAACCCCGTACAATCTGTTTTCCTTCACAACAGCTAACTCATCGTTTCCTCCCTCTTAACTGGCTCATTTCTATCAGGAATTCTGTACTGCAAGGCTTGAACACAACAGTTGCTACCAGTATTACTTCAGAAGTCCAACAGGATAAAATGCAGCATCCTGGCGATTTTGAGGATCTTGGAATAAAAATTTCACCAGTGGTTTTCCAGCTATAAAAAGCTAATTCTGGAGGGTTACTGCTTTCATTGCAATTTTCACAGCAATCCTAACAATTCTTTTGCGTCTCCCGCCAATTCTCATATATCTTGCCACTGCATATATGGAGCAAAGTATCCAAGGGTGGTAAGGGAAATCGGCAAACTAACTGCTGTGATCTGCCGGCTTCTTTATTCCCCAAATGGTAGGTACCCTAAGGCCAGAGTATTTAGGCAGCCATGAAGACATGGCCATTTTCTGAGGCTTCAAGATAAAGCAAACTTGTATTTTAAACTGAATCCAAGAATCAAAGGGCAGGAAAATGAAGTCTCAATGCTGCAACCCACCACCAACTGAGAACTCTGCTAAGAGCTAGGGCGAGAGACATGGAGGCTATGCTTTCTGCCCTTCAGGAGCTTAGTTGCTGGAGAGAAAACACACCTGAAAAGCTGGGCAGAAAAACAAAAGAAGCCAAGCGCACCCTGTGACACCCAGTGCGATACATCTCCCCCTATTCACTTACGGCCCATTTATTGGGAACAAGGCATCATGACAGGTCCTACAAGAGGGAAATGAACACAATCTGGAAAGAAACCCCATCAAAGGAGCTAAAACGCACTTGAGGAGTGACCTTCAGGCATTCTGAGGAGGGTGAGAGCAGGGTGGACGGTAGGACACCCGCTCACTCTTTTAAACTGAGGGGTAGGTTGTGGCTAAATGGGTGTGATTAGAAAGAAGGGACAAAGGCATGAAGATGAGTACAGGCATGGTGTGTCCTGACACATGGGTCTATTCTCCCTGTCCAGGATGGAGGGTGGGTATTGGAGAGCCGGGGGAGACCACCAGTACAAGAGAGGCATCATGCGAGAGAGGAAAGAGCAGCCTTGGGACCAGGAAATAGGGCTTCTGATACTTGCTCCTTTTCTAGCTGATTCTGTGGGACCTTGAACAAGCCAAGACCTCTACGGGTCTCAGAATCTTCATCTGTTAAATGAGGCACCAAGAGTCCTTTCCAAATCTAAAGCCCTACGTTTATGTTTACAGGTGATGGTACACAACCCAATCTGATATACTCACACAAGTAGTCTGCCATAGACAATCAACATTATGTTGCTTGCTTGTTTCTTTTTTTTCTTTTCTTTTTAAAAATACTTACTTACTTACTTACTTACTTACTTATTTATTTATTTGGCTGTGCCGGGTCTTAGTTGTGGCACGCAGGATCTTCGTAGCAGCATGTGGGATCTTTAGTTGCGGCATGTGGGACCTAGTTCCCTGACCAGGGCTCGAACCTGGGCCCCCTGCATTGGGAGTGCAGAGTCTTAGCCACTGGACCACCAGGGAAGTCCCTTGCTTGTTTCTTTAATTTGAAAAACTCCTATAGTTAAGTCTTCCACCAAATACTCATGTTCAAAATGCTAGCAACTGATACTACCAACAAGAGAAAAGGTAAACCTGTGTGTGTGTTGAGGGGATGGTGGGTGGGGGGGACCTGGGGCGGGTGAGCAAGAAAAACTATTTCCTAGAAACAGGAAATAACCCAGCGATGACAAGAATTACAGTTCAAGGGCCCAGTCACAACAAGGACACATCTGAAACAACACATTTTCAGTATCAACACTTGAGAGAAATTACTTTCATAAAAATTTTTCAACAGAGTTTTGCCCAAGCTCATTCATGACCCTCAGGCTCTCCTATCCCCATTGGATCCAAGAAAAGGGAATGATCTCTATCAATCAGACAAAGCAATTTAAATCCAGGAGCTGGCGGCAAGCTAGAAAGACACAGCCTCGGGTCCAGGACAATCCTTCCCTGTTATCTCAAAGCCAACAGGTTTGTTGGCTTAGTGAGAAGAAAAATACCAAGCGCAACACACATATTTCATTTTACTGTCACCTGCTTTTATAAGGGTAATTTTAAAAGAAAATTACAGAGGTAATTTTAAAAGTCTGGTATTTGATAATCCTCAATAGGCTGAAAAATCAGCTTTATTTAAATTGCTTTAATAACATTAAGGATGATCTGAAAGGCTCTGCTGCTCTGAGGCTGCTTCACTGGTAGTAAAAGTGACTGTGGGCACAGGTGCACATACAGAGAGCATGACTGGGGGGCTGAACAGTGTGAGTCGGTCCTCTGAGGAGCAAGGCAAGAGTGGAGAGGCTCTTTTATAGTTGAGGGTGGGATGGCCTGGGGGTCCACAGGCAGAGTCAGGCCCAGTCAAGGGCCACAGGGCCAAACAGCAGTGTGTCCAGGAGCCTGTGGTCTCAGCAGCCTGGGTCCTGGAGAACAGTGCGCTGGCACCTGCCCAGGAAGGGCCATCAGGGGCCGATCTGCCCAAACCTCCAACACATAGTCGGGCCCCCTGGCTTGCCGGTTAAAGGGACCTCTGCTGATCTCTGACTAGACTGTCTTCAGGTCTTGTTGGGCTGCACCCTGCAGGCCTTCAGCCCTGTGCTCACCCAGCTTCAAGACAGAAGAAAGACCCTGGAGGCAGCTACGGAGACATCAATGGTTTAACGATGGGGAAGCTTATCTATCTGAAGCAAGGTTCTGAAGCGACACCCCACCTGGGTGGTGGACGGTGGGCAGGACATGGCAACAGTCTTCACTCACAGGGGGAACGGGAGACAGCCAGTTATAGGGGGAACTTATGTCAGGTTTGCTCATTGGTTACCAGGGAAACTAGCAGTGGGCGTGCCCCTCACCGCCCTTTTCATAAGAACAATCACTAACTGGGGCCTGGGGCAAGCATGCAGGAAGGTCAGTCATGTGAGTAGAGTGTGTGTGAAGCAGGCGCAGGTCGGGCTGGGGATGTACAGAGAGCAAGAGAACAGCCATCTTGAGTGGCCTGACCGCAGAGGTCTGTGTCAGCCAATTGGGCCTGAGCTGGGCCCCATAGAGAGCTAGGTGCCAGGCAAACAGCTGGAGTACGTAGTCTGGCTCACCATGGCTAATGTCTTTCTCCAGGGCTCAGGCAGTGGCTTCAGAGGTTTAGAGTAACCTCCCTCAAATCCATGCTGACCAAAGTTTAGCTCCACCTCACTAGTTTTGTACTAAAACATGCCATGTGAGGCTAGAGCAGCACTACTACTTTTTAAATATAAGAAAATCTTAGGGCTCTGTTTGCTTATCTGCAAATGAGGGGGTTAGACCAGATAAACAAAGACTGCTTCTAGGACCCAAACTGCTGGATAACTGTGTGTCCTGGAACTCGAGTCCCTGGTTTGGGTTCTAGACAAACCATCAAGTGGCCACTCCTTCCTCCTCCGGGGGAGTCCTCCAAGCCTCCTCCTCTCCATCCTTCAATGGCTGGTGGCTGGGGCCTGTAAAACCGACCATCCCACAGTCACAGCACTGCAGGACAGCCAAGATCAAGAGGAAAAGCACCTGACTGTTGTCCAGGAACTTTACGTGGTTGGTCCAAGGACACAGCACTGAATGAGGAGGGGACGGGGAGACGGTTAGACACGGGCTTTTTTTTTTTTGCAGTACGCGGGCCTCTCACTGCTGTGGCCTCTACCGTTGCGGAGCACAGGCTCCTGACGCGCAGGCTCAGCGGTCATGGCTCACGGGCCCAGCCGCTCCGCGGCATGTGGGATCTTCCCGGACCAGGGCACGAACCCATGTCCCCTGCATTGGCAGGCGGACTCTCAACCACTGTGCCACCAGGGAAGCCCAAGACACAGGCTTTTGACACTCATGTCCTGATGTCTTTGCCACCACAGCAATCTGCCTCCTCAAGAATGTCATGGACACTCATTATGATTGCTTGTCCTGGCCTTGGTACCTGCCTTCCGTGCTCTGGCATGAACAGCTCTACCAGGAACTAAAAGCTCAGTTCTCGACAGCTAGCATGTGATTAGCAGGATTGGGAAATAAGAATTTGTTATCCATCTGTCAAGCTAGCATCATAAAAAAGTAGCCTCCTGCCCTTTGCTATCTCAATTCAATTATAACCAGGCTCAAAAAAAAAAAAGGGACAACCTTATCTGAAGCCCTCAGGAATTGAAATGTCAAAAAAGGTCATTTCTCACCCATCAGGTCTCCTTCTTCCAAAGCCACCAGCACAAGACCGTGGGTTTTAACACTGATTTTGAGTCTTGTGAGGGGAGGGCCTATAGCTCACATTGTCATATAGGATGATTTTCTGCCAGAGATATGTTTAAACAGAAGTCTGATTTGGGGCTTCCCTGGTGGCGCAGTGGTTGAGAGTCCGCCTGCTGATGCAGGGGACATGGGTTCGTGCCCCGGTCCGGGAAGATCCCACGTGCCGCGGAGTGGCTGGGCCCGTGCGCCATGGCCGCTGAGCCTGCACGTCCAGAGCCTGTGCTCCGCAACGGTAGAGGCCACAACAGTTAGAGGCCCACGTACCGCAAAAAAAAAAAAAGTCTGATTTGGTCATGAGCAAAGTGGTGCTAAAGATTAACCCCGTCCAGCCTCAGAATGCATGGGGGTGGCAGAGGCAACGTTGACAAACTGAAGCCAGAGGTCTGGTGTCTGGGAATACAGGCTCCATCATCAGGTCCACCACTCTGCTGAAAACAACTAACAATGAAATCCATATTTTTTAAAAAATCTGAAAAGCACTGAAGCTTCAACAACTGAGTAAGGAACCACCAGGCCAAAAGGAATTAAGAACCCCAGAGGGATAAGCCCTACAGAAGCCGCTCTTGACCTCAAAACACTGGATGATTCTGGCAAATTGGAACCTTCATTTTGTCGATCTCCTGAGCAGAAATCAAAGTTCAGGGCTGGCTGAGGTGGAGCCGTTAACTGGAGACTGTTCCACAATGAGATGGAATGCCAAAGGGCTACATCTATCTACCTGGTAGTAGATGAACCAGAAGCAAAACAGCCCTCACTTAGACCTGAGAGCTTCGAGGACATTAAGCTAAGTGAAGTAAGCCAGTCACACAAAAAAATGAATACTGTATGATTCCACTTATGTGAGCTAGCTAAAGTAGTCAAATTCAAATAAACAGAAAGTAGGATGGCAGTTACCAGGGGCTGGGGGTAGTAGAAAATAGGGAGTTGCTTTTTAATGGAGATAGAGTTTTGTATGATGAAAAAGGTCTGTAGATCGGTTGCAGAACAATGTGAATATACTTAACACTACTGAGTTGCATGCTTAAAAACCGGATGGTAAATTTTATGTTATGTATACTTTACCTTAATTAAAAATAAAATTAAAAAAATTTTTCACGGGCTTCCCTGGTGGCGCAGTGGTTAAGAGTCCGCCTGCCGATGCAGGGGACACGGGTTTGTGCCCCGGTCCGGGAAGATCCCACATGCCATGGAGCGGCTGGGCCCGTGAGCCATGGCCGCTGAGCCTGTATGTCCAGAGCCTGTGCTCCGCAACGGGAGAGGCCACAACAGTGAGAGGCCCGCGTACCGCAAAAAAAAAAAAAAAAAAAAAAATTTTCACCATTCAAAACTTTAGAATGAAATAATGTAATATTTTGAACTACTTATCATGCTGACTAAAACAATTCTATTCAAAAAGCTCACACTGTTGTTTAGTGTTTATAGCACCATGTGGTCATATTCTAAGACAATACTGTAAATGCAAATGTATTCATTTACGCTCCCATACTTTTGGGGGGTGGGGGGAAGCTATTTAGAGCCAAACTCTCTCCAAACCTTAGCCTCAGTCAGTTATGTTTCAAGGAAGCAGCATATCTCAAACAGTTCTGGAGATGGGTCTTGATGAAAGTCTTCACTATAACTCTCCATTAAAGTTACTATGCCTTGTAAAGATGTTCATAGCTCTCATTAAGATTGAGAAAGCCTCTAATAAGGAAGAGGAAATCAAAAAATAGCTAGAAACAAATGACAACAAAAACACAACAACCCAAAACCTATGGGACACAACAAAGGCAGCTCTAAGGGGGAAGTTTATAGCAATTCAATCTCACCTCAAGAAACAAGAAAAATCTCAAATAAACAATCTAACCTCACACCTAAAGCAACCAGAGAAAGAAGAACAAAGAAAACCCAAAGTCAGTAGAAGGGAAAAAAATTATAAAGATCAGAGCAGAAATAAATGAAATAGAAACGAAGAAAACAGTAACAAAGATCAATAAAATTAAAAGTTGGTTCTTTGAGAAGATAAACAAAATTGATAAACCTTTAGCCAGACTCATCAAGAAAAAAGGGAGAGGATGCAAATCAATAAAACTAGAAATGAAAAAGGAGGAATCACAACTGACACCACAGAAATATAAAGGATTATAAGAGACTACTGCAAATAACAATATGCCAATAAAATGGACAACCATGAAGAAATGGACAAATTCTTGGAAAGGTACAATTTTCCAAGACTCAACCAGGAAGAATTAGAAAATATAAACAGACCTATCACAAGTAATGAAATTGAAACTGTAATTAAAAATTTTCCAGCAGGGACTTCCCTGGTGGCACAGTGGTTGAGAGTCCACCTGCCGATGCAGGGGACATGGGTTCATGCCCCGGTCCGGGAGGATCCCACATGCCGCGGAGCGGCTGGGCCCATGAGCCATGGCCGCTGAGCCTGCGCGTCCGGAGCCTGTGCTCTGCAACGGGAGAGGCCACAGCAGTGAGAGGCCTGCGTACCGCAAAAAAAAGAAAAAAAAATTTTTTTCCAGCAAACAAAAGTCCAAGACCAGATGGCTTCACAGGTGAATTCTATCAAACATTTAGAGAAGAGCTAACACCTATCCTTCTCAAACTCTTCCAAAAAAATTGCAGAGGGAGGAACACTCCCAAATTCGTTCTATGAGGCTACCAACACTCTGATACCAAAACCAGACAAAGATATCACAAAAAAAGAAAATCACAGACCAACATCACTGATGAACATAGATGCAAAAATCCTCAACAAAATACTAGCAAACAGAATCCAACAACACATTAAAAAGATCATACATGATGAACAAGTGGGATTTATCCCAGGAATGCAAGGATTCTTCAATATACACAAATCAATCAACGTGATACACCATATTAACAAATTAAGGAATGAAAACCATATGATCATCTCAGTAGATGCAGAAAAAGCTTTTGACAAAACTCAACACCTATTTATGATAAAAACTCTCCAGTAAATGGGCACAGAGTGAACCTATCTCAACATAATAAAGGCCATATATGACAAACCCACACCAAACATCACTCTCAATGGTGAAAAACTGAAAGCACTTCCACTAAGATCAGGAACAAGACACGGATGTCCACTCTCACTACTATTGTTCAACATAGTTTTGGAAGTCCTAGCCACGGCAATCAGAGAAGAAAAAGAAATAAAAGGAATACAAATTGGAAAAGAAGAAGTAAAACTGTCACTGTTTGCAGAAAAACCTAAATATGCCACCAGAAAACTACTAGAACTAATCAATGAATTTGGTAAGGTTGCAGGATACAAAATTAATGCACAGAAATCTCTGGCATTCCTATACACTAACAACGAAAAATCAGAAAGAGAAATTAAGGAAACAATCAGATTTACCATCACAACAAAAAGAATAAAATATCTAGGAATAACCCTACCTAAGGAGGCAAAAGGCTTGTACTCAGAAAACTATAAAACAGCGATGAAAGAAATCAAAGATGACATAAACAGATGGAAAAATATACCAAGTTCTTGGATTGGAAGAATCAATATTGTGAAAATGACTATACTACCCAAAGCAATCTACAGATTCAATGCAATCCCTATCAAACTACCAACGGCATTCTTCACAGAATTAGAACAAAAAATTTTACAATTTGTACAGAAACACAAAAGACCCCGAATTGCCAAAGAAATCTTGAGAAAGAAAAATGGAGCTGGAGGAATCAGGCTCCCCGACTTCAAACTATACTACAAAGCTACAGTAATCAAGACAGTATGGTACTAGCACAAAAACAGAAATATAGATCAATGGTACAGGACAGAAAGCCCAGAGATAAACCCACGCACATATGGTCACCTAATTTATGACAAAGGAGGCAAGGATATACAATGGAGAAAGACAGCCTCTTCAATAAGATGTCTGCTGGGAAAACTAGACAGCTACATGTAAAAGAATGAAATTAGAACACTACCTAACACCATACACAAAAATAAACTCCAAATGGATTAAAGGCCTAAATGTAAGACTGGACACTATAAAACTCTTAGAGGAAAACATAGGAAAAACACTCTTTTTTTTTTTTTTTTTTTTTTTTTGCGATACGCGGGCCTCTCATTGTTGTGGCCTCTCCCGTTGCAGAGCACAGGCTCTGGACGCGCAGGCTCAGCGGCTGTGGCCCACGGGCCCAGCCGCTCCGCGGCATGTGGGATCTTCCCAGACCGGGGCATGAACCCGTGTCCCCTGCATCGGCAGGTGTACTCTCAACCACTGCGCCACCAGGGAAGCCCAGGAAAAACACTCTTTGACATAAACCACAGAAAGATCTTTTTTGACCCACCTCTTCAGAGTAATGAAAATAAAAACAAAAATAAACAACTGGGACCTAATTAAACTTAAAAGCTTTTGCACAGCAAAGGAAACCATAAAGACGAAAAGACAACCCTCAGAATGGGAGGAAATATTTGTAAACAAAGCAACAGACAAAGGATTAATCTCCAAAATATACGAACAGCTCATGGAGCTCAACATCAAAAAAACAAACAACCCAATTAAAAAATAGGCAGAAGACCTAAACAGACATTTCACCAACAAAGACATACAGATGGCCAAGAGGCACATGAAAAGATGCTCAACATCACTATTAGAGAAATGCAAATCAAAACTACAGTGAGGTATCACCTCACACCAGTCAGAATGGCCATCATCAATAATAATAAATGCTGGAGAGGGTGTGGAGAAAAGGGAACCCTCTTGCACTGTTGGTGGGAATATAAACTGATACAGCCACTATGGAGAACAGTATGGAGGTTCCTTAAAGAACTAAAAATAAATCTACCATACAACCCAGCAATCCCACTACTGGGCATATATCCTGAGAAAACCATAATTCAAAAAGAGTCATGTAACACAATGTTCATTGCAGCACTATTTACAACAGCCAGGACGTGGACTAAGGATCCATCGACAGATGAATGGATGAAGAAGATGTGGCACATATATACAATGGAATATTACTCAGCCATAAAAAGAAATGAAACTGAGTTATTTGTAGTGAGGTGGATGGACCTAGAGTCTATAATACAGAGTGAAGTCAGAAAGAGAAAAACAAATATTGTATGTTAACACATATGTGTGTAATCTAGAAAAATGGTACAGAAGAACCTATTTGCAGGGCAGGAGCAGGAATAGAGACACAGACGTAGAGAATGGACATGTGGACACAGGAGGGGAAGGTGGGACAAACTGGGAGATTAGGTTTGAGATAAATATACTACCATGTGTAAAATAAATAGCTAGTGGGAACCTGCTGTATAGCACAGGGAGCTCAGCTCGGTGCTCTGTGATGACCTAGATGGGTGGGATGGGGGGATGGTCCAAGAGGGAGGGGATATATGTATACATATAGCCGATTCACTTCATTGTACAGCAGAAACTAACACAACATTGTAAAGCAATTATACTCCAATTTAAAAAAAAAATTTTTAAGTAAGAAAATAAATAAATAAACAAAACTCAATCACAGAATATTCCAATGGAAAGGGAAGCTCAGATATCACCTAGTCCTAAGTGAATAAATCAAATAATTTGAAAGTGGAAAAAAAAAAGAGAGAGAGAAAGCCTCTAATAAGGGTTTCTCTCCCCAGCATTGATGAAGGATTCTATTCTATCCAGTCTAAAAATAAGGAACAAATCAATGGCTCCCATCTAATCTGAACTCATAAAAAACAAAACGCCTCAACAGGAAGCCAGTAGCCAACTTCCCTCCCTATCATGAACTCCACGAACCTATCAACCTCAGTGGAGTCAGGGTTAGAATAACAAGCATCCATGAAATTTATTTTATTTCTAGTCACTCAAAAAGGTTATCATCATTAATTAGTCCATGAAAAACCAATCAACAATAAATCAGACTGTACCATGAAAAATGAAGAGCTATCCATACTCGTGCTTCTCTTCATAATCAAATGAATATTTTGCCTTTTACTAAAGATTCATGTGGGGAGGGAAAAAAAATGAAGAGCTATTTCAAGACTCAATGTTGGCATTTATTAGCTCAGATATAATAACCTCTCTGAATCTGATAGGTTTGTTTTCTGTGAGTTTTTTGGACTAATTTTCTAATAATAACTGCCCTTGCTACCTCTAGCTGTATTTGAAACAATTCAATCTCGGGGTCCTACAGAGACATAAAAAGAGAAAAGAGCTCCTTTCAGGCCACTCATTTATCAGCAACTCCTCCTCTTGGTCCTTCCACATTAGAACAAATAGTAATGTGGCCCTTATCATTATTATTATCAACATGATTATTATTAATCTCTAACTCATATACTAGATTAGAGGAAGTGCTGAAGGAAGGAAAAAGAGGAGGGAAGCAAGCAACTTTGACTGAAAATTAAACGTGTCTCCAGATGTAGAAAGCACAGGAATACTGCACCTTAAGAGGCAAGCCTGGTTTGGAAGGAACACGCCTCATTTCTCAGGAGCGTCCCTACTCCTTCAAAATCACTGTGAAAACTCTTCATCTTTGTAAGATTTGGCCCGTTAGATATTTGCTGTCTCTGAACAAGCTTGCACTTGGACATATGATGTATGGGCACCGTCTGCTAGCATGGGCTGTGTCGGTCAATAGTCTTAATTCAAAAACATCTCTTGGCAGCGGAAAAGAGTCAAGCCGCATTGTATTGCAGAGGATGTCTTAACACCTCTTATCTGTGCAGTTTTTAATAGCATTTGGTTTTATGAAAAGTAGAGAAGGGCCTCAAGGCTCATTTTTTTCCACCTTGATGCTGCAGAGGAAACGGTGAATCTGGTCGGAAACAACCACAGTAGGAAGTTCTGATTTAGCCTAAAAATCTCAAGTACATCTTAGTAGCCATCCCTTGATTCATTTAAAGTCAATGAAGCATGTGAGAATTGCCAGCAGCCATTCTAATCTGTTAATACTCCACCTCACAAACAAAAATCAATATTGACATTGTAAATAATGAGCTAGTGCTAGGCTTAGTTTCATTTAAAAAGAGAAAAGAAAAAGGAAAGAAAGTACTCTACTACCAGCACAGACAAGCCTCCCAAGGTACTTGGACCTTGACTGGTAGAAACTCGGAACTCCTTTCCCATTAGTTATTAGGTTCCCAGACCCCCGCTCAAAGTCTCTTCCAGCCCAGGAAAACAAGAAAAGGTTTATACTACTAGTACACAACAGCTTCACCCTCTGCAGCCACTGCATGGCCTTTTACCTGCCATGAGGAAGGCCCACCTGGGAAGAGGGCCACATCCCTGAAGGAAAAAGGTGTTCAAAAGCATCAACATGATTAGAATTTTGCTTTATAGATTTCTATAATAATCGATGGTTCCAGTAATGAAATCCAAATACAGTTCACAGTAACTCATTCAAAACCAGGTCATACCTTCAGCACAACCACACGAGGCCTACGGAGGTTTATAAAAGATAACGCCGATGCCATCCACGGGGGGCCAGGGTGGGGGGGGTCTCAAGGAGACAACAGATGGATGTCGTATGATGACATCTATATGAAAGTTCAAAACAAAACAAAACAACCCTAAAGTAATGAAAACTCAGGACAGGTATGCCCAAATCAGATGGTGCTTATAGAGTAAAGAAGTCTGGGAAATTTTTTTTTAAGCAGAAAAGTCATGTATGTGACTTACGAGGAAGAAACGTGAACAAAATAATATGGCGGACGTGAAATATCAGCGCGAGGAAAGGCACTGAGATGGAAACGAGTCAATCAAGACAGAACAAGAGTCGCTAAAGATTAGGTTAGCTACAGCTGAAGGGCTGTACTGGGGGAGCATGGGAGGAAGATTAATATTGGGGTTTAGAGGCAGGGAATCAATTGTTCAAAGACTCTGAAGGCTAAGTGTCTGGATTTATATTTAAATCTTAGGAAACAGAACCACTGTAGGTTCTTGAGAAGTTTGAAACCTGGGTGTAAACAGTTTTGTTCAGGTGAGTGAGTACCTGTTACCTGGGAGACTGTCGTGCTGAAAATCCAGAAGGAGGATGAGCAGAGGGTAGTGGTTGGGGTCACAAAATAGCACATTTCAAAAGCTCATGGGGTCAAAGGTTAACAAGGGGTGAATCTGAGAAAGAGTAAATGGTGTTCCTTATTCAGTTTTCATTTTTGCAACCATTGATTGATTGATTGATTGATTGATTGCCATGCTGCTTGGCTCGCAGGATTTTACTTCCCTAACCAGGCATTGAACTGAGGCCCTAGTGAAAGCGTGGAGTCCTAACCACTGGACTGCCAGGGAATTCCCACAACAATTTTAAAGTTTGAGATTATTTCCAAATTAAAAACAACATCAACAACAAAGCAGTTTCATAACCACTGTTTGGCTTTGGGTCTGTTGTCATATATTGCCCCCTCCCACCTCCCACCGGCCCTTCCAGTCAGAGTTGTCAAACTCAGTTACAGGAGGAAGCCAAAGTTTTACTACTCCTTGAATTTTTTTAAACTTTATTTTGAAAGAATTATAGACTCTCAGGAAGTTGCATAAGAGAGGGCCTGTGTACATTTCACCAATCACTCCTTAAATTTTAAAGTCAAACTTCCTTTATTTTTTTAATGTTTTTTTGGCCATGCCATGAGGCATTCAGGATGTTAGCTCCCCGACTAGGCATCGAACCTGAGCCCCCTGCAGTGGAAATGCAGAGTCTTAACCACTGGACTGCCAGGAAAGTCCCTTAAAGTCAAACTTTAAAGTCAAATTCCAAATGGTTAGGAAGTCAAGTTTTAACCACAGACCACCAATTCATCCCTGTAAGAAAAACGTATTCCAATAGGCAGAGTGAAACTTCCACTTATAAGGACTTTCTAATAGTCTTGCTTAAGGTCTTCAATGGTCAACTTTAGGAAGACATCTTCCATAGATACTTCCCAAGTACATGAACAGGCAATTCACCCAAAAGTTCAAATGGCCAATAACAAACAAAAGAGCTCAACTGACTAAATACAACAAAGAATTACGAAACAAATCAATGAGACAATATTGGTCATCAAATTCCATCATTAAAATATAACATGTGATGCTGTCAAGGGCATGTGGAGACAAACCCTCTATTGCAGACAAACCCTCTCTTATGTTGGCACATAATTAGCAAAAACTTTTCTGAAACCAATTCTGCAGTAACTATTAAGTACCTCGATAATGTTCATACCTATACACACACCAGGCAAAAAGGGCTGGGGGGTATTAATGCTAGTTTTCTCCATATAACAGGCTTATCAGTCATTTTTATTTTCTACTTTTTAGGTATTTCCAAATTCTACTAATTAGGTATTTCCAAATACTTCTGTAATCTGGGGGAAATAATTACATGTAAGTGTATGTCAATTTTAAAAATAAAATAATTACCCTCAGAATATCAAATTGTACCCACACCTTACCCATGAGAAAACTAAGACACAGAAAGATTCATTTTTATAAAATAAGTCACACCGTATGTATGTTGTCATCTGTTTTTATACTCAAGATAACACAGTGAAGTAATCCAGCATCTGGGTATCAGCAAGGCCTTTGGCTTCAGTTCTCCCAACTTGGTGGGAGTCTGACCCTCAGGCAAATTACTTACCCTAACCAAGCCTCCCTTTCTCCATCTGTAAAATGGGAATGGCAAAAGACGGTTCAGAAGATTAAATAAAACAATTTAGGTAAAGCACTGAGCATGGTCCCTGGTACAGAGCAAGCATTTACTAAATGTTAACTGTACTTGTAAGTACTTCCTCAAGTCAGCAAAGATTCACACATGACTTTAAATAGCTTTATAAAATGAATATTCTATAATGTAACCATTTCAACACAGGATACTAGGAATTTTTTGCTATTACAAACAATGCTGTAATACATTATGATGCTATTCATAACCTTTGACTGTCTCTCTTATTATTTCCTTAGTAATTATTTTTAGAAGTGGAATTACAGGGTTGAAAAAGCATATATAAATTTTCACTTCAATTAAAAAAAAACACACAATTTCAAGCTCATTGTAAAAAATTTCAAAAACAGATGTATGGAGAGGAAAAGTGAAAATTTCTCCTGCTCTGCCCAAAATCAACTGTTTAGGATGTATCCTCTGTCCTTCTGTACGCATTTATAAATACACACAAACACACAAAGCTGTTTTTGTTTTTAGTCTTAAATGTAATCATACTATGCATATTGCTTTCCTGTTTGTTTTTCACTTATTATTTTCTGGACCCCTTCCTATGCCAATACATACATATCTACAGGCATACACACTTTTTCTACCTAGTACAGATATACCATCATCCACTTAATCATTCTTTTATTGATAAAAATTTGAGTTTTTTCCAGTTTTCAAACTAGAAAAAATGCTGCCTTGAAAAGCTTTCTATATAGATCTTGTGTACAGAGCAAGTCTTTTATAAAGTGCCCACCTTGAACCCTTGTCAAGAATGAACATTATTTTTAATTATTGTCCATCTGATGGGTGGGAAAAAGGCATCTCAATACTTTGATATCATTTCATGTTTTTCCCCCATCTGTTTCTCTTGTATTAACTGGCCACTCATGTTTCTTGCCCAAGGGTTTTTCTTATTCACTTTATGTATCATGGATAATCAACAGTTTGTCTACTGTATGTGCTGAAAATATTTTTCCCCATCTCTGACTTTTTACCATTATGGGTTTTTTTTTTAAACATACAAAGTTTTATATTTTTAGGTGTTGAATCTCTCAATCTTTTTCTTTTTTTTTTTTTTCTTTTTTTTTTTTTTTTGCGGTATGCGGGCCTCTCACCGTTGTGGCCTCTCCCGTTGCGGAGCACAGGCTCCGGACGCGCAGGCCCAGCGGCCATGGCTCACGGACCCAGCCGCTCCGCGGCATGTGGGATCCTCCCAGACCGGGGCACGAACCCGCATCCCCTGCATCGGCAGGCAGACTCTCAACCACTGCGCCACCAGGGAGGCCCTCAATCTTTTTCTTTGTAGTTGCTGGGTTTTTACTTCCTGAGGAAGCCTTCCTCATTCTATCAGCCTAAAAGCATTACTCTCTGAAATCATTTTAGAAAACACTGACAATAACATATGTAACACACATAACGTTCTCTGTTCCCTATACAAGAATCAAACTTTTAACTTTGGAAAAACTGACTTGATATGGACAATCATATTTTCTAGCTATAATAAATAGTAAAGTATTTGAACTTTTCCCCCTCCAAATCATACTAGTAAACTAGAAAACCTAGTTTACATATCTGAATCCACTCATATCTATTAACCATTCAGCTTCTCCTGTGCAAAAAGTATTTTGGATTAATTCTTCATAAATTGAAAAAATTCTCTGAGAACTTAAAGAAAAGAATAGGCTTTCTTTTTCAGTGAGAAACAATACTTTTCATATATGCATCAGTAGACTTAACCTTGATATAGGGCAGTAAAATCTGATTAAATGTATACTTAATGTCAGAATTTTATTTACAGGTAAGGGATCTGAGGTCCAAAGAAGACAATTTTTAAAAAATCAAGTTGGAGAAGTCTATGTGTGTAAGTGTGTGTAGGGCAGAACAGTGGGAGTGAGAGAAAGGAAGTGATGGGGAAGAGGTGAGAGAGGGGGCATGACGGAGGGCTTCTCAGAGGCGGTGTGTGTGCTGGCCCTTGGAGATTTGACTAGCTGACTGCAGAGACCCAGGGTGGAGAGTACATTCCAAGTGAAGGACAGAGCATGAGTAAAGGGAAGGAGGCAAGAAACCCAAGGCCACGTTCAACGCCTGCAAGAAGGCCTAGAGATACCGGGCTCCTGGCAGAGGTCCCAGATGGCCATCTGTCCACACTGTGGTTCCCTCTGAAGAGAACCACTTGCCCACAGGTCCCATGGGTGAGATTTCCCCCATCCCACTCCACCACCACTGAGGATTGTGACAGGGAAGGACCTGGAGGGCAGCCCCGTGATATGACCCGGCCCCAAAGTCCCACCCAAGTGTGAGATTTTGACAACTGTTCAGTTGGTAGTGGAATCAGTCACTGAAAACACAAACCAAGGGAAGCCATGAGGTAGCAAGGGCAGGAGCTCCAAGGAGGACCAAGACCCTCAAATGACAGTGACAGGGCTCACCCCCTTCACCTCTCCTAACCTTGGGTTCTTTCATTGTAATGGGGGAGGGGGTCCTCCACTGTCTTCAAGGAATTTTCCAGAAAGCTCTAAATTCTATAATTCTGTGAGTCCTACTTAGAGTCCTACTTTTCCATTCTGCACCAGAGCTATTCTTGGCAAGTGCTCAAGTCAAGCAAAGGAAACAGAGTACACTTGAACTAATGTGCCTAAGGCAATTAAGTCAAAATATTTTTCTAATAATATTGTAACAGTTCATCCCACATTAACAAACACTTCTAGACCTTCTGGACTTGTCTTGCTTAGCCCAGCTGTAGAAACATCCTTTACCTCTAGTTATAGGTGGAAAGTGGGCTGAGTCAGCTAAGAATGAGACGGAAATTATCAGCACTTGCAAGTGCCATGGCAAGAGATGACATTTGTCCAACCGACTTCCGCCAGACTCTACAAGAGGGCTGCCTCTGCCCTGGCTGTGATAAGGACAGGCTTTCTACCCCAACGCTTCCTTCGTTCTTACTCTGCACCAACATCCCTCCAAGCACAACCTCTTGGCTTCACCCTCTCGTGGATTCACACCACACCAGCTACACATTCCCACCGCCCTCACTTCTACAGTGCCCTGCAGAGCCCCCCAGGGACACAACTCCCTGCCCTCTCACAAAAAACCATCTGCCTCCTACTCTGCCTGGCTTTTTTTTTTTTTTTTTTTAATGGAGAGGAGATCATGGTAAGAGAAGGGCTGGCCTGTTTTCAAGACCAAACCATCATCTGTACCACCCTCTCTAAGTCATTAGCACTATTATCTACTGCCTTCGAGACATCCGTATGTGGGCGTGAGCCACTCCCACTGCCAGGGATCTTCATCCCAACCAGGGAGGGTATGGGGGGAGAGGGTTGGGTACAGGTTGCTGCAGACCCCAGCCAGGAGGTGGCTGTAGCATGCAGACCTGGTCCATGTCCTCGCTGTTTCCAGGAAATTCCTGAATTCGCATACTGACTTCCTAGTCAGATCCCCCACTGGTGTGATTCTAGGTCTTGTCTCTCATCTAGGCCTCCAATTTTGTCTCCCTCCTTTCTCCCTCTAAGCACATGGCCTTGCCTCTCTTCACCAGGAAGGTGGTATGAGTTGCTATCTTGTCTCCCATATCCATCTATATATACCAATCACTATTCCCATTCTTTGGCTAGAAATTCTTCCACCCACTCCTCTCTATTCTCCACCCACACACAGACTCTATCCAGGCCCGAAGAGGTCTACTTCTAAACCCAAGAGACCCATCTCATTCCTGTCCACCCCATCCTGACCCCACTCACTCCCTCTCATCCATCAAGGGACCTCTGCTTTCCCAAACACCAAGGCCCCACAACCAAAAGAGTCTTCTGACACTCTCTTCTTGATCCTCCGAACCTCTTTAGTTCTCCAAGCCCTGTTGACTCACACCTCACACCTCAGCATTTCTTTCTGACTTTACCCCTTGCCCTCGTCTCCAGCCCACATGGCATTCTGCTGCCAGGCTAGGCTTCTTTAAATACTACTCTCATCATGTCACCATTTTGCTCAAAAACCTATCATGTTCTTGTGTCTCATCGAATCTCCTTGGCCTTCAGGGCCCAATACAACCCAGCCCCTCTATCTACTCACCCTCATTTTCAGTTACGCTAAAGTGTTCCCAATATTCTGGCTGGGTGTGACGAGCTCCTGGCTCATGTGAAAACCATCCTCCTTCCCACCTCCCTGTACTGAAAATGCCTTCCCTGCTCTCCTCTGCCTTGTCAAATCCTAGCATCCTCCATGAAGGCAGCGACGCTTGAACTGAACCCCCCCAGGCCTTCCTTCTAGACAAATCCAGCCCCTCGGGTGACTTACAATATTTACACCACACAAATAACCAAAGGAAGTAAATCCTCAACCAGGAGTAGACTGAGTTCCCAGAGTTCATCAGTAAGCCAACTGTCTGAAATTCAAACTCCATTTATCCTGAAGGAAAATAAATGGGAAATAGGTTCCTAGGCTCACAAAACTTATGCAATCCACAATGTAACAGCTATGGTACAAGTGTACTTTTCCAACTACACAGAACCACTCTTTATAACACACTCAAAAGAAAAACACATTCTGATTTCAGTTAATGTCAGGACCCTAGAATGAGGGCCACACTCCAGAAAAAGACAATTCTAGGGACTAGGAAGCCAAAGGCCCAGGGGATAAATCCAGACACTTTTCACCCATCTGCCCCAACCAGACTTCTAGAGTCTGAACTCCAGTTTCCAATCCAGCCCATGGACGTGAGTCTGATTTAATTCACGTGTAAAATTTTCTCATTCAACAGAAGCAAGCCCCTGGAAAAGTGCGGAGGAATTGGGTCTGCCTGCTCCCAGACTCACAGGAGCCCAGGTAGCAGTCACAGGAAACACCCCTTCCCGGGACGGTTCCAGGCTGCAGAGAGACTGCTGCAATGACTTCCAAGCATTGCCACAGAGAAAGGCATCAGGGAGAACATGGGAAATTCTTTACTGTGTCCAGAGAATGGAGCAGGGCACACAGGTCTAATTTTAGCACACACAGGAATTTGGTGCGCACTCTCCAGTGGGGACTAGGTTCTAGGGTCAGGGAAAACAGCTATCTATAGCCAAAATCACCCTTGAGAATCTCCTGAGTCTCCCACAAAGTACTGTACACATGCTTCAGGTGACCTCATGTAGTCATTGTTGTACCCACTCAAGTTTCAGAAACGTCAAGGCTGACTAAAGGATGGAACTAAAGGAAAGGCTGAACGTGGGCTGGCCTTTCACATCACTCTGCCCCTACGAAGACTAGCAAATCCCGGACCTTCTCCGGGGCTCCTGCTTGCTTGCAGCATTTGCTTTATCTTGTTTTAATATTAAGCCTCTGTGACTCGAGTACACATTAACAAATGTATTTGTCATGAGGGTTAAGGTGGAAGGTGGTTAGTTTTCTGAAGTGAGCTGAGAACTGGACGGGCCCCAAGGTGCACAGAAAAACCTGGTTGAGAACTCTGGCACTGAAGAGACCCAGCTTCGGATCACAGGTCCACTGCTTACCGGCGTATGACTGTGGACAAGTCACTGCAAAAAGCCTCTTTTTTCCGCATATATAAGTAAAATGGAGATAATAGTGCCTACCTCACAGGGGCTGCTGGGAAGATTAAGAAAGAACATTCAGCATATGTAAGCTATTATTCTCAGCATCCACAGCAGGCATGAGCACATCTTTTGTACCCATGCAGACTTGGCCAGAGTTGACCCCACCAGCCATGTTACCAAGGATCAAACAGATAGCTTGTCTCTACCTTCTCGAATGGCTTGAACTAGACTGTCCCATCTGATCTCAGGTTTAGTTCAGGCAGCTGTGACCATTAAGAATGACAAACATAGGGGCAAAGTAGAAAAATGGGAAGGTCTATCTATACGTTATAATACAAAATGAAAAAGCAGACTTTGGGATTATGTGCATACATCAAACACAACTATGCAAAAAGTACATACAATCAACAGGATCCCAGGAGGCTACAGAGACTAATAGTTGGTGCTTCACTGTATATTATCTTCGCTTTTAGTGCAAAGCTTTTAAAAGGATCATTTTTAAAATGAGGGCACTGAATGAGATCTGCAGTTTTACTAACCTTTTTTTCTGTCTCTTCCCCAGGCTGGCAAGAGTCTAACAAACGATGTTTAACAGTAATTGATTGATTCTGTGTACTATTTTTCCATTTCAATGCTGATCCAAATTTTAGCCAACAATCCACATTTACAAAGGGTTCATAATATTATGAAAACAAATCACTGCCACAGGTGTGATAATGATAAGCACAGCTAAGTAAACAAGAAACAATTAGTTGCTCAATTTATCAAAAATATGAGGTACTCATATTCAAGGTCAATCTCATTCTAAAGGAATTAAGCATGCTCAGCTTGGGGAGTGAGACCTGATACCAGCTCTAGTAACAATGTCTAGAGTTAGACCAATCCTGTCTCAGAAATTCCTATTATGTCATCCACAGCCAATCAGAACTTGGAATCCGCAGGAAACCATACAGACTTGCAATTCCCAACAAAAGCAAGGAAACTTGATGTTTTGGGTAGCTTTGGTGTCCTTATCCTGGGTTAAGGTATAGTTTCTGTTAAGCCTTTTGAAATGCCAGAAACAGTCCCCTGGCTCCCATGGGTTCCTTTGCAGATGCGGTTGGAACCATCAGGCTCAGTCAGCTCCACGCAGCAGACTGTGGTGGGACAACTCATCGGCGAGCCCTAAGCGCCTGCTTAATCCTAGCTCTCAAAGGGCAGATGCACCTTGGGATTGGGCAGAGGGGAGCTGTGCCAGAAAACCCTAAGAAACATCTGCACACAGATGACTCAGCCACGCCTCCCCATCTTGGGGCTTATCATGACTGAGGAGGAGGGACTGGAAGACATATATTGATAATTTGAAAACACTGCCCTATGTATGTGTACGCACCCCCCACACACACACCCCAATGCCTACCACAGAATTGAGACTCATGGGTCTAAATCAACTTGCAATATCAGGAATGCATTACACTTACTTAAATACACACACACACACACACACACACACACACACAGAAAATGGTGATGGATTCACCAGGAGCTCAGTAGGAGACACAGTACCAGCTATTCCCGGGCACCAGTAACTAGTTAATCCAGCCCACACAGAAGGCATCACCTGAGAGGCAAATTGCTTTGTAAGAGGCTACTACTCTGTACCTACAGGGAAAAAAAGGCCTATCTCCATCAAGGCTAATCAATCAACGACTTCAGATATTTTAAATGAGGAATCAGAGGTGGGCCACTGCTTCCACAGGCACAGGACACAATCGGACTGAGTTCTGCTCCTGATCTTTGATACGCCTGCCTTCACTGTTCGCCCCTTGAGTTGTGGCCTCATCTCCTGCGGCTGGTCCTAACCACCCCCACCCCCACCACTCTGCCAGCCCAGACCCTGCAGCCAGGGCCTCCAGAGCTGCCCATTCCCGAAAGTCTGTTTCATTGCTGTCTCAAGGCCCAAAACAGAACAGAAGGCAGAAATGAAAGGCAAGTAGAATAAAAAAGAAACTTGGATGCACAAGGTAACAAGAGAAAAAGCTGTTTCTCGGACAATCAAGGAAAATAAGCACAAGTAGCATTTCATAACCAGAAATATGTACGAGTGCACAGCATGAAACCAAACTGTCTAATCTAATTCTGGAGGCACTATAAACTTGATGGCCGTACGGGGGCTCCATTTGACGTTTCAAAGAATCAAAGGTTGTAAAGTTGTGATCTTGATATTTTTCTATTCACAGGTCCAATAATTGCCTAATAGCAGTGTCCTGCCCTTTCCCAGATGATTAGTGTTGAGTTTGTTGTTGGGTTTTCTTCTTCCAGCTTATGTGGGTCCTCAGAGAGTACTCTCTGCTAAAGCAAAATGCCAAAACAGGAGCAGAACTTTCTGGCCATCCGCATGCAATTAGGATCCCATAAAAATCCCACTCAGATAACTCAACACCTAAAAGTGCACTGCCTGGGTAGGCTGAGGCTCACCGGAAAGAGCGCCAGTTCAGGAGAAGCCTCGCTGGGTCTGGATTTTCTGATCTGTCAATTGAGGGTCATGATGGTGAAACAACAGCCCTCAGATTGTTGGGAGGAAGAATAAATAGCATAGCACTTCATAAACTGTAAAGTTTGGGCACCTGACAGCATAGTAGTGTTGTTATAATTAACCACATTGCTCTCTCCCCCTGGATACAATGGAGTAAAGTATACCAAGGTACTATCACTACTTGTTCTCAAAAGAACCTATCTGTTTGGCCGATATTCTATGTAAATAAAGATGTATCATGGATATTCTTTTCTTGAGAAAATATAGGGGTTTTTTTTCCTCCAAAAACTTTATGACAGCCATTTAAATTTCCGTGGCAAAGAACACCATTTATGTACTGAACAGTATGTGCCCCAGTCAACTAAAAAGCAGCAGGAGTTATTTCTGGGAGGGAGGAGGGCCAAGGGTCATGGAGATCCAAGAGAGACACGGACCTGAATCAATAACAACAGTTAAATTTTACGTGGCTCTAAGTGCTGTACCAACAATATCTCATTTAAGCCTGACAACCCTCTGAGATAGGTACTATTATTATTTCCTCATTTTACAGGTGAAGAAAAAGACCGAAAGTGGTTTAGGCAACTTACCAAGGTAACAAAGCTACTCACTAGCAGAGCTAGCACTCCAAGGCCATGCTCTTCACCACTGCACTACACTGCCTTGTTTAGCTATTTCCACAGACAAATCAATCTCGAGTCAACAGAAGCTTTCTATAGATGCTCTGTGCTTCAAGAAAGAATTCCATCCTTTAGACATTTACTGGGCACTGCCTACAGGCCAAGCCAAAGACCTTCACCCTATCTGTCCAGGGGTGCATCAATTCCAGGGTGGACCTTGTGTCTAAAGACAACTCAGGAAAGCACTGAAAAAGTGCTTAAAAAAAAACACTGTAGTGGGGCTTCCCTGGTGGCGCAGTGGTTGAGAATCTGCCTGCTAATGCAGGGGACACGGGTTCGAGCCCTGGTCTGGGAGGATCCCACATGCCGCGGAGCAACTAGGCCCGTGAGCCACGACTACTGAGCCTGCGCGTCTGGAGCCTGTGCTCCGCAACAAGAGGCCACGATACTGAGAGGCCCGCGCACCGCGATGAAGAGTGGCCCCCACTTGCCACAACTAGAGAAAGCCCTCGCACAGAAACGAAGACGCAACACAGCAAAAATAAATTAATTAATTAATAAAAACTCCTACCCCCAACATCTTCTAAAAAAAAAAAAAAAAAAACACTGTAGTAATGCACAGAATGGGCTATAAAATACTTTATTCTATCGTTATAGGTTCCTCAAAACCTGCTTGGGGTAACACTCAATTCATTAAGGACATATGCTCCATGGTGGGAAGACTTTCCTGTGGTCTAATAAACTACAGTTTACAGCAGAAAGCAATCCAGCAGGCCTACATCAGCCCCCAGCCCTACCTATCCTATCCCACCCCTCTAATTCATTGCTCTGTATAAGTAAATGTTCTATTACATACATGCAAAAGATCATAAAACCCCCAAATACTGCATACCCATTTTTGTGTGCTACGGGAACATATTTCCACCTTTAGGGAAGTTGGTTACAATTAGCTGGGACTTCACTGAGACACTAGGAGAGGCTACAGCAGATGAGGCTCCCTATGAGGCTCCATCTGTAGCAAATGTTCAATCCACACCACTGATCATCTGGTGACTTTACTGATGTCTCTGTCTTCCCTTTTATACTGGCTGTCTCAGGCAGTTGCTAACCACAGATTTTCCCAATGTAAACTACTCCATGAAATGTTCATCTTAAGTGTCTCAAGGTACTACCATACAGAAATTAACTTCAAAAATTACACCTAGTTAAAAACAAACTCTTATTTTCCTCTCAATTTATTAGGTATATAAAACAAGCATTTGGAGTTGATTGTAGATCTCTTAATTTCACAATTTATGTACTGTTACAGCTCTGTTTGCACAAACATTTTAATTTAAGCCAAACTTTTCTAGCTGGACACATGGAATTTAAGCCCTGAGAGCAGAGACCATGATTTAGCATTCCGTACTCATCCTTTGTAACCTGCCTTACAATTCACAAAGCAGCACAGTACTCGAGCAGACCTCAGGGAGCTTACAGAGGTGGCAGGGAGAGACAATCAAATAATCAATGCAAGAATGAAAGAGCTATGAAGGAACAGATCACAGCCAGCAGGGAGATCTGCTCAGTCTGAGCATCAGTCATGGAAGGGTCCCTAGAGCAAGTGGGATCATTCTGACATCTCAAGGGTGAGTCAGAGTTGGCTAAGGGGTGGTAGCATGGGGCAATCCAGAGGAGAGAATGGCATGAGCATGAACCCAAGGCAGAAGCACGGCCTAATGGAGGAGCCCTAGGAAGCCCCTTGGATGTGGGTATAGTGTATACAGCATGAGACTGCAGAGGTGGGCAGACCAGGTTATGCACGGCTTTGAAGGCCACATTGAGGAACTGGTCTTTATCCCAAGAGTGGTGAGGAACAACTGAACGGTTATTGTATGTGGTCTGGAGGCAGGTATGGAGGTCATCAGATGTATATTCTGAAAAGCTCACTCTGGCTAAAGTGTGAAAGCAGACTTAAAAGAGGCACGAAGGGGTTCAGGGAGGTCATTTAGACTCTTACAGCATTTTAGGTGAGAGACAACGTTAGCCCAGACAAGAGAGGTGGCTTTGAAAATGCAGGGAGGGACTTGAGAGAGTTAGAAGATGAAATGCAATGGGACTCAGTGGGTGGGAAACAGAGTGAGGAAGAAGATGCTCTTAAGGACGAGCCTCAGGCTTTGGGCTTACAAGACTTTAGGCTCACAAGTAGGATACTGGGCAATGGTCCCATTCACCAGGCATGGGAATAAGAGGAGGCCTGGGTTTAGGAGGAATGTAGTAGGTTCAATCTGGGACATCTTAAAGTCAGACACTTGTTGACCTCCAAGGGTTGATGTCAGAAAGGTGCTGAAAGTTCTGGTTCAGTAACTGATACTATTACGTATCTACCCAGATGGCAGACTAACGGTTCCTTATAAATAACCTAAAACCAGTAGAAAGAGAGCTTGGATAATGAAGTATTTTCTTAAAGTCATGAACTTCTAACAATACTGTGCAAGCAACATATGAAACGAAACCATCTCAGAAATGTCAGCATAAGTTCCGCTTTGGGGAATATGTCTTTCAAGAAAATTTTAATTCCATTTACTATTCTACACAAAAAATTCTTCAAATTTTGGCATCCTAATTTAAACTAGGCAACAGACAAGAAACTTCAAAATGGAGAAGGGAAAGTGACTATTCCCTAAAACGAACAATGAGGGGTCTTTGCATTACCCAAACAGCTCATTTAGTGTGCACTAATTCACTCAAAGTTTTGAGTTAAGAGTAAGAAGAGAGAATTAACTTTTATTGAAGATTTATATCTCAGACACATCAAGACACTCTTCATTTAATCTTCATGGCCCTATGAGGCAGGAATTGTGTTCCTATTTTCCAAATGAGTAAACTGAGATGGAGAAGTTGAGAAACTTACCTAAGGCATCGTAACTAGTAAGGGCAGAAATGCCAATCAAACAAGTCTAGGCAAGTCCCTTTACCAAGGTCCAAGACCAGGAAAGGGAAGAAGCAGCTATTCCCTTGATGCCAATCCTCTGCTGTGGAGGTCAAATGTTGGGATGTTTAGTTTGAAAAGTTGGGGTTTTTTTTTTAAATCATCACCTGCAATTCAGTAACTACATTCTTAGCCTTAAGGTAACTTTAATTTTTTTTAATAAATTTATTTACTTTATTTTTGGCTGCATTGGGTCTTCATTGCTGCATGTGGGCTTTTCTCTGGTTGTGGCAAGCAGGGGCTACTCTTCGCTGCAGTGCGCAGGCTTCTCATTGCGGTGGCTTCTCTTGTTGGGGAGCACGGGCTCTAGGCGTGAGGGCTTCAGTAGTTGTGGCCCATGGGCTCAGTAGTTGTGGTGCACAGGCTTAGTTGCTCCACAGCATGTGGGATCTTCTCAGACCAGGGCTCGAACCCGTGTCCCCTGCATTGGCAGGCAGATTCTTAACCACTGCACCACCAGGGAAGCCCGATAACCTTAATTTTTAAAGAGTTGTCTTTGTCAATTCAATCCTCTCTGCTTCAGCTTCTTAAAAAGAGTTTTACTTGGTAAGACATATAAATCTCACCCAAAAAGGCTTTGTAAGGTTTAGTTATAACTGCTTATAAAATTCGGATCAAAATGTAAACTCAAATCTGAAAAAACCAAACGTTTGTTTTCCATCAAATGTCTACTGCATGTTTCCAGCCAAAATCCATTGAAACTATGGTGAATAAGCCACTCCTAACTTATAAAACAATTTTACAAAAACCACTTATTCTTTTTTTTTTTTGCGGTATGCGGGCCTCTCACTGTTGTGGCCTCTCCCGTTGCGGAGCACAGGCTCCGGATGCGCAGGCTCAGCGGCCATGGCTCACAGGCCCAGCCGCTCTGCGGCATGTGGGATCTTCCCGGACCGGGGCACGAACCCGTGTCCCCTGCATCGGCAGGCGGACTCTCAACCACTGCACCACCAGGGAAGCCAAACCCCTTATTCTTAATCCAAACTCAGAATTTATCTTCCTAAAGAAATAATGCTATGAGGTAAGTTCCTTGCCAGGCCACAAAAGCTTAACAACTCAAATGGTCAACCAAGGATTCTATGCGTGCTAACAGGAAATATTACATAGTCCTTACAAATGGCAAGTATGTACACTATACAGAAATGGGCAATATGCAAAAAGAATCATGATAAATGAGGGGAAAAATAAAAACTAGTAAGTACACAGATTACACAATGTTTAAAAATGTAAATGTATGTTTGATATGCTAGAGTGGGCTAGAGTTTAATTTTCTTTTATGAAGATGTAGATACACACACACACACATAGATACATACACACACATATACATACACACAGATACACACACACATTATGTATGTATGTGTGCATATGGAAGTATAGGTATGTACATGTATGTGTGTATGTATCTGTGTGTATAAAGCTCTTCAGCACCAAATGTTTTAAAGTCTATTAACCCTCCAGGCACCTGAGATAGCAGCTCTTCTCAACTTGGCACCGCCCGCCCACGGCCCGGCTCACGACACCCTGCCTGGCACAGACTCAGGTGGGCCACTGGCTCAGATGCTGGGCAAAGTGACTGAGGCAACACTGAGGGCGGAGTTGGAGTTACAAAAGGAAGAAGGGAGCAAGGGGCAGGTGGCCTCAATCAGGGGAGGCAGGCACCAGGTAGGGCGGAAAGAGCATGAGTTTCCGACTCAGAAAGACTGGGTGCAAACCCTAGCTCGGCCCCTCACCGACTGTGTGACCTCAAACAAGTTACATGATCTTTCTGAGCTTCAGTTTTTCTTCTACAAAATGGGAAAAATAAAGTCTACCTCATCGCATCTGTGTGAGGGTCAAAGGGATTCTACACTAGCTCCTGTACAGGCTTCTCCTCCCATGGCTAGAACCCTTCCTTTCTTGACCAGTTTAGAGTCAGTTTCCTCGTCTGCCAAGTGGCGACAGTAACAATAGGATACCTGAGGACTAAGGGAAGGAGTATGGCAATGTATCTGTCAATTGCAGCCCTATACAAACACCGGTGATCAAGGTATCCTGGGACTATGGGGTAACGGGAATAACTGTAGGGTTCATTGACATGTCACGTGTGAAAAAATGTTTTGAATGGAGGCAGCAGCATGATAAGTCCAGTGACCTGTCACCATAAGAAAGTATTCCAGTATCACTGACTATATTCCTTATGTTGTATATTACATTCCCATGACTTATTTATTTTAGAACTGAAGTTTGGACCACTTAATCCTCTTCACCTGTTTTGCCCAACCCACAACCCTCTTCCCCTCTGGCAACTACCAGTTTGTCCTCTGTATCTGTTTCTGTTTTGTTTTGTTTGATTTGTTTAGATTCCACCTAAAAGTGAGATCATACGGTATTTGTCTTTCTCTGACTTATTCCACTCAGCATAATACCCTCTAGGTACATCTGTGTTGTTGCAAATGGCAAGATTTCATTCTCTTTTACGGCTGAGTAATATTCCATCATATAATATAACACATCTTTATCCATTCATCTATCTACGGACACAGGTTGTTTCCATACCTTGGCCATTGTAATAATGCTGCAGTGAACATAGGGATGCACATTATATTTTTGAATTATCTTTCTGAGTTAGTGTTTTTGGTTTTCTTAAGTTAAATACCCAGAAGTGAAATTGCTGTATCATATGTAGTTCTATTTGTAATTTTTTGAGGAATCTCCCATACTGTTTTCCACAGTGGCTGCACCAATTTACATTCCCAACAACAGGGCACAAGGGTTTCCTTTTCTCTACATCCTTGCCAACACTTGTTATTTGTTGTCTTTTTGATGATAAGTCATTCTGACAGGTGTGAGGTGACAGTTCATTGTGGTTTTGATTTGCATTTCCCTGATTAGTGATATTGACATCTTTTCATGTGTCTGTTGGCCATTTGTATGTCTTCATGGGAGAAATGTCTATTTATGTCCTCTGCCCATTTTTTAATCAGATTGTTTTTTAATATTAAGTTAATTATAATTTGGATATTAACTCCTTATCAGATATAACACTTGCAAACATCTTCTCCCATTCAGTACGCTGCCTCTTCACTTTGTTGATGGTTTCCCTCACTGTGCAAAATCTATAGATTCCATGCAACCACTCTCAAAATACCAATGGCGGGCCTCCCTGGTGGCGCAGTGGTTGAGAGTCCGCCTGCCGATGCAGGGGATACGGGTTCATGCCCCGGTCCGGGAAGATCCCACATGCCGCGGAGCGGCTGGGCCCGTGAGCCATGGCCGCTGAGCCTGCGCATCCGGAGCCTGTGCTCCGCAACGGGAGAGGCCACAACAGTGAGAGGCCCGCATACCGCAAAAAAAAAAAAAAAATACCAATGGCATTTTTCACTGAACTAGAACAAAAAGTCCTAAAATTTGTATGGAACCACAAAAGACCCCGAATAGCCAAAGCAATCTTGAGAAAGAAGAACAAAGCTGGAGGTATCACATTCCCTGATGTCAAACTATACTACAAAACCATAATAATCAAAACAGTATGGTACGGGCACAAAAACAGACACATAGATCAATGGAACAGAATAGAAAGCTCAGAAATAAACACACTTATAATGGTCAATTAATCTACAACAGAGAAGGCAAGAGTATACAATGGGGAAAAGATAGCCTCTTCGATAAATGGCGTTGGGAAATCTGGACAACTACATGCAGAAGATTGAAACTGGACCATTTTCTTACACCATCTACAAAAATAAGCTCAAAATGAATTAAAGACTTAAATGTAAGACCTGAAACCATAAAACTCCTAGAAGAAAACATAGGCAACACACTCTTTGACATCCATCTTTTAGATCTGTCTCCCTAGGTGAGGGCAACAAAAACAAAAATAAACAAATGGGCTCATGCATTTTAAAGACCACTGGGCATGCATAACATCAGAAAGCTAGATTCAGTGGCAGAGCTTGAAGCCAACTGGAGAGCAAGCAGGGAGATGCTCAGTCTGCTTTGAACCTCGGCCAAGAGGCAACTTCATCTCTCCTCCTGTTCTTGCCACAGGAAAACTGACAGTAAGGAAAAGAGGGCACTAAACCAGATAAGGCCAGATCATTCTCTCCAAAGGTCACTGACACCGAAGTCCTGACTCTTCAAAAGGTCCTTCAAATTAATCAGTCAAAATCTCTGCAAAGAAGTCTCACTGAATTCCATGGCCTCAAAGACAACTGTTACTCCCCCAAATTTGTTGCAGTAAAAGTAATGGCAGGACTCAGCTCAAACGCTTCCTCCTCAGAAAGACCTTCTTGGCCACCTTCTCCTAAAAGAACAGTCTCCCCATCCCCTTATTCTCTTCATTTTTCAGAACATTGTGTTATATGGCTACTTACTTGTTTGCCCCACAGAATATATCTCTAGGTGGGCAGAAACATAGTTTATTCGCTGCTGTGTCCCCAGTTTTGTACAGAGTCAGCACTTAAAACACTTACTGGTTGAATGGATGAGTAAACACTGCGTATAACACCTAAGTAACCTGTTTATGTCCTTTTCAGAAAATTCCACATAGTACAGAAGATAAATCAATTATATCATTTACAACTGAGTATCTTTTTAGAAATTGGGCATCAGGTTTTAGCTCCTGAATGTAGCATATTACAGCACTGTTGCCATGAGCAAGTGAGATCTAACTTAAAACCCAGATCATCTCTACTCAGTAATACCCTTCCCAGGAATACAGGCCTTCCTAGCTGAGGACTGCAGGCATGGTCCCTCTCCTGTCACAGGACCACTCTGTACAATGTTGTTTCTGCTCGGAAAACGCATTTCTTTTAGGAAACTGAAATTCTAATCTGGATGCTGTGTCAAAGATAAGGATCCTTCAGGAAAACGGGGAATACTGAGTGGTGGTGAGTTCTTAGACCTTGATGGCATAAATAAAGGCTCCTCTGCAAGTCACCATCCACCAGGGGTTCAGAAGTGGAAATCAAAGAGCTGTTGCCACCAGCAGGACTGCAGACCTGTGGCTTCAGGGCCTGCCCTTGTGTCAGAATCACCCCACTCCCAGCTTGCCTCATACGGAAGGGCTGTTGGGAGGTGCAGCAGAGGATTTGAAAGCAGGACACAAATCCAATACATGCAGTTTTCTCAAGGTACTTTCTTAAAAACATATTCTCAAATGGGAGAGTTCTGAAATCATGTTATGCCATAATAAATCAGGCAATGCCTCCTTTAAAACTAATCTAACAAGTGATTTACTTAACAAATTAACTTCAGGTTCTACAAACCCACTGGGTCAAAGGCTATATCAGTCTTTTCACTCTAAGGGAAAACACACATAAATAACCAGGGAAATAAATGCAGATTTGGCTGCTTTTCCACATAACAAAACTGCCCTTAGACAAAAAGTACCTTCTCCCCAAATCCCCTAATGGAAAATACTGGGCCCCAGCTCTGGAGGGGAGTAGGGAGCTGCACCTTCCAGAAGCACTACTCTCAGATCATACAACTTTCTCAGAATGAGGCCTGGCTGCAGGTTCCAGCCCTGCTCAAACTTACTGTCCAACAACCCACAAGGTACATTTTCAAGCAAGAGCCTGAACCCTCCAATGAAAAATTGTGTAACAGCAGCAAACTCCTTTCTAAAATTCTCTCCAAAAACTTGCATCTTATTGTAAATCAAGGGTTCTTATGTCTACATGCAATATTGATCTGTGTGTACATGTGTGGTTTTCTAGAGAGACCTCATAGTGTTCAGAGGTTCAGAAGGGGTGTATGTCACCCTTTTAAAGGGTGGTGAAACTTTTTCCTTTGGATTATTTTGGGAAACCAAAGTTTCTCAGATATCAAGCTGGGAACTGTCTGGGGTCAAACGCTTTTTCCCAGGAGGAACAAGGAATCCGGAGGACCAGCTGCCACACTCCTTTTGTGGGTGCCGATCCCTCACATTCCCGGGGTACCCAACGACAGCCTGCAGGACCTCACTGTTCATGCAGCCTCTGAGATCAAGACAGCAAGTCAGCGAGGTCTCCACTTAGGATGCTGATTCTTGAATTTGCTTTGGACTCTTGGATGTTGGCATTTTTCACTGCAAGGCTGTGACACTTCATAATAACTGTTTTTTCTCAGAAACACATTATTTTAACCAGCTTCCTAAGGAAGATCAAAATTAATGTTGAGTCTTCAATGCTTCAGGACATCACTCAAGATGCAGGGCACATCTCCATAGAAACTTTCCTCCTGGGCAAGTTTTTTCAACTGAGCGTTTCTACATCAAAAAGTAACCCTGAAGTCACTGTCCCACTGATCTCTGGCTCCCTCAACACACTGTGTCCTAGACATTTAAAACTTTTCAACAACCTGTAAGAATTAATACTTGTACATTCCCCCTTCTATTTATAAAAATTATTATTATTTCTTTTTTATTATTGCGGTACGTGGGCCTCTCACTGCTGTGGCCTCTCCCGTTGCGGAGCACAGGCTCCGCAGCCATGGCTCACGGGCCCAGCCGCTCCGCGGCATGTGGGATCCTCCCAGAGCAGGGCACGAACCCGTGTCCCCTGCATCGGCAGGTGGACTCTCAACCACTGCGCCACCAGGGAAGCCCTATAAAAATTATTTTTTATTTTTGTTTTAACAAACTTGCTCTCTATGAGCTTTTTCTAACATGGAAACTTAAATATCATATAAATTTAAATATCCTACAGATTACATGAACACTCCACTCCCACCAACCCTGGCGGCTGGACCCGCTGTGATCACACATTCTTTGTTCCTATAAGCCAGGGAAGAAAGTGACCTTGTTACTCTCAAATATCACCCTCATTTCAAGTCCACCCGGTTACCACTGTCCTTTCACATATATGGCAATTTTTGGTCTTTCTTCCAAAATGTGGCCAAAGGTACAATAAAAGGCTGAAAATGCCTATTTTCTGCTTGCTCTCCTGGACTACAATCTCCCTCTACCATTTTTTCTAAACCAAAAGGTACCATCGTATTTGGAAAATAATAAATTTTAGAAAAAGGTACCTTTACGCTCTTATTTCCAGAATGACTACATGCACAGAAGGAGAAATTACAATCTGCTGAGAAAACTTCAAAATAATTTCTAATTCTGTTTGCTATAATTTGACAATTCTACCTTAAGGGTCCAGAAAAGATACCATTGTGAGATGTGTCAAAGACATTATCCTAATTGAAATCTATATAAATGGAATACTCAGTTCCTTTTCAAGTCACATAAAAGCACATACAGACCAGAGATCCTTCCTATTAAATCAAGGGGGGTGGGATGCCTGCAAAGTACATGTCACCAAGTAGTAAATATTTTAGCCTCAAAATACCTCAGCCATCTATCATGGTATATGTAAGCGCTGGTCTAGAGAGCTTCACATGCTGACATACAAACGAAATATTGAACAATGCTCCTTTTTAAAAAATCGAAGTCAGGAAAAGCAGATGTGTTCTATTCATCTAGCTGGTTTTCACTCCCAAGTTCTTGTTTTCCACACGTTTTATTGTTTTCTTTAAATACACTAGAGCTTTCACTTCTCTGTGTTCATGGAAAAGAAAAGTGGAATGGATAATCCCAAACAACTGACTTGGGAATGCACTGCGTTTTTTGGTAGCACAGATCCATTAACATGGGCCTGTGTCAGAGGAGGAGGGGTGTAAACCGACTAGAGTCACAGGCACAGTGGGGAGGAGGAAAGCCAGCTGAAGGCTTAGAGGCTGGTGAGAAATAATCCACCCTCGAGAAACTGAAAGCCAAGGCCATAACTTCCTCTGTATTTAAAATCCAGAGTGCTGACTCTTGATTAATTTTAGACGGATTTCACAGTAGGTTTTTTGTAATTCCCAACAGCTTGCATTACTAGCTCATGAGGTGGCTCTATCAATTAAGAGATCTGGTTTCCTGGGCAGAGCCTCCGGATCACATGCCCACCTTCACGTGAAGGTGTTGTGCTACCCAGGGGCTCATGAATCCTCAGAAGTAGCAGAAGCCCCTCCTCCAAAACCCTGTTCAGGGCCAGATCCCTGAGCCCCCAGAACACTGTGGGAGAAATTCCGAGAGGGTAAGAAACAAATTACCAAAGGTAGAAGATGACCATCTTTGACTGTAATTTAAATTTGACAGGGTTCTGTTATAATAATGCACACCTGTCACCAGTGTTGTCTTATATATTGGCCTGCCCCTGGAAGAATGGTCTTTCTGAAAGCAACACCTTCTGTCTTTTCTGCCTCTGGCAAAATTGGAATAAGGAATATAAAACAGAATCTTACTTTCATGAGCAGAGCTCACATCATAGGATACACATGAGGTCCACAAGGAAAGAAGGGAGCCAGTGACGGTGATGCCAGATGTGGGCTCCTGACCAGTCAGAGGCTGCAAGAGCAGATCGCTGGACTTCCAGGCTAGAAATGGTGAGCTGAGACCCCAAGGCATTCCCCGGAGGGTTGCGAGGACCAGACTCCCAGTCCTCTTTCTACTTCAGGGTCCCCTTTCTGGCGGCAGACAAGAATTACCAGACTTGGGCTTCCGTGGTGGCACAGTGGTTGGGAGTCCGCCTGCCGATGCAGGGGACGCGGGTTCGTGCCCCGGTCCGGGAGGATCCCACGTGCCGCGGAGCGGCTGGGCCCGTGAGCCATGGCCGCTGAGCCTGCGCGTCCGGAGCCTGTGCTCCGCAATGGGAGAGGCCACAGCATTGAGACGCCCGTGTACCGCCAAAAAAATAAAAGAATTACCAGACTTAACAGAAAGCCCATGAGAGGGAACAGATTAACTTAGAATGCATTAAGAAAAAAAAAATGGAGGAGGAGGAGCAGATGGTATAAGAGATAAACCCAAGAAAAATGAAAAGAGAAGCCCTGTGAGAACTTGTGAGTGGCGGGTGGGGGGGAGACTGGGTCATTGATCAAAAGAAACTGACTAAGGAAACCAAGGAGAAAATATCATGGTGCAAGATACCTGGCTCAGAGGGCAAGTTTATCCAGTGCTCTCCCACAAAGGATATCTTAAGGATTTGAGGAGGGGCAAGAGGCCAGTAGTTAGGAAAGAGATCAGGGGTCCAGGGATAGAGAGCCTGGCATGATGACTGGTGAGGAGAAGCCAGGCTTGCACGCATGGACTCCCACCAGCTAGGACCCTGCAGCCCTTGTTCTAGGTTCTCCCCCTACTGTGAATCGGTCCCTCCATTCTAAAAAGCTGGCTTCAGAGCTTTTTAGACGAGACATAAAGAAACTTTAGAGCTGGAGTTCTTCCGTAACTTAGCCTGATGAACATCAAAGACCCCACCCCACTGCCACCACTGTCACTGCCACTGCAGCCAAATGCACATACACAAATACCCACAAGATTTCACATTCAACTTGCGGGAAGACAAAGACTTCTCCCTTCCCCTGCCCAAAGTTTAAAACCCTGACTGAAAGAACTCATTGCATTGTTTTGAGTAAGAGGGAGGTGTTTTGATCCACACCCCTTTGGATGGTGTGGGTGTGGCTGTAGGCAGTCCGGGCAGGGCAGGAGACAGAGAGCAGGATCAGGTCCTGCTCTAGGAAGATGACAGTCATCTAGGGCCTCCCAAAGCTTCACCAGGATTTTTACTCCTGGAACCAAGACGTTAATGAGAAAATAGCTGGTTACTTTCTAGACACTCCACAAAGAACCAAAAAATCGAAAAACAAACGAACAGTCCAAAACATAAAAGTGCTCACCTAAGTTAAAAAAGAAAGAAAAACTGGCATGTTGGCTTATAAACTATTAACCCAGGAGAAAGGAATCTAACTAACCACTTTATAATTAAGAATTGATCATGTTTAATGTTATTCAAATACCTGCTTTAAGATTCTTCAAAGGCCTTCCTTAAAAGGAATAGCAAAGTGGGTAAGGACTTCCTTTAAGAGATTCACAGAAGACTGACTCTCACTGCAAGAGTCTGGCCCTGCTCACTGACAGTCCCCAGGCACAGCCACTGTCTTCTGAGCAGTGTCATCTGCTGAGTGCTCAAGGGATCGCTGGAGAGCCAGCCCATATTAACTCACTATGGAGATAACCTATTTGACAAGCTCTTTCTCAAGCCTCAAAGAATCTGGTTTGAAATCATCACGGTGGTTGGATAAGGGGTTCCAAAGCCAGTTTCCAGGCTTCCCGCTCGTCTGGCAGGGCCACTCAGTCCCTTAGCAACAGCATCACACCACTGAGAGATATTGATGTAAGCCCTACAACCACAGGCAGGAAAAGGAACCAACAAGGCTGAACCATGTACCTGCCCCTGCCTCATCGCTGCAAAAACAAGAAACCAAAACCTCTCGTTCCCATTTTAAATACCAATTTGGTCACCTGTATAAAAGAACTCCTAAAACGGAAAAATGTGGCCAAAAAATACTCCTGTCTTCCTTAGCTTGAGCACCCATCTCACGCAACACTAACCAATCAACAGTGCCCACCTGCTCTGTGCTTACTCAGCACGGAGGTGGGTAAGAGGCCAGGGGACGCCACTGCAGTGCTTGGGAGGAGCCCAGGAGGAGCAGGACAGCATTTCTGGGAAGGGAAATGGAAGTTACCAGGCCAACTCTGACAGATAACACAAAATGTCAAAAATTCTTATCAGGCCCAGTAGAGCAAGGTTTCAGAAAACAGTTAAGTCTGCAATTTCTGGAAGATTTCTTCTAAGCTGCGGGTCAAAATGTATATACGTTAAACATGTATTGCATTTTAATTTTTGAGATTAACACTCTGGCATTATAAATTCAAATAGTTGGAAGGACCTCTTGACCATCTGCCCCAGAAAACCCTGGGCCCTGTACTTGTTACCTGTGCTGTCAAAACAACTCATCACCTAATCCAGAAACTCAAATTGTGTTTTTTCCTTCCATGAGATTTTCATACCACAGATCAGACCTCATGAAATAAAATTCACCGCAGGCTATTAAGCCTCTGCCTACACCCCTGTTGGTCACAGTCAAGCCTGAAGACAAAAGCTTGGCTGACCAAATGAGTTTGGTCTCTGGCTCGGAGCATGATCAACAGTCATTTCTATTGGGAGTTTTAGCCTTAAAAAAAAAAAATTAATGTTCCTGCTTTACTATCAGGATCGAATATCACTCATCATCTCCCCACAGACATTAGCCTACCTTGGGAAATTAAAACAAAAGCAACTCCTTTCCCCTGGGTTTTCTACTACTCTTGACTTATTTTCCGCTTCGATCTTGCCTGTGAGCTTAGCCAGAGCCGGCAGCTCCACATTCCCCAAGGACAGCTCCCTTCAGGCTTCCTAGCACAGGCACTGGAGTTCCTGCTCCTAACTCTGTGGGGTGGGGCTGGACAGTAGGATGGGAAACCAAGCAGGGGCCACATCAAAGTAGTCACTGCCGTGGGCTAATGTTCCAGAGGTCATTTCTAACAGGCATCTGGATATTAAGGACACAACAATGGCTCCAGTTCCAGCTCAGATGAGAAGGAGGTCTGCCATTTTTATCAAAGGAAGCAACAAAATAAGGTAGGAGATGCTCACCCCAGTGACCGCAGGGTGAAGAGCAGGCGCTGTGGCGCCCGCCTCCCCTGAACCAAGCTCTCTGCCTGTTGCTGGCTGCAGCCACAGGCCCCCTTGTCCTCTGCATGGCTTTACCCCATCCTCAATGTTAACCGGCTCTTCCTTATTTGTCAACATTAGGTCCAAGCAGGACCACCCCCCCCCAACACACACACACACTTCCCTCTACCTGCTCTCAGAGGTAAAATTATCAGCAAGGTAGGGTTAGAATCTACCACGTGGTCCACTGTGCATGGAATTCACCTTAACAAACATCTGCTTGGTCTACTACACCTGCCGGGGGCGGGGGGCTCCTGTTTTAAAATCTGTCTATGAAGAAAAAGCATTGCCCCTCCATCTGGCAGGCAGAGTCCTAAGGTGAACTAACCTGCCCTCCGCTCCTTCCATCATAATTGAAACACTTCCCATCAGCCTTCCATGATCAGGGCACACACAGTGAATCTCCCATAGGGTTTTCTTTTGGAGCCAGGTATACCCACACTACTTTGCTCTGTTCTAACCCTCCCTCTGCCAGGTCACATTTACCTGGCTGTGCTGTTAAGGTTTCCAGGGCACGGAGCCATCACCTGCACACCCTCCGACAGGGGCATTCTCGACCAGCTCTGCCGCTAGCTCCCACTTGGAGTTCCTAGGCTCCACTTCGGTGTCGACACTGCTGCTAAGTCACCCAGGTCTCTGAGGTCTCTGGTTCTGCAATTTTCCTGACCCTTAATATTCAGCTTAAAGCCTTCTTAACCAGGTTTGCAAGTCTCCCAGAAAACATCACTCTGGCCTTCATGAAATACCTCCCCTCTGGTTATCAGAGGCTCTGGTCTAGGGAACCAGCCCCTTCCTTCCAAAAATAAAAACAAAAACAAAAAAAAGCGTTACCTAGGAAACCAGCTAGAGACATCCCATATCAGTTTTCTCTTTCAGAATCACAAGTTGTAGAAGAAATTTAACCACCGTCTCTGCCAAGTCCTTCCATTTCCTATTCAGAAATTCAAAGTTTCTGGTGAAGACCCAGGTTTCTCCTACGAGTCCCTCCCACATAACAGGAGGATCTGATGAGCACCAGCAGGGTCCTCCCCTCAGCTAGAAGTCGGCTCAGGAAGAGGGCAAGTCTCCTCACCTGCTGCAGGGTCAGGTCTAAACACAGCTGCCTCCATTCTTCCCAATAGCTGGAAGTCTCTTCCCCGACGAGGCACAACTAGAATTCCCTCCCACTGCAAATACAAACAGGGCAGAATCCTGACTCTCTAGAAAGAGAGGAAGACTACTACATCCCTGAGACTTCCCTGGTGGTGCAGTGGTTAAGAATCTGCCTGCCAATGCAGGGGACATGGGTTCGATCCCTGGTCCGGGAAGATCCAACATGCTGAGGAGCAACTAAGCCCGTGCGCCACAACTACTGAGCCTGTGCTCTAGAGCCCACGTGCCGCAACTACTGGGCCCGTGTGCCGCAACTACTGAGCCCACGTGCTCTAGGGCCCGTGCTCCACAACAAAAGAAGCCACCACAATGAGAAGCCTGCGCACCGCAAAGAAGAGTAGACCCCGCTCGCCACAACTAGAGAAAGCCCACGCAGAGTAGCGAAGACCCAATGCAGCCAAAGATAAACAAAAATTTTTTTAAAAGACTACTTCATCCCTGACTGTGGGCTGCATATGGAAGACTCCAACCCTGAGATCTCAAATTGGAGACCCATGCTACTAAAGGACACACACTCAGTGAGAGTGATGCCTCCTGAGGGCTGGAATAGGAAGCCAGACAGGAGGGCCACCCTTGCAACTCCACAGGCAAATGCCTTTCAAGTCTGTGACATGGGCACAGACATACTTTTCTTGTAAGACAGTGCTAAACCCACTGGACAGCTCCAACAATAGATTCCCAAGGACTCTCCCCCAACCCCCACCCCAGCCATTTCCCTTCCCAGGTTATTCGACTCTAAAAACTCTTCAATCCTTCCAATAAATCCAAGTTTTAAAGAGCATCCTTCAAGTTCCTCCTTGTTCCCAATGTGCTTGCATTCACTCATTCATTCACCCAGCAAACATTTAAGAAGCTTGTGCAATGGGTCAGATACTGAGCTAGGCACTGGGTATATAAGAATGAGCAAAATCGACAAGGTCCCTGCCCTCCCAGAGGAAGGGGAAAAGCAGATGTCTCCTAAAGAATATGTCACAACAACAGTGAGAAGTGCTGTAAAGGACAAGAGAGAAAAGGGGAGCGAGGTGAGGGGGCGGAGCTGTTTCCTGAAGAGGGAGCAGCAAGGTGGTTCAGTTCCTGAAAGGCAGAGCTCCCTTCCAGCTGGGAGTGGAAGGGTGCCTGGACTATAACAAACCAGGAGGAGAGAGGCACGGGCCCAGGATGAAGCAGGAGGCAGGAGTGGCTGGATCACGCAGCACTCTTCAGACCAGGTTCAGAATGTGGCTCTTATCCTGGGAGCAACTGGAAGCCTTCCTAGGGTTTTGAGCAAGGACGTGGCATGATGATATTGGGATTTTTTTTTTTAAGAATATGTTGGGGGTAGGAGTTTATTAATTTATTTATTTATTTTTGCTGTGTTGGGTCTTCATTTCTGTGCGAGGGCTTTCTCTAGTTGTGACAAGCGGGGGCCACTCTTCATCGCGGTGCGCGGTCCTCTCACTGTCGCGGCCTCTCTTGTTGCGGAGCACAGGCTCCAGACGCGCAGGCTCAGTAGTTGTGGCTCACGGGCCTAGTTGCTCCGCGGCATGTGGGATCCTCCCAGACCAGGGCTCGAACCCGTGTCCCCTGCATTAGCAGGCAGATTCTCAACCACTGCGCCACCAGGGAAGCCCGGGAATTTTTAAGACACCACTCTGGCTGCAGAGGGGTGAAGAGATTAGAAAGGAGAGGAAGCAGCTGTGGGGAGAGGAGGGAGGCAGCTGCTGCAGTCTTCGAAGCCAAAAGATGGTAGTTTGGACTAGAGTGGTGGCAGTGAAGTTGGCGAGAAAGAGAACCATTCAAGAGACGTTTAAAAGACGAAAATAACAGCACCTGGTAACAGATGAGATAAAAGCCAGCTTGCATTTGCAGTGAAGAGAAATGTCAGTTACCTCCGGGAGAAAATACTGGCTGTATATACTCTGCAGCTCACTGGTATTACACATACTTCCTTTGGCAACTATTTTTCAGAATTTCTAGACAAATTTAAAGCTCTTCTTATTTGCTCTTAAACCTATTCTTTTTTTTTTTTTTTTTGCTTTATAACAAATTTAATCAGTTATACATATACATATGTTTCCATATCCCCTCCCTTTTGCGTCTCCCTCCCACCCTCCCTATCCCACCCCTCCAGGCGGTCACAAAGCACCGAGCTGATCTCCCTGTGCTATGCGGCTGCTTCCCACTAGCTATCTACCTTACGTTTGGTAGTGTATATATGCCCATGCCTCTCTCTCACTTTGTCACAGCTTACCCTTCCCCCTCCCCATATCCTCAAGTCCATTCTCTAGTAGGTCTGTGTCTTTATTCCTGTCTTACCCCTATGTTCTTCATGACATTTTTTTTTCTTAAATTCCATATATATGTGTTAGCATACAGTATTTGTCTTTCTCTTTCTGACTTACTTCACTCTGTATGACAGACTCTAGGTCTATCCACCTCATTACAAATAGCTCAATTTCATTTCTTTTTATGGCTGAGTAATATTCCATTGTATATATGTGCCACATCTTCTTTATCCATTCATCCGATGATGGACACTTAGGTTGTTTCCATCTCCGGGCTATTGTAAATAGGGCTGCTATGAACATTTTGGTACATGTCTCTTTTTGAATTATGGTTTTCTCAGGGTATATGCCCAGTAGTGGGATTGCTGGGTCATATGGTAGTTCTATTTGTAGTTAAACCTATTCTTAAAAACTGTCATCCATTTTTGAAACACATTTATTGAGCATCTACTATGTGCTGGGGATAGAAAGGTGATCAAGATAGCCAGGCCCTTGGCATGTCTCCTCTGAGCCTCTAAACCCCCCTGGCAATGAATGCAACTCCCAAGGCTGAGGTCACCCTACCTCCAGAAACCTTCACATGGGTCACTCAACAGACTCCTGTCTACCTCTCAGAGACCTTCCACAATGCAACAGCAGCACAAGCAGGGAGATTCACTCCTTATTTCATAAGATCTGAGCCCCGGGAGACATCCCGCATCAAATCTAACTTCTCCAGGTGTCTGAGCTGCCAAAACCTTGCTCTTACAGGAAGACAATGAACCCCAAGAAGCAGTTCTTCCTTCTACATAATCAAACTCCTTTTCTCTAAAATGTACTGAGTTTGGGACCTCCATGTGAACTGTACTGTTGCATTTGTTGCCCAAATTAGTTTGTGCTGGATTTTATCCTACCATAGAGATTGAACAGTGTAGCTCCAGGGTTTACAAAACCATCAATGTGGCCACATAGAGCTATTTAACTGAAAATTAACTAAAATTAAAACTTCAGTTTCTCTAGCCACCTTTCAAGCATTTGATAGTCACATGCGGCTAATGGCCACCATATTGACGGCACAGATGTAGAGGTGCTGCTACAGGGTTCTTTGCTGTTTGATTTGAATTTCCCCTTAAAAAAAAAATACACAAAAGTTTAACATATGGAGACTTTCAACATATTAACTGTGTTCCCCTCGATTTTATAAGTGAATGCTATAATCTGAATTTAAATTAACATGCACCACAAAATTAGTGCTTTTTAGTTAGTTTCATAGTTCGGGCTTTGTGTATATTTTATTTGCCAGGAATGTTGAAGATAACCTTGTGATTCCTTGTGAGGAAGAAAGGGACCATGATTTTACAAGCCAATGTGGACAGAGACTGTCTTACTCTTTTTACATATACCCTACACATTGCCCAATATAGTTGATATTCTCAGTAAATACATAGATTAATTGGTAATCTAATTTTGTGCCTACTTTTCATAATCAAGTCTATAAGGGCCTTGCAAGAAATGTTCATTTCAGATTTGGAATTTCAACTACTAACACCAGTCCTGTAATGATGCAGCATGCAGGAATTTTTTCTCTCGAACCATATCTACCATGTGATTTTATATCCCAAAGATACATTTATATTGTGACAGAAAATCCACCAACAATGCTTCATATGTGAAACTATCTCGGAACAAGATTAGCAAAATGTTACTGAAACTGAGTGACAGAAACATGAGGCTCGTTATGTTATTCTTTCCTTTCGTGTATTCAAAACTTTTTTTCCAGAATAATAGATCTTTTTTAAAAAAAGGACTAATGCAGTTATATACAAATTCAATCGGTTCTAACAAATATTCTGTAGGGTAATTATAAACTTTGATATGGCTGGGTTCATAGAATTTTACCAAACCTCCCAAGCCAGGTCAAGAACTAACAAAGCCAGTGACTTGTTTTATGAAATTCTCCTCCTGTGTGATCGGAGGTGGGGTGGTTATGAGAAAGCACCATACCATGTCCCTTCAGTTGGGTTCTTCGTTCAGCAACTCGGAGCCATCATGCTTGATCACCTGATAATAAGGCCACTGGCCTCTGCCTCCTCTTATCAGAAAAAAAGACTAAAAATCCACTTCCCACAGCCCAGCACTAAAGCAGACACCTGCAGACAGAGGAACAATGCCTCCGGTCCACCCTGACTTCAAGGTGAGCCCTGCACCCACTGCCGAGGCTCCAGGGCAAGCACTGCCCAGGTGCCAGCTGATGGTTAGCACGTTACAGGCTGTCCAACACCAAGCCACAGCAGGATGCCTCCAGTGGACTCTAGTGGACGTGCACAGGAGCCATTTCAGTCCTACCTACTGCCCTGTGGTTACTTTGCACACAGAATGATGGGAAATGTGGACCCAGAACAGAAGCTCATACCCTCCAGGCCAAGTTCCCCACTGCCTACGAGTCAGCAAACCCTTGTAAGAAATTCCCAAGGTGCCTCAAGCAGTGTCCGGCTCTGAGCCCCAGCCCCGCCCCTCTGCTCTGTGATGCACCTGCCTCTCCCATCTTCATCCCCTCCTCCCCTGAAGCCAGACTTGCCACACCCTGCTCCCTCCCTTGAGGTGCTCTTCCCAGCACTCCCAGTTGCTGGCTCCCTCCCTTTATTCTTTCTCAGGGCCTGTTCTTTTTCCTCAGAGGAAGGAGACTTCGCGATTATCACAATTTAATATATACAATGCACACGTCTGTTGACTTGTTTATTGTCTAGACTACGTAATGTGCTATGTGCCGGCAGGGAACACATCTGTTTTGCTCCCCATTGGATTTCCAATGCCAAGCACAGTGCTTGGCTCCAGCAGATGTGCAGATACTTGTTTAATGAGTGATAATCACTGTTCAGTCAGTCCTTTCAGCGGAAAGATTTTTAAATTTTATATTTCAAGCCCCAAATGATAAACAGAACCTTTTTTTTTTTTGCGGTATGTGGGCCTCTCACTGTTGTGGCCTCTCCCGTTGCGGAGCACAGGCTCCAGATGCACAGGCCCAGTGGCCATGGCTCATGGGCCCAGCCGCTCCGCGGCATGTGGGATCTTCCCAGACTGGGGCACGAACCCGTTTCCCCTGCATTGGCAGGTGGACTCTCAACCACTGCGCCACCAGGGAAGCCCATAAACAGAACCATTTTGAGGAACACTGCTTAAAAGACAGCATTAGGTGTAAGAAAGGACTTAAAACTGAGTAAGAGAACGGGCCAGCTTATGTCAGCTTTAAGTAACAAATGTGAAATGAAACTCTTATGAAATGCACACTGTGATTCTGAAAGGTTATTTGCGGGAGCAATCCAAGCGGTGGGTTTAAATCTCAAATCCGAAATAAGGTGGTGACTGAAGAGGGCTCCTCTCGCCCAGCTCCATTCTCAACTGTTCGGATAAGCCGGGGAGGGGCTCAGTGTGTTAGTTCCCATCATCGTCTTGGGGGTAAAGCCCTTAGAACCAATCTTCCAAGCAAACCCAACAGACAAAGGTTGCCTGGTTGTTTTAAAGCCCACCCTGTTCCCCACCCCAGCAGCTTCCCTACAGAAAGGTCAGATTCTTCTCTCAACAGTCCCACCTATGCTCACAGTGACCTGGCCTGTGGTTTTTTCACCAAAGAAAAACCAAAGAGGACTTAAGTCTTCTGCAGCTCCCATAGAGTTCGTCCTTAGGTTTAACAAAGTTCTCCCAATACGCAGCAGATGCTCTGAATGAGAACTCAGAATTTAAACAGGGGTCAGTACACAATAAAAGACTAGGAATGCATTACCCCAAAGCAGAGGGAAATCTCACTTTTTGAACTGGGAAAACTTCCAGGGCACATGGCTTGAGAAGATTCCAAAATGAGGCAGGGTACATCTGAAACAACCACAGAACTCATATTGGGGAGCAACATAAGCTTGAGTTCTAGTCTCAGCTATAAGCCCTTGTCCTCGCTGTGTGATCTTGGACAAGTTACTTAACTTCTCTGAACCTCAGTTACCTCATCTTAAAATAAGACTGACATGGGCCTCCCTGGTGGCGCAGTGGTTGAGAGTCCGCCTGCCGATGCAGGGGATACGGGTTCGTGCCCCGGTCTGGGAGGATCCCATATGCCGCGGAGCGGCTGGGCCCATGAGCCATGGCCGCTGGGCCTGCGCATCCGGAGCCTGTGCTCCGCAGCGGGAGAGGCCACAACAGTGAGAGGCCCGCATACCGCAAAAAGAAAAAAAAAAAAAAATAAGACTGACGCTAGTCTCTACTACTCATAGGATGATGTGAGGTTTAAAAGTAGGAACAGTGCACACAGTAATTCTCCGTAAATGATGGTTATTCATATGGTTATCACCTACCCATTCTTTTCTCTTTACAAAAGCACTAGCGCAAACATCGACCTGAGACTACAGGAGGCATTTCCTTTCAACCATTTAATTTCTCAGATCCTTAGATTCATAAACTCACATAATCTATGACACTGTATTGGAGGGAGTGGGGGGAGGAGACTAAGAAATCAACTCCTCATTTTGGAAGAGACCCTCAAGATCCAGAGTAGGGAAATGATGTGCCCAAGACACACATAATAACAGGATAAACCCCCAGGACTGGAAACAGGTCTCTTAATACCAACTGCAGTGCTCTCTCTATCTCACTCAGAAACCCAGGGTTTCTGTGCTTTCATGACCTCCTAGCATCCCTCTGATGAATGGTACCTCACAGACACTTCACGCAATGCAATTAAGCATTTCAAGGAGTTTGGCAAGAGGCAACATGGAATCTTGCATAGAACCTTGAGGTGCTTTAAAATTCACGTATAAGAGTATTCACATCAGCCTACGTTTCCAAACTTCTTATAACGATAGGTTTTTTGTTTGTTTTTTTTTTGCGGTACGCGGGCCTCTCACCGTTGTGGCCTCTCCCTTTGTGGAGCACAGGCTCCGGACGTGCAGGCTCAGCGGCCATGGCTCACGGGCCCAGCCGCTCCGCAGCACGTGGGATCCTCCCGGACCGGGGCACGAACCCACGGCTGCTGCATCGGCAGGAGGACTCTCAACCACTGTACCACCAGGGAAGCCCAACGATAGTTATTTTTAACTTGGGATTTAAAGTTGACAAAGAACTTAACGAACAGACAGGACAAAGGGAGCTGTCTGTCCATGGCTGGTTAGCTCCTGAAGTCAATGCTTCTCATGCGGACAAGAGTCAGCCAAAGGACAGAGCTTCACGCAAACTGAAAAACGTTCCTCCAGTCCACAGATCATGGATTACTGCCTGGGCTCCAAGTGGCAAATCTTACGAGATGCTCCCTAGCTTTTCCCCAGAGCCACCTACCAGTTAACCATACATTCTGTCATCCGACAGAAGCAACTGTTACTGGGTGCTCACGCTGTGCCAGGCACACGAGTGACTTCATGTAATCCTCACAACTACCGATAAAGAATGTACTACCGTGGTTCATAGGACCTAGAACCCCACTGACTATGACACCATTATTTTACATAGGAAAAAGGAAGTTACTGCCAACTACAACTTAAGACCTCACAGATTATACGATACTTTTCAGAAATGTTAAGATGAGACAAACTGTACTGTCTTAGCGTTGTTGAAATGTGAATATTGTCCCATTTACAGGTAAAGAAACTGAGGTACACAGAGAGAGAAAATAATTGCCCAAGGTCACGGAGCTGATGAGTGGAAGCATTGGGATACAGACCTGGTAAGTCTGGTCAACTTTTCATGGCAGTAAACTCAGATTTCTTGAGAGCCACATGAATTACCCAAAAACACACCTGGCAGAGAGGCAGGACACAATGGTGCGAACTCTTGTTCGACCATGAGCACATTAACTGCAGCAATTCTCTGAACATCTCTGAACCTGACCTTTCATGTGTCCAAGAAGGCACTGTGCTAGACTAAAATAAACCGCCATCCTTCTTCTGGGAAAAAGCAATGTGGTACGATGGAAAAAGCACATTTGGAATCAGAAAGTCCTAGACTGAAATTCTTGTTCCAGAGAATTCCCTGGCGGTCCACTGGTTAGAACTCTGTGCTTTCACTGCTGAGGGCCTGGGTTTAATCCCTGGTGGGGGAACTAAGATCCCGCAAGCCGTGTGGTACAGCCAAAAAAAATCTTGTTCCACTATCTAACCAGCTTATTGCCCTGGGCAAGTTACTGAACTGCTCTGAGCCTCTGTTTCCTCTCCTGTAAATTGAGGCTACCAGCAACTATCTCACTTAGAGGGCTGCTCAAAGACGGGAAAGGATATATACACAAATAGAGAAAGCAGCACACGGCAGAGCTGGAATTCAACAAATGCTCTTTTCTATACTAGCCACCTTCTGCTTTGGGACAGAATCAAGGAACAAGCAATTCCCTGTGACCTCAGCAATCCCCAAGTGGGACACTCAGGAGAGAATAAGGATCAGACAGGAGAAAGCAGACCCTGAGGGACACTCAGGCAAAGAAAATGAACTGGAAGCACCTGGAGGACAAGGACAGTTGATGAACTTCCGAACTTCTCAATAAACTAACTGACAGGGGAACGGGAAAAAAAGAGAGAACTTAACACTATCAAAAGACACGGTCAATAGATATGAGGATGAAGAGATACCAATCCTGACACAGAAAATCAGTCTTGGAAGATTCAGTTTGATACCAAAAGTGATCTACAGCAGGAAGAATTTCCCCATTGTTCTGTTTTGTTCTTACTTAAGTAATATTCTGTGCATTTCTCCCCTTTCTTTCTTCAAGAGCTTCAGAAAATCCTCAGAAGAGCTTTGACTTGGAGGGAAGGTGAATCATATGGATGTAGAAACAAATTCTTGACCTGTTTTTTTCTCCATCATACCCATAATGCCTCAAAGTTTCTGGCACACAGCCAACTCTCAACAAAAATTAGTTGAGTGAATATTTTTTGACTACATGCCATTTCACTTTGACCAAAACTGCAAAACATCCTATATATTTATTCTACATAAAAGCCTAATAATCTTTCCTACTTCTTTTCCAGAAGCATTCTAAAACCATAATCTCTAATACACAAACGATACACTTGGTGAAAGCTATTTCTCCAGTCCTCTCACACGATGACATTCTACCAGCTCTTCAAACCTCCAACAAGGTCCAGCCCCCTCAGCCCCACCAAACCCCTGCACTTTCTCTTCCCCCTTCTCTGTCCAGCCCTCGGGTGCCTTGGCAGTTGTCTCAATTACCACCATCATCTGAACTGAATCAGTTTGTTAATCTCCTTCCTCTCAGGCACAGCACCTTTCCTGGAGATAAATGTGCAGGCAAGTCAAGTTCACCCACAGTCCTCCATACACCCACTACCCATCCCCATCCCAGCCTTCCCTGACACTCCCAGAGAGGCCCAGTGGACAAAAAAAAACACATATGGCATCACCCCCATCACCTCAGGAGGCTGCTTGTTTTCCATAAGTCTAGACCAATCACCAACTTTTGGAAGAATTTCAAAGAATCCTGAAATGATTTAAGGGTTGGGTAAGAGCTGATAGAAATGGCACTTTTGCTCTTTCAGTACCTCCTAGGAGATAAGCTTCACTGTGTCACTGAGCTCTAAACCCACAAACCTAGACTCCTGGGAATTCCCTGGCAGCCCAGTGGTTAGGACTCTGTGCATTCACTGCCCAGGGCCCTGGTTCCATCCCTGGTCTGGGAACTAAGATCTCACAAGCTGTGCATCGAAAAAGAAAAACCCACAAAAACCTAGATTCTGCAAACACTCCCTATCCCAGAGTTCAAGGATCATTTGCCCCTCCGTTTTTCCTTGTTGGTTTCCATATAAAAGTCACTCATTGTTTCCCTTCTAGCTTACATCAGGCTCCTGAAAGGACTCCTTTAAATCCTTTGATGAAAACCATCAAAACATGTGAAAGGCTGGTTCTTTTCCATTCCTGTGCAGAGCAGCCCTGGTGTCAAGACCTAGAACTTCAAACATGAATATGGCACCATCCCTGTCTTCATGGAGCCCACGCTTTTCCTCCAACTCTGAAAAAGTATGCCCTCCCTGGGAAGCGTCTATTAAGACGTAGTGACAAAGTACTTCATAGCTTTGGAAGAAGAGCGAGGGTGGAAACAGACTTTGCCCTTACATTGGCTGCCGTGTAACCATAACAACCGATGGTTTAAGTAACCATCAACCCACCTAGGGGCTAAGTTTTCCAAAAACCATTTTCAAAAGGGGAAAACTCCCCTGCACCGACTCCCGCGTCAGCCGTGCATTCTGGGCAGCGTGCGAGGCGCAACTGAAGCCGACGGTTCAGTCCATCCCCGGTCCCACCGTTTCATTCGTGTGCTCACCGGCAGCACAGCCTCCGCCGTCACACCCGAGCTCTGGGGCAGGGCACCTGGCATTAGGCCTCAGCCCAATGTCACTTGTTAACCTTCCAAACCCCCGGCTTTCGGGACGCCGCCGCCTCAGGTCTAAGGCACGCAAACCACCCACTGCCACCCACGATATTCAGGAGCTAGAGAAAAACAACCCGAGGCGCAGAAAGCCTCTAAAAGATCCGCGTAAAAGTAACTGCGGTTCTCGACTTCCAGGCATTTCGCAACGTGAGCGCTGGGGGCGGCAGGAACCCGGGGCCCCATTCACAAAATTACAAGCTGTTTTCCCTTAGTTTGCTTGTGGACGGTCCTCCCCGGACGGGGCCGAGCCCGGAGCCCGTGGACCGCAGGCTACGGGGACCGGCCGGAGAGCACCTCCGGCGGGGTCAAGCCCAGACCCCCACACCGCCCCAAAGGAAAGAAGGGTGCGCCCGGGGGCGTCGCGGGTAGGCGTCCCTGTCAACTTAACCTAGACCGTGACAGCGGGGCGGGGCCCTGTAAGGGCCGGACCCCTGCGCCCCGCCGCGCTAACGGCCGCCGGCCCCCGGCCGTACTCCGGACCCTGAGGAGCCGGAGCCTTCTCGGCGGGCGTTCCCTCCACCGCCCCACCCGGCCCCGGGAGCGCTCACCCCGGATCCACTGGCTGCCTCATTGTACTGCGCCGGCGCCCGTGCTCCACGGCCGCCGCAGCTCCCGCTACGGCTCGGGATCGGGCCACCGTCCTGCCGCCAGCCCTCCCCCGGGCCACCGGCCGCCCCGCCCCGCCGGCGGACCCGCCCCACACCCGCGGCGGCCGCCGCCAACCGGAGGGCGGCGGGGGCGGAGCAGGCCTCGCGCCAGGCCCGGCCAATCCAGCGCTCTACAAGTGCGCTGAGGAGCGGCCGCGGAAATGGCCGGGCGATTGGTCAGGTCTGTTAAAGGGGCCGCCGCCCATGGGGCTGGGGAGAGGGGCGGCGGTGGGGTTACCAGGGAGAGCCTGGTGTGGGAGAGGTAAGATCTTCTCTTCTCTCCCAGCCTGGCAGCAGCGCTCTCCCCAGCACTTTGCATATTAATTTCCTCTTCCTGCAGCCTAGCAACAAGTGGAGACAGAACCTGCTTCTGTCAGAAGGAGAAACTGAGTCTACGAGAACCAAGGTCTCCCGCTTGACAAATTAACTCAGATTTGGGTTTAGAGGGCAGTCAGGCAAATCTGTTCCCGTCCAATCCCACAAATTGGCTTACAAAGACACATTTTCAGCCTCCCCCTGGAGGATCTTTTTAAACATTTTTAATAGACATTCCGTGTGTCTGGAATGGGACTGGGGAAAGTATGCATTTTTCAACGCCCCTCTCCTGAGGCGATTCTGCTGTAGGTGGTACAAGAGTCACACTCAGGCACGTATTTCAAGTCGATCATTGTAATGAAATCCAAATTCAACTGCCAAAAATAAAGAGAAACTTTTTTTTTTTAATCCTCAAAATCAGTAATACGGTTGGGAGACTTGCTAGTTGGGCTGGACTTCGCCTACTGAGAAACTCAGAACAGCTCCCTGAGTGGGTCATGCTGAGATCTGAGTTTGAAGGGCCCTGGGCTGGGATGAAGCAACAAGCCAGTCTTGTTTTCTGACTGGTGAGACAATGCTTAAATACTTCAACGGCAATCACACCCTTCCTCGTTGCCATCACCAGGCCCAGTCATTACCCCAGGAGGGTGCCTTGCCCTTCTGGAGCTTGGTTCCAAAGACATCAAGCCCTGCCCACCCTCCCAGACACATTCCTGTCCCCATCCCTGTGTCCCAGACACACATCTGACCCAGAAGTTACTGCCTCGACTTGAAAGTCAGCCCCTTCCACCTAGACCCCTCCTACGAGGAGCAAACTGATTCCAAAGAACAACCGTTCTTGTCGTTGTTGTTGTTTTGCTGTGATATCTGATAGGTGCTGTGTTTGCCAGGAACAGCTCGACACACACATTCATCAGCCTCGTCAGGATTAAGTCTCTGGGTTGCAGATATCACTGCCTGGGATCACCATTTGCTTCACTTGGCCTTCCCAAAGGAAAATGAATTCTTGTCTTAAATGGAAAGGGTTCCGGTCGTGGATAGCTGGAAATGTGCAACAAAGGCAGTTAGCACTAGAGAAACAGCCCAAAGCTTGTCTCGGCCACCTCTTAAAACCTCCACCTGGGCTGGGGGTGGGATGGGGAGTGAAGGAGGGTGCCTGGAGCTGCACCACCGCAAGGGTCCCCGGAAGCTGGCAGTGTGCATCTCAGAGTGCCCCCCAAACCTCCTTGCCCGGGCCAAGCCCTATATAAATATTAGATTAATTAATACAGTGTCAACCTTACCTGGAGGCCAATAAGATCTAGCACGAACCCTTAGAAGAAGACTTTCTTTCTGAAAAGTGAGAAATTTGGATGCTTTGAAAAATAAACATATAATAACATAATAATATTAACACGTCCTACCTTTAAGAGGTTTCTCTGGGCAAGACACTTCGTCAAGATCTTTGCACATATTAATTCATTGAAACCTTACAAGAACCCTGTGTGGTAGGTATGGTTGTTATTTTCTCCATTTTACGGATGCAGAAGCTGAAGCTCATGGAGGATTGGTAATGTGTCCAAGATCACAAGACTAGCTCAAGAGAGAGCCAGCATTCATGACCTCCTAACTGCCTGCTCCAGTGCCTGCCAAAATGCCCTTCCTTGCTGCCGGAAACAGGATGGCTAACTTCAAAAGGCAAAAGAAGCAAATATCACTGATCTTCACCAAAAGACAGCGCAATACAGCAGCACTGCCTTGGAGTTTAAGTTCCATTGCTCTAACTTACCACCTGCTTGATCTTGAACAAGACATATCATTAAATTCCTTTGAGCCTCTGAGTGCTTGTCTATAAAGTGGGATAATAACAAATTCTGCCTGCTCGGGCTGGCATGAAAACCAAATCAAAGAATATACATAAATACATATGTACTTTGAACTTACAAATGAAGAGTGATTTTAGAGCTTGGCATCTGTGACTCAGTATAGTGACCAATGACAAAGGCCAGGGATTGTGATGCTAAATTTAGATATCAAACAAGATTCCTTACTTTGTCCCCCAAATAGCTGATCTATAGGTACAATATGTACAAAGTGAACTAAATCTTTTCTACCTATAGAAGTCATAGAAATTCAAACCCAAGTTATTACTCTGGCATCTGCCTCCCCCCCCCCCAACCATCACCCAAGTCTCTCTCTCAACCCAGACTCCAGCTTAAGCCTACAGGTTCCAGTATACTTGATTATTCCCAATTATGGCATTTCAAGATAATTCTTATTTTCTCATGAAACTTAAACCGAAAAAAAAAAAAAGGCTGTACGATTTTTTACTTCCATTTTTCTTTTTTGGCCGCACCACCCAGCATGTGGGATCTTAGTTCACCAACCGGGGATCAAACTTGTGCCCCCTGCACTGGGAACATGGAGTCTTTACCACTGTACCACCAGGGAAATCCCTGCTTCAATTTTTTGACATTGCATTGCACTCTTGGCAGGAGAAATGGTTATGAAGTACACAAAAACAAAAAGTTGATCCACTTATACATCTAAAAAAAAAGGGTTAGGGGTCCATGGTGCCACAAGCTGCACCTTTAACAAGCAATCACTGAGAGCTCAGTAAGTACCAGGTGTTGTGCTGAGTACTGGGGATGGAAATGAAGACAGTATTCGTAAAAAAAAAAAAAAAAAAGTACATAAAGATGACCTTTTAGCACTAGATCTAGCAGAGAAAGACTGACAAATTGATAGACCATTATAGGCTTCCACAAAGTTAAGCACAGGAGCTATGGCACACAGAATAGGCACTTATAATTGCTGGGGAACCCCATAGTGTTTTAGGGGTGACCAGATGAAGGCTACTAAGAAGAGAAACCAGGGCTTCCCTTGTGGCACAGTGGTTAAGAATCCGCCTGCCAATGCAGGGGACACGGGTTCGAGCCCTGGTCCTGAAAGGTCCCACATGCTGTGGAGCAACTAAGCCCATGCACCACAACTACTGAGCCTGCGCTCTAGAGCCTGTGAGCCACAACTACCGAGCCCGTGTGCCACAATGACTGAAACCCACACACATAGAGCCTGTGCTTTGCAACAAGAGAAGCCACCGCAGTGAGAAGCCCACGCACTGCAACAAAGACCCAACACAGCCAATAAGTAAATAAATAAATAAAATAAAATAAAATACATCTATTTAAAAAAAAAAAAGAGGAGAAACCAGAGAGGTGATTTTAAAAAAACAAACAAAAAAATAACAAGTAAGAATGTTGTCACCAAAGGAGAAGAGATTGGAGAAGGAAGAAGCAACATATGCCTTAGAAGGGTCCAGTTGGGAGAGATCTGAACAGTGCACCTTGGGATTTGGAAATCAGAAGGTGACTGAGGCCATTGACAGAAGCAGTTTAGGTGGGGCTGGAGATGCAGTGTCTCCCTAGAGTTGGGCTGAGAAGAGTTAAGAAACCAGAATGAAGAGGCCGGGCAGGAGAGGACAGGGTCGCCAGGAAGCCCACGGGGACAGGGGAGCTGCCCCTGGGGCGGAAGAGGGTTTGCTCTTCCACTTAAGCTGGTTGCAAACAAGAATGGGTGTGGGTGCAGATTCATTCATAGATGGAGGGCAGGAAGTTAAGGAAATTCCTGCTTGCTGGCTTCTATTATTTTAATTCTAAAGTGAGAGGCAAAGTCATCTCTTGAGAGTGGGTGGGAGGTAGTAACAAGGGCTTTGAGGGAAACAGTGAAGAACAGGAAAAGCCACTGAGAGGAATGAAGGAGGGAGCTGCCAGATGGAGAGGGAGAATTCTGGGCAGCCCTGAGGGCCCGTGCATTTGAGGCATTCCCAGGATCGGAGTCGGATGGATGGTTATGTGGGGCTCAGCAGCCGGGCCCAGGTGTGGAGAATCCGGAGTCAAGAATTTACAGGGTCAGGAAGAGGAGAAATACAAAACAGTGCAGGTTACTGACAACACGGGGGTCGAAGTGATGGATCATGTGTTCGAAGTTGGATGGAGATAGAAGGAAATCCAAGGGGGTGGGGAGCTGCCCCAGAGGAAATCTGTGGGGCAGGAGAGATGGAAAGAACCAGGCTTTGTGTCGATTTGCAGTGGGATGGGTTAGGCGAGGTTTTCACAGACGAACTATTCTGAGTGATGACAAGGTGCGGCCATACAGCTGGAGTTTCTAAAGACACTCGACTCCTGGATTTTCCTTCCTCTGGTTCCTCATGGAGAATGATCTGAGGCCGTGTGGCCTCCAGTGCTTTCCGTTCACTCTGCACCACCACTGGGCTGACTCTCTGAGATGACGGGGCTGGGAAGAGCATCTTTCTCCCTTGTTTGGTTTTCCTTCTAAAATAAAAACCTGGGAATTCCCTGGTGGTCCAGTGGTTAGGACTTGGCGCTTTCACTGCCAGGGCCTGGGTTTAATCCCTGGTCAGGGAACTAAGATCCCACAAGCCACACAGCATGGCCAAAAAAAAAACAAAACCAAAAACCTGTTCATGAACAGAGGGACTCCCACCATCGTCATGGAGACATGAGCATTTGTGGGAAGGGATACTGGAGGGAAGTCTTCCAGGGCTTTAGAAATGCCTCACCCAGTGGGTTGATACGCCTGTGAATAATTCCCGGCCATCACGGAGCAGCAAACAGCCAGCTGATGTCGATTATTTACTTGCTAATTAGCATGTGAGACCGGAGGTTATTAAATAGAAATGTCTCAAAGCTCTGTCATTCCGAGGGAGGGCCACTGGCAGAATGGCGGCTTCCAAGTGATGTGGAGCAGGGCCAGAGTGAACCTCTAGGAAGAAAGACTGACATTTCCCTCCCTTTCCCCGCTGACTCTCTGCCTTGCCTCTCAGGGCCCTCCCAGTGCTCTCCACGCAGAGAATGAATCCATTGTACAGAAGTCACTCCCTCACTTTCCCTCTAACCTTGACATCACCTGCCATCCTTGCTGCCTGCCAACCACCGTGCCCTCTACTCCACGTCGGCACAGGAGATTCAATCTCTGGCTTGCCCACAATCACCCTGGAGCACAATGTTAACTCCAGGGATGGAGGGTCAACAGGTTCTGGCCCCAGCCCTGCACCATCTCTCCTGTCCCCTTAAGTAGCCGAAGTGGGAGGGCTCAGCTGGTCTTTTTTTTTTTTTTTTTTTTTTTGGCCACTCGGCTTATGGAATCTCAGCTCCCCAACCAGGGATTGAACCCAGGCCACAGCAGCGAAAGCCTGGAATCCTAACCACTAGACCACCAGGGAACTCCCTCAGCTGGCCTTTTAATGACGTATACATCCACCTCAACATATGGGAAGGTTGGTTGTTTGTTTTAATCTTGAAAACATGATGTACATACCCTGATATAGAGTAGCTAGAAGTCAGTGGGAAAGGTCCACTCCCAATCAGGTGGTTAAACAGAATTAGAGATGAAAAGCGTGAAATTGCTAGCCTTTGCCATGTCCACGTGGTTACTGTACTCAGCACCTATGCGATTCAGAAGACAAGATGGTCTATATTTGGGTGAGAGCTTAGGCAAAGAAAATGTTTGAATCTGTTTTGGCCAGGGTTCCCCCAAACGCAGAACTTGAGACAAAGCTCACATGTGAATACATTGCTGGGGAATGTGAGCCCAGGGAGCATACCTGAGGCTCAGGAAGCAAAGCAGGGATAGAGGCAGAGGTGTTTGATAATGCATTATTGGGGTGACCATGTTCCAGGCTGCTCGATTTGGAGAGACTGAGAAGCCCTAAGAAAAATCTCAGGACCCACCTTGTAGGATGGGGGAGAGAGGGGGAGACATTTATCCAATGGTTTCTGCCCCCATTGGTGAAAAGCTCTGCACAGGGGCCTGCACCCTGCTTCCAGGATGCACTGGCCTGGCCCTGAGCGGGCATCAACTGAGATGCCCTGGGTGGGGTCTGAGGTGCTGGCTGTGAGCCAGAGGCAAGACACTGTCAGACTGTACCTGCTGGCAGCCGGTAGGAGCAGTCACAGAACTGACCACTCCAGCAGTGGCTGAAGATCTCCAGTGGGACACAGAGGTTTCTGATACAAAGTCCATTTTCAAAAGAGGAACGTTGCACTGTCCAAAAAAACCTGCCATCTTAAGTTAGTCTTTAGGGATATAAGATTTCAAATGTCTTTTTTTTTTTTTTTTTTTGCGGTACGTGGGCCTCTCACTGTTGTGGCCTCTCCCGTTGTGGAGCACAGGCTCCAGACGCGCAGGCTCAGCGGCCATGGCTCACGGGCCCAGCTGCTCCACAGCATGTGGGATATTCCTGGACGGGGGCACGAACCCATGTCCCCTGCATCGGCAGGCGGACTCTCAACCACTGCGCCACCAGGGAAGCCCTCAAATGTCTTTTAATGTTGTTATAATATTCTCTTTAGGGAAGCAGCATTAGTCTAGTGACTTTGGGGTCATTTGGACATGGGTTCAGGTTTTGCCTCTGTCATTTCTGAGCCATGTGACTTTGGATAAGATACTGAACTTCCCTGAACTCCTGTTTCCTCATCTGTAAATTGGAGATATCCACATCATATGTTGTTGTAAAGATTAAGTGTATGCATAAATGCTTAGTGTAGCATCTTTATATAATAGGTGCCCAATTAATGGAAGCTGTTGTTTGTTTACTCTAGGGAAAATTCCTGGCCATGGAGTGTAATGCATACAGGAAGACAATCGGGTGATATGCTTAAGCCTCAAAAATAGAAGTGAAAGAAGCTATCACATGGTTGCAGGCAACCAAAAATGTCTAATACTTTAAAACAACTGAACAGCTTTTATCTACAGTGACTACATATCTTGGAGTTTCCAGGAAAGCATCAATTTCAAATGTTCTCTCATGTTATCCCAGTACAAAAACTCCTATTTGGGAGGCAGTCACCTTGAGCTTGGACCAGAAAACAGCATTATAGGTATATCCCATCAGGAAGGGGGAACATCAGCCCTCTAGTTTCCTTTGCTCCCCACGCTCCTGGAGTGCAAGCAACACAGCTCTTCCTTCCAAGAAGGTTCTTCTTCCCACACCTCACCTGAGGGGCCCCAGCTCTGTTTGCACAGGTGAGCTAATTAACAGCCACTGCCTTTCAGAAGAACCAGAAGCACAATGACTGCCACACAGCAGAGGAGGAACCAAAATCCACAGGTGGAGGGCTCCTTCCCCACCCGCCAACCCCCCAGCAACCCCCTCTCCCACTGCGTCTGTGTGATCCACCACAGCAGGAAATGGTTTGGGTTTTTCCATGATGAAAGTGATAGAAGCTCAGTGTAGAGTATGAAAAAAACACAGAAACCTAGAAGAAGGAAGAAAAAAAACACCACATATTTTCTTATCACCTATGAACAATTGTCAACATTTTGTTTGTATTTCCTCCTGTTCTTTTTTAAAGCATAGTTTGTTTTACATAGCTGTCATTTTACACTAGATACAATTTTGTATCCTTTATTTAAAAGTTAACATGGTAACATAACGAGTAGCAGTACAGGATAAGGGAAAGAAGGGCTTGGCTTGGGGTCAGAAGAGTCTGAGTATTAATCTCAGCTCTGCCACTTATTCACTATATGACTTTGGGCATATGATTGGTCTTTTCTGAGCCTCAGGTTTGTCATCTGTATAATGAAGATGACAGACACACCCATTCTCTGCCACTAGTTTTCTGTGTGGTCCTAGACTATAGGACCTAAACCATGGTCTAGATTGTAAGTTCTATGAGCACAAAGCCCTTCTGACTAAACCCCTAGAGCCTGGATTTGGTGGACTAAAGATGGCCACAAACTCTTCTTGGTCATTCCCGCCATCTAGAGGTAGAGTTTATTCCTCCACTTCTTGGAATCTTAGGCTGGCCTCGTATGGTAGCCAGCCTCCAAGATGGTCCCAGTGATCCTCACTTCCTGGTCATTCATGCCCTTTCATAGTGTCCTCCCACTGTGAACCAGGGCTTGTCTGTGTGATAAAAAGAGTATGGCAGAAGTGATGAAGTCTGACATCTGAGGATACTCAGATCCTCATCAGTATAATGGGGATACTCAAGCAGCCTGTGGAGAGACCTGTGTACAGAAGAACTGAGTCCTCCTGCCTACAGCAAGCCCCAGTTTGCCAACTATATGACTGAGCCACCTTGGAGCGGAGCCCTCCAGTCCCAATCAAGCCTTCAGATGAGTACAGCCCTGGATGACATTTTGACTGCAATCTCCTGTGATGACCCAAGCCAGAACATCCCACAAAGCTTCTGCATGATTCCTGACTAATCCAGAAACTGTGAGAGAGGAATATTTATCATCATTTTAAACCACTAAGTTTTGGGATTATTTGTTATGCAGCGTAGATAACTAATACACTCAAGGACTGACTTTGACCCACAGAATGCAGCAGAAATGGGATTCTGAGACTTCTGAGCTCAGGCCTTAAGAAGACTGAGAGGACTGACAGCTTCCACTTCCTGGCTCTTGGAAATCAATCACCTGCTTTGAGAAGACCAAGCCACTTGGAGAAGCCAGAAAGAAGAGAACGGAAAAAAAGAAGAAGAAGAAAGAGGAGGAAGAGGGGGGAAGGGGGAGGGGGAGGGGGAGGGGGAGGAGAAGGAGAAGAAAAGAACTGAGGGACGCCGGATGAAAGGCCCAGCTACTCTCCAAGCACCAACTGCTATCACTGTGAATAAGCCTCTCGGAGGGTCCAGCTGAGTCTCACCCCAGATGACCACAGCCTCAGCCATCATCATATGGGGCAAAGAACCACACAGCTGTGCCCAGACAACCCACAGAAATGGGAGAATAAAATGGCTGTTGTTCTAAGCCTCTGAGCTTTGGGGTGATGTTCTGTGCAGCAATAGGTAACCAAAACACTGGCCCAGCCTCTGGCACGTAACTGGCTCTTAAGAAATGTCTGGGGAAGACACGGACAACCCTTGTTGGGCTTCCATTTCCTCTTCTATAAAATCACAGAGGTCAGGCCATTGCACACCTTACCCATTGTGAGTCGCTATCTCTCTATTGTTTTGTGGCTGCTCACCTGGCTGCCTGCCCCACGGCCTCACTTTACTCTTGTAGGAAGTCTCCAGTGTCCGTGGCATCGTTGTCCCTCACCTCCACACTGGCTCCTCCTTCTTTCTTTCTGTGGCACACATACCCCGGGCCCTCACGATGCTCTCCTGGTGATTTCAATCATGGGGCTGTATAACTTGCCAAGAAGAGATTAGCACAGGCCCTTCACCTTACAGGGAGCACCGGCTCAATTCAGCCAGAGGAAACTGGAAACTCTCCTATCAGGTCCCTGGGGCACACTGGCAAAGAATGGAGCAAACACGGACATCACTTTCCATTGACCCTTCCTCAAGGCCAAGTCCTACCGTTGTCTTGGGCTAGAAAATGATTGACCTCTTTCACGGTATCCAGGTCCCCATTAAGTCTCCTCAAATAGACACCAAGTCTGCTTCTGAGAACTAGCGCTCAACTTCTGGTTTACTAGGTTCCCTGGTTTGCCATAGAGGCTCCGTGATTTTATTAGTGGTGCTTACAGTTATTTGGGGTGGCAGATCTCTATCACTACCATAAAAAAAATAAAAAATTAAAAGGGCTGGAGAAATCAAGAAGTTAGCCTGAGGTCCAAAACAAACCCTGCTTACTGGTGGAATTAGCATTGCCTCCCTCCCATTTTCCAATCACCTATCCCACCCTCCTACTCCTACCTTGACTCTCACGGCCCTCTGAGCAATCACAGTGTGACCCATTTAAATGATTATTCAGAATAGCAACTGCCCCTTCCTGACTATAAGTCATCCCTCAATCATCGGCATCATCGTTATAATTAGTAAGGCCTCTCTCATTAAGCTGTGAAGGCATCTGTCCCGGGCTTTAGAAAGTCACCCAGTTTCTGGAGATTGGGAGGGACCATGATGTTATTCATCCATCCAGATGGAAAATACTGATTGAACATCTACTGTCTCCTGGTGCTCCGCAAGGTGCTAGAGACACAGCGGTGAACAAAACCCAGGAGCTTGCTGTCCAGTGCCAAACGCGTTCCTCTGCTTTGTGCAAGTTATGGTGAATGTCACATCCCCAGGCCCAGCTCATGCTATAGTTTTCATACATTTCAGAGAAGAGGAGAAAACACAGGGCTCCCGCTATTCTCCAGCCTTACCCAACTGCCTGCTTGGTCTCTCGTGGATGCCTGATAATCATCCCATGTTAAAAGTCCTCAAAAGCAGCTCTTGGTCTCTGCCCACCCCCATCATAGTCAATGGCACCATGGCCCACCCACTCACTTGCTGGAGTCAAGAACATCCAGAACAATGAGTTGGGGCAGGGGGAGGGATAAATTGGGAGATTGGGATTGACATATACACACTACTATATATCAAATAGATAACTAATAAGGACCTACTGTATAGTACGGGGAAATCAGTACTCTGTACTGACCTATATAGAAAAAGAATCTAAAAAAGAGTGGAGGGGGCTTCCCTGGTGGCGCAGTGGTTAAGAATCGCCTGCCAATGCAGGAGACACGGGTTCGAGCCCTGGTCCAGGAAGATCCCACATGCTGCAAAACAACTAACCCCGTGCGCCACAACTACTGAGCCTGCACTCTAGAGCCCGCGAGCCACAACTACTGAGCCCACCTGCCACAACTACTGAAGCCCGTGCTCCACAACAAGAGAAACCACCGCAATGAGAAGCCCACACACCACAACGAAGAGTAGCCCCCGCTCGCCGCAACTAGAGAAAGCCCGCACACAGTAATGAAGACACACCACAGCCAAAAATAAAATAGATAAATTAATTAATTATAAAAAAAGAGTGGATATATGTATATGTATAACTGATTCACTTTGTGAATAATACTGTGTTAGTTTCTGCATGTTATAAATCAATAAAAATAATAATAAAAAAAGAACAATGAGTTATCTGGGATTTCATCCTTTCCAGCTCACATCCAATCCATCAACATACAAACATGCTCTAGCATCTCTTTTCTGAAAAACCCCCTCCCTCTTGCCCAGACTCCCTCTTGCTGTCCCATTCTCTGCTATCCTTTACAGCACAACTTCTCAAGAGTTCTCCTCTTCCTCTCCCACCATCCTCTTTAAGCTGCTCCCCCAGCGTCTTCCACCTCTACTGCTCCCCTGAAACTGCTCTTGTCAAATCATTGATGACCTCCACTCTGCCAAGCCCAGGAGTCATTCCTCTGACCTACATGACCCTTACTTAACCCTTTTCAAAGCATCCACTGACCACCTCCCTACTCATCCAATCCTCGTTCCCTTAGTCTAGTCTCTCATATTCCCTCCAAGCCATGGTGGGATGGAGACAGCAAGCTTTGCCAACCAGGTCACAAGTTTCTTCCTTTGTTTATTTATTTATTGCTGCATTGGGTCTTCATTGTTGGGTCTTCGTTGCTGCGCCTGGGCTTTCTCTAGTTGCAGTGTGCGGGGGCTACTCTTCATTGTGGTACGTGGGCTTCTCATTGTGGTGGCTTCTCTTGCTGCAGAGCTTGAGCTCTAGGCACGTGGGCTTCAGCAGTTGTGGCACGCGGGCTCAGTAGTTGTGGGTCATGGGCTTAGCTGCTCCGCGGCATGTGGGATCTTCCCGGACCAGGGCTCGAACCCATGTCCCCTGCATTTGCAGGCAGATTCTCAACCACTGCGCCACCAGGGAAGTCCCAGGTCACATGTTTCTGATGGCCTGTTTCTTGTCCAACAGATCAGACTTCAGGCAGGACCTTGATGTGTCCACGGGTGCCGGGAAGTGTCATAGTGGGGAGCTGGCCAGGGCAGGCCATGGGATGTCACCAAACAATGTCTCCACAAGCCTGTTCTCTTCATCTTTTATACGGAGCTGGAAATGGAAAACCTAACTTTTTTTTTCTTTTTTAATTAATTTATTTATTTTGGGCTGTGTTGGGTCTTCATTGCTGTGCACGGGCTTTCTCTAGTTGCGGTGAGCGGGGGCTACTCTTCGTTGTGGTGCACGGGCTTCTCATTGTGGTGGCTTCACTTGTTGTGGAGCACGGGCTCTAGGCGTGTGGGCTTCAGTAGTTGTGGCACGCGGGCTCAGTAGTTGTGGCGCATGGGCTTAGTTGCTCCACAGCATGTAGGATCTTCCTGGACCAGGGCTTGAACCCAGGTTCCCCTGCATTGGCAGGCAGATTCTTAACCACTGCGCCACCAGGGATGTCCCAAACTTAACACATTGATACGGGAGAGTGATAGGATTGCTGTGTTCACCCCCTCCCAAACCCCGTCTCAGTTTCCATTACTGCTGTTACAATGTTACAATGTTGTTTGGGCAACAGAGGAAAGTTGAGTAACCCAAAATAAGATGCCTGATAAGAAGATTTGGCCCTCACGTGTGGATGGAGTTCCGGGGGGTGGTGTCAACGGTGGGCAGTGTGAACGTGACAGCCGGGGATCTAGCTGGTATCACTCAAGGCTCCCCTGAAGCTGTGATGGTATCTCAGTGACCTTTTCAAGAGCTTGGCTATAGCGTTCATGTATCTGCTATAATTCTGGTTAATGTTTATGCTGACAGAGTGCCCAGGGAACAACATGGAACCTCCTTGCCTTTTCTCCCTTTTTGGAGATCAATCCATCTTGAATCCCAACCTTTTTCATCAACATCCACCTCCTTCTTCTCAAACTTCTTCACTTTTACCAGACTCTTCCTTTTCTTTCTTTCTTTCTTTCTTTTTTTTTTTTTTTATTTGGCTGTACGACATAGCTTGCAAGATCTTAGTCCTCTGACCAGGGATCGAACCCGCACCCTCGGCAGTGAAAGCTCGAAGTCCTAACCACTGGTCTGCCATGGAATTCCCCAGACTCTTCCTTCTCTAAAGATGAAATCGAGTCCTGTCACCCTGGAAACCCATTTCCTTTGGCCTTGGGTTGTAAATCAGAGGGGCCTAGATCCCTCTGGTCCTGAGTATCTCCTTTGCGACACTTATCCAAAGGAGGATTCAAGTAATTATTAGCATCTCTGCCCCTGGACGGTGAGCTCCAGGAGGGCTGCGTTGGGATCTTGTCTCTCCCTCCTTCTGCAAGACCAGGCCCATCACAGGCCCTCGGTAAACACTCGTTGCTGAAGGAGTGACATCCAGTAAGAGACGGTGAAGGGTCCTCCCTGGACCTGTTGGACCCGGGGAAACACCTCTCAGCTCTTCTCTGCACTTGGCTCTTACAGACACGTGCTCTATTCAGCAGAATTCAGAAAGAATTCTGCCTCCAGCCTTGTCTACCAGAAGGAAAGAAGGAAGAAATTTCCTGCCTGCCAAGTTGGGATATTTTTAGACTAGAAGCCGCCAGGATGAGCTGGAGTTCTTGTCTCGCTCCACGGTGGTGTGGCGACCTCATTTCCTTCTCTGCCTCAGAAGTTTCGAAATGACAAGTCCCATCGCAAGAACAGAGCAGCACCAGGAAAAAAAAAAAAAAAAAAAGAGGCGGAAACCCTCTAGTCTGGATCCTTAGGATGGAGTTTCCAAAGCCTGGAGAAAAGTACAAAAATCCTTCCTATATATGGTAGGAGGCAGGGTGGTGGCTGCAATGACTACATCTCACATCCACGGAACTTAATAAAACCCTGTAGTCATGCTATTTGTTTAACAGAGTGCAATCCCTCTGCCTTAAAAGATTTTATTTCCTAAATCACACGCAATATATAAGGATAGCTAGAAGTTCCTGTTTCTATGGCCAAGTCAGTGGGGAAAAAGGGGGAGAGGGAGTGCTAAATTTTGCTTTTTCTTAAAGACTTAAAAGAAAAGAACATCCAGGGTTTTTAATAAAATTTATATTTCTAATTACTCATATAGTAAAAGCTGAAGACATCTGACATTTACTAAGCACCTATTTCAATCTTTTTTTTCTTGCCTTTTTTTTTCTTTTGTCTGCACCTCGCAGCTTGTGGGATCTTAGTTTCCCAACCAGGGATTGAACCTGGGCCCTCAGCAGTGGGAGTGCAGAGTCCTAACCACTGGACTGCCAGGGTATTCTCATCTTGCTTTATTTAAAATCTAGATATAATTGGCATATAACATATTAGTTTCAGGTGTACAACATAACGATTCTATATTTGTATATATCACAAAACGATCACCACAATAATCTAGTTAACATCCATCACCTCACATTATTAGAAAATGTTTTCTTCCTGTGATGAGAACTTTTTTTTTTTTTTTTTTTGCGGTACGCAGGCCTCTCCCGCTGCGGAGCACAGGCTCCGGACGCGCAGGCTCAGCGGCCATGGCTCACGGGCCCAGATGCTCTGCAGTACGTGGGATCTTCCCGGACCAGGGCACGAACCCATGTCCCCTGCACTGGCAGGCGAACTCTCAACCACTGCGCCACCAGGGAAGCCCGAGAACTTTTAAGATCTATTCTCTTGGTAACTTTCAAATGTACAATACAGTATTATGAACTACAGTCACCGTGCTGTACATTACATCCCTGGGACTTAGGTATTTTATAACTGGAAGCTTGTGCCTCTGACCCCTTCACTCATTTCACCCACCCCTACCTTTACCTCTGGCAACCACCAATCTGTTCTCTGTATCTCTTGAGTTTAGCTTTTGTTTTTTGATTTTTTTGATTCCATATATTAAGGACTCTTGAAGGCTGAAAAACCAAGACCTATGGCTGGGGCACCATGCTGTTCCCAGTCTTTCCTCAACCTCCTTGTTTGAGTTTACCTGCATGGGGACCAGCTGCCCAATCCGAGTGCTGTGTGACAAGCCCAAACCTGGCTGCTGGGAGCATTGGCCGGGTGAGTCCTGTCTGTCCTGGAGAAAGAACGCAGGAGGGTGGAGAGAAGGTGCCACCCCACAGGAGGGAGAGCAGGGAGGGCAGGAGGGCAGAAGGGATTTGAGTAAAACCACAGAGGGGTGTAAGTGCAAACTGACAAGAGGTATAACTATTTCCTTTTGATAACATGACCTCTCCCAGGGGACAGTCTCCAAAAACACCCGTGTCCATAACACAGAACATTTTGCTTTTTAGATTTAAAATGATGGATGAGGAACTTTCCTGGTGGTCCAGTGGTTAAGACTCTGCTCTTCCACTGTAGGGGGTGCAGGTTCAATCCCTGGTCGGGGAACTAAGATCCCGCATGCCTTACAGGGAGGCTGAAAGTAAGATAAAATAAAATAGGGCCTCCCTTGTGGTGCAGTGGTTTAGAATCTGCCTGCCAATGCAGGGGACACGGGTTCGAGCCCTGGTCCAGGAAGATCCCACATGCCGCGGAGCAACTAAGCACGTGCACCACAACTACTGAGCCTGTGCTCTAGAGCTCGCGAGCCACAACTACTGAGTCCCCATGTGCCACAACTATTGAAGACTGTGTGCCTACAGCCTGTGCTCTGCAACAAAGACAAGCCACTGCTATGAGAAGGCCACACACCGCAAAGGAGAGTAGCCCTGCTCACTGCAACTAGAGAAAGCCCGCACGCAACAGCAAAGACCCAACGCAGCCAAAAATAAATAAATAAATAAATAAATGTATAAATAAATAAATAATAATACTTTTAAAAAAGACACAATCTTTAAATCTTGAAAAAGAACCTATGAGGTGTAGTTAAAATACCGGGTTCAAACCAATCCCCTATGTACTCCCCCAGGGTGAATCCAGGTGGAACACCGAGAACTGGGATTAGCTGCGTCATCTATAGAAGTGATGCTCCCTGGGGAAGGATGCATAGTGGGGGCTGAGGGGTTTTAGGAACAAACCAGGCCAATTGTGGTGACAGCGGTTATGTCTCAAAGCCTTGTGGCCAGTATGTGATGACACAGAACAGGGTTTTCTGAAGTGGGCACTGCTGCAGAACCTCAAGAAGTTTCTGGCGGTCCAGGGACCAAAATCGGTCATTAAGGTCCATGGACCACATCATTGTTTTGACCGTATCCATGATGGTCAGCTGACGTGGGTGCTCAGTGCTCTGGCTGTTCTATTTCTTGGTTGAAGCCAATTAAACTGCAAGGGAGGGCTTCCCTGGTGGCGCAGTGGTTGAGAGTCCGCCTGCCGATGCAGGGGACACGGGTTCGTGCCCCGGTCCGGGAAGATCCCACGTGCCGCAGAGCGGCTAGGCCCGTGAGCCATGGCCGCTGAGCCTGCGTGTCCGGAGCCTGTGCTCCGCAACGGGAGAGGCCACAACACTGAGAGGCCCGTGTACCACAAAAAAAAAAAAAAAAAAAAATCAAAAAAATAATGTATATGTGTCAATTTCAGTCTCCCAATCCTCGCACCCCAGCCATATGGTTTCTGTTGCAGCTACTCAACTCTGCCTATTCAACAGGGCTCGAAAGCAATCACAGACGGTATGTAACAAATGGGCATGTCTGTGTTCCAATAAAACTTTATTTATAAAAACAGCAGCCAGCTGGTGGTTTATGGTTTTCTGACCCCTCCCCGAGGGCATCCAGTGAGAGTCCTGACTGCTCATTCAGCACTCCCAAAACTCAGAGGGGCTGCCTGAACCCAACCCAGACCTCAGCCCCATCTCCCTCTTTCTTCCTCTTTTTCTCTCTCTGTCAGGACACTCTTCTCCCAGCTCTCAATCCCCAGGGCCTTGGAGGATAGTTAGCAGATAAATGAATTTATTTAGCTATTGGGGCGTGCTGAGAAATGACCCCAGAAGATATATACAGTTGAATCCATGGACCTGTGGATGTTCCTTATATGCAATAAAATATCCTTGCAGATTTGAAGAAGTTAAGAATCTTGAGATGGGGAGGTTATCCTGTCTTATCTGGGTGGGCCCTAAAGGCAATCAGAAGTGCCTTTATAAGATAGAAGCAGAGGGAGATTTGATATGCAGACGAGAAGGTGTTATGAAGACAGAACAGACAGAGACTTGAAGTCACCAACCCTGGAGTGATGGGGCCAGAGGCGAGGGAACGCTAGAGTCAGGAGATCTGAGTCCAGGTCCCATTCTGCCCTCCTTACTGTGTGATCCCAGGCAAGTCCCAGTCTTTGGTTTCTTTGCCTGTAGAACTCCCAAACTGACATAGAGGAGGAAGTTTCCCTCCTGCTGCAAACGCTGTGAAGCTTAAGGGAGATGCTGATGAGGACATACAGCATAAACATGCACTACTATTACCTTTGGGGCTGGGGTCCTCACAGTAGCTCTCAGATTTTACCACTGGCAGCCACCCCGCTCTGAGTTGTAGGAATAGCAGCTAACATTGACTGCGTGCGCTCTGTGCCAGGTGCTGTGCGAAGCATTTTATTTGCATCCTCCAGAGACATGTGGAAATGGGATCGCGGAGTTTGCACGTTGGAAGCAGAAGGACCTAAGCTGGAATCTCAGATGTGCCCTAATTAGCTGCATGACCTCAGGCAAGGGACTTAACCTCCCTAAGCATCCGTATCCTCACCTATGTCTTCCTGAGAGGCCACAAGGATCAGATTTACGCTGAGCAGAATGTCTGGCTTGTTCCTCTTACTACCATTTGCTCCTTATGATCAGTGGCGGATTCGTGGTGAGCACATATAGTCTCATAAGGGGATGTGCTGCTATCTCCCGGTGCAGAAACATCTAAGTGCCACTGCTATCCATCCAAAAGGCAGCGTTTCCTCTCCCACTCCCACCCCACACCTGTGGAACTACAGAGTCTCTCTTCTGTTACAGCACCGAGACACACGCATACATGGTACTTTTCAGGCGAGAGCTGAGCAACTAATTTTCCGACCTCAAATTTAATCTTCCTTCTTTGTTATTACAAGCTGGGGAAAAGACATAACAGAAACCCTCTGAGTCTGGCAAAGAAGAAACAACGTGAAAGGCAATTTGAAACCGGGAGTAATCACTGTGTCTACAGTTCTAAAAAAATTAATAAATCAAGGAGTAGCTTTTAGAGCCAGTTTTAAATCACGCAGAAGAATCTGGGTTAGAAACAATTTATTATTTTCCTCCCGAAAATGCTGCTCTGCCTGGACTTTCTGTTCTGGTTAAATGCCCCATGCACCCCCAGACCCAGGGATTCCCTCAATAGCCCCCTTCTAGCTGCATCTAGTCACCCAGTCCTGTGACTTCCTGCCTGTCGCAGCCACAGGGCATGTTCATTAGTCCCCTGCCTCCAGGCCTGAACTTGGCTAAGCACCCTCCAAGCCAGCCGCTAAGGGATCTTTCTGAAACACAGATGAAAAGATTTTCATGATGACTGTTAATTACTCAGAACCTATCGGGCATCTACCACATGGCCGGTGTTCTTTCATTCAACTCCCAAAGCCTACAAGGTAGTTGTTATTAGTCCCACCTTACTAATGAGGTAATTTGCTTCTGTAAGTTGGTCAAGATCACTGAGCTGGTATACAGTGGACCTGGGATTTGAGCCCAGGTCTGGGGACTCCTAAGTTTGTGCTCTTCCCATGTCACTGCTTTCTCTCCTGGGCTTCCTACTGACTACAGCTGGATTCCCCAAACTACGCCCTGGGGATGTCACTGTATAAGATAGAATAAGTTTTCTTTAAAACAACAACAGCAATAAAGTGTGTGTGGAGGGGATAGGTGGCCGCTCTGTGTTAAATGAATTTGGGACATGCTCTCTATGCTGACCAGTCTTGGAGAATCCCTGGCATCTTCGAATATTAGTAAAGGCTTTGGTGTGTCCTGCAATTTTTAAAAAAAAGGAAAAACAAAAACCACTTTAACCTAGAGTTTTCCAAAGTCATTTTGCCATGGAACCCCTTTGCACTGAGCATCCATCAGTCAGAAGGAGGACTGGTGTTCCTCAGCACACCGTCTGGGAACCACTGGCCTTCCAGCCCAGGTCCCACAAGCTCCTGGGCTAGGCCCACCTGCCTCTCCAGTTTCTCCTCTTCGCCTTGTGTCAACCTTCTGCTCTAGCCACACCTCAATGCTCACATTTCCTCAAACGAGCCAGGGTGTTCATGCCTCTGTGCCTTTGCACAAGCTGTTCCCTCCCTGAGCCTGCAATGCTGTTTCCCTCCCTCCTTCCTTCCCTCCGTCCCTCCGTCCCTCCGTCCCTCCATATGCCTCAAGGACTGGCCAAAATGTCTCCTTTTCTGGAAGTGGTTTCCTAAGGCTTCTAACCAGAGCTAATTACTCCCCGGGTTGCACCAGCCCTAACACTTACCTCTAGTATAATACGTCTTTCCAGATAATATTTGTCTTCCCATGGCTCATCTCCTGTGGAGGGCTGTGAGCTTCTCGAAGGGCAGACTGCGCTTGCTTTATTTCAGAATTAACACCATGCACAAGGCCTAGTACACAAAAGGTGTTTGTCATTTGAACTTCCTTAGCTGTCTTCTAGTCTATTTTCTTAATATATTTTTCTGGTTATAAAAGTAATTCATGCCCACTGTGAGATTTGAAAAAAGACACATGTACATATGGTATATATTTAAAGAAGAAATACCCATAATCCTAGAGGGATCAGGGTGAATGAATCTCAAATTTGCATTAGCATAAGAATGACCTGTGTGAGCTAGTTAAAAACAGAGGCACTCAAACCACAGCTGGGCCACCCAGCTTCTGCCCCAGTGTGTGTGCGTACATGCGTATGTGCATGCACATGCGTTTAAAAAACTTCCAGTTGATTCTAAGATGCATTCCTCGGACATTCCCTGGTGGTTCAGTGGTTAGGACTACACGCTTTCACTGCCGAGAACCTGGGTTCAATCCCTGGTCGGGGAACTATGATCCCTGAAGCCGTGCGGCGTGGCCAAACAAAAAAAATAAATTAATTAAAAAAAATAAAATGCATCCCTCATTAAGGGTCACTGCTTAGGTGAATTCCAATATTTTGTACTATGAACAAGGCTGTAATGAACATCTTTGTATGTAAATCTTTGTCTCTGGGTCTATTGATTGCCTTAGGAGACATTCCTAGAAACAGAATGATTGAGCCAAAGGGCAGGAAGGTGTTTCAGGCTCTCCGAGGAGTTATTCTTCAGAAAGATTTTGCTGCTCCCTTCTCCCGCCAGCAGTTTGTGAGAGTGCTTGTCTCACCACGCCCCCATTATCATGGCCACTTTGGACAAGAAAGAATACAAGAAGAGTTGCTATTAAATGTGAAAGAAAAATCGCCTAGCTTGGTGTTTTTTTAAGAGGGACATTTAACGAGCTTTTGAAGTATAATTACTGTTTAATCAAGCCTGGGAATGCACAGTCATTATTTTCTTTTTGTGCACGCTTGGTAATTTTGCCAACCAATGCTGTGAACACCCATCACTTCATTTGTTTTTGTGGGCTTATGCAGCTTGTTTTCCTAGAAGAGCTTCAATCTCTCACTCTGTGCGTGTCTCTGCCTCTGTCTCTTTCTTTTGCTGAGGCATGTAGACTTTGAGTTTAGTTTCTTCCTCCCCAGAGTCTCAGCTAAGGAGCAGGTCCCCTCACCTGAGATGCCCATACCCACTGTGCGGGTAACCGTGCCCCTGGCGAGCTGCCCACCACCTAGAAGGGCGCTCACATTTTCTCCCTATCTGTCTCCATCCGACTCTGACAAGTGACGACAGAGTTTCTCAGTGTCTGGACCCACCTGCACCAGAGGAAGATGCCTGCTGGGCCAGCTCCTTCCTGCCTGAGAATGGAAAAGGCCACAGCTCCCTTGGCCATGCTCAAGGAGGGTCTCTGCCATCTACAGTGTAGTAGGCAACGAGAAGCTTCCAGGAGGAGGGAACTGCCCATGACCAAGGCCAAAGGAGGACAATAGCCATTCAAACATTAAATATCCTCTGACCTGCAGTTCTCAGGCTAGAAATCTTACTTAGAGAATGCTCCCACATGTGTGTGATGCTATTTGCAAGGGCTTTCCCAGCTGTTTACAATGGAGAAAAAAAGCCCACTAAAGGGCAACTGATTAAATAAGTGAAGACCCCTGCATATCATGGGAGACCAGGCTGGTGCACCAGGCAACATTTAACAGTTAAAAATGATGAGGCGAAAAAGACAAACCTGTATAGATGGCGGGAAAATATCTACTGTTGAATAGCAGGCAGAAGAAAAATATGTTCAGAATGATCCTGTTTCTGTGAAAGGCAACAATTTATTCAACCAACATTTAATAAAGACCTATTCTATGCCAGGCACCATGGATAAATAGGCAAAACCAAACAAACCTTGTCCCTCATGGGACGTGCATAAACAGGGATTATCACTAAACAGAAAGGAGCCTGGAAGGAACTGTTCATCCTGGTTATTTCTAGGCAGGGTGCATGGGAGCAAGGAAATGGTTTTAAGAAGAGTTTTCAGGGACTTCCCTGGTGGCGCAGTGGTTAAGAATCCGCCTGCCAGTGCAGGGGACACGGGTTCGATCCCTGGTCCGGGAAGATCCCACATGCCGCGGAGCAACTAAGCCCATGCGCCACAACTGCTGAGCCTGCGCTTTAGAGCCTGCGAGCCACAACTGCTGAGCCTGTGTGCCACAACTACTGAAGTCCGCGTGCCTAGAGCCTGTGCTCTGCAACAAGAGAATCCACTGCAATGAGAAGCCTGTGCACCGCAATGAAGAGTAGCACCTGCTCGCCGCAACCCCACGTGCTGCAACAAAGACCTGATGCAGAAAAAAATAAATAAATTTATTTTAAAAAAAGAGTTTTCATATTTCACTCTCTATCCTTCTATATTGTTTGGATTTTTTCCACAATAAATATGCACCATATTTGTAATTTAAAATAATATGGAATGAAAGAATGAAATAGAGGGGAAATGGAGCCCATGATACAGCCAGGCCTGGAGACCCAGGCCTGAGATGATTTCCCACCTTTGCTCCTTGGGACCCCATCACTTCAGCTTTCCATCTGCTCAAAGGTTTGGTCTTTAATCTCTCTAGGGAAATCAGCCAGAGAAACAGAGATAACCACCGTGGCGGAGAAGATCCAAGGTTACCCCAGCTGTTACCACTTGGTCCCTGGTTCCAGGTCTCCTGGAGTAGTTCCTTGCGCCTTAAAATGTATTCATAGAGGATTGCGCTCCTCTCTTTTTTTTAATTCTGAAAAATTTCAAACCTTCAGAAAAGTTACAAGAAGTAGTACAATGAACACTTGTATATTCTTCACCTAGATTCACTAGTTGTTAACATTTTGCACCTTTGTTCTCTTTCTCTCTCTTTCTATGTATTAATTTTAATTTTTGCTGAATTGTTTGAAATTTAGGTACAGACATCATGACACTTTATTCCTTACTAAGAAAACATCTTGCGTAACCATGGTGTATTATCACACTTGGGAAATGGAACATTAACACTATCCTAGTATCTTATATACATTCCACATTCAAATGTTCCCAAGTGGCCCAGCACTGTCCTTGAATAGCTCTTTTTCAAAGGGTCTGGGATACAATCCAGGATCACATGTTGCATTTAGTTGTCCAGGCTCCTTAGTATCCTTTAATCTAGAGCAGTTCCTCAACCTGTTTTACTTTTTTCTGACATGGGGATACTTGAAAAGTCCAACTAATTGTGTTAAAACTACGCAATCTCCAGGAATTCCCTGACGGTCCAGTGGTTAGGACTCTGTGCTTCCACTGCCGGGGGTGCGGGTTCAATCCCTGGTCAGGGAACTAAGGTCCCACAAATCTCGGGGTGCGGCCAAGAAAACCAAAAAACTACACAATCTCCGCGTGATCCTTGTCTTAGAGATGTCAATTTTCTTATGCCACCACTAGGTGGCACTCTGGGTAGCCCTTGTCCTTCAACAGCCCTTGTGAAAGGGCAATTTAAGGATTGTCTCAGTCAAAGAAGGCTCTTATTTGGTAAAGCATATGCTGTTTAAAATGCCTGTATAGGGGCTTCTCTGGTGGTGCAATGGTTGAGAGTCCGCCTGCCGATGCAGGGGACACGGGTTCGTGCCCCGGTCCGGGAGGATCCCGCGTGCCGCGGAGCGGCTGGGCCCGTGAGCCATGGCCGCTGAACCTGCGCGACCGGAGCCTGTGCTCCGCAACGGGAGACGCCACAACAGTGAGAGGCCCGCGTACCGCATAAAAAAAAAAAAAAAAAAAAAAAGCCTGTATAGTGGGGAGAGGGAAAAATTAGGAGTTTGGGATTAAAGTATACACACTATGATATATATAACATATAACCAACAAGGACCTATTGTAGAGCACAGGGAACTGTACTCAATATCTTGTAATAACCTATAATGAAAAAGAATCTAAAAAAGAATATGTATGTGTATATATGTACATATATATGTATGTATGTAACTGAATCACACCTGAAACTAATACAACATTGTAAATCAATTATATTTCAATAAAAAATAAAATACCTGTATATTTATAAAGGTGGTATCCTTTCAAGCGTGTCTTCCCATACATGATTCATAATCACCCGGGGATATTGTTCATCAGGATTCTGATTCGGTGGGACTGGGGTAGGTCCTAAGATTCTGCTTTTCTAACAAGCTGCAGGTTGATTGTGATGCTGTTGGTCTGGAGAACACATTTGGAAGAGCAGGATTAGAACAAGCATATGAAGAAACATATCTATTTACAATTAGGCAACTTTTCTTTTTCTGTCAGAACCAGCAATGAAGCTGGTCTCATCTCCTGCTAATCCCCTCCCCCCACCCAGCCCTTTGGCCTCCGTGCTTCTGTACCACAGGGCCTTTGCACTAGCTGTTCTCTCTGCCTGCACTCTCTTCCCCCAGATATCCTCTACTTGGTTAACTCCCTCTGCTCCCTTAAGTCTTTCCCCAAACCTCACTTCTTAATGAGATTTGCCCAGACTACCCTGTTGAATACTGCCCCCTGGCCCCACCCTGATTTCCTTTCCCCTTCAGCCTACTCGATTCTTTCTCTATAGCCCTCACCGCCTTCTCACATACCATATAATATACTTACTATATTAATTGCTTATTTCTGTCTCTCCCTGCTAGAATCCAAGTTCCACGAGGGTGGGTACCTTAGTCTATTTTCTTCACCAATACACCCCAAGCACCTAGAACTGTGTCTGGCACATAGTATGTTCACAAGAAAATATTTGTGCACCTTAATGGGACCTTCAAGATGACAGTGCCCAATCCCCTCATTTGGTTGATGAAGAAATGAGCTCCAGGTCTTTGGGCAACATAAAGAAGGGCCCAAGGTCATACACTCCCTACATGTACTCCCTATAAGACTGTAGGGAGATTGTGCTGTTCGTCTAAATGAATATAATTTAAAAGCAGGACTTGTTTGTATCAGTTAAATTTTTTTCTTTTTTTTTTTCATTTGTTTTTGTTGTTTTCTATCAGTTAAATTTTAAGCTACCGTTTTAATTCTTATTATTTGTGTTAGGCCTTTTTTCCAAAAAGGGTCTGGAGAGCTAACAAGATGATATAAACTCATATAAAATGGAACAGTTAGGAATCAAGATGGAAGCGATATCATCTAAAGGAAGAGGGAGTTGATTTTAACAGGCCCTTGACAGTAGTTAATTACCCTAATGGGGTACAGAATTTGGCTCTGAATTCTTTGGCAGCCGAGTTAAACGGGAAGCACATGGGGCTGCATAGTGTTCGTTGTCTGCGCTAAGAAAGTCTGAGCACTCAGCAGGAACGCACTTCCGGGAGGCATTGAGTTATAAGCACAGGAGAACTCTGAGTGACATCCAGTGCGCCCCCAATTGGCTAATGTTCACCAAAAAACCCCCAAAGTTCTCACTGAAGAATGCGTTCCTTTTATCTGGGAAGACTAAGAGCGTAACATAAAATCATGTGATAGCTCTTATAGTTCAAGTGAGTTCTTTTCTGATGGCTGTACCAGAAAATAAGGATGAAAACCAGAGAATCTAGGAGAAAACATAGGTAAACATGTCTAGGAATATCTTTTACAAATATCTGCTGTCTCAGATCTTAGATAAACATTGAACCACAGGCAATTCATGGATTAGACTTTCATATGTTCAATGGGGGAGGGGGGTGATATTTATTGAGTTTCTACTATAAATGGAATCCTCTTTCCTTTTTCCCCAGAGGGCACCCCCAAGGCCCAGCTAGCTCAAGGGCAGAGAGGACAGGAGGGGAAGCCACTTCTGTTTCTTTAAGTTGCATGAAGTATTTGCTAGGGTGTATTCTGTATCCAAAAAAGGCATCCAGCAAATTCACCTCTCTGGCCACCAGGAAGCCGTCCTCCCCCATCAAGTAGGGACAATTGCTCTGTTTTCTGCTGATGCTTTTTCAAAACACAGTTCTTTTGCAAAACCTCTGAATATCCTGTGAGTGAATACTAGCCAATGTATTTTAACAAATGATAATACATTTTTTCTTATAGACCCCTTTAAAAATTATTTAAAGATTTCCCCTTTAAAATAATTCACAGTCTAATGACAGAGATAAGCACCTAAACAAACAACTACAAGAAATGTGATGAGTGTCATACGTGGATAAGAGTGGCTGGAACATTTCCTTTTCCAGCAATGTACTTCCTCTTTTGATATTTGTACATCATTGCATTATATACCGTGGATTGTTCCACTGAGATCGGATTGATCAAATGAGCATGTCTTGGTTTTTGTGCAAATACTTTTTCAAAGTTCATTGTGTATTTATATGTTCCTTGATGACTGTGAAGTAAGGATGTAGTAATTTTCCTATCAAAATGAAATGTATATGTTCAACTGTCTCCAACTATGAGAGTTTAAAGACAAAAAAACTGAGGTACTGTCCTATTCATTGCTAGTGTGATATCTATATAAAAATTGATGAATTTCTCAAGAGGTATTTATTGGGAGAGTTTTATGTTACACAACCAATTTATAAATATTTCATTAGAAAAAAAAAGATTTCCCAAGGCATTTTGTTTTCTGCCTGGTGCAATTAAAAAAAAAATTTGGTGTGGGGGGACTTCCCTGGTGGTCCAGTGGTTAAGAATCCGCCTTCCAATGCAGGGGATGCGGGTTTGATCCCTGGTCAGGGAACTAAGATCCCACATACCTTGGGGCAACTAAGCCTGCGCGCTCTAAAGCCCTCAAGCCACAACTAGAGAGAAGCCAGCACCACAACGAAAGGTCCCGCATGCCGCAACTAAGACCCGACACAGCCAAATAAATAAACATTAAAAAAAATTTTTTCCCCATGGTAAAATATACATAACATAAAATTTACCATCTTAAGCATTTTAAGTGTATAGTTCAGTGGTATTAAATACATTCATAATGTCATGCAATCAGTCATCACCACCATCCATCTCCATAACTCTTTTTAGCCTGCAAAACTGAAACTCTATATTCATTAAACAATAACCCCTAATCCTTCCCATCCAGCTCCCGGCAACCACCTTTCTACTTTCTGTCTCTATGGTTTTGATTACTATAAGTACCTCGTATAAGTAGGATTCTATCATATTTGTCCTTTTGTGACTGGCTTATTTCACTTGGCATAATGTCCTCAAGGATCATCCATAAGGTATCAGGTGTCAGCATTTCCTTCCTTTTTAAGGTTGAAAAACATTCCACTGTATGGCTATACTACATTCTGTTATCCATTCATCTGTCATTGCTTCCATGTTTTAGTTATTGTGAACAATACTGCTGTGAATAAAGGTGTACAAATATCTCTTTGAATTCTGCTTTCAATTCTTTTGGGTCTCTACCCAGAAGTGAAATTGCTGGGTGGTATGGTAATTCTAATTTCAATTTTTTGAGAAACCACAATACTGTTTTCCACAGCAGCTGCACCATTTTACATTCCCACCAACAGTGCACAACAGTTCCAGTTTCTCCACATCCTCACCAACTTTTGTTCTTTTCTGTTTTTTGAATAGTAGTTATCCTAATGGGTGTGAAGTGGTATCTCACTGTGATTTTTTTTTTTTTTTTTTTTTTTTTTGTGGTACGCGGGCCTCTCACTGTTGTGGCCTCTCCCGTTGCGGAGCACAGGCTCTGGACGCGCAGGCTCAGCGGCCATGGTTCATGGGCCCAGCCACTCCACGGCATGTGGGATCTTCCCGGACCGGGGCAAGAACCCGTGTCCCCTGCATCGGCAGGCGGACTCTCAACCACTGCGCCACCAGGGAAGCCCTCTCATTGTGATTTTGATTCAAATTTCCCCAATGATTAGTGGTGTTGAGTATCATTTCATGTGCTTCTCAGCCATTTGTATATCCTTTTCGGAAATATCTATTTGCCCATTTTATTTTTATTTTATTTGCCCATATAAATATCCTTTGCCCATTTTAGTACTGGGTTGCCTGGTTTTTTGTTGTTGAGTTTTGGAGTTCTCTATATATTCTGGGTATTGATCTCTTATCAAATACTTTAAGATATTTCTCAAGGCATTTTTTTTCTGTCTGGAAAACTTTTAAATAGAAATCATACTGTGACCATGTCTTCAACTGAGTTCCACCATCTCTGCCTCTGCCGATCACAGATGTGTCACACACATGGAATGTTCTTTCTCCACCTGGCATTGGTTCTGCCACACTAACAACCCTGGGCCATAAGAGGGCCCAGGGCTTGAACCTGAAATGTGTCAAGTGGTGTTGGCCTCCGGGGGCTGGATTTTACCCCAATCACACCCTGGACTTTTGCCTGAATGGCCTGGATTCCTCTGTTTCAACTACATGGATCAGTTGCTTCCATCTTGAAAGAAGAGATCGGATTGGGTTTGCCAACGAGCCAGCTGTGTGCAAACCATTGTGGGGAGAGCCACCATCTTTGAGGGCTGGGTCGGCTTATAACTGGCTTGTAGTCTGTGTTGGTTATTTGTGGGGTCCTGCTTCTTTGAGGTATCTGCTTATCTTGGCTTCTTCCACGCAGCCATGGAACGTGCAGAGCCTTGCACAAACCAGGCACTAGTTTGTTGAATAAACTCTGATAAGCAAAGGTGATTTGTTTGGAGTCATGCTGCCTTGATTTTCACTTTTTGGTTTAAATATCACATCTCCATATGCCAACACCTCCCATGAAACAAAGAGAAGCACCTGTGTTGGTTTTGGCACAGGATCTGTTCAAGGGCAGGGCTGGGCCATCCTTGTTCTCTATGCACTGTGCACGTGTATGTGTGCATATGGGTGATCACAGGCACGCGTGTGTGTTCATGCACTTGTCTACTTACGTTTGCTCGTGGACCAAGGGCTGGATAGTCACATAACCTCAAGACACCAATTGGAACTCTGACAAATGCAGAGATGAATTTGTCAGTAAACCAATGGGTATCAACCTGTTAAAGTATAAAGACTCTTCTTTAACATAAAAAAATTGCAGAGACTCCCACGTGAACAAGAAAGACATTATTTGTCTTTTCTGCATTTTCAGGTTGATAAAAATATGTCCCCATGCATTTGAAGACCTTTTGCAACGATTCCCAAGCTCTCCAGATCTGGGGATCCACTTCCTGAATAGACCTTTAACACTGGAAAGAGTGTCAAATGCTCACTCCTGTGAACATCTGACATTCTAGCAACTTTCCCTCTAAACAAGCATGACCAAAAACATGAGCAAAGCATCACAAGCCCCAGAGACCACGTTTGTCTGGATCTCTGATGCATCCTCTGAACTTAGCACAGGATCTGCACCTTAGGTACTGAAAAAGTACTTCTTGCAAAAATATCCAGTAAGATGAGGCCACAGAGTGGCTGGCTAGGCTCACTCACCAGCTATGCTCTCAAGTCCTGCACACCAGCTTCAAAGAGCACAATGCAAAGCACTGCATAGAAGGCCTGACTGACCAACGTCAAACTTGGTTGTGAAACAAACATCACATTACTTTTATTATCATTAAATGAAATAGAATCTGTTCCTGGGCCGCCATTCTGCCAGCCTGTTGGGAAGTTTAATGTTGGCCTCAATTGGCAAATCCCTTCTCTCCCTAGGGTTGCATAGAATCTGGAAGGATCATGTGGTTCCTGGAAAACAGGGGAAGGGAAGAGAGTCTGGTTGTGGTCACTGCTCAAGCTCCTTGTGATTCAGGCTCCCAGGGTCCCTAGAGGACAGGTGGCTTCCCAGGCTCTGTGTCACATGAGGTGCAAGGGGATCTCGGCAGAGGCTGCAAGTCCCAAGCCTAGTGTCTGGCGTCCCTGGATGCCCAGGAGACATTTCCCTGAGGGAGCTGCCTCTATCATAGGGGCAGCTCACTCTCCCCAGTTTTGGGGACTCCCCTTTGTCTGCTGCTCCACCTCTGCTCCTCCCAACTACAACTTTCCTTGGGGTAGGGGTCACACAGGGCCTCGGCTGGACCTGCTAGAGTTGTGCCTGGTGGCAGGGGCCAAAGGACCCCGGAGGGAACTAATAACAAACTGCACCTCAGTGACTGGCTCTGCCACAGGAACCCAGTGGAATAACCACCTGCCTGCCGTGTGTCTAACACTTCCATGTTGTTTCTAAATAATCAAGACCTCAAAGAGCTTCTTCTCGGGGCCTCCCTGGTGGCGCAGTGGTTGAGAGTCCGCCTGCCGATGCAGGGGATGCGGGTTCGTGCCCCGGTCTGGGAGGATCCCATATGCCGCGGAGCGGCTGGGCCCGTGAGCCATGGCCGCTGGGCCTGCGCATCCGGAGCCTGTGCTCCGCAACGGGAGAGGCCACAACAGTGAGAGGCCCGCATACCGCAAAAAAAAAAAAAAAAAAAAAAAAAAAAGAGCTTCTTCTGCCATCTTGTTCTTCTGAAACTGACCTGCCGGAGAAGCAACCTGGAATCCAAACTCATCTTGGCTCAGAGATACGTACTTTTATTGAATGGCTGGTGGTGTGACAGAGCTTCTCGAGACGGTGTCAGATCCTGGCTTGAGGTTTGCCCTCGCTTTGGAAGGCAACGAAATCCACTCTTTTTTTTTTTTCTAGGACCCAGTCCTGGGCTCCTTCAAAGTCCCAACAGCAGGAGGTTTCCTTGCTTGGCAAATTCAGGCCCAAACGACCCAAGTCCTGAGGAGGGGAGCGTTGGTTGTACCAGAAACTAATGGAATAATTTCTGGCACAAAACCAGACCCTCCTGTGCCAAGAAGTTCCAGGAAAACCAGCACATCCCAGGACTGGGAGGAAGTAAGGCAGCGACTGGGGACTTTTCCTAGTGAATCCAATAAATCCTTGGAAAAATAATCCACCAAAGGTCAGATATAGACAGAAAACAACTATGCAGGCTTTTGGAGGTGTTTTGTTTTTTTCCTAAAGAGAGAGAAAAGTAGAAAAGATTCCATGCATTGGCTCTCAAAATAAATAACTGGGAATAGAAAACTCATCTATCCATATAAGACAAATATGAAATTCAGTTCTGTATTATGGCCAATTGATTGGGGATGGGGGAGAAAAGGAAAAGATGAATTGGAGGAGAAAAAGAAGTAGAGAGAGGAAGCAGAGAAAGGATGAGAGATGAGAGGCACAGAGAACTTGGAAGAAGGTTAGAGAAAGAAACTAAATATTTTCAGAGGCAGAGACACAAAATACATGAGAACAGAGCATAGTGAAAGAACACCAGATTGAGAAAGCTCAAAAGATATGCTGTAGATACAAAGAACAGAGTAGTGGTTCCCAGAGGGGAAGGGGTGTGGTGGGAGGGTGATATGGTTAAAGGGGGTCAACTATATGGTGATGGCTGGAAATTAAATTTCTGGTTGTGGGGACTTCCCTGGTGCTGCAGTGGTTAAGAATCCACCTGCCAATGCAGGGGACACGGGTTTGAGCCCTGTTCCGGGAGGATCCCACACGCCACGGAGTAACTAAGCCCGTGTGCCACAACTACTGAGCCCACGTGCCTAGAGCCCGTGCTCCGCAACAAGAGAAGCCACTGCACTGAGAAGCCTGCGCACCTCAAGGAAGAGTAGTCCCTGTTCGCTGCAACTAGAGAAAGCCCATGTGCAGCAATGAAGACCCAATGCAGCCAAAAATAAATAAGTAAATAAATAAATACATTTATAATAAATAAATAAATAAATAAATTTTTGGTAGTGAGCATGTTCTAGTATATACAGAAGTTGAAATAAAATGTATGTGCATGAAACATATAATACTATAAAACAATGTTACCTTAATTTTAAAAATGGTTATTTAAAGGTAAATTATTGTTGTTATACTTTTTAAAAATATTTATTTATTTTTGGTTCGTTGGGCCTTCATTGCTGCACGTGGGCTTTTGTTAGCTGTGGCGAGCAGGGGCAACTCTTCGTTGTGGTGCGTGGGCTTTTCATTGCGGTGGCTTCTCTTGTTGCAGAGCACGGGCTCTAGGTACACGGGCTTCAGTAGCTGTGGCACACAGGCTTAGTTGCTCCACAGCATGTGGGATCTTCCCAGACCAGGGCTCGAACCCGTGTCCCCTGCATTGGCAGGCGGATTCTTAACCACTGCGCCACCAGGGAAGTCCTGTCCTACTTTATTTACAGGAACATCTTATACACATGGCAAGTAGAGCTGCGAGAACATGAGGTCATCTTGTCCAATTCCTTCTGGAGTGCATTGGTGTCCCCTCACCCCCACCAAAATTCATGTCTACCTGGAACGTCAGAGCGTGAGCTTCTTTGGAAACAGGGTCTTTGCTCATGTAATTAGTTAAGATGAGGTTATACTGGATTAGGGTGGGCCCTAAATCCAATGACTGGTCTCTTTATGAGAAGGCCACGTGAAGACACAGATACACATGCATCTGGAAGAAGCCCACATGACGACAGAGGCAGGGATGAGAGTGGTGCAGCACAAGCCATGAGACACCAAGGATCGCCAGCGACCACCAGAAGCTAGAAGAAGCAAGGAAGGAATCTTCCCTGGAGACTCTGGAGGGATCCTGGCATGGCTGACACTTTGCTTTCGGACTTCTGGCCTCCAGAACTGTGGGAGGATAAATTTCTGTTGCTTTGAGTCACAGTTTGTGGTGCTCTGCTATGGCAACCCTAGGACACGAATACGCTTCCTTTTGCAGGAGAAGAGCTCCGGGATGTGTGACAGCTCCAAGATCACGGAGCCAACTGGTAGCCAGTCACCCCTTCCAACCTGCCTGGTACTTTTCCTTAAGAATTTTTTTTTTTTTTTTTTTGCGGTACGCGGGCCTCTCACTGTTGTGGCCTCTCCCGTTGTGGAGCACAGGCTCCAGACGCGCAGGCTCAGCGGCCATGGCTCACGGGCCCAGCTGCTCCACGGCATGTGGGATCTTCCCGGACCGGGGCACGAACCCGTGTCCCCTGCATCGGCAGGCGGACTCTCAACCACTGCGCCACCAGGGAAGCCCTTTCCTTAAGAATTTTATTTATTTCTAGCATCTTTCATCCTCTCTGAACATGGAAATCGTTTTTCTATTGTCAAAGTTTAGGTTGAAATAAAGATTCATTTCCCATTGAATTAGGAAATGCGTATGAAGGGACCCTTCAGGCTTTAGAAATGCTTTGGACTCTGAAGCTTTTCAAAATATTTACTGCCCATTCCTTTGGCATTCCAAAACAGTCTAATAGTTTATTACTTTTGAGAGATGACGGCTGTCTCTTTTGAACACTGAAATCACCATTTCTTTATTTATTCTGAGCAGTTTTTTCAAGGCAAGCCAAGTCCCTCTTGGGACATTGGACTTAAAACTGTCCATGAAGTAGACCCTTTGATTAGAAATGGGCTGACCTCTATCTGGGTTTTCAACTGACATCAAATCATATGGAGAACACGTGAGTTTTTAATTATTTCATAGTTCTTAACCCTCTTTTGGATTATGTTTCTGAGAAAGTGATAAAAGCTATGGACTCTCTCCTAGAATATCATGTACTCTCACAACTTTTTGCACCCACTCTCAGGGTGTTCACAGACACCATGCCCTACCCGCACCCTCCTGTGTTCCCCAGTTGTGGAGACTGTCCTGCTGGGCATCCACCTCCCTCAAGTTCGCCTTCTTACTTGAGCCTCAGAGTGGTGAGCAAGGGCAGAATCTGACCTATGGCAGAGGTTTTCTCTCCAACATGCTAATGACACTGGTGGAGAGTCTTAAAAACAACTGTGCTCAGGAGTTGAGTTCTGGCCGAGCAACTTTTGGGAAGCTTCTTCTTAAGACTCTCAGAGATTAGGTCGGGCCAATGGGATTCCTGGCAGAAACTCCCAGGGGACAGTGCTGGCTTTTTGAAGGGGACTGATTGGGTCATAGGGCTGACAGGCAGTCTTCCTTATATTCATTGGGGACACCATCCTCTCCCTTGCCTCAGGATTTTAGTACATGTCCCCCCATTGTTGGTCATGCTCCTTGCTCCTCAACCCACTTTTTTGACCTGCTACCCTCTACCTGCCCTCAGATCTTTGGTTAGATCCACCTTCCTCTTGGACACTCTCTGATCCCCCAAAGTCTGTGTTAGGAGCCCTTTCCCTATGCCCCCATTGGCTTTGAATTTTTCCATCACCACCTTTGTCCCACTGTTGTAGCTGGCTCTCTACTCACCTGTATCTCTACTGGATTGTACAGGAAATCAGGGGCCATGTGATTCTTATAATCTCCCTACTCCCAAGTGTTGGGAAAACAAAGCATGGTGGATGGATGCAAGCTTGTTGAGTAAATACATGAATAAACTGGCTGGTTCAATGCAGGGCTTCTCAACCTTGGCACTATTGGCATTTTGGACTTGATACTTCTTTGTCATAGGGGTTTGTCCTGTGCACTGTAGGATATTTAATGGCCTCCCTGGCTTCTACCCACCACGTGCCAGTAGCATCCCCACCCAACTGTGACAAATAAAAATGTCTCCAGATGCTGCCCAGGGACCCCTGGGAGTTAAAATCGCCCTGGTAGAAAACCACTGCATGAATGAATTACTGTTGACCTTGGGATCACTTTGCCCATCTTGAGTCTATGTCACGGAGTGAGAGTTCAGTCAGTCAGTTTCTGCTGGTGGAGCGCTCGGTATGTGCTCATGAAATGGGTGGCTGACCTCGTGTGGCTCCTCAGAAGAGGGAAAAACTTCCACTCTGCCTTTTCTAAGTGGTCTCTTCTCTAATAAGCTATTACAACATGAGGACACAAGAGGGAGCTCTAACTAACAAGTTCCACAGCTGAGAAAACGTCCTTCCTCTCCTGGAAATGGTGACTGGACCCTCCTGTTACGTGATAAGCTCAGGCTTAGACGTTTGGTTATGGCATCAGGTTAGGACAGCGGAACCAGCATCCAGAGTTGGGAGATTTTAGCCATTAAATATAGTGAAAGAGGGACTTCCCTGGTGGCACAGTGGTTAAGAATCCGCCTGCCAATGCAGGGGACACGGACTCGAGCCCTGGTCCGGGAAGATCCCACATGCTGTGGAGCAACTAAGCCCGGGTGCCACAACTACTGAACCTGTGCTCTAGAGCCCGCGTGCCACAACTACTGAGGCCACGTGCCACAACTACTGAAGCCCATGTGCCTAGAGCCCATGCTCCCCAACAAGAGAAGCCACTGCAATGAGAAGCCTGCGCACCGCAACAAAGAGTAGCCCCCGCTCACCGCAACTAGAGGAAGCCCGCACGCAGCAACGAAGACCCAACGCAGCCAAAAATAAATAAATAAATAAATTTTTTAAAATTAAAAAATATATATACTGAAAGAAAGACCCCTGCGTGTGTGGCCTGCTCCTCAGACATATAGACTGAGGGGAAAAATAAAGACCCAATTATGCTCCATAAATAAGTGACAAGCAGTATGAACAGGGTCTTCCCAGCTTCCACAGAAATGCTCTCCTCTGGTGGCAGCAAGGGACTGAGGAGTTGACACGGGGGCTCGGGGTGCACCCCAAATCACCGACACAACAACTATCAGGCTTGAAGGCTGTTAGCGATTATCCAATCCTTTGTCTCTGTGCTGAGTCAACGGCCCTGAAAACTGGGAAATTGTACAGCATCTTTGTGATACAACATTGTGTGTGTGTGTGTGTGTGTGTGTGTGTGTCTACAGCTACCATCATATTTTGAAAGGAATCTAAACCCTCCAAATGTTAAGAACCGTTAGTCTAACCTCCTCATCTTAGAGATGAAGAAACAAAGAGGCTCCTTCAAGTTTCTGCCACCGCAGACCCAGGACACACGCAGATCTCCTCTGCCTTCAGGTCCAGCAGGTGGTGCTGGCCTGTGGGGCAGGGAGGTCTGGTCTGAGGCCACGGGGGAGGGTGGATCCTGAGGCCTAGAGGGGTGGGAGGAGGCTCTGCCAGTAGGGTTACCAGATAAAACATAAGATGCCTAGTTAAATTTGAATTTCAGATAAATGAATACTCTTATAGTATAAGTATGTCCCAAACGTTACATGGGCCATACTTATACTCAAAAATTATTTGTTGTTTATCTGGAATTCAAATTTAACCTGGCATCCTGGTTTGGGGGGGGTGGGCAGTTGTTATCGTTCACTCAATCTGACAACAGCAGCCTAGCAGGTTTCAGCTAGGAAGCAAATGGTGAAGCACCAGCTGATGGATATTAATAACTCAGGGTGTGAGACTCAGACTACCTCTGACTTCAGTGAAGGCCACCGAGGTCCTGGCGGGCTGATAGGACCTGCTTGGTTCTCCCTGTGGCCTTGGATGCTCTGAGGAGTCCCCAGGCACAACAGATATTCTGTACGTGTGTGGCCTCTCAGAAGATGACATCTCACAAGTCTGTGAAGAGTAAAGATCAAATTTATTTAATACAACACCCCTCAGGGGCCCTGCAGCTGTGTCAATGAGGAGGACAAGGGAGGGGGTCTCGCTTGGGTGTGCTCACTAGTGCCATCCCACCGGAGAATGGCCGCAGCCCCTCATCCACCCACTCAGGGCACCATCAGAAACATTTGAAGACCTCGGGAGACCATTCCTTTAGCAAGGAATAAATAACAAAAAATTAGTAAGAAAAATAGGCATTTCATTTTTCTAGTAAAAAAAAAAATATTTGCTGGAGGCAACCATCTTCCTGTCCTTCGGCCTTCAGCATGGTAGAGGAAAAGAAAGAAAGGGAATAGAAAACCAGCTTAAGAACATCTGTGCTTTGTCTAGCTTCACTTTCTATTTGGGGCATTGCACAGAATGAACCTCATCTTCAAGTTGGCATCTCAAAAGGGTTGCTCCCAAGCAGCTCTGTTTTCCCGTCTGTGGCAGGTGAGGTGGTAGAGGGGACAGGGTGCAGCTGTCTGGTCCATGCTGTGTACTTCCAAGGAACAAGGACTGCCCAGAACCACAGACCCTTGAAGGACCAAAGACAAAGAGAAAAAGTAGCCTCCAAGTCAGGCCATTCGCTAGGAGAGATGGACTACAAAACAGAAACTGGTTTCTGTGTATGAGGGGACTTGGAAAAGTTCTTGATCTCTGTACAAGACAAAATATTCAAGTTTCAAAATATCTCAGTGGCCAGTTTACTCTGAACCTCCTGCTGCTTCTCTCCACTCCCGAGGATGCTCCGGCTTGTGGGAGGCGGGCCGTGTGGGAAATTAACCAGCCCCTCTGTTAGCCCTTTATACCCAACATAAATGTAGTTAAGATGGATTTAAGAACTGGTGACTTGGCCTGAGGAATTGCCACGTTCGGTGGGAGCAGGGCAGGTTCATAAATAAGTGCACAAAACTCTTGGAATACAGGAATCATCTGCTCTTCTCAGAATGTGGGTGTCCTCCCAGGGAGGAGCGTGTGCTCTCGGAGTCCTAAGTTCCATCAAGGGAGCCTTCCGTTCTCTGCAGTGACAAGAGACAAGACACACTATGGTCACACCCTTCAGGACTGAAGACTGGCCTGGTGGAAAGATATGAAAACCTGCACAAAGCACTTCTCAAAGGAACTGCAAAGCAGTGCTGTCATCTGAGGACACGCCCCGCCCTGTGGGGCAGCTCCTGCCCACACTCGTTTTTCCCTTCTCTCCACACCTGCTCTGTAGGGCCTGCAGCCTGTACTTCCCCCACAGACACGTTGCACATCAGGCTAGCAACCAATTTCATCAAGCACCCACTGTGAACCCAGCACTAGGTCCCATGGGTGCTACCTAGGGAAGACTAGAAAAGAGGAAGACTAGGAAAGTTAAGGGACACCTGGTGTCTTGCTGCCTCTAACATGAGGTGAACCTAGGTCTGTTTTTATATTTCAAAAATGAAAGACTGAACTCAAATGATTAAACCTAAATGTTTTTAAATTATATGATTCTGCCTTAAAAAGGAATGAAATTCTGATTCATTTCAACATGGATAAACCCTGAAAACATTATGCTAGCTGAAATAAGCTAGACACAAAAGGAACAAGTGATTCCACTTAAATGGGGTACCCAGAAGAGCCAAGTTCATAGAGACAGGAAGTAGAATGGTGGCTGCCATTTTGGGTGGAAGGGGAAATAGGAAGGTAGGGCTTAATGGGTACAGAGTTTGGGTCTGGGATAATGAAAAGTTCTGTGGATGGATTTGGCAACTGTTGCACAACAATGAGAATGCACTTACTGCCACTGAATTGTACACTGAAAAGTTGTTAAGATGGTAAACTTCATGTTGTGTATATTTTGCCACAATAAAAGTGAAAAATAAATTTTCTTAAATTCCAGATGCCGCCTTGCAGTGTTCTCTAACTGCTCCACAGGGTATTTGTGTCACCTACACACCTATCAATGACTGGACCCCCGTCTGACCCAGGCACTGTTCTTTCTGCTGAGGATGCAAGAACCTGCCCCCGAGAATTTTATATCCTATCAATTATTGACAAACAATGTTAGCATGAAGTAGAAGGTGGAAGAGGTCCTAACAAACTGCAGAAGGAGTTGAGAGGTGGTGAGAGGACCCTAGCTGGGCAGCGAGGTGGGGTGGATTTTGATGAATGGACGGAGCAAGAGGGCAAGAGTGGAGCATGCTGGGAGATACTGGGCCCTGGGCAGCAGTGAGTCCAGAAGAGCAGGCAGCACCTGCCTGAGTGCCTGACTCTGGGCCCTCTGTGAGCACAGGGCCCCCTGCTGCAGGTGGCTCTCAGGGGGAGGCAGGAGTAGAAGTTGTGGGGATTGGCCAAGGTCTTGGGAACGCCATGGCCGGGCTGTCTGTCTCCCTGAGGGTTGGCTGAGATGGAGTCCCTGTTTTATTCTGGTCCTGCCAGGGCTGAGGAGCCTCTCGGAACAGGATGCAGGTCTGTGGGGCCCCAGCCGGAAGGCCAAGGCTCTGCCTTCTGCTTTGCCAGGAGAGACCCAGGCAAGCAGGCCAAGAGAGCTGCGTTGGCCCCTGGGGGCTGGAGGCCCGCCAGCCCTGGCAGCTACCCTCGCTCCACTTCCTCCGCTCAGCTGGGGGTGGCGGGGTGTGTATGTGTGTGTGACCCTGGTGTCCAGTCTTCTCCAGGCCCCAGACCAAGTCCTTCCCCAGACACCTCCGCTCCCCTCTCCAGGGGAAGTGAGTGCTCGGGGAGCTGCTGCAGGACCAGCTCCAGAGATGGGAAAGGCTGGGCCACAGTCATCCAGGCCTTGGGGATTTGGAAGTTAAGGTTAACGTGCTCACATCCAAGGCTGTGCTTGCCTGTGTGTAAATCAGAGGCCAGCTGTCAGGCACCAAGAACAGCCAAGAAATTGCCCCACTTCTGGCCAGAACATGGTGTGGACACTCTCAAAGGTCATTTTACTTCTAACACTCCTGGGATCTCTACTTCCTGCTTCTAGAATGTCTCCCCCACCCCCCACCCGCACTTCCAGTGAACCAGATCTGTGCTAGGTGCTGGCTTAATCCTTGCAACAACTAAGAGAGAGGGTTCTATTTCCTCCAATTTACAAATGAGGAAACTAAGGCCCCGAGAGGTTAGGAAATCTGCCTGAAGTGACATGTCTAATAAATAGGTATCAGGGAAAAGTCAAGTTTTAATGTGGGTCTCTGCTTCCTGTCAAAGCTTGGCTCGGGTTGAATCCTGTGCTTTGGGTAAGCAACTGCTACCGTCCCCTCAGGTGACAGGGGCATTTCAGGGCCAAGGGAAGTAAATTCTCCATCCATTCCTTATGCTGCCAGAGTATTTGATGAAAAGAACTTTAAAATAGATAATCAATTCGCTTTTATATGATAGTTTGCAATCTGCAAAGTACTCTGCACACGCTTCTCACTTAACCCTTAAGATGGTCCTTAAACAGGTAGACATTACTGTTTTTGTTGTCATCACCATCTCCATTTTACAGATGGGGAAGCTTAGGCTTGGCTGGAGAGCTGGAACTCATGCCCCAGTCTCTTGATCCCAACTCCAGGGCTGTTCCCATGGCAGTCCAGCTGCCTGCTGGCTCCCGGGAGGGAAGGAGATGAGTTGTTAACTAGAAATTGCCTTTTGTCAATAAGAAGGCAAGTCCCTTCCAAGATCCTGAGACCCACACAGGTCCAGATTCATCCCTTTAAGTACAGGGTGTTCTCTTTCACGTTATCTGTCTGCCTGGGCCACAGCACGATTTATAAACAAGGCAAAAATGGCAGAGGAAAAATGAAGTCAGAATGTGCCATTGAAGCAAGTCGAACAATACTAAATTAGTATTTGGCTAAGTGGCTATCTCATTGTTAAGATATTTCCTCCAATATGTTTTCAGAAGCAACGGCCATTAAACAACTGGGAATGATCGCCAGGTTTGATTTCAGGAAGGAAATCCCCTCCCATTTCCTTGCTGAGCAATTCAATTAATTTTCTCCTGACCCTCACCAGCTGATGATTAGGGAAACTATACCTGCCTCTTTTATAAACAAGACGCATTCCCTTAAAGATTCAAAATGCCTTCCCCAACGGCTGGGAATCCCTGTGCTCCTGCCCAAAGGCCTTATTATTTGGGGGCACAGGACCAGCCACGGGTGAACTCTCAGGAGCATTCTGGAAGCAGACTCATGGGCCCATGGGCCAGCTGTCTGTCCTAGAGCTCAGAGCCTTTGTCCAGACAGGTCATTTGGATTGAAGAAAAAGTAAATAAGTCAGTCCTGCAGGTCCAGCAGACCTGCCTTGGGTGGACACAGCCATGATTATTGCAGCGGGAGAACATCTCTTTATCTGAGTCCCACAAGGCCCATGGGGCAAAGTTCTCACTTTCCACTCTCGCAACGCCATGATGGCTGGGACGGTGACCTCACTTCTTGGAGGGAGTCTTGTGTTGTGGACTGGCCGGGGAGTCTGGAGACCTAGGATTCTAGTCCTGGCTCTGCTATTAACAAGCTGGGTGATCCTGGTCAAGCTGTCCTGCCAATTCAGGACTCGGTTTTCTCATCTATAAACTGGGCCCCCTTTCCTTCCAATGCAACAGTCTCTGATTTCAGGAGTCTGGGTGGCTTAGGCTAGAAAAAGACATTCACTTCATTCCTCTTTTCCTTAAATTGATAGCCTTCCTCCATAAAAAGAATGTCAGCGGCTTCCTGTCTGTCAAAGGCATAATGAGTTCTCAGTTTTACAAGAATTCAGACTCAGGCAAAACAAAGGAAGCTGGGGGCCCACTGGAAGGGCTACCAGCAATCTTGCTAAAAGTTCTTCCCAGACCTTAAAGAAGCAGTTTGAGAGACAAATCCCTCATTTCTTAAGATGTTAGCTGCCCAGTTAGTTAACTCTTGTGCTGCTGGGTAGCTCATAAAAAGGTTGGGAGTAGGAAGATAGGGGAAAATGGGTCTTTGCAAAACTTGAACTTGGGCCTCTGCACTTCTTTTAAACATTCCCATCTGCCAAGTGGCAGCTTCCTAAATCCTCTGTTTCCTACAGAATGAAACCTCATAATGAGGTGTTCGAGTCTTTCCCAAGCAAGCCCTAACTTACCTTTCCCCTATCACTTGTCACCGGCACCCTCGTCTGCTCCCATTCTGAGCTGCTAGAGACTGCTCCATCCCTCACGCCTCTGCCCCTGATGATCTTTCTACCTGGATGCTGCTGGAACCAGCTCATTCCTCATGGCCCACCCAAATGACCCCTCCTTGGTGAAGAGACCACTATCCAGGCAGAACAAAGCACCTCTGTTCTCTTTCCATGGCTTCTGGAGTAGCTGTTATCCCTTTGCTTTCTCAACCAAGAAAACTCATCTGATTCCCTCACTGGATCAAAGGCCTTGTGTCCCCTGCAGCAGAGGGCCTGGTGTGTGAGGGTGACTGTTGGATGCTTCTCTTCTCCAAGTACACCCCCCGAATCTGCCTCACCTCCAAGGACCTAGACTCAGAGGAAATGTGGACTTTGGTCATCTGGAGCTGAGAGCCCTACATTCCCAACCCTGCGGGGGACTTCCAGGCTCTCCCTTCACAAGTGGGCTGAGTCGTAATGATGGAAACAGTAGGAGAGAATTTCAAAACCACAGCTGGCCTAGAAAACCTGGCTAGCCTGATGACCAGGCTAGTCAGAGGAGCCCAGGCTCCTGGTCTAAAACAGACGAGGCTAGTCCAGGGGTGTCATTGCTGGGGCTGCAGAACCTGGGTGAGTCTGGAAATATTTCACTGTTCGATGGACTGTTTTAAAAAAAAATAGCGCATATGAAATGTGTACTTACAGAATATCTGTTTTCCACGAAATCTGCAAAACAAAGGATAACACGGAGGTGAACAACACAAAGAGCACGAGATAGGCTCCGCCCACGCCCAACATCTCAGGAGCTGAGCAAGTAAAGAGGGAGCGAGGGGGCGCGGTGCAGGAGACGCCAGACCCTCGAGCTTACTGGGTGCCCAGGTTTACGGCTCCTTTGCCCACAGATAGCTTCCCCTGGGCCCTGTAGCTCCATGTGACAAGCATATAAAGTCCCGGGCAGCTAGTTTAACATTTTAAACAGTTGTTTAAAAATTAATAGCACCTGTTAGTTTAGGGAAAACACCTGAAAACTACAGAAAAGTAGAAAGCAGGTAAAAATGATCTCTGGTTCCACTGTTGACTTAAATGTCAACACTTAAGTTGAGGTTCTTTCCAAGTTTTGGCTATTTTAAATAATGCTGCCAATGTCCTCTTTGGGAATAAAGCAATTTCCATATTTCACACTAGTTTGTCTATTCCCAGGAGTGGGATCAACGGAGCAGAAAGTACAAACAAGGCCAACGCCCTTGGCATATACGGTTCAAGTGCTGTCTGAAGGGCAGGGCCTGGGGAGCCTCATCTCAGTCATCCGGAGACCACACAGTCTTCCTGCCAGGGTGCATCCGGGACTGGCTGGACATTGTGAAAATGTCCAGAAGAGAACAGGAGGCATTGCGTCGAAGGTGCGTAAACCCCGCCTGCATTAATTAGAGATGATTTTCATGGCAAGAGGCAAGAGAGGGCTATGATTTGCCTCTTGGACAGCACCAGGCCCCACTAACAGCAGAGTTTCTGAATGGGGAGTGGCCTCCATGTTGGGGCTGATTCCCCAAATAGCCCACTATGGACATGGCTCCGAAGACACAGAAGCCTGGGGAAGGCCCAAGAGGAGATGAGGGTTTGGGGGTTGGTTGCTCTTCTCAAAGGTGGTGAGAGTCATACCCTGTCCCCACTCCCAAATCCTCAGTCTTACTTGAGAGGCAATTCAAGGGGCCTTGGTGCCGCCCAAGCTCAAGCCCAGTCCCTTTGAATCCTGGGCTGTCTCAGGACCCAACTGTCACAACGGGAGTCACAATCTTCTGTTTCTTTCTCTAATTTAAAAATATCCTGTTTCCACCAGTCCACTTCCCCCTCAAACCCTGTCTTATCACAGCTCCATTGTGCGTCTCCTCTAGAGGGAACAGGGCCAGGAGTTCCTAAGGGGCCCCCTTCTGTCCTGGCTGGGTCAGAGGTAGGCGTCAAAGGCCAAATGGATGAATCAGCCCGACCAAGAAGTTGAGCCATTGTGTAAACTTCCACACATTGAGTAAGGCTGTGGGCAGCACCCCACCCCCAGCCCAAACCTGACCTGGGAGGACCCAAAGGATCCCATGCTTCCCGTTCCTCCAAAGCCCCAAGGGCTCTGGAATCAGACACAAGAGGGCAAGAGCCTCAGGCTGTGTTTCCTAAAGCAACAGGGACACAGAATACTAAAATTCAAGTATGCTGATAATGCTGATGGAGCTCCAAGTTATGCGCACTTGTTTTGTTTCTTTTTGGTACCAGAATCTGGCGGGTAGTATCCATATATATATATATTTTTTTTTTTTAAATAAATTTATTTATTTATTTATTGGCTGTGTTGGTTCTTCCTTGCTGCGTGTGGGCTTTTCTCTAGTTGCAGCGAGCAGGGGCTACTCTTTGTTGCGGTGTGTGGGCTTCTCACCGCAGTGGCTTCTCTTGTTGCAGAGCATGGACTCTAGGTGCACAGGCTTCAGTAGTTGCGGCACATGGGCTCAGTAGTTGTGGCTCACGGGCTTTGTTGCTCCGCGGCATGTGGGATCTTCCTGGACCAGGGCTCAAACCCGTGTCCCCTGCATTGGCAGGTGGATTCTTAACCACTGTGCAACCAAGGAAGCCCCCATATATTTTTTTAATGGAGCAAGTTTTACCGCCTTGCACTCTGAGGTAGGAGATGCCACCCTGGGGGCAGGCTGGCAGTGCCCACTAGGCTAGTTTGCTCTGGGCCTCACAGGATGGGTGGGGACAGGTCCTCAAGTGCTCTTCTCTCCCTCCCAGAGGGGACATGGCATAGGGCCCCTCTGTTCTTTGGTCCTGTCTCCATGACCAGCCACTCTTGGTATACTGGATTTCTGCTCCCTTAAGAAGTATCCCAGAAGTCTGAATTCCAGGCAAAGAGAAAGCAGAAGAAGGAGGCTGAGTGAGGGAGGTGGGCCCTGCCTGATCCAAAAGACATAGGTTAGTGTCTGGAGCAGGACTTGGCATCTCTCCCCAGAACCACTAGTTGTCAGGTGGGATGTGCCCAGGATACCTCCAAGGTGGGCACAGGGCATCTAGGGAGGAAAACCAGCTCTCGTCTTGGAGGAATGACAGGAAATGAATTCCTCCAAACCAGAGTTTCTTAACACTGGCACTACTGACATTCTGGGCTGGATCATTCTTTGTTATGGGGCTTGTCCTGTGCATTCTAAGATGTTTAGCAGCATCCCTGGCCTCCACCCATTAGATGCAGTAGCACCCCTCCTCCCACCCCAAATTATGACAACCAAAAATGTCTCCAGACATTGTCAAATGTCTCTTGCATTGAGAACCTCTGCTCTAAACTGTGGAAATCTTATCCTAGACCTTAGTTCTTTCATAGGGAAGAACTTGACTGCATTGCTAATTAATTATAATAAACCGCTTTATTCTCCTGCCTTAAAAACTGGGGTAAATATATGTTAATAAGTTATGCTTTGGATGAACTGCAAACCATCTTATAAAGTACTTTCAGGATAAGCTGGAGCACCATAAAACCATCAATCGCTGAATCAGAGTGAAGATACAAACTTCCCTGGCTAGCCAGGAATTCCAGTTCACACAAGGCTCAAGCAGGCTGCGTGAAGCTGAGGAGTATGCCACGGATAACCATGAGCTGACTTACAGAGAGGCTCTCGACCCACCTACAATTTAGCTCTTTTAGCTCCTGTCACTAGGAGAGCACTAGAGAACAAGGGGGAGGAAAAGAATCAAACCTTTCCTTGAATTAGTTGGCACCAGTCAGAGGAGGAAGAGGTGGGGTGGGGGGCGCCTTTGACTCCAGGTCAACTCACAACCCAGAGCACCAAGCTCTGGACAAACCCTGCAAAGACGCCTCCTCCATCTCAACCAAGAGAGCTCAGCTGAGTAGCAGACTATCCTGCGTGAAGTCCAAAACCAGGTGGGTGGGAGTAAATGGGTTCTAGTTAAGGGTTGGGAGAGAAAGGTACCACACTGGGACCTGGATCACTTTCCTGCAATGCTCACTTCTTAGGATCATCCACATGCCTGCTTACTGAGGAGCACAAAAACAGACTCATTTTCCCGTTTCTGGTAAGCCATATCATTAATCATAACTAGAGCTACTACTGCTGACAAATCCTAACCTCAGGCAAATAAGGGAAAAGGAAACAAGAACTTAAAAAAAACCCAAGTGTTAAGCTTGCAGATCTAAATTATGAGGCAATTATCAGCATTTTCTCCATTCCCCTGAGAAAACTGAAGCTTAGTGAGGGGCAAAATCTCTTTCTCCACCTGTTCTGGCAGTGTCCCCGGGCTTGCTCTGTTTTCTCCTGAGGCTGACTTCAATTTGGTCTCTTTCTGATAAAGTCTTCCAAGTTCTGAGAATCCCTCTCCTTCCCTCCCTAACAGGCAGGGAACATGTAGCAAAGAATCATCTGATGGCTGGAAAGTGAAAAAGCTCAAAGATTGAGAGGTTTCCTTGCCTCAGACTGAGTTAATTGCTGGGACAGGAAGATGTTAGCTCAGCAATATGTCAACAAAATAGAATAGTAGCACAGGGAACTCTGCTCAATATTATGTAACAACCTAAATGGGAAAAGAATTTGAAAACTAATAGATATATGTATACGTAAAAAAAAAAAAAAGCCAAAGTAACTCCAATGGGAAAATAAGCTTTAATATCAAAATTTTCTAGCATGCTACTATATTAGTACTTATATTTTTCTAAAAATGAATATTTCAGGTGTTGGAATAGTTAAGAGTAGGAAACATAATGTCATTTGTGCTTGAGTCACTGTAACAACGTATTAATAATGAACTTAAAGTTTCCAATAGGAGCTTCCCTGGTGGCACAGTGGTTAAGAATCCACCTGCCAATGCAGGGGACACGGGTTCGATCCCTGGTCCGGGAAGATCCCACATGCTGCAGAGCAACTAAGGCGGTGAGCCACAACTACTGAGCCTGTGTGCCACAACTGCTGAGCCCACGTGCCACAAATACTGAAGCCCACACGCCTAGAGCCCATGCTCCACAACCAGAGAAGCCACCACAGTGAGAAGCCCGCATACCATAACGAAGACTAGCCACCAATCGCCGCAACTAGAGAAAGCCCGGGCACAGCAATGAAGACCCAACACAGCCAAAAAAAATGATATAAATTTATAAAAGATTAAAAAAAAAAGGAATCTGCCCGCCAATGCAGGGAACACAGGTTCGAGCCCTGGTCCGGGAAGATCCCACATGCCATGGAGAAACTAAGCCTGTGCGCCACAACTACCGAGCCTGTGCTCTAGAGCCCGCGAGCCACAACTACTGAAGCTCGCGCACCTAGAGCCCGTGCTCCGCAACGAGAGAAGCCACCACAATGAAAAGCCCATGTGCTGCAACGAGGAGTGGCCCCCCTTTGCCCCAACTAGAGAAAGCCCGCGTGCAGCAACGAAGACCCAATGCAGCCATAAATAAACAAATAAAATAAATGCATAGAAAAATTTTTTTTCCAATAAGTTTTCAACTATGAAAAAATACAGAAGAGCAGATGTGCATGACTGTGGTCAAGACCCAGTGGGAGGTAATGAGTTGGAAGAGATGCCTCCCTCCCTCCTCATTTTATAGAACCCACCTGTCCACAACAGCCCTTATCCACTCAAGGGCCACGTACGTTCCTGAGGAACACTGACACGTCCACCCCGCAGCAGCTCCACTGAGGCCAAGGGAATTTTACTGGGGGCTTGTGAGGAAACTGACATCTGATGGGAGAGCAGTGGGGGTGGGTCCAAGTCTTATAACCTGATGAGGGCGGAGCCAAGACCAACCCCCAGGTCTCCTATTGAGGGTGTTTTCCATGAGGTTTGCAGTACAGAGAACCACCCAGGCTGGCCTCTGGCTGACACAAATGCAGCAGAAACACGGTAAAATGGCCCCTGAGATCCAGGACTTAACTCAGATTTGAAGGGCAAACGTGGAGTCAAAGGTGGGCAGAGGATTAGGATTGGCGCCAAGGGACCTGGGGAGTGACTCTTAGAAGGGACTGAGTCCCCACCCACCACAGACATGTTCCAGAGCCCGGGTCTGGAGCGACCAAGGCATAGACAAATGACCATCCCTTCCAAACGCCAGGACGCTGAGACTCTGAATGTTATGATTGGAAAGAAACTTAAGATCATTCATTCAACCACCTGATCTGACAGATTAAAACAGCTGAACGTAGTCAAGTTCACAGGGACACAAAATAGAACGGTTGTCGTTGCCAGGGGCTGGGTCTGGGGAATTATCATTTAATGGGTAAGGAGTATCAGTTTGGAAAGACGAAAAAGTTCTGGAGATGGATGGTGGTGATGATCGTACAACAATGTGATTGTACTTAGTGTTACTGAAATGTACACGTAAAAATGGTTAAAATGGCAAGTGTTATGTGTTGGGTTGGCCAAGAAGTTCGTTTGGGTTTTTCCATGTTACGAAAACCCGAATGAACTTTTTGGCTAACTCAATATATTTTACTACAGGTTTAAAAAAAAAAACAAACGCTGAGCTCAGAGCCTAAAGCCAAGATTGCAAAGACCTGGTGCCTCCCACGGCCTACCAGATCCCCTGACACCCTCTCCAGCCCCGCCTGGGGCTGCTCCTTGGAGGCAGGCCTGCCTGTTGCCCTTTTGCTTATCTAGAGGAGCAGTTTTCCTTTGCATCACTCAGGGGAAAAAGGGGGTCTAAGAGCCAGAACTACGCCCTGTGAGCCATTTCCCAAAATAGCCAGCCCTGAAGTGCTGCTCGTTGGAAGATGATGGGGAACTGAGAAACTAAGGTGGGGAAGCACAAAAACCTAAGAAGGAAAAGTCAGGTAAGACTCAGCCCTGCGGGAGGGTGGGAGGGAGGGAGACGCAGGAGGGAGGGGATGTGGGAACAGATGTATATGTATGACTGATTCACTTTGTTGTAAAGCAGAGACTAATAAAAATAAAAAATAAAAATAAATAAAAATAAAAAAGACTCAGCCCTGTGCTCAGCCTGCTCCCGGACCAGCCCAGAGACCCTCAAAGGGCCTTTTTTTATTGTGGGTCACACCCTCCCCTCAACACACAGACACACAGACGCACGCACGCGCGCACACACACACACACACACACACACACACGCAGTGTTTCTGGGTTATCTCTGCCGGCCAAGCTGAAGCGATCCCTCCAGGATTGCTGGGGAGTAGGAAAGACCCTACCCCTTCAAACGAGAAGCACAGCAGAACTCAGAGTGGTACAGTCAGAAGGGAACTCGGAGCACCTAGAAAATGGTTCTAATCGTGTGTCCCCAGACCAGCAGCAGCAGCAGCATGTGGGAATTTGTCAGAAATGCAAATTCTCAGCTCACTTAGACCTACTGAATCAGAGGTGGTGCCAGTCTACCTGTATTGTAACCAACCTGGAGAACCCCTGATCCAGATTCGAGCCCATGCCCCTCATTCCACAGAGAAGGTGACCGAGGTCCCGAGAGGCTCCATGACTCACCCAGGCTCACCCAGACCATACCAGGCTGTTACTCTTAACTTCTAAAGTAGACAGAGTTGGATCCTGTAATTAGGCTGATGAAAGTGGAAACCAGTTGGTTCGGCCACACAGGGGAAACATGAGGCTTGTGAAGAGCGCCACTCGGCAGCCAGGCTCCCCGCACTCAGTCCCTGCTCTGCCACCACTGGCCTTGGGACCAGGACACGCTATTTCACCTCTGCCCATTTCCCCAGCTGTAGAGCAGGAATAGTAATAGAGCCTCCATCAGCCCTATGATGGTTCTGAGTGGCTGACAGAGGAAAAACATGAAAAGGGGAGAGGAATCAACCAAGGTCTGCAGCCTCCTCCCATTGGGCAGCAGCTGAGTGGGAAACGCTCAAAAACAGGAACTCCCTTGGCTTCCAGGACGCTGGCTTTTGCAGCAGCAATGTGGATTTGGCTATAAGACCCAGGGCTCCCTCTACCTATCTGGCAGGAGCTGGCTGCCAGATGAAAGACCAGATTATAGAGAGACCCAAGCCCCAACTGACACCTAATGGCCCAGATAGCACAGTGGGAATGCCCTGGCCTGGGAGTCCGGAGCTGGCTCTAGTCTTGCCCTGGGCCAGGCACTAGGGCTCAAGTTCCTCATGCATTTTTCAGCTAACATGGATTGAATGCTCACTGTATGGTAGGGGTGATACACTGACTGTGTGCTTCGAGTAAATGGAACCATCTCCCCTGGCGCCATCTCATCCCCTTTTCTTATTTAATCCCATCGCCATTTAACAGATGAAGAAACTGAGTCATCACAGAGTGGTCAGGCCTCTCGGTCAAAGTCGCACAGTTGTTAAGTGCCAGCACCAGGACAGGGGCTCAGATATCCCCGAGCAAAACAGGGCTCTTTACCACCTCAAACCCCTACCGGGTTGGGTTCTATGGTGCCTGTGGTCTGTTCCAGCCTGAGGCCAGCGGGAGCAGTCAGCTTCCAACAGCCGGGGACTGAGGACTCAGGCATCTAGAACCTGAGCCTGGGGACACTGAGAGAACCCACTTGAACAGCTACCCTGAAGCAGAGTGGAAAACCAGAATATGCCACCCCAAAACATGCCACTTTGGCATAAGGGTTATTTTGAGCTAGAGGCAAATGAGAATCAACGGATGCAGAAGGAAGGCTTCCGGGAGCTTCCTTCACCCCACTCCACCGAGTTACTCTCACTGCTTTTTTCTTGTTAATCTGTCTTTTTTCAGGCTAATTTGCAGGGTCCCTAACACAAGCCCTTTGGAATCCACACTGGGCCGTGGCCTTCACCAACTGTATGGGGCCTCCAGGGGTGGCCTCAGGTGGCCACAGCCCCCAGGCCTCCTGTAGCCGGGGTTCCCTGTGGCCTCCACACTTCACCAGCTTCCGTTCCCCAAAACCAAAGGCAGCTCAATCATCAGGAGCATGGAATCCAGCTCTGGGGTGGGCCAGTTCTGGTGTACTAACCCTAACCATGGGGAACTGTTTTAAGCCCTCTATGCCTCAGTATCCTCATCTGAAAAATGGGATTTACTGTGGAGGACTGAAAGAGATAATGTAATATAGACCACTTAGCACAAACAGCAAGTGCTTAATAAACCTGAGTTTTTGCATAACCAAAGCTACTGAAAGCGAACCATCTCAGGGACCACCACGAGGAAAGCAAAGGGGGCATTTTTACACAATTATCCATCAGGACCAACCTTGAACCTGATCTGAGCTTCAGCTTTCTGTTACACTGGAAGAACAGAGGAAGCCTGTTTCTAAATTTGCGTTTTGCTAGCTCTGAATAGACTGAGAATGCAAAATGAGATACTGAAGCCAAGAATTCCCCAGGAAATGGTTTTCAAATTATCATTCTGTCAGTGTCGAGTTCTCCATGGGGCTGAGTTTCTGCTCTACCCATGAAAATACCTCTTTTAAAAAGATTAATTAAGGGGTGATTCCTAGTTCAGATAACAAGTAGGCTCTTCAGGTAAGACAGTGCTTCTCTAATATTGGCAGCATCAGAAATACGTGGGACAAGGACTTCCCTGGTGGCTCAGTGGATAAGACTCCGTGCTCCCGATGCAGGGGGCCCGGGTTCGATCCCTGGTCAGGGAACAAGATCCCATATGCGTGCCCCAACTAAGAGTTTGGATGCCATAACTAAGGAGCCCGTGTGCTGCAACTAAGGAGCCCACAGGCCGCAACTAAGACCTGGCACAACCAAAATAAATAAATAAATATTTAAAAAAAGAAAAGAAGAGAAATACGTGGGACCTTGTTGGAGTTCAGATTCTGGAGATTCTGACCCTGTGAGTCTGGTTTGGGCCTGAGATCGTTGCTACCTGTCTGTGGACCACAGATGGTGGTCCACAGAATGATGGTGCCATTTACTCGAAGCACGCAGTCAGTGTATCACCCCTACCATACAGTGAGCATTCAATCCATTTTAGCTGAAAAATGCATGAGGAACTTGAGCCCTAGTGCCTGGCCCAGGGCAAGACTAGAGCCAGCTCCGGACTCCCAGGCCAGGGCATTCCCACTGTGTTATCTGGGCCATTAGGTGTCAGTTGGGGCTTGGGTCTCTCTATAATCTGGTCTTTCACCTGGCTACCTTGGGGTAGCCAGGCTTTATCAAAGTTTTCCAGCCTGTTTTAATAATTCCCTTTCAAAGACTCCACTTAAGTAGAGGTTTGTTGTACAAAGCAAGATATCTGCATAGTGACTATTTTCCCCCTGGAATGTTTATGCCCTTTGGGTTGTGACTTATTTTCAGAATTTAAAAGTAGTCTTTGTGTGAAAACAGACTCAGATACAGGGAACAAACTGTTGGTGCCAGAAGGGAGGAGGATGGGGGATGGGCGAAATAGGTGTAGGGAATTAGGAGGTAACAAACCTACAGTTATATAAAAAATAAGTCATGGGGATATAACATATCACATAAGGTATATGGCTAATAATACTGTAATACCTCTGTATGGGGACAGATGGTTACTAGACTTAATCGTGGTGATCATTTCACAATGTATGCGAATGCCAAACCACTATGTAGAACACTTGAAGTTTACACAATATTGTACATTGACTTGATTTCAATTAAAAAAACAGATAAAAAAATAAAAGTGGGGGCTTCCCTGGTGGCTCATTCGTTGAGAAACTGCCTGCCAATGGAGGGGACACGGGTTCGGGCCCTGGTCTGGGAGGATCCCACATGCCGCGGAGCAACTGGGCCTGTGTGCCACAACTGCTGAGCCTGCGCGTCTGGGGCCTGTGCTCCGCAACAAGAGAGGCCGCGATAGTGAGAGGCCCGCGCACCGCAATGAAGAGTGGCCCCCACTCGCTGCAACTAGAGAAAGCCCTCGCACGGCAAGCGAGGACCCAGCACAGCCAAAAATGAATAAGAATAAGATAAAAAAGAATCCTTCCTTTAAAAAAAAAATAAATAAAAGTGGTCTTTGTGGATTTCATTTCATGAGAATAGAATAGAATAATTACACAAAAAATGAGATTGCTGGGAGCATCCCCAGTTCCATGTCTATTCAGTCCCAGGGAATCTCTCCATGAGGAAGCAGTGGAAATGGGAAATGAAGTGGGGTCTGGGATGAAATCAAAGGAAGCGGAAGCAGATCCATACACCCTTCCCTAGAGTCGGTGTGCTCAGAGAAAGGCCGAAGCTACTGAGCGTCTTCAAAGCAAAGCACTGACTTTGCCTAAGAGCTTCGGGAGCCCCAGGGCACCAGGGCCTGGGTGAGGAGCAGGTGAGGCCCCTGGCTGGCACCTGAGAACAGGCAGGGCCATGCTGCTTCTCTTGGGGTCAGGAGTGCCCGAACGCTGCTGGGCATCTCATAAGCACACAGGGGTGCCAGGACACGCTTTGGTCCACCTGGCCGTTAGTTGGGTGTGAAGGTATAAGGTTCTGCTTGCCTGGCATGCATCCGGAACTCAATAAGTGTTCACCGACTAAATAATTAGTACACGTCACCTGTGGCCACTTTTTAAGGGTGGTGGGGAAGAGAGGGTTAACAACTCTGGTACAACTCTGGCACCCTTTCTGGCCGCCTTGGCTCCTTCTTTCCCCTGCCCACTCCCAAGACCCCATGGATGAGTTTGCGGGAAGTGCCCTCCCCCCAACACCCGGCTGGGGGAGCGAGGGGGCCTCACTCACCGGGGTCAGCTTTCCGGATTTCACTGTACACCGTCTCCGTGCCCTTTGTTCCCAGACCTGGAAAGGGACCAAGCGCAGGTCAACAACTGCCTCTGGGCACCAGGTCAGCTCACTGCTGAAGCAGGAAAATGTCAGAGGCTCCCAGGCAAGGCTGTACCCCACTAACCCACCCCACGAGTGCCCATCTCCAGGAGCCCCTGGAATCCCTGTCACTACTGAGCCCGGGCCATTTCCCAGCTTTAGAAGATCATGGTCCCTCCAGCATCACTCTCAGCCTGGAAGTATGAGGCCAACAGGTCGCTGTGGGACCCCTGGACCTAGGGGGCGCAGGTAGGGGTACCCCCAGCACAGACCTGTAGCCTCCAGCTCGGTGGCCCCATCCTTCTTCCTCTGCCACTGTGTCCCTCTGTCCAGCTGCTCTGCCAGCCCCTCCCGGGAGGCTGGGTTAGGGTCTCCCAATCACCCAAGGTCTGGGTTAGAGCCTGGGTATCATCTGTGACTCTAAGGATAAGCTGGGACCCACTTACAACTCTAGACAACTGGGCTGGTTGATTTCAAATGTCATTAAGCCAAGCCTCACTGCAGATTGATTGAATTGGTCCAGGGTGGGCCCTGGTGTTGGTGTTTTTAAGAGCTTCCCAGGGGATTTTAATATGCAGACAGGGTTCAGATCCTCTGGTCTGGACCCTTTCTGAACAGCAGACAAGATGACCCACTTAGGGTGTGGATTACACCCAGAGGAGACTCAGTGGTTTGGGAGACAGAGCCCCTGTACAGCCGTCTGTTTAAGCTGACGTACACACACAGGTTGTGTATACACACACGTACACACACTCATGGTGCGTCTACATGCACTTACACACGACCCTCAGGGGATGGAGCCCACCACTTCCCTCTCACCTGCACAAAGGACCAGGAAGCCTTATTGTAGAAAGGTGCCTGATGCCGTGTGGCCAGCATTCTCCCTCTATAAATTGGGAAACGGAACCCCAGACTGGGTGATGCTTCCTGCCGCCATGGTCAGTGCCACGTGGATGTCGTTTTCCTCCGTGGCAGATGGCCAGGGCACGTACACGGATTCTAACTACACCAAGATACCCTTGACTCACTAGGCTCCCCTCTCTCACGCCCTGGTCCTGCACACACTCCTCCGCTGTCTGCATGGCCCTTTTGCTTTGCCCCGTTCCTCCTCATCCTCCAAGCCCCAGGACAAGCTTTGCTCTTGCACTTGGGTGCACATACCCTCACACACCTACATACTCTCTGACACACTGCCCCCTTCCCTGTGCCCTGGGCAGTTACGTGGGCGCCCACGGCACACTGACACGACTTGTCCCCACAAGCGTCTCCCCTGGCGGGCCCCACGCCCTTTAGGACAGCGCCCGGGTCTTGTGCTCCTCCCGATCCCAGACTTTGCATGGCTGCCTGGGGCACCTGTAAAGGTTGATGGGACAGTGAAGACAACAGTCAACGTCCCTGCGGGCGTCTCTGTCTCAGACTTCCAACCTTCAGGAAGCTCTTGGCATGATCAGCCTGATTCCTGAGGTTTTAGGTCTTAGGATTAAAATCACGGTCATTCATCACACACTAAGTGGTCGTGGTTCCTATGTCATGACCTAAGTGGCAGGAGAAAGCTTGGGTGGCAGTTCAGATAGACAGCTGTACTTGGGGCACCTGGGGTGCCAGGACCTTACAGAAGGCATCGTAGCGACTCCCCCCAGGGCACCAAATAGCAGTTGGTACTCAGCAGAGTGGCTGAGATACCAGGCACCCCCTGCTGGGACACCTGCCTTTCTCTAAGAGGACAGCAGAGATGCCCTCACCACTCTCCACTCTCCATGGCACCAGATCTGAAGGTGTAGGGGGAAGCTCCAGCAACTCCCCAGTCTAATGGGGGTCCTACCGCATCACTAAGGGACTCTTTGCTCAATGTCAGGCATGGGCAAGTCACTCGTTCAACACGGTCCTAACACCTATCGCGTGCTGGGCACTTTGGAAGAGGAAAAGGTGACTGCGGGCCTGGCTCCAGCTTTCGGAAGCTCCCGGCTGTGGGGCGGATGGTATGCAAACAGTGCTGTGACAAACGCTCTAGGACACTGGGGGCCCTGCCAGCTCATCCTCCTTCACAATGAGAGCTGGGGGCGTTGGGAGGGAATGGAGCGGAGGGAATGGAGGGGAGGGACTGGGCGGCCAAGCCTGGGGCCCTGGACACCCTTGGGAACTCCACCGCCCCCAGGCACATAAGGGGTGGCCGGTAGACCTCTGGTCACCTTGGGGACGCTCTGACACCCTCTGGACCCAAGGAGCTGCACTCAACTCCCTTTCACCTCATAACTCTGTGTATCAGCCAGGGCAGCAGGATGGTTTCACTTCTTGGTTGAGTTGCCAGATTTGCAGCTGGCCCAGCAGCTTCCCCCACTGCCCTCCTGGCTCCGCCCGGCCAGGGGGACGGGGTTTGCAGCTCACTGAGAGTGCCCCTCCTCCCGCTGCTCCAAGGCAGCAGCTGCCTGCTAATGACTAAACCAGGCCAGCAGGCTGTTTGTCTCTGCTGTCAGGGATGTTTCCGGATGGGCTTTGTTTTGGCTTCTGTTTTTCTCTGTTAACAGAGAAAGAGATGGCTTCAACGTCATGGGGTTTTCCCAGCAATTAGTCTCAGAGCAAACATGCAGCAAACCGGGATTTAACGAGTTCCTTCCCACCCCTCCTCCACCTCCAAGTGACCACTTGGTCAGCTGCCAGCCACGGTTAGAGCTGGACATGGTCCCCATTCCTTCCTCCATCCCATCTGTAGAGGAGGGAGGCCTTGAGGACAGGGAACTGGGTTGGCCAAGACCAGGTCAAGTTGACTCACCACTGGCCTCGAACCCACAAAGTCTTGCCCTCACCTAGTAATGCCCCACTCCCCACCCGTGAGAAAACAGGGGGACAGCATCCTGGGCCAGGCCGCTCTCCCCAACTGTCCCTCAGCTGCCAAGGAGGCTGGGTCCAGAAAACAACTTGAATCCTCTAGAAACTCTCCATTTCCATCCAAGTGACTTTCAGTCCAGCCCTGCCGAGGCCCCTGCAGCCCACTCAGCACCTTTGTGCAAACTGGGGAAAGGTGACCCGGCTGGTTACAACCCTGCAGGTACAGAGCTTGGCAAAGGAAAACACCCCTGCTTCGCCCGGTCCCAGGGGTTCTCTATTCCCTTCAACCGCTCCCCACCTTCAAGCAAGAAAAAGAAAACCAGACGCTGCTAACGTGGAAACATCCCCAAAGGAATGGAAAACGGATGCTTTTCCAAGGACAAAACCTTGCTTCCTTCTTCCTGCTTCAGTTTCCTTCAATCCAAAGCCTTCCAAGCCTCACGTACAGCCCTCATAACTCCACCTCGCCCGGGCCCAGCCGGCAGCAGGGTAAGGGTGGGGCCTGGCCCTCTGGGACAGGTATCAGAACCGTGAGGCCAGAACCCAGGGCAATCGCTCTCTGCTTGAGCACAGTGGGGCATGGAGGACAGCGGGGTTTCCCACACACCTTCAGCCCTGCCCTCTTGTTGTGGTTCCCAGTTCCTTCCAAGTCTGAAGCCCCCTTAGGAGGAAGTAAGCTGTTACCTGTGGGACGGCACCCACGATGCATGGTGACGGAGGGGCTCAGGCTGGACCAGGGAAGGCTGGCGAGGACCGCCCTAAAGTCCCGTCGGCCAGAGCCCACCCACACTTGGTTCTGAGCACCAAGACCCCTGCGCTGTCTCCTCCTGGGCTCTCAAATTTAACCCAACCGAACCAGGCTCCCCATGAGCCTGTGCCTCCCAATCGCAGGCATCACGACCATCCATGCGGTTGTTCGGTCGAGAAACATGTAGTCATTCTGTCTCTCCCATCCTGGCCACGAATTTTTCATCCAGTACTGCGGTCTGTCTGTAACACATATCCAGGATCTATCCACTGCCAGCACTTTGGCACCATCCTCATCCCCTCTTGCCTGGTTTCCATTTTTGTTCCCTTTAATCCATCCTCCACATCAGCCACAAGGATCGTTTTTAAAAGAAGGAAGTTGGAACTTGTCACTTCACTGCCTAAAGGCTTCCAAAGGCTCCCAGTCCACTGAGACTAGAACAAAAAGAGAACCCCAGCAGCCCTGCAGTCCCTGGGCCCCGCCTGGTCCTCCCAGCTTCATCTGCCTCCACTTCCTCTCACCCTCTCTGCAGACATTTAAGGACCAGAAAGAGTCATTTAAGGATCCTTTAAGGTCTCCTTTCAGGTCTTTAAATGAGTCAAGCTCTAGGCCACCACCCACTGTCCTGCCACCCCTCACACAGGCCTTCTGGGACCACCCAGCCAGAAAAGGCATCACCTTTCAGGCCTTCCACCACACCCCACTCTTCCTGCAAGCTCTGACTCATCGGTTCCTTGTTTTCCTGACTCCCTCAGGGGCTACACCTCCACGAGAAGGGGACCACATATGTACCTTTGCTGCTTGCACTGGGGCTGGTCCATCATGGGCCCATCATTTGCTAACCCAACAAGCAAATCACTTTACCGTGAAGTAAAGACAAAGAGAACTTCACGCCGGCCGTGGCCCCCACACCTGCCCCGTCCAGTCTAGACTTGGAACTGGGACGCCCTGTGTAGTGGTGCAGATCAGGCAGTACCAACTGCAGGGGCCATGCTGACTGCAGACTATGGGCATGGTGGCCCTGTTGTGCAGCACCCAGCCCCAGGGGCTACAGGGGACAGCCCTGCCTGGAAGGTTCCATGGACATATCTGCGGACATGGTACCTGGAACCGTGCTAAGCAAGGGAAGAAGGAAGGAACCCCAAACTCCTTCCAGATCATGGAGCAAGAGGTGACAAGAGAATGCCATCACCACGTGGCTCTGGCTTAGGCTATACAGGCAGCCCCGGGCCTGCAAGGCTGAGTGGACGCAGCTTGGCCTCAGCCTCAGCAGGAAGGGGGATGCACAGCAACAGCCCTAACGAGCTTCCCAGCAGGGCAGGAAGGCTCGGGTGGCTGCTTCCTTTGTGTGGCAGCCTCTGGGGGAGCTAAGGAGGTTTAGGAGGATGTGCTTGTTTTTTTTTGGCGGTGCCCGAAGCAGCTGAGATTGACGTTCTAGTGCTTGCTGTGGACTGACCCACCCTGAGTCAGTCTCCCCAGTGCAGGACCAGAGCTAGGGGCCTTCTCCAGGGCAGCGTGCCCAAGAGAACCACACATAAAAACAAAGCCTGAAGCATAATGATGGTGCCACTGTTTACATGCAGAGGGAGTCTGTGCTTTCAAAAGCCTTTACCCAATTGTCCCTTTAAATAGCCAAGCCCTTTCATCCCCTTGCACATTTCATTTATACAAGCTCAGTCTGCAAGCAACTTTTTAAGGAAGGTGCTGGATTGGGGCAAGGGGGCTACCTCTGGAAGGATGCCCAAACACCCAGGAGTGAGGCTGCCTGCTAAGAGTCTCTCAACAGACCCATTTCTTAGCACTTAGTAATTGCTCAATAAAACACAGCCATCATTAGTAGTATGATAAATAATAATTAATGAAATTTTACACCTCCAAACCTGGGTGGGTGTCACTGCTCCTGCCTTGGGCATGTCCAGCCCGTCTGTCTGCTGACCACCTCCCTTCTGAGAGACGAGGGTGACTAGATTCTTGGCCGGGGGCCACAGCACAGCCCACCCTGGCATCTACACCCAAGCAGACAGTAAAACGTGGGGAATCCCTTGAGTGATGGTGTTACCTCTGTGAGGCTCAGGGGCGGTCACTTCCACTTCAGTGTACTCCACGTCCAAGGTCAGAGGCTCTGCTCGAAAGAACCACAGCAGCCTGCGGTTAGACAGAGTCTCCTTGGGGGGGGCGGTCTCAGACCACAGTAGAGGTTTCTATTCAAGTGATCGAAGAAGTCTGTATTTTAACAGGGAAGCTGGATGCAGGCTTAACTCTATTCTAAGTGGGCGAGAAAACTCAGGCTGGGAGAGGTAATGAGGAGGCCTGCACTCCGGGATGTGGAAGGACCCTCCGGCTCAGGTCCCGTTGTTACCACAATTTGAGGACTTGTAAAGCTCATTAGATACAGAAAACAGCCGGCATCGGCCACGGCAGTTAACTATAGAAGCCCTCTCCATGGCCACAGGCACAGAACGCTTTCTCCAAGATGGAAAGGATCTCAGGAAATGGAGAATGGGGTCCCCAGCCTCAAACTGCTTTGAGAGTATGAGGCATATGCATAGGAAATCAAGTTACACCCAGAATGGAACTTCCTGATTCAGAATGGGCTACTAAATAAGTCAGGAGGATCTCCCATCTCTTGGCTAGTAGAGGCACAGGTGTTTTTTAATATAGCATTACTGCAAATCATCATGTTGTTTACTTTAAACTTACACAATGTTATATGTCAAGTATATCTCAATAAAGCTGGCAAAGAAAGTGTTAAGAGGCTGGGGTGGGAAGAAGTGCGCACGGTACTTTAAAGGTAGTGGAAGTGTTCTTTTTTTTTTTAAAGGATGGTGGGTATGCAGTTATTTATTGAATTGCTATTGTTTATATTTTATACATAACTTATAAATATTATTTTGTATCTACTAAATGTTTAATAAAAAAGAAAAATACACTATAAAAAATTAGAAAAAACAAAAAAATGAAAAATACACTATAAAAAATAAAATAAAATAGCACTGCTGCTTATTTTTAAGACAAGTAACAAGAGACACTAGACAGCATCTTTGGAGAAAGCAATAGCCATCTCCATTTAAGAGAGATGAGGAAATATCCACAGGTCTTAACAGCTTTTGTTCTTTTCCTAGGTGTCTTTTATATAAAAGCAAAGGTTTCTCATTTTTAAAAAGTTAGATAGATAATTACCTTTATTTTCATTTAATGGCTTCATTGCATGGTTTCCAACATCTTCATTGTAACCTAGTTGAAAAATAACAGGATGAGTGACAATGGAATTCCTAGTTTTCTATATAAATTTTAGAAAACTCAGTGTCACTAACAAAAGGAGACAAGCCCAAATTCTTCAGTGTAGTTGGCAATCAGCAGTGTATCTGGGGTCCGAATACCCACCTGGTGGCCCTGGGCCCCATCCAACCCACTGCCTGGTCTCTTTCTAAAACTGGTATGATGCCCACCATCGCATGGGAGGGACACGGCTATTTATGAGTTGTTCAAAATTCAGAATTGTTCACTAGAAGCAAGCTCAGAAGAAATTAAGCTTAATTCTAGAAGGGGCGAGCCAGTGACCACAAACATGAAGGATACTAGTGGACCAGTATCCTTCAGCTGGAGAATTGGATCCATGAGAACATGGTTTAAAGATATTGCAATATCTCCAGGCTGACACCTGGACAGGAGCAAAAATTTGTTGATCTTTTTTATCAAGTTGTTCTTTATTAAAAAGAATTCTCACAAGTGTTACAAATGCTACTCCTGAAGAACACATGGTTTTCCATTCCATTCCATTACGTATTTACAAATTACTATTGTGATTACTAACATACATTTATAAACTGAAATAATCCATGCAGAGAAAATATAATAAGAATTGGAGTATTTCTTGCACTTTGGAAATTTGGGAGGACATTCTATTTTAATATAAGTCTTTATCAGCATTTAATTTAGAATATCATATCTTTGTTCTTATGTATAAATACAAATTACCAACAGAACCCACTTTATACCACAAAGAGGTATTTTCTCTATAGCACTGGATTACTTTTTGCTAAATATTCACCAAACTTTTCCAAATGTAGTTTCTTCAATGACATATTTGCTCTTTTCTCTTTATTGGCACATTACTCTTATTACGACAAATGTTTTATTTTACTTTTTAAAAAGTTTATGATTCAGTACTATAGGAATTGCTCATTTCTCAAAAGATTTCTCAGGAATGCCCTGTAAAAGGTGTATTCTAAAAAGTTTTTATTTTGTGCGATGCTGTTACAGAATTAGAAAAGAACATCAGGGGACTTCCCTGGTGGCACAGTGGTTAGGAATCCGCCTGCCAATGCAGAGGACACAGGTTCGAGCCCTGGTCCGGGAAGATCCCACATGTTGTGGAGTAACTAAGCCCGTGTGCCACAACTACTGAGACTGTGTTCAAGAGGCTGCAAGTCACAACTACTGAGCCCGCGTGCCACAACTACTGAAGCCCGCGTGCCTAGAGCCCATGCTCCGCAAAAAGAGAAGCCACCGCAGTGAGAAGCCCGCGCACCACAATGAAGAGTAGCCCCCGCTCGCCACAACTAGAGAAAGCCCGTGCACAGTAACAAAGACCCAATGCAGACAAAAATAAATCATAAATAAATAAATTTAAAAAAAAAAAGAACAGAACATCAGTGTTTAATTCCCAAAACTGTCTGGGACAGAACTTTTTGTGTGATGTAATCATGGCCCCCTCTGGGAAACAGACAACACCCCTGCTAAAAGGTGTGAACAATTTTCTCACAGACCTAATGGGATTAAGAACACCTGGGATTGGCTCCCCACCCTATTGATCTCTCAAGCTGTGATAAACCTCACAACCAGGTATTCCTTTATTGCACCACTCTTTTTTTTTTTTTTTTAATGCCTCTACCAACAGTGAGGTCTTTAAATTGGTTTCCCGCTGGGGCAAGTTTGAAATGAGACTGCCTTGTGTTTGCAATAAATAATTCCACCTGAGAAGATGTTTTACCAATGCCTTCATTTGATAGCTGGTCTCTCTCTTACAAATGAAGAATGATTTCACTTGCACAGCGTCCAGTGTGTGAAGAGAACCCACGTGGGTGTCCACAGCATTATAATTATTCTCCACCTTTCATTCCTTGGGATATTTAGAAGGTGGTGAAATTAGAGCACAATGGTCTGCCTTTCTTCTTAAGCTTTTGTTTTGCTTGTTAGCTCACCACCCAATGACTGATTAGATTAAGTGGCCCAGCTTGAAGCCAGAGTTTCCCTTCCAACCTCACCCCACCGCCCATAGATTCTGCTTCTCAGAGGGACAGGAGAGTGTAGAGCAAGTTGGGAAAAACTCTTAACAACTGTACAAAACCATGACGGTACCATAATGTCTGTTGGCTTCAGTGCTGGGATCTGACAACGTCTTCTCATTGTTGGAGTTCAGAAGTGGTGCTGCTGGCCTTAAATTGAAATTTAAAAAGGAAAAAGAAATAACATTTTTTTGGCTCTAACTCCAAACCAACAAAATAATCAAGGAAAGAGCATGAGAAAACCAGGAAGAGTTTTCTGAAGTGAAGAAAGTTTTACTCTCATTTGGAACTAATGCTTTCTTCAGCTCTATGATTATTTGACAAAAACCTTTTTGCTGTTGAAATAAGTGTCCGGGCCAAAGGGCGCACAAACATGAGGAGTCCTTTATGAGGTGAATCCCGTGTCTGGAGGGGATTCCTCAACCTGTGCTATTGTTTCTTTCAGGAACAGAACGATAGTTTCCATGCTTTGGGATTTTAGATCTCAAGAACAGTAAAAATAGTACAACCATTTTTAAGGCAACTCTATTTTGCCAAGTAAGTAAAAAATTTTTAAATTCCATCTACCATTATAATTTCATAAGGAAAAGTGTAGACAGGACATGACCTCAGAATAAAGCCATTCCTTCCCATGAAGGACAGTTGGCAATCTTCCACTGAGACACAGACACACCCGCATACACACACACACACACACACCCCTACACCGCTCACGCCCAAGGTCCTAATTTTTCTGAGTTTGCCAAGAACCACTGAAAACTTCCTAATGACAGGAATCTCTCCAGACAAGTCTATCCACACCCATAGGACAGCCACCCCTCTTCCAAGTACACTGACCTGGACATCTCCACCGGCATCTGCTTGGCTTTGAAAGACAAAGAAAAGAACCAAAGTCAGTATAAAGAACGCATAACCATATCAGACAGGAACACTCATTTCAACCATATTTGACTTGTTTGAAGATTGAAAACCCATAAAAAGAGAGAACAGAAAGCCAAATATATTTGCACTTTTTAAAAAAGGAAAATAAACGAAGCAGGTCTTCTCTTGGTCTTATACCAAGAGATTTCACATCATGTTCCCTGAAATTTGACATTTCGACTGTTTTAGCCAGAAGCAACTTCCCTTCATGGAATGTGACGGAGAGGAAGACAACAGCACAGGAACCAGATGAGCCAGATAAACGGGCAACTATCTCTTTGCTTCAAGACCATCTCCAAAAGTAAAGGCTTAATCAATCCCCAGGCTTTTAATTCCAAACTGGCCTGAGGCCAAGGCCAGACTCAGCCTTAGGACTGTTTTCCCAGGGGGGCTGCCCCTTTCCTGCTTTAGGAAAAAGCCCTCCTCATCCCATCTGTCTCCTTCCATCCCAGGCAGCAGCACCAACAGGGATAAGCAACCCGCCTTATCCCCAAAAAATTTTTGCAGACTTTACCGTCGCTGTGCCCTTTTGCTTGCATCTTGCTTAACTGACTCTGATTCCTGAGTGTCCATGAGTAATACTGGCTTCCCTCCACACATGGATAACCCCGAGCACAGGGTAGAAATCGTGGCACAACCAGAAGATTAACTGGGAGGCATTCAGCGTGTGTGGGTGTCTCCACTCATGCCCAACTCTACCAACTGTAGGACTAGATGTCGCCAAATCCACACGAAGTGCTGCTTCTGACCACATGTAGATGCAACTTCCCCCCAAATTCATCTTTTCTGGGGAGCCCAACGAAGAAAGCAATTGCTTTCACTTTTGCCTAGCTAAATCCAGGGGCAGTAAAACCTCCACACCCACCAAAGCCAAAATCTTTGGTTATCGAGGTGACACCCCAGGAGGAAAACGGCTATCGTCAGGCACATGTCCTCGACTCTCACTGGAGCGGAGCGCTAGCCTCCCGTGAGGCTGGAACCCCTCACATCCGTGACGGGTTCCCTGGCAGGGCAGCCTGTCAGAATGGAATGAAAGGACTGGGCTCACCCTTGGCTTTCTTCAGAAAATAGCATCTGGCCCCAAGTATCAAGGTGGTAATGATCACTCCAATGACAACCACTGCGATAAGTCCTTTCTTCCAGGGGGCAAGATAGACTGGAAGTGCAAAAAATTTTAAATGTATCAGTTTTTCCTCTGCCAGCAAGAAATAGTATCAGCCCTAAGCAGCAAAAAGACTGATTTTTATATCCTTGTAACTGATGTCTTTCACTGAGCATGCACCTCTGAGGGACTCTGTGTTCATAGGAGGGGCAGAAATAGTGGTTTCTGCTATAAAACGAGTCAGTGATGGTCTGAAAGGACCATAGGACTGAAGGAGACTCTTCTTAGGGTGTCTGTTCACCCTTCCTCGTTCTCCATAAATCACCCTCTGCCCACATAGGTGGGCTCCTCTAAAACCATGTCTGTTCTGCATGACCCACTCCTCTTGACCACAGGTGGTCCATGGGCGCACATTTGACCCAAGCTGGTGTCTCTCCACCAAGAATTTGTAATTAGGACTGTGTGAAATACTTCTAGTTCCTTATAGTAATCAATTCCTCTTTTATACTTAATTTGAGTGGATTTTTATTACCTGAAACCAAAGAGCCTGGCGAATGTGTCGGTCCCTTAACCCTCAGTAAAATGCACCAAACTCCCACCCACTTCCCCTGACAAGTGCTTTTCTAGCCTTGCCCTTGGAGCTCAAATGACATTTTGCCGTTGAGACCTCGACTCACCTCTGACTGTCAGGGTGTTGCTTTGGAGGACATTTTTGGAGAGACTGGCTCTGTTGGAGGCCGTGCAGTAATACTGTCCCTCCTGCTCCTTGCTAGCCTTTGGCTTGTGCCAAATGGCCTGGGTGTCATTCAAGGTGACTTGGTAGAAGGGTTTGCCCTCCTTTTCTTTGTAAAACTTGTATGTGATGGGACTAGATCCTTCATTCACGGAGCATCGAAGCACAATGGGCTTCCCAGACTCCACCTCCTCATTCAACAGGACAGAGAGCTTGACTTCATCCACCGGGGCTGGAAAGCAGGAAAGGGATTAGCATTGAGAAGAGAAGTGGGGAAGAGGAAGAACATGATACGGCCACTGGTCAAGACCAGCTATCTGTGACTGTGACTCAGACTTGGACTTTGCCTTTTATTCAAGTCACTTGTGTTATCCCACGTTCTTTTTTTTTTTCTTTTTTTTGCGGTACACGGGCCTCTCACTGTTGTGGCCTCTCCCGTTGTGGAGCACAGGCTCCGGATGCGCAGGCTCAGCGGCCATGGCTCACGGGCCCAGCCGCTCCGCAGCATGTGGGATCTTCCCAGACTGGGGCACGAACCCGCATCCCCTGCATCGGCAGGTGGACTCTCAACCACTGCACCACCAGGGAAGCCCAATCCCACGTTCTTCACAGTTCCTCCCCCGATTAGCCCAGAAGGGCACCAATGGACACCTCCTGCCCTCACATACTGATGAGACACAGGATGCTAGGGACACCTCCCTTCACTTACCACCTCAAGTATTACTGACCACTTAGCTCAACTACACGATTAACTTATGTGTTCTACTAGGGTCTGTTCTGGGTGAGTTTGTGTGTGAGACTGTGTGTAAGTGTGGGAGAGTGCATGTGTGTGTCTGTGTCTGTATGTGACTTCTCTCCCTCTGCTTACAAAGATGCATGGCACCTCCAGATCTTACGAGCAAATAACCTTGATGCACTGCCTTCTCGAGCTCGTCCTGTTTCTCTCCTCCTTTGAATGATCTAAACCAATTGCCTTCATGTCCTCATTTCCCACTTTCTTGTTAGCCTGGAAACCTGACTTCTATCCCTCTGCTTCTGAAACTGCTCTGTATCTCTGGTTTTGAAGAAACTCACAGATGACCTGACCCCTGACTAACTCATCCCTGAGTTCCCTGCAGGTCCAATCCATGGTAGATGTTCCTTCCGTCTTCCCATCCTTGGCCTCCCTACAGCTCTCACCTGTCACCCAGCCCTTCCTTTGGAACTCAGCTTTCCCTGGGCTTCTGTGAAGCCTCACACTCTGATTCTCTTACCTCCTCGCCTGCCACTACCTCTTTATTTACCATTTTTTCTTCCGTTTGTCCCTTAAATGTGGACTTTCTGCAAAATTCAGCCCTCAGTTTGCTGTCTCCATTCTCGTCTTTGGTGATTTCATCTACATTATAGCTTCTATTTGCGAATTTAACACATAAACTTATGGCATTTAATGCCTAGATATATAGCTCTAGTCCAGGTTACTCCCCTGAATTCCAAGTCTTGACTTTTACCTGCACATTTCCACTGAGAAGCCCTGCCAGCCTGTCATTCCCAGCAGATCCAAGAAGAACTCATCTTGCTCCTATAGACAGACCCTTTCACTCCATGTTCAACCATTAAAATTCTGATGCTAAACTGTCTTCCCAAGTATGTTCCTGCTAGTGTCAGAATGAACCAATCGGCAGACCGGCATCTGATTTATGAATCACCCTCTTGTGAGCACAGGGCGTGGCCAAGACCATGGAGCTGCTGATCCACCGAGAGGGAGCACCAGGCCTGGGATGGGATGGTGGGGGTCAAGCACAAGGGCAGACTCCTGGAGGGTGCAGCCTGACCTGACAGCCTGTCTTCTTGTGAAGCACAAGGGGGTGGTGGCAGGCCAGGCTCAGGAGCCAGACTGCCTGGCCTCAGTTCCGGACCTTACTGCCCACCAGCTGTTTATCTTAAGCCCTAGTTGCCTCATCGTAAAATAAGGATGATATTAACATGGGGCTTACATGGCTATTGTTAAGTATGAATGGGAATAATTTACTAACAAACTTCACACGGGGTTGGACATGTGGTCAGAGCTCAGTAAATATTAGCCACTAATACTGACTCACTTCAAACCAAGAGTTTCACACGGGCTTCTACGTTAGCTTCTTAAGGTATTGTAAGGTCTGAAGTCTCCGCTCCTTCTAACTGACGGGACCAGCAGGTTAATCTTCCCAAGACCCCATTCTCAGCATGCCCTCCTTCTCTCTTCTGGCTCCTCACTGCACACAGGACAAATCCCCAGTGCCTAAGGCTGGCAGCTGATGCCTTTCACAGTTAGGCTCAGTTACTCTACCCGTTTATATCCAACGACTCTCCATTCCCAATCTTTCTTTCCAGGCATCTGACTTACCCACAGCCTTTAGAGCTGCTCCCTGGAGCCTTTTGATCACCTATTTGACTAGGCTGGGGACCATCTCTAGCCCTCTCTGCCCACCCACTGTTGAACCCTGGCTCCTGACCCAGCTCTTCCCACTCAAGCTAGATGATATCTTTCATGCCTTAAATTCCTATCACCATCATTGTAAGGAGAGTTCGTGTGACAATTAAACATGGGTTGCCTGGTAACATTTGTTTCTATATTTCTTTGCACTGTTATTCAAATATATTAAAATGTTTCTTCACTATTTAATCAGGAGATCCTGTGTTTATATCATTGTTTATATCCTGTCATTATATCATTGAAAACAAAGAATATGTCTTCTTTTTTTGTATGCCCTATGGCATGAGAGGCTTAATATATATTGACGTTAATTTGAAAAGTATTGTTTCTCTTAGGCTATACATTAATAGTAGGAGGAATCAGGGAGTTCCCTAGTGGCCTAGTAGTTAGGGTTCCGGGCTTTCACTGCAGAGGGCATGGGTTCAATCCCTGGTCGGGGAACTGAGATCCCGCAAGCCGCACGGCATGCCCCACCCCACCCCCCAAAAAATAGTAGGAGAAACTATTGTCCAACTCAAGATGTTCACATGGCATGTGTAGACAAGCAGTTATTAAACAAAAAGGAGGAGGATGAAGAGGAAGCCTTTTTAAGCTTTTTACAACAAGATGCAGAACGTCTCAGAGATGCAAGTAATGGGCACTCCTAAGGCCTCTGGAAAGGTACAAGACAGAGGCTTGAGGAAAACTATCCATCTCAGGACAATGGTATATTTCTCTTGAGTATGAGAGTCCTAGTGACTGCTAGTCTGAAGCTCTGACTGCTGTGGGTTCCACACATAACAGAATTTGCCCCGCCGAGGGTCCATGGTAGAGAAGAGCTCTGGTCTACAATTCTCAGAGAAGACTGTCAGTTCATCTAAACATGAGCAAATGCTAAGGGAGCCCCAAAGCACAACTTTTGTGCTTCCTCAACTTGGGACACTTTACGCTTATAATTTCAGCAGTTCACTTGAAAGGTTCTGAAAAAGGATGACACTGGCCACACTGATAACCCCCAGATATTTTCCGGCTCCATTTACTCGGGCCTTGGTCTGCTTTGCCACATGTCATGTTCATGGACTTTGCACAAGTACCACCCACTTCTCTTGTCCACCCCAAACCTTTGAAAATGTGAACTAAAGCCCCAGTCCCACATGGATTCTTCTTCCCACATGACTTACCTATCACCTTGACCTGCAGAAGTTCGCTGACCAGTTTGGTATGGGAATGGCAATTATCTGCGATGCAACGGTATTCTACATCTTTCGTTGGGTTATCTTTGAATATTGCGGGCTCATTGGAGCCCATGGTCTGACTCGCCAAAGTCTTACTTGCTTTTGAAAGCTGATAAAAAATGGGTGAGGTTCCGTTTATGGATTGACAACTGACTTCTATGGTCTGTCCTTTTACCACCTCAGACCTGGAGTCATGAAAAATACTGGGCTTGGAAAGCATTTCTAGAACGACAGAGAGAGAGAAACAATCTGAAGCAAAACATCCAGCCTAAGGGATTCCTTCTCCAAACTCTGGGCTTGGCTTTCTCTGTCATTACTCGAATTTAAAATGCCTGCCTGCCTTATCTACCTTTGGAGAACTCCTTTAAGATTCTTGAGGAGGGAGAGGGAAAGAGAATAATATAAACAAAAAAGGATGACACAAATTCAGGAAGAACATTACATCCCCCTAAATATATGCATATATTTTCACATATCTTATGTGCACATACACACACATTCATATCTTTTTTTTGTATTGAGAAAAGACACAAGAAAAATATTAAAAAATACAAGTACCCAAACAGAATATATTTTAAAACAAATTCTCAGTGCCTCAGCCTCTCCTGATAGTAAATTTCATGCCTCAGAAACAAGAATTATACTAGGTTATTATTTTAAAATTAGCTTATTTATAAAGCTAATAAAATGAAACGACCTCCTCCCAAGAACTACAACAACAAAAAGAATTACAATGGAATGACCCACATTTGTCTCTTACATTATTTCCTTGTGAGGTAGATGACTGCTAAAATCCTGCTTCGGCTGAGACTAAAATCTTGGCTGGATTTAAACTGAAGGCTAAACTGAAGGATCATGACTGAGTAAGAACAGTGACAGTGACAGCTTGCCTGGTGTTCCACATCCATTTAGAACCCCGCTACTCAAGGTGTGGTCCAGGGCCCAGCAGCACCAGCATCCCCAGGGCACTGGTGAGAGATACAAAACTTGGCCCCGTCCTGACCTGTGCTGTCACCGGTTTTGCATGCACATTCAAGTCTAAGAAGCCCGGCTCTGGGTGGTCCAAGTACCTACTTCTGCCCACTGGGAGTCCTAGCCCTTCGGGTGAGCCAGGATAGGGATCCAAAACTGGAACTTAGATCTTAAAGTTTAGTGTCGACTAGGCAGTGTTTCCTCCCTGACCCTTTGGGTGGCTGCCTGTTCAAGCAGCAGAATCTTGCCGATGCAGAGGCCACACCATCAGCATAAAGCCACAACAAAGCCATGAACGTGACTTTTGCCAACAACATTTTCCTTGATGTCTCTCTCCTGTACTCTGAGCAGAAATACCCACTTGCTGCTGTTTGGTCTCTCGTTTCCACTCCTCCCTCTTTCCCCCGAGTTCTTACCCCGCCTCAGTCTGAACCGCTTTCAGAACAGAGAGGGTGGCGCCTGGCAAAAAATTCCCTTTCTCCCATTCAGTCCCAAACCCTCAGAGCCAGCGAGGACGTACTCACCACACACAGCTATCTGGACCGCGTTGCTACTCTTGACCACCTTGCCAATGCCCGCGATGCAGGTGTATGTCCCACTGTCCCACTCTGAGGCTATCTTAGTGAAATTTTGAGTCTGCGACACAACCATGTCTCCCTTCTGGATGGTGAAGTTGGCTGGAGGTGCTCCTGGGATGGAGCACCACAGGTTCAGGCCTTCCCCCTGATCCAGACGTGTGGCGGAAGATTCCAGCTTTGGCTTGGAAAACAGCTCTGAAAAAAAAACAGTGAGTGGGAATGGGGTGAGATGCTTCTGGATACCGGCCCGAAAACCCGTTTATGGAGAGGCCTTCGGCCCAGCTGATTTTGACAGAACCATTTCCCAACTTCCTACACAAAGTTTTCCTTTGCTTCTCATGTATCTGATGATCACACAATTGAAGAGCCAGGGTTCATTTTTCACCTGGGATTCCAATGGCAGGTTTGCCTCCCTCGTTAATCCAATTTATTTCACAGACATGGATTAGAAAAATTTTGCAACTTGTAATGCAGCAAGTAATGACTCAGACATTCACTCATTTATTCATCCACTCACTCATTTCATTCCCCAGGTATTTATTTCAGGCCATCTCTGTGCTTGGCATAGGAGAGACAGCAATGAAAAAGAAACAGTCCTTGACTCCAAAGTTCTTAAGCCTAGCGGGTGATTCAGATAGTGTTTGCAGTAGTAGCCCCTGCTCTCTGCAACTAGAGAAAAGCCCGTGCACAGCAACGAAGACCCAATGCAGCCAAAAATAAATAATAAATACATAAATTTATTTAAAAATAAAGAAATAAAAATAAAAACATGTAAACAAAAATGCAAAAAATATAAAACAGCTTGCTAGGGTGGGTGCACAGTGGTTTAGAATTAGGAATACAATGTTGTCAGGGAATGTCTGTTTGTAAAGGGGGTAACGTAAACAGACCAGCTGGACCATCATAGGGGTTAACAAGGATGGGTCTTTTGTTCACTCACTGAACAAATATTTACTGAGTTCCTACAATGTGCCAGGCTCTGTGCTAAGTATCAATGTTGTCAGATGAATAGAGCCACAGACCTGGTCTTTCAAGAGCTCACCCAGGGAGGTGGAGAAGGATGCTAAATCTTTATAGCGACGGTTGACGTGAAGACAGGAGAAGAGTGTGATGGGGACTGAGGTGTGACCATGGGACTCTGCCTGGGGGAGCCTAGAGGGAGATGTGAGGCTTGGTCTTTAAGGACAACAGAGGTTTTCCAGTGGCTAAGGGGAAAAGATGTTCCAGGCAGAGCGGGATGGGATGTTTGGAAGCGGGTGGTCAAGGTGAAGGCAGCTAAGCCCCTGAATAATGATGTCGAATAGGTGCTTCTCCTACAGGTTGGCTGAAGGATGAATGGGAGCAGAGATGCTTGGGGAACCCCTGCAACCATCCTGGTGTGAGGGCCAGAGTTAGGGTGTGATTGTAGAGACAAGATGACAGGGCAGAGTTGAGAGTCCTGGCAGCACTTGGTGGCAGATTGGGTCTGAAAAGGTGGACAGTGAGGGGTGAAGGAAACCCACTTTCAATCCAAAGACAAATTACTAATTCAATGATTTTTTTGTTCACAAAATTATTGTGATTCTCCAACATCACTATATATAGCCACTTACAGTGAGGCTTGATAGCAACAGAGGAGTGGAAAACCAGATGCGTAAGTGGGCCTGGAGCCATGTCCAACGGCTTGCAGCACTTGAACGTGGGGGTGTTGCCTGCCAGCCCTGGCATGGCTCCGGCAGCTCTACGTGGAACAGGACCACAGAGCACCAGGCTGAGGGGATGGGAAAGGCGAGCCGAGTCTAACACTCTGCTTTCTTGGGCCAGGGAGACTCATCTCCTGGTTGACTTGTATACCCCGCATGACTTGGACTTCTGGATGTGGGGTATCAGCTACAACAATAGTATCTTATGGTCCAAAGATGCTTTATGTTTCCCTCAAGTAGGCTGGCCTGAGGGGTCGGGGTGCTGCTCTAACTGGTGAAACGGCCCATGTGTTTGTCACGTGGTCCCTGCAGCTCCCACAGCAGTACCCCATCCCTTTAATGTAGTTGTTCATTGCATTGCATTCTCATGATCTATTTATGTCTGTGAATTCTTCAAAGGCAAAGCTTGGCCTTAGGCAGCTCCCTATCCCCCAAAAGTTGCCCAGCATACAGAAGGTGCTCAATATATGTTGAACTGAATACTGTTGTCTAATGAGATAATTATATTTTATCAGTGAAAAATATGTGCCATCAAAACATCTGTCATTCTCAATAATAAACTAAATTGCTAGCAGGGTCCAACACATGCCAATCACCTAGTTGGGTAGTTGGCAGCCTACCTATGATACTGGTGACTGTCACTGTGACTATACACTCTGTGCTTGACACAGAGGAGGCTTTCAGTAAACGAGTGAACAAATGATGAATGAATGAACACTTTCACTTGGGAACCAAGAAGTGCTGACTCTCTCTGTCTCTGGAACACTGTTATCCAATGCTCATCTGTTCATCCAACAAATAGGTATTGAATGCCTAGTATGTGCCAGGCACTGTTCTAGGTGTTAAGAATATAGCACTGGATAAAATAGATAATGTTCCTGCCCTCATCAGCTTACATTCTAGTGCCTGAATACATACAGTACACGGGAAGAGGCAGAGGCCACACGGCTTATGTGATCTTTGCTCCCCAACCAGGGATCAAACCTGGGCCCCAGCAGTGAAAGGGCCAAGTCCTAACCACTGGACCATCAGGGAATTCCCAAGGTAGAGTACTTTTGGAAAAGTAAAGCCAGGAAAAGGAGGAAGGAGTCCAACGGAACTTTTAGGTACATGGGTTTGGAACTCTAACAGGCCTGGGGGTGACCCTTGCTCTGCCACTTAGCAGCCCTCTAATTGCTGGGTGAGTGACCTAACCTCTCAGCTTCAGCTTCCACCTCCATAAAGCCAGAATCATAATTCTTACCTTATACTACAGTTGTGAGCTTGAAATGAAAATATATGTAAACCAGGCACACAGTATTCAACAAAGAGGAACTGGGACTAGTATTTTTGAGTTTAGTAATGCTTTCTCATTCCTGACCCTGTCATAGGACCTGCACATGGATACAGGGATCTAGCATAGTATTTGGCACAGAGGAAAGAAAAACGTGATGTAATAATAGAAACACCAGCTGACAAATATTTCACCGAGTGCTTACTCTATATGTGGCCCTTTATGGCAGGGTGATGTCATTTGGTCCTTGTAAGAGTCCTAGAGGGCTGTCATTATCCCCATCTCAGAGTTGTGGCAAGGAGAAGGTCAATAACGCACCCAAGGTCACAGAGGTACTGAGTGGCCGGGTTGGGATCTGATTCCACAACCTGCACCCTCAACCACCACAGTGAATGGCTTACTTGCTCGGTACTGACTTTTCCCCACCAGCACCATGGCCCTGCCTGAGCACATTCATTCAGACCAGCAGGAGCAAAAGGGTCAGCTCTCACTGTCCATCCTGGATTTCAGCACAGCAGCTTCTTGAGCCCGCCATATGCCGACACCCTCCAGCAGCAGCCCTACCTGTTATGTTGACCACGATGCTGCTGACCTTGGATATGCGGCTGGCTTCCACTTTGCACGTGTAGTTGCCGTTGTGCTCCACCATGGCCATCACTGAGTACACAGCCTCGTTGCCGTGCCTGCTGTGTGCTACAATCACCTTGTCCTTCTGGATTATGATTTCCGGAAATGACTGGGCCAGGTGCGTCACTTGAATGGTGCACTTGATGTGGAGATCATCCCCTTCTATGATCGTTCCCTTAGGGCTGATGTGGAACTTGGGATTAGAGAAGGATTCTACAAGAAGAGGACAAGCTGGTTGGATTCAGGTTCAAACCTGGGTGAGGGGGAAAGGCACTTCCTCCCCTTTTCTGTTCTTTTTCATACCAACCACAGTTTTTCCTTATTAATTAAAAAAATTCAACCTTTCCTCTCAAAAACCTTAGCCTAGGCTGCTTTGATGCTCCCTCCCCTCTCGCTCATTCTTGCATCTTCAGCCTTCTTCTTAACTTCAGTTCTCTAACTTTCTTGAGCTTCTCGAAGGCCAAACCATCTTCCCTAGATCTCATCTACAGAACTTTCTTCAAATGACCTCAGAAATAATCACAGCAGTGACTAACAGACTCTCCCCCTGCCCAACAAGGATTTCCTAGGTAATTATCACACCATTTCGTGGGCCTCTGGCATTTCAGCCTAGATATTCCATCGCTTTCCAAAGTGCAGCTTCGTGGAAATGCATATTTAAATAACCGTATGGCTCCCAAAGGTGATTTCTAATCTATTCTACCTCTTTTTTAAAAATACTGGTTGTGACAGACTAAATTGATTTCATGACTCATGCAGTTTGAAAAACACTGCTTTAATAAAATATGGGTCAGATATCAGGGTGTTGGATCTTCAGGAGATGGTGAGAGAAATAGGGCCAGGCCTTTGCTCCCACCAAAAAAACAGCAGTGCATAAGGGAGTATGTACACAGATTACAACTATGTAAAATGCAGATAAGAACATTAAAAAATGTCAAAAGTGAATTCAGAGTAATATAATACTTTAATATTCTTTTTTTTTACTGTAAAGTCATTTAAATTCACCATAAAAAGGTATAATTAAAAAAAAGTCTTTTCCTGAGTAAAAGTCAAAAAGAGAGAGCGTCTAACTAACTCCAGATGCACCAGAGATCTAAATGTGGAAGAAAAAAAAACATTAAAGCACAGAAACAGTAAAAGAAAACATAGGTGCATTTTTTCTTTAATAATCTTGGAGTGTGGAGGAACTTTAGGTGTGAATCACAGAACTGGATACCGTAAGGAAAAAAGATGCATAGTTTTGTTTTGTTTTTTTTTTTTTGGCTGTGCTGTGCAGCTTGTAGAATCTTAATTCCCAGACCAGGGATCGAACCTGGGCCTATGGCAGTGAAAGTGCTGAGTCCTAACCACTAGACAGCCAGGGAATTCCCAAAAGATGCATAAATTTGATTAACAAAGATTAAAAGCTTCTTCATGGAAATAAAAAATAGGACACATGACAAACTGAGTAAAATATTTGCATAGTACCTGACAAAGAGCACATTCCTTTAATTTATAAAGGGCTCAAACCAATCAACCAGAAGTGGTAAATATGGGCAAAGTGTGTATGAACAGGCAGTTTATGGGGGCGGACATGTAACAGACCAATAAACATAAAAAGCATACTCAACCTCACGGAAGACCAAAGAAATACAAATCACAGCAATGATATATCACTGCACCTCAATCAGATTGCCAAAGATAACAAAACATTGATGATATTCTGTGTTGGTGAGGATGTGGGAAAATGGAACACTTTTGATGGAAATGTTCATCCATTTGGAGGAGCACTTTGGCGATATCTTTCAATACTGAAAATGCACAAAACATCTGAATCCACAATTTGACCAATAAATAATAATAAAATACTCACGAAAGTACAGAAGGTATAAGTATGTATAGGTTATAAGTATAAGCAAGATTGTCTTAATAGCAAAAATGTGGGGAAATACCTAAATGTCCATCAATAGAAAACGAGGCAAATATATTAGGGCACAGGATTCCAAGTTGCCACTAAAATGATAAAGATCTGTATTTCTTGATATGGACAAAAGTCCATATATGTTATGGTTGTTAAACAGAAGTTATAAGATAGAATGTTTGACTGGTCCTATTTTTTTGTAAAAACAAAGAAAAACAAACAAAAATTGTGTGTGTACATGATGAATGAGCAGAACAAGTCTAGAAGACCACACAAGGGTTTTCTCTGAGTAGTGGTACTTACTATGAAGACTGTCACTTTATACTTTATATAGTACCATATTTTCTGAAAATTTAACCCACACCACGTATTATAATAAGAAACATATCGTATATAAAAAATACTATGTATTATATATACATAATACTATATAGTAAATATATACACAAAATAAAGTATTATGCATACACAATGGGCAGAGGTGAAGTAAGGTACCAAAAGCAGAGGGTCGTTTATGATAAGCTTTAGGGCTCCTATCCCGAATACATTTGCGGCTCTCTGCAGTAGACTGTGCCTTCTCCTGATTCCTCCCTGCTTCACAACTGCTTCCCTCTCAGGTCACCGGGAGCTGCTGGTTGCCTAACCTGGAGCTCTGAGCTCTCTCTGTCCTGGACACTGACACCCAGGCTCCCCTCTGCTGTTGCCTTTCTCTCCTGAGAGCATTTCTCAGGTCACCTCATTTGTTTCCTATTTGTCCAATGTCTTGGGGATGGAAGGGCGGGTAGAAGAGTGGAGTCCCTCATCAAATGTAGGAGGCAGAGGGACTTCCCTGGGGGTCCAGTGGGTGAGACTCCACGCTCTCAATGCAGGGGGGCCCGGGTCCGATCCCTGGTCAGGGAACTAGATCCCGCACGCATGCCGCAACTCAAAGTCCGCATGCCGCAACTAAAAAAGATCCCGCATGCTGCAACTAAGACCCAGCGCAGCCAAAATAAATAAATTTTTAAAAAAACAAAAAAACAAAAAAAACCTGGGCGGCAAAGGCTGAGGACCTGGCCCCCCTTCCCTCTGGATCCCCTCCAGACCCTACTTCCTGGTGTCTGATCCTCAGTGGCTTAAAGCCATGGTTTCCAAACTGCAGGTCACACAAGGCATCATTTCAGGGAGTCGAGGCCAGTGCTTTAAAAAACTGAAAGAGAATAGAAAGAAAAATAGCAAAATGCATCATATATTAAGGTTAAGTGTTGTTGGGAAATATATATGTATATATATATATTTTTAACTGTGTCACAGTCAAAAAGTTTGAAAAACATAAAGTGATGAAGAGCAGTCTTGAGACAGCGGTCCAGCCAGAAGGCCCCATCCCCTTTCCAATTCTGGGCTCTTTCTCCCCAGACCAAACCAGCAAACCAGAAGAATGATAAAAAGGAGAGTAGGACTCTGACCCCTCACGGTGACCAGTTCACTCCTGATGGATCTAGAGGGCTCCACGTGGGTTCCGGAAACGATCCTAGCTTGACATTGGAACCATATAGCATGGTCTTGCTCCTCAACTGTGAATTTCAGCGTCACAAAATTCTGGTTCTGGGAAGTTTTTTCTCTTTTTTGCTTGACGCCTTTTACATTTAGTTCGAATTTTTCAATTGTGAAATGTATTGGAGCCTTTTCCTCCGGGACAGAGCAGTTGACCATCACGACCCCGCCTTCTATGACCTCCTTCTTGTCCAGCGTCACCCTGGGATCGGACACTCCTTTGGGGGAAGAGAAAGTCCGTTAGTATGTTTGCTCCAGTGGCACAAGCATCCCTCAGCTGAGTCACTGTGGCTGACCCATCGGAGGGTTCTTTTGTTTTGTTCCCAGAAACTCAGTGCTACCTACCAGGTAATTATTGAGCGAGTATGTTTCCAGCACCGTACCAGGTACGGTATATTTTATATTTGAAAAATATAAAATATGTTTAAGATGTGGTTGGTGCTTTCAATGTTTATAACTCCATTGGGAAGGCAATCATCCCAACTGATACAGTTAAAAACAAAACAAAACAGCCAGTATTTATGGATATTATTGTGATTGTTGTTATAATTTATTGAATGCCTACCACAAGCTAGGATTGACTTTATATCCATGACCCGATTTTCTAATTCTCATAATAAAACTCTTGGGTGGGCAGGAAAGAGAAAAGTATGCCCATTTTACAGATGAAGAAGGTAATACTCAGAGAGGTTCAAGACTCATCCAAAAGCTCACAGCCGTCAAGCCCCAGAGCTGAGACTCGACTCCAGGTCTGTGTGACTCCAGAGCCAGAGGTTGGAGGGCCAGGAGAGAGGAGGGAGGCGTGGCCTCTCAGTTCAAAAAGCAAAGCTGAAAATAACCAAGCATCAGAGTGTGTCATAGAGACAGTGAGTGACGGAGCAGTCGGGAAAGGAGGAGGCCCTCTTTACCTGGGGGGATCAGAGAAGATCCTAGAAAGGAATAGGGCCTGAGAGGAATCTTGAAGGGAGGGGGTTATTTGGACACATGAGGTGGGATGAGGGCTAAGGACAGGCATTTCAGGGCGCACATGTGCATGGGGATCTGCTTGTGCCAAGTGATAGCAGTGGCTTTTCAGGAGGGCCGTCCGGAGTCAAGGAAGGGCTGGAGGGGAAAATACAATGGGTGATGAGCCAAGGTCAGATTCGGGGGAGCCAGGAGAGCCTGGCAGAGACTAGATGTCCCATCCAGGCCCCGTGGTCTGGGGATCATGAATTCCACCTTGGAGTCAGACAGACTTGCTTGTATCCTAAAACTGCCTCTTCCTGGATGTGCCACCTCCCCCAGTCACCTAAGACTCATGAACCTTTTTTCTTGACCCACCCAGGTCAGAGATGGAGGGCTGTCCTCTTGGGAAGGAGATCTGTACTGTGTTCTCACCACTGCTGTTACTTCTGGTGGCAGCTGTTTGAAAAGGTGTTTCCCTGCCCCACACGAGGTCCGCAAGGGACGGGGTCATGTCTTATTCATGGTTGGGTCCTCAGCCTGGCTCAGAGTGGGCACTCGATAAATGGTTGATGAATGAATGAATTGCCTTTGGTCTACTTCAAAACCCTATCATAATAATCAAGAGTTGGACAGGCCAACTGTGGAGTCAGATAGATCTTGGTTCTCATTCTGGCTCTGCCTACTATGGGACCAGTCCACCCAACCTCTCCGAGCGCCAGCAGCCACACCTGTACATGGGAGGGACCAGGCTTATCTGCCAGTGCAATTGCAGGAGGAAAACATGTGTAAAGCACTTAGAACTGTTTATCTCATGAGGGCCTGATAAGTGGTATTTCTTATTACTGGATGTAATGATAGTATGAATGACTATTTTGATCACAGAAGTGAGCTCAAAAGTGCAGAAATGACAGTTATGTCAGCAGCTGTCAAGGAGGCACAGGGCTGAATTCACACACTGTATCCATTAAATCATCCAAGTTTGCCAGCGCACTTCTTTTCAACGTACATTTCCCAAACTCTTGGCCTGCCAATCTTTCCTCATCACTAACGTGAATACCTGGACCTGTTGGCTCCTCCCCTGTCCGCAGTGGAGATGGAGGAGGGCTGGTCTGCATCCCTGTGGCTGTTGCCCCTGGTGACACAAAGGGATGTCTGGCCAGCTGTGCCCCGACAGACCAGAGGACACCCAGGGAGGAACTGGCCTGGGAGGTGAGGCAGTCACGTTCTCCCGTGTGAGCCTCAAAGCCTGACGGGAAGGTGGCCAGAGGTTGTATACTTTTGAAAGGAAAACGCCCCCAAACACTTGCCCACTGGTTCTTCCTGCTTCTTATTTGATGAAAGGGTTATTTCTTTCTAAGGATGGTCTGGGCAAGTACCTCGCACACGACGGGCCATTCATTCATCCAACACTCCATCATTAAGAAGGCTTCATCTGCTACCCATTTAATCCTCAAAACAAAACAACCGGGACTTCCCTGGTGGCTCAGTGGTTAAGAATCCGCCTGCCAGTGCAGGGGACATGGGCTTGAGCCCTGGTCCCCGGAAGATCCCACATGCTGTGGAGTAACTAAGCCCGTGCGCCACAACTACTGAGCCTGCATGCCTAGAGTCCGCAAGCCACAACTACTGAGCCCGTGAGCCACAACTACTGAAGCCCGTGCGCCTAGAGTCCATGCTCCGCAACAAGAGAAGCCACCCCACAGCAATGAAGAGTAGCCCACGCTCACCGCAACTTGAGAAAGCCCATGCGCAGCAACGAAGACTCAATGCAGCCCAAAATAAATAAATAAATTTATAAAAAAACCAAAAAAAACCCACAAAACAAGCTTCAAGGGTACATGCAGATTCCCAGTGATCTCTATTTTAGAGACAGGACATGAAGACCTGTCTTCAGGAGGTCGGAGAATTTGACCGAGGGGCACTCTGCTGGGTTGGCAACCTCTTTCTCAGCCTCTGCGCTTTCACTCTTATGCTACATCCCTTTTCTCTGTCCCACTTCACCATCAAGCAAATTCCCACACGATCTTCTATATCTGGACCCAGCGTCCCTTCTTCCAGGAAGCCGTCCCTAACTTCACTAGGCAGAATTGTTTCCTCCCACTGCTGTGCTCCCAAGGCGCTCAGATCAGATGACCGTTGGACCTCAATGATTTGTTTACTTGTCTCTCTTCCCCACAGGACTGTAACTGCGTCCAGAGCTAGGACCTGTCTGATGCATTTTCATGTCTAGCATCTATTTTTTTTTCCTGACTTGCAGCCTTGGGACATGCTTCTTGAAGGAGTAAATCAATGAATGAATGGATGGATGGAACTCTATGACCCAAATTTCCCACAATGATATTTCTCTTGTTTTTCCATCTCTATTTCTACTTGCTGTTTTCAACTGTTTAATTTATTCCACAGTCATTTATTGAGTGCCTACTATGAGCCAGATTTTTGTTTGTTTGTTTGAGATACAAAAATAGACCAAACACCATCTCTTCCCTCAGAATCTCATAATCCAGAAGGGCAGACAAATATGTGAGAAAGTTGCAATATCGAGTGAAATAGCAATTGCCGCTTATTGGAAACTCATTATGTGCTGGAAATTGCACTAAGCTCTTTACTAACAGGATATCTTTTAATCCTCTCAATAACTTCCTGAGCTCGTTAGTGTTATTATCTCCATTTTACTGATGAGAATTTTAAAGTGTAGAGAGGTTAAGGACTTGTCCAGATTGGAATCTAGGCAGAGTGACTGCAGAATCCAGAGTCAACACTCAGCCCCATGACCTTGATACAAATACCACTGAAGGCAGAGAGAGCATAACAGCTGTAAGGACTGGGACCATGGGGGAGATCAGTTTTGTTTGGGAAAGTGTCAGAGAAGAGATCACTGAGTTGAGTGTTGAAGGAGAAATAGTTCACGAGGAGATGAGATGAAGAGGGTATTCCAGGGAGAGAAAAGAGCATGTGCAAAGGCATGGAGGTGAGGAAAAGCCTGGTGTACTGGGAGCATGTCTAATGCCTGCATTTCCAGGTTAGGAAAATGTCAGGCAGATGAGTGAGACGGATGATGGCCGGGCAGGTAGGTCCGGCGTTACGACTCAGTCAGTCACCATTCTGGCTCCTGCATGTGTTCACGCTTCACCTGCCTGAGCTGTGTTCCATTCCAGGGACTCACCTCTCACCAACACCTGGTACTCCGCAGTCGTTTTCTCCTTGTTGTTCAGGATCACAGTGCATTTATACGTCCCTGCGTCATAGACCCGGGCTTGGGCGATAAAATAACTCTCTGTGGTCTCCATGGAGGAGACGTTGTGAAACAGCACGTCATCCTTATAGAACAGCACCTGGTGCTGAGGCTTGACACTCGAGGTGGTGCTAACATCCACGACGCACTGCAGGGTCAGGTTCTCCCCGTTGTGCACCTCCTGCTTCGGCAGGATCTGCATCTGGATGCTGTTGATGGTGAAAGCTAAAGGCCAAGGCAAGGAGAGCAGACACACCTGTTATCTCAGAAACAACGTCACCCCATCAGATTGGTATCATCACATCCACGCAGTATAGTTTCCAGGGGTCCCAGGTGAGTAGTGACTGTGTGTGGCAGGTCAAGCACGAGGCAGCTGATACTAAGCTGCTCATATTCCCACCATGACAAGGTGGCAGTCTTCGGAGTGTGACAAATAAAACATGTCCATAAGATGTATGCAGCCTGTGAGCTGCCACATGGTGGCCCCTGGAGAGAGCATAGGATTCAAGCAGACAAACGTTCAAGTCCTGGCTCATCACTTACTGTGTGACCTTGGGTGATTAACCTCTCTGAGCTCAACTTTCTCATCTATAAAATGGGGTTATAATACCTACATAGTAAGTTGTTGTAAGACTTACAGAAGAGGAGCAGGAAATTACCCAGTGATTTCCTGGGTATACCAGTGCCTGGTACACGGTAACTGCTTGATAAATGATAGCTACCACCATTCCGAAATCACATGCTCACGTCCAGGAACCGTTCCCCCAACCCCACTCCACCCACCCACCCACCCCCGCCTGAACAAACTAGCACGGTCTCAACTGGTGTTTTCTAGCTGATGAAGTCAGAAGCCTCACCAAATGGATGAGAACTTGAAACCACTTTTTCTCATGCATCTTGCTTCCCGTTTCTGCTCTGGCTGCTAAAAAGTATAAGCCCCAAATTTTACCTCTAGCAACCTTTGGGATGCATTTTTCTGTGCTAAAAGAGTCACCATTTTATCTGACTGCCATATTTTCCTCTCATTCTGATTTCCTTATTTATTTTATCCTATTGAACAATAATACATATTTTTTATAAGTGGTCTCAAATCATTTTACAAACAAAAAAAGGTATAGCAAGGTGACTGGCCAGAGATACTGGCAAAAAATCGTCTTTCTTTCTCTTTTAATAACGTCAAACCGTTTTGAACACCTTAGCATTTAACTTGTCTATAATATGTCTCAGGTTTTAAACGGAATACAACAATCCATCCTTGTGCCTTTTCTTCTGAGCAATTAATTTAACAAAAAATGGCATCTGATTAGTCATGAGACGAAACAAGATGATTGTTTAAATTTATTTCTTACAGCAGTAATCTTTAGAATTCCCTTTTCTGTCTTTCTGTATTCCTTATTAGCTCCTGGTCTGAGGAGCTTGCTGGGGGAGCTCTCGGAGCAGAAGTTTCTTTGAACCATGTTTAGTTTCCCATCGATTAACACGTCCCCTTCCCAGGTAGGGACAGGCAAGTCTCCCTATTCCTTCAGTACCTCCTTCTTCACTTTACGCCCTGCTGTTTAGTACAGTGATTCTATCAGGAGATGGTAAAGAGCAGAAGATGAGTGCAGAGTCAGACTTCCTGGGCCAAATCCCATCTCTGCTCACAAACTGTGTGGCTTTTAGTGAGTTACTGAGCTTCTCTGAGCCTCAGTTTGTTTATCCATAGAATGGACATAATAACAGTAAGTGTAAATGAGAACCTGAGTTTAAGTTCTTGGAGCACAGTTCCTGGCACAGATGAATTGCCTGCAAAATGTTAGCTAGATTCTGTCAGTCACAGATATAATACCAGCTCTTGAGTCTTGAGGTCTCTAAAAGTCTTTCTTGAAATCATATTTCTAGTCAATTTTTTCAGAAAAAAAACAAACAATTTTTTAATTTCCCAGGTGAATTACAGAAACTTCTCCAGACTCCCGGTGTTAGTCATCCCACTGTGTTGGGCTACTTTAGTGTCATCATGCTGAATGAAATGCATATCCATGGCTGGTACACCCCAGACTGGGACACAGAACTAGGTACAGGAAGAAAGCAAGTCAGGCACACCGGTCCCAACCCCTGATCCCACAGTCATTAGCTGGGTGTCACTGGGAGTTACTTAACCTCTCCAGGCTACCACCTCTCCTCCTATAAAGTAGGAACACTAATACTTGCCTTCCCTGGTATTTTAATCTTGAACAATGATGGAACCAAGGTGGCTGAGAGCACTGAAGGGGCAGGTTTGTATTGCCCGATGCCTGGCCCCTGACTGACACCTCCTTCCTGCTTCCTCAGCACCATTCATTCAGCAGACATTGAAGGGGGCGTCTCTGTGCCAGGCACTGCACCCAGTACTGGGGGTTCAGAGAAGGGTAAGATTGGCACAGTTTCTGCCCACCTAGGGCTCATAGTCTGCATTTCACAGTTCTTCCCTATTCCAGGCCTTCTAGCCTCAGCGCCAGCCCTGCCTGGGTCTCCTACCGACCATCCCTAGGGAGCTCTACCACTGTTTAACAATTTTAAAGCAAACTTGGCTAAAGCATCAGGTAGCAGTTTTTTAGAGAGGATGATGTGCACTAGCACAAGACGCTTCCGCCTACCTTGCTTTTCTAAGCAAATCTAATATACATCTGCTTAATAAATTAACGCAGCTGATTCCCTGGTAGGAACCACACACTTCCATGGCCAGCGGGAGCAGACAAGGAAGAAGAAAGGAAGGCAGGACATGGGATTTCCCTGACAGCCCAGTGGTTAGGACTCCGCACTCCCACTGCAGGGGGTACGGGTTCGATCCCTGGTCGGGGAACTAAGATCCCACATACTGTGCGGTGCGGCCAAAAGAATTAAAAAAAAAAAAAAAAAAAAAGAAGGCAGGACAGGAGAAGGAAAAGCATTTTTTAAAATTATTCAAGATACAGGGCTTCCTTGGCGGTGCAGTGGTTAAGGATCCCCCTGCTGATGCAGGGGACAGGGGTTCGAGCCCTGGTCCAGGAAGATCCCACATGCAGCAGAGCAACTAAGCCCATGTGCCACAACTACTGAGCCTGCGCTCTAGAGCCCGTGAGCCACAACTACTGAGCCCGTGTGCCACAACTATTGAAGCTCATGCACCTAGAGCCCATGCTCCACACCAAGAGAAGCCACTGCAGTGAGAAGCCCGAGGGCACCGCAATGAAGAGTAGCCCCTGCTCGCTGAAACTAGAGAAAGCCCACACGCAGCATCGAAGACCCAATGCAGCCATAAATAAATAAATAAATAAATAAATTTATATTAAAAAAAAATTATTCAAGATACGGATCCCAGCTCATTGACTTGATGCAACAGAACAGCAGCCTAGATTTTATCACCATGACCACCACCCTTCTGGTATCCAGCCTTCAAGGTGTGCCCCCGTGAGCCTTGCCTTCTGCTATCACACCCACATATGGTCCCTTCCCACATCAGACCAGGGTTGGTCTTATGACCAACAATACAGCAGAAGTGCCAGTAGGTGACTTTTGCGATTAGTTTATAAAAGACATTGCAACTTTCATCTTGGTCACTCTTTCCTTTTCTGGGATCATTCACTCTGGACAAAGCCAGCTGCCATGTCATGAGCACCCCTATGGAGAGGCCCACATGGTGAGGAACAGCCTCATGAGTGGGCTTAAAAGCAGATTCCCCAGCGTCAGACAAGCCCTCAGATAACTGTAACCCTGACCAACATTTTATCTGCAATCTCCTGACAAACCCTGAGTCAGAACCACCCAACTAAGCCATTCCTAGATTCCTGACCCTCAGAAACTGTGAGATAATAAATTGTTATCTTAAGCCACTAAGTTTTGGATAATTTGTTAAGGAGCAATAAATAACAAACACACCACCCAACCTTCAAATATCTCTACCTGACTGATGTAGAGAACAAATGTATGGACACCAAGGGGGGAAAGTGGCGGGGGGCTGGTGGTGGTGTGATGAATTGGGAGATTGGGATTGACATGTATACACTAATATGTATAAAATGGATAACTAATAAGAACCTGCTGTATAAAAAATATAAAATTCAAGAATTCAAAAAAAATCTCTACCTGATTATTAAGATAATATGGAAAATATTATCCTCTTTGTGAATAAACTTTCCAGGAACAGCCAGTAGTGAGACCTGTGTGTAGGTCTCACTATTTACACGATAGAGTGATTGCTACAACCCGGGCCTCCCGGAGGTTCACAGATGGGTGTCAGGGGGCCCATGAATCACCTCTGATTATATGCAAGTATGCGTTTCTTTGGAGACAGGACACAAAATGTGCAGAACTGTAACGGAAGGACGGGGTTGTAGAATAACCTAAAGAGGCCAGATATTTTCAACCTGGAGAGATGAGGGGCTGATGGAGACGATCCAAGTAACAAAGTCACCACAGCACAGATAAGGCACCTAGGGACCACAGCGCCAAATCCCCAAATTCTAAAACAAAGGGACCTGCTTCCCTCTACCTCAGGCTACCCGTCAGCGGATGCTGATGCTCCAGGGAAGATGAGACATCATGACTCAGCCAGCCACTCGGCCCTCAACCTGGAAATGACTCAGAAAGAAAGGGGGGAGTGGGTAGAGAAGGAGGGGCCCCCCATCCTTGTCAGGAAAATCCAGGGAGCCATGAAGCATGGAGGCTCTGATGAACTGCAGTGCTCAGCATGGAGTGTGCTGACCCAGTTCATCTGAATCTCAAGTAGCTCCAAGTTCAGTTCGAGTCCCTTTCAGTGAGACATTTCTTGAGCACCTGCGTCAGGTGCTGGGATTACAAGGTGAATAAGAAAGCATCCCTGCTGTCCTAAACTGTGCAGGCTGGTGGGGACCCAGATAGCTGGAGTACAATCATGTAAGCACCAGGAGGAAGGGTTGCCCAGGAGAGGCCAAGGGAAGGCTGAAGGAAGTGACCCCTGAACTGAGCCTTGGACCAGGACAGGAAAGGGTGGTGGGGTGCTCGGGGCAGGAGAACAGCATGTACCACGGCACAGAGACATGAGAAATCAATGCATTCTGGGCGCCGGTGGTTACAGGAGACAGGGTATGAGGCTGGAGGGTCCAGGGGGCCAGGTAGGAGGGGGCGGAACAGAGAGCCTTGCCCACTATGCTGACAAGCTGGGCCCTGTCCTGAGGGTTTTGCCGGGGAGGCAGTAACAGGATGACACTGGAGCTTTAGAAAGATCACTGTGGGCTGGAGGAGAGACTGGAGGCCTGTAACAACCTGGACGATGGTTCAGGTGAAAGCTGATGCAGCCTCTGCTCAGGCAGATGCAGTGGTGCTGAGGGGAAGGGGTGGACTTGAGAAATATTTAGTGTTTGCAAAAGGACTTGTTTTTTGGGATGAAGAAAATGTTCTGGAGCTAGACAGAGGTGATGTTTGCACAACATCATGAACGTACTAAATGTCATTAATAATAAGATTTGTAGGGGCTTCCCTGGTGGCGCAGTGGTTGAGAATTTGCCTGCCAATGCAGGGGACACGGGTTCGAGCCCTGGTCTGGGAAGATCCCACATGCTGCGGAGCAACTAAGCCCGTGCACCACAGCTACTGAGCCTGCGCGTCTGGAGCCTGTGCTCCGCAACAAGAGAGGCTGCCACAGTGAGAGGCCCGCGCACCGCAATGAAGAGTGGTCCCCGCTTGCCGCAACTGGAGAAAGCCCTCGCACAGAAACGAAGCCCCAACACAGCCAAAAATAAATAAATTAATTAAAAAGAAAAAAATCTTTCTGATGACAGTGAGCTCATTTTGAGCTTTCCTTCCCTAACCCAGTGCCCTCATAATGCCTGATCCTCCCTGACAATTTCTGGTCTCCATTTAAATTGAATGATATTATTAAAAAAAAAAAAACATTTGTAATATGTATTTTACTTGTTTGATTGGCTATGGGGATTGAAGCAAAGAGTGGAAGATAAGGTTCCTGGATTAGGTACCCAGGGGGATATGGGTGCCGTGGGCTGACGGAGACAAAGCCAGAGAAAGATAAGGGCAGAGACAAAGTCACGGTGGCGCAGCTGGTCTGAGGGGCCCAGGGGACCACCAGGAGGAGATGTCAACCACTGGCCCCGTGGGAAGCTTGATGGTCGGGGGAGTGGCCAGAGCTGGAGTGGACTAGAGGGTGGGCATGTGGAGGTGTACAGAGCGGGGGGGTTGAGCTTCAGAGAGGATGAGACCCTGGGAAAGTCCAAGTCTCCCAGGGGATAAAAGGAGGGTTTGTCAGAAAGGTGGGAGAACACCAGGGAAGAAGGTCTACGAGGCCAAAGAAAGAGGCTCTGTGCTAACACCGGGGTCCCGAAGGCTAAGGGCTGGACATGTCAATGGCATCTATGAGAGGGTTCTCGTGGCAGGGAGGCGTGGGGGCCAAGGCCAGACCTGCTAGGTAGGGGCGTCTGAGAGGTGAGGAAGCGGAGACAGTGATTAGAGACCAGGCTTTGGAGAAGTTTGACTGAGGAAGGGAGTGGGGCACAAGATAAATGGGGGGGTCAGGGGAGCGGTCGGGGGGGATTGTTTGTGATTTATCTTTTTCCTAAAAAACCAAGAGCAACCAATCATGTTTGCAGACTGAAAGGAAAGAATAGATACTAAAAGTGGGGTGGAGGCTGAATAAAGACAGCGTGAGATCCTGGGGGAGGAGGGTGATGCCAGGGATGGGCTCGGAGCCCAGGTGGACAGGCTGGCCCTGCCCCACCATGGGATAGACACGGCCTCTGAAGCCAGGAGGGAAGTCAGGAGGACGGGTGGGGAGGAAGATAAGCCTGAAGCCGGGGCAGGGCGGGAAGTGGAGGGAGTTCCCTCCAGACAGCACTGTGTTCTAGGTGAAGAGGGAGCTGAGGTCATCTCCTGAGACTGGCCGGCTGGGGTTGGGCGGGGGCCCGAAGTAAAAGGAGAGGAAGGGCCAGGACGGACCGAGCACCTCAGCCGTGGAGTTAGGCCACGTGGAGCAGGCTGGCAGGTCATGCACGTGCAACGTGGTCCTGCGTGGCCTGAGCAATGTGAGACCTGGGTCCCAGCCCCCACTCTGCCAGCACCCCGTGGTGACCTTGCACAGGCACCTTGCGTAAAACAGGTCAGAAGCCTGAGGAGGGAGTAGGAGAGCCTCCCGGCTCTGGGTCCTGCAGCTCTGAGGTCTCCCCCGAAGGTACGAAGACCTTTCTCTAGGAAACCTGGGCAGGGAGCGATTTACTTCCCCATGAGGACGAGGATGGGAGATTGGAGCAAGAGAAGCAGAAGCCCAGAGGCACACGTGTTGGCAGGGTGTGGTCCGGGCTACAGCAAGGGCACAAGGGCTGGAGCGAGGGAGGTGCAGGAGCCATGATGGTGGGTGAGCTAGAACCATAGTAAACCATTATTTACTAATCACCGCATGCTGGGCTGGCACATCACCTCTTTTTATCTAATCTCATCTCATACTGATGCATCACCCTCATTTTACAGATTGGGAAAAAGGCTCAGAAAGACAGAGTAACAGTGGCTTTAAAGTTTTTTTTTTTTTTTTTTTTTTTTTTGCGGTACACGGGCCTCTCACTGCTGTGGCCTCTCCCGTTGCGGAGCACAGGCTCCAGACGCGCAGGCTCAGCAGCCATGACTCACAGGCCCAGCCACTCCGCGGCATGTGGGATCTTCCCAGACCGGGGCACGAACCCGTGTCCCCTGCATTGGCAGTCGGACTCTCAACCACTGCGTCACCAGGGAAGCCCCGACTTTAAAGATTTGAGTCAGGCCTATGGCTTCAGGCTCCGGACATTCGGGTTTTGGGAAGGGGAGGTTCTGGTGCTGATGTCCTGCTAACCGGCTCTTTTTGGACAAGTCAGTTGTTTCTCTGAGGTGCAGAGATATCATCAGTCAATTAGGTTGATTATGAAGATAATGGACATCCTGCCTCCATGGGTTGCCATGGGGATCAAACACCCATCGAAGCACATGGACACACGCACAGGAGACCTGCCAGACCGGCTTTGCTAAGTGGCCAGCACGAGCCCTCTCCATGCAGAGCTACTGCTCCAAGCCTTGGCTCAACAAACCAGTGTCACCCACACACATCATCTCCAAATAGCTGTACAACTGTCTGCAACCCAGTCACCCCAACTCTGCGTGGAATGAAGTGACCTCTGACAAGGGGATCCTGTTCTGTGGGCTCTCCCTCTATTCAGCCCCCAGACCCAGCCCAGTCCCCTCCTTCACACGGTCCAGATGAAGCAAAACAAAACCTGCGTATCTATTTGTGTGTGTGGGCATGTGTGTGTGTGTGTGTGTGTGTGTTGCACGGCCGTACAGCACGCAGGATCTTAGTTCCCCGACCAGGGATCGAACCTGTGCCCACTACAGTGGAAGCATGGAGTCCTAACCACTGGACCACCAGGGAATTCTCCAAACCTGCTCATCTTAATGATTCAAGATTAGCTCTAAAGTGGATGACAGACCAGATTTCAAAGACAGGAAGAAGCCCCACTTCCCACGTCCAAGCACAAAATATTGCAGATATCATCGTAGCCTCATGGGTAGATGGGAAATGATATCTCATCTGTTTTAGATCATTTAGGAGAAAAAAAAGTCACAACAACAATTTAAACTATGTTCTGACTTTGGGACTTCCCTGGTGGTCCAATGGTTAAGAATCCACCTTCCAGTGCAAGGGATACGGGTAAGATCCTCAACTAAGCCCGCACACCACAACTAGAGAGAAGCCCCGGCACCGCAAGGAAAGATCCTGCATGCCGCAACTAAGACCCGACGCAGCCAAAATTAAATGAATAAATAAAATATTTTTTTAAAATAACTAAATAAACTATGTTCCGACTTCATGAATTTAACAAACTGATTATATCTCGTTTGTGAATAAACAATCAGGGATAGGGTAGGATATGAAAAAATGAAATTTATGGTAGAACAACAAAAAAACAAATTATGGAATCACTTTCTTATCACCGCCGTCCCTCAATCCTAACAAACAGCAGTTCACCAGGATCTAGAAAATGTATGCTACTTCTAGAACATGCTGATTAAAACTTGGCTTAGAATAAGTGTTTTGTTCCAAAACCTTCTTTAAATGCAGAATCAACTTTAGCTGACAATTTGAATATGTTTCTGAACTGTTATAAACATTAAACCCGAGCAATTTGACATGAGTTTTAAGAGTCACAGGTAGGAATTTTACAACTTACAGTTTTCTTGACCCTCGAGGCTTGAACCTGGAAAAGACAGGAGAGATATGTTGATTTCACGAGCTTCAATTCTCGTGAAGTTTAAGTGATGTGGGAAGAGAGTGAAAACTCACAGAGCAGAAGTGTCAGCAGGACGCGGAGCCACATCGTGCCCCCCTGGGTCCACCCCAGCTGCATCCTGAGAGCGAGCGAAGGCTTCGGGCAGTTAGTTCTGCTTTTGCGCCATGCCCCGGAGGCAGAAGACACTTCCCACGCGACGGAGTTGAGAAACCTGCCCCGTGAAAAGCAGAGACCCCTGTGGGAGCTTCTCCAGGAGCCGCGGACAGACCGGTCGTGGCGCTGGTCAGGTAATGGCGGCCATGCTGGAAACCGGGAACAATGCTTGGGCGGCCTCATATCTCCTCAGGAAATGACTGGCCTTCCTGAGGGGCCACCGGGCGCAGCTGCTTTGTTTAGTTTGTTTAGAGGGGAAAAAAAGGCACAAGTGACATTTGCCTCAGCGCTCCTGACCCTCCTTGCGTCTGGCCTGTATTTGGGGGCCTCTTCTCATGGCAGCCTGAGAGGGTTCCTCCCTCTCTCCGACCTCCCCGCAAAGGGCTTCTCTCCCTGGACGCTCACCGAATCTCTGTTTTTCCTCTGGCCCCTCCAAGGGGGCTCTTTCCACACAGCCTAAACCTGGACCTCCTGCCTTTCCTGACAAAGGCATGGAGAGGGCTGACTTTTTCAGAAAATGGCAGGTTTGTCAGGGAGACCCTGTAATGGCTCCCCCCCCCATTGCCCTCCAGAGAAAGTCAGTTTCCAATCCTGCAGGACCCAGCCCTTACTTACCTCTCCAGCCTGGTCTCTCACCTCTTCCTTCCTTGCCCCTACACTCTGGTTGCTGGAATTTATAGTTCCCAGAACACATCACATGTCTGTGACTTTGCCAATGCTCTTCCCCTGTCTGGAGTACCCTTTCCCCTCTCCTTTTCTGGCGAATTCCTACCCATTCATCATAACTCAGTTTAGGCATCAGTCCTCTAGCATCGTCATCGTCCCCTGTCTTCCCCACACTGAGCTGCCCTTCCTCTGGGCCCCCTCACCTCCCTAGTCTTCCTTTGTCAGACACTTTCTACCATGTGCCATAATGGCTGCTCCTCCCCCAAGTGGACTGCGGGCTCCATGGTGGCGGGACAGTGCCTGGTACCTAGTAGATGACCAAAAACATTAGCAAAATGGATGACTGACTGAAAGAGGACAAGTTAACTGTACTGTCTGAATTAGTTGATCATTGCCTTGGGGTCATGGTGCTGCTTTCTGAAATGCTACCCTTCAATACCGTCACATGGTAAAGCTAAGTCAGATTTGAACTGGGACCAGAGAAACCAAAGACTTCTCTGCCTCAGGGCAAGTACCAAGAAGTGGTGGCTTCCAGCTAGAGAACAATACCTCTCTGTGATCTGCAGTTCAATGGAAGTTTTGATAAGAGCTGTTAGAGAGCAATGCATGCATAAAGGAATTTTTTCTATTGTGTTTTTTTACTTTTGTTGTTTTGTATTTTCCACTCCCCACTGTAAACTATCTCCTTTGGCAACCTACTGGAAATTACCCCCACCAGCTACCAAATTTTGATTTGGCAGGAAAAAAAAGGAAACGCCCTGAGTAATAAAATAAATGTTGGTTTCAAAGGTAACTTTTATAAACTGTAGAGTAAGCAACTTTTGCTTCTCAAAGTGACATTCAAGCCATACTGATAAATGTCCCACCGCATGGTCCTAAGTTCCAAAGTAAACTTCTAAAAATTAGTCATTGGGCTTCCCTGGTGGCGCAGTGGTTGAGAGTCCTGCCGACATGGGTTCATGCCCCGGTCCGGGAAGATCCCACATGCCGTGGAGCGGCTGGGCCCGTGAGCCATGGCCGCTGAGCCTGCACATCCGGAGCCTGTACTCCGCAACGGGAGAGGCCACAACAGTGAGAGGCCCACATACCGCAAAAAAAAAATAAAAATAAAAATAAAAATTAGTCATTGTTTCGTCCACAATGCTAGTACTTTTAGAACACCAGGAGAAAATAAAGCTTTATTTCAAAAATGTGTTAATGTTTCAAAAGAAAAGTAGAAAAATTATATCCCACAACTTACACTGTGCACCAGAATAAATTCCAAATGGACCAACCATCTGAAGGTACAAATGAAACATAAAAGTTCTAGAAGAAAACATAGAATAATTCCTCATGATCTTGGGCAAAGGCTGGTTTAACTATGACTTAAAATCCAGAAGTCATAATATGAAAGGCTGATAAATTATACTCCATGAATAAATGTTCTGCTTTGCCCCCCACCCCCAAAAAAATTCAGGCAAGAGAAAAACTATAAACTGGAAAATATATTTGCAACTCACATCATAGACAAAGCGCTAACCTCTCTGATATGTAAAAAGCTCTCAGAAATCAAGAAGAAAAAGATCAGCAATACAAAAGGAAAATGGACAAAGGAAATGAACACATAGATAACATAAGAAAAGTTACCTGAAATTTATTTTTTAATTTTAATTTTAATTTTTTCTGGCCATACTGTGCAGCTTGTGGGATCTTAGTTCCCTGGCCAGGGATTGAACCCGTGCCCTTGGCAGTGACTGCTCAGAGTCCTAACCACTGGACCACTAGGGAATTCTCAGAAAAGTTATCTGAAATTTAGAAATAGGCAAAAAGGATTACAGTGTATTCTTTCAATACAGTACTGGACATTGACCAGCAGGCTCTCCTACAGATTATCTGACTCTCTAAGGGTACATAAATCTTTGTTTGAATTGCTACTTACTATTGACTATTGTCAGTAAAGGTAAACATTCAGTTAAGTAAAGTTGATAGCAATGCAAAAGATTCTTATTACCTGTAGTGGGTGGTGGAAACTGGGCAACTAGGAATTTTTCATTGTAAACCTTTCTGTACTTTTTAGTTCTTAAGTTATGTGACTTTTTATCTTTTTTTTGTATTACCTTTTAAATTTTTAAGAAATTGAACATTTTAACAGCTTTATCGAGGTATAACTGACATACAACAACTGCACATATTTAAAATTTACAATTTGGGAATTCCCTGGAGGTCTAGTGGTTAGAACTCTGCACTTTCATGGCCGAGGGTTGGGTTCAATCCCTGGTAGGGGAACTAAGATCCCGCAAGCCACTGGGTGTGGCCTAAGTAAATAAAAGTTACAATTAGAGAAGTTTTGACATGCGTGTACCCCGTGACATGACCACCACAATTAAGAAAGTGAATATATACATCACCCACAAAAGTTTCCTTGTGCCCCACTGAAACAGGAGGGAAGTGGGCAGGGCACAACCTTTAAAAGAATGACATAGCCTGAGGACACAACATAAACTGATTAGAACCAAATAGGTCCAAGACAGCAGACAAGTCGACTTCCACTAGACCTTGAGCTTCAGTATACCTCACTGTAACACATCAGCAAGCTAAATGACACACCCACAGGCGCCATGACAGTTCCAAGGCTGACCATAAGGGTCAAAAAGTGGGTGGTAGCCCAATTCCTGGAAATCCCCACTCCTTCCCCAAAATGGCTGGAATACTCCTCCCACTTATTAGCCTATGAAATTACCCACCCCCATAAAAACCGACAAACCCCATACCCTGGTGGCTTTCTCACCTTTTGTGTTTCTCTCTGAATAAATCCACTTCTTACTTATCATTTTGTCTCTTGCTGAATTCTTTCTGCAATGAGACATCAAGAACCTGAGCTTCATTAAGTCCTGAGACCAGGTGTGTAATCTCAGTTAACAGACCTTGGGTTCAAGTCCCAATCTAAGTTACATGGTTTCACCTTTGCAATCCTTTCTTCCCTGAATCCCTCTCTCCACATCCACCACCCACTATGCAAACACTGATCTGCTTTCTGTCACTATGGGTTAGTTTGTATTTCTAGAATTCTATTTAAATGGACTCATACAGTATGCACTTTTTGTTGGGTTTTTTGGTCTATCTTCTTTCAATCAGCATAATAAGTACTTCATCCTTTTTATTGCTGAGTAACATTTCATTGCATGAAAATACGGGTTTGCTTATTCACCTATTAATGGACATTTGGGTTGTTTCCAATTTTGAACTAATACAAATAGAGCTGCTATGAACAAGCCTTTGTCCGGACACATACTTTCATTTCTCTTGCATAAATACCTAGGAGTGGAATGCATGGGCTATAAGGTAGGTATATGTTTAGCATTTTAAGAATCTACCAAACTGTTTACCAAACTGATAACACCATTTTACATTCCCACCAGCAATGTATGAGAGTTCTAGTTGCTCCACATCCTCATCAACGCTTGGCAGGTCAATCTTCTCAATTTTAGTCATTCTAGTGGGGAGCATAGTGCTTTCTTATTATGGTTTTAATTTGCATTTACCTAATGACTAATGACATTGAGCATATTTTTGTGTGCTTATTTGCCATTTAATGGGTCTATTAAAATCTTCTGCTCAGTTATTAGCTAGGTTGCTTGTTTTCTTAGTGTTGTGCTTTTAGAATCTTTATATTTTCTGAATATAAGTCCTTTATCAATTACATAATTTGCAAATATTTCTCCTAGTTTGTGGCATCTTTTTATCTCCTTAATGGTGTCTTTTGATAAGCAGAAGCTTTAAATTTTAAAGAATCAAATCCAATTTATCAATTTTTCCTTTTATGCATCATTCTTTTGGTGTCACATCTAAAAAATCTTTGCCTGTCAAAGTCTCAGAAATTTTCCCCAATGTTTTGACATTTCGATCTATTATCTATTTTTTTAATTTAAAAAAATTATTTATTTATTTATTTAATCTATTTATTTTTGGCTGTGTTGGGTCTTCGTTGCTGCATGTGGGCTTTCTCTAGTTGTGGCGAGCGGGGGCTACTCTTTGTTGAGGTGCACGGGCTTCTCATTGCAGTGGCTTCTCATTGTGGAGCATGGGCTCTAGGCATGTGGACTTCAGTAGTTGTGGCACGCAGGTTCAGTAGTTGTGGTTTGCAGGCTCTAGAGCACAGGCTCAGTAGTTGTGGTGCACAAGCTTAGTTGCTCTGTGGCATGTGGGATCCTCCCGGACCAGGGCTCGAACCTGTGTCCCCTGCATTGGCAGGCAGATTCTTAACCACTGTGCCACCAGGGAAGTCCCTATTATCTATTTTGAGTTAACTTTTGTACATGATGCAAAGTGTAGATCAAAGTTCTTCTCCTTTTTTTTTTTTTTTGCATGTGTATGTCCAATTGTTCTAGCATCATTTGTTGAAAAGACTATCTTTTCTCCAGTGAATTCTCTTTGCACCTTTGTTGAAAATCAGTTGTCCATATATGTGGACATATATATATTCTGGAGTCTCTATCCTGTTCCATTGATCTATTTGTTTACCCTTATGCAATACCACACAGTTTGATTTCTGTAGCTTTAAAATATATCCTGAAGTCAGATAGTGTTAGTAGTCTTCAAACATTTTTCTTCCTTTTCAGAGTTATTTGGACTATTCTAAACCCTTTGCCCTTCTATATCATTTTAAAAATCAACTTTTCAATTTCAACCAAAAAAAGCCTTCTGAGATTTTGATTGGAATTTCATTGAATCTATACATCAATTTGGGGAGAACTGATAACTTAACAATACTGAGTATCTGACCCATGAACATGGCATATCTCTCCATTTATTTAAGTCTTCTTTACCTTATCTTAGCAATGTTTTAACAGTTTTTTTTTAAATAAATTTATTTATTTTAGGCTGTGTTGGGTCTTCGTTGCTCCATGCGGGCTTTCTCTAGATGCAGTGAGCAGGGGCTGCTCTTCATTGCAGTGTGCAGGATTCTCATTGCGGTGGCTTCTCTTGTTGCAGAGCATGGGCTCTAGACCCATGGGCTTCAGTAGTTGTGGCTCACGGGCTCTAGAGCACAGACTTAGTAGTTGTGGCGCATGGGTTTAGTTGCTCCATGGCATGTGGGAATCTTCCCTCACCAGGGCTCGAACCCATGTCCCCTGCATTGGCAGGCGGATTCTTAACCACTGAGCCACCAGGGAAGCCCCAATGTTTTATAGTGTTCAGTATATTTTGCATTATAAACCTTTGTGTCCTTTTTAGTTTTTAAATCATGTGAATGTATCAGGGTGTTGGAAATCACTTAAAATGGCTGCTGTATCCTCCCCACCCCAGCCCAGCCAGTACCGCAGGGTGACCTGTGCTGAGGCCCCAGAGTCACGTCAACATGGGGCTGGTCCTTCACAGGATTTGTGGATCCTCATGGGAAAGCCTCCCTTGCCATTCTCCTCAGGTTTGTCTGTCTGTCTGTCTGTCTCTCACTCTTTTTCCAGGGGAACCACTCCTTCTAGTTCTCAAGGAAATCTCTTCCTTCTCTCTTATGACTTGGCTGTGAGATAAGAACTGAAGCATATATTCTCCATCATTTATTTTATTCCTTGAAAAGATCATCATGCTCCTTATTCTTTATTTGTAAAGTAAGAATGTCTTATTAAAAGTTAAAAAAGTATAAAAGGATTTTTTTTTCCTATTTCACCTTTTTAAAAATAGGAAACCAAGTGGCTTTTTATATATGTGTGGCCCCCACATATCTTCCCCTTCCTTCCTCTGGTTCTTAGTGGATTCCTTGATTGGGGGACAACAAAAAAGAAAAAAAGGTCCCACATAACTATTTTAGCTTCTTGGTAACTAAGCAAGGAACTGACTCCTACATTGCCAGGGATGAAGACCCCAGGAATGCCCACCAGGCAGAACAAGCTCACCCAGGGCCCTATTTCTACCGCAGTACTGCTCTCTTCTCCCTCTTCTCAGCTGAAGGGAAGGAGGACAGGGTGTTTTCTACCAGGGGAGTCACTTTCATTTAACAAATGACATATCTGAGCTTCAGAATCCCGTTTTTTTGGTGGAGAGTGTTTTTTTTTTTTTTAATTTATTTTTTATTTTTGGCTGTGTTGGGTCTTCGTTTCTGTGCAAGGGCTTTCTCTAGTTGTGGCAAGTGGGGGCCACTCTTCATCGTGGTGCGCGGGCCTCTCACTGTCGTGGCCTCTCTTGTTGCGGAGCACAGGCTCCAGACGCACAGGCTCAGTAGTTGTGGCTCACGGGCCCAGTTGCTCCGTGGCATGTGGGATCTTCCCAGACCAGGGCTTGAACCCGTGCCCCCTGCATTAGCAGGCAGATTCTCAACCACTGCGCCACCAGGGAAGCCCGGTGGAGAGTGTTACATTCTGTTTTTAATATGGTTATGGAACTAACTCTGGCATGATCCATATTACGCCTTTGATCCTAATGATATATAGATATACTGTTCTCTTATATCCCACCATTCTCCCCTTTTTATAAAAAGCAACATAAATAAATATACATGCATTAGAAAAAACAACACAAAACAGGAATGTCACAAATCTAAATCGCAGCAATCCATTAACCGCCTGAAAAAGCTGCCTGGTGGAATAAACCTCAGGAAGTGGTTTTTCTGAGAAGCTGGGGTGGGTGGGGGAGGAAGGGCGAGGGAGGCAGGCGGCAATCATGGCAGAGGGCTACAGGCACTGGGCAGAACTGACCTCCCATCTACTTCATGACCACACTGATAGGAAACAAGATATCGGCCATTTCCCCCAGCCGTGACCTGTGACCAGCCCGGGATGGGAGGTCTGATTAATTAACCTTGGCAAGTTTACGAGTGGGACTAATCCCCCACTGCCAGATTCAAAAGTCACCTAACGGGAGAATGTACACATACTAACACACAGATCAGAAGCCTGGGTTTCCAGTCCCTTCTCTGCAGCTTAACGGTGTCAGTGTTTTGAGGTTCACTTTCCACACCTATAAAATGGGAATAATATGCCCACTCTACCCATTTCACAGGCTTGTCATGAAGAGAAAATGACAGCTAGTATTTGAAAGCACATTTAACCAGCGGGGCACAATAAGAACAGAATGTGGTAACAATAAAAACAAGAGTAGTAATAACAATAGTTGTAGGTCTGCTTTGGGCCCCAGGTTGCCCCATCTGAATTGCTGGTCTGGCAAATCAGCTGTCTTAATGAGCTCAAGGGGAGGGACTCAGAGCCCCTAATTCAATGCCCACCCAGGTGTTGTCCTCATAGCCCCAGTCTGGCCCCTTGCAAAGGTGGGCAGCTGGGCAAAAGGGAAGTAGGTTGGGACATTGTGGAGGGGTCAGTGCTGTTCCATCCCCAGCTGGAGCACCCCCTCCATTCCACTGACAGGACACAGGGTTATATCATGATTCACGGCTGTGGGCAGTTTTGTGAGCCCCTTCGTCCATTAAAAAAAAAATTATTTGGGGGGAATTCCCTGGCGGTCCGGTGGTTAGGACTCTACACTTTCAATGCCGTGGGTGCAGGTTCAATCCCTGGTCAGGGAATCAAGATCCTGAAAAAGAAAATTATTTATTTTGGCCATGGCACGGCCAAAAAAAAAATTATTTTTTTTTTCATGGGCCCCTAAAAGTATTGTTGTAGGCCTTGGCACTGTGCCTCCTGGGCCTAATGGCTGAGTTGGCCCTGACAGCAGATCAACTGCACAACGGCCCAAAGGACCAAGGGGTCTGCTCTCTTCTGCCCTGAGTAGCCCAGGCACTGGCCTGGAAAGAGGGGCAAGAGCTTCACCATGGGACTTCCCTGGTGGCACAGTGGTTAAGAATCCACCTGCCAATGCAGGGGACATGAGTTCGAGCCCTGGTCCAGGAAGATCCCACATGCCGTGGAGCAACTAAGCCCGTGAGCCACAACTACTGAGCCTGCAGGCTGCAACTACTGAAGCCTGCACGCCTAGAGCCCGTGCTCCACAACAAGAAAAGCCACCACATTGAGAAGCCTGCGCACTGCAACGAAGAGTAGCCCCCACTCGCCACAACTAGAGAAAGCCCACACGCAGCAACGAAGACCCAGTGCAGCCAAAAATAATTAATTAATTAAAAAAAATACTCGATAGGTATTTGCGCTTTCCATTCTCAGAAACATAAGCAACAAAAGAAAAAATAGATAAATTGGACTTCATTGAAGTTAAAAATTTATGTGTTGCAAAGGACACTATCAAGAAACTGAAAGGCAATCCACAGAATGGGAGGAAATATTTGGAAATCATATATCTGATAAGGATCCAGAATATTTAAAGAACTCTTATGACTCAGTAACAAAAAAAGACAACCATTTGTTAAAATGGTCAAAGGACTTGAATAAACATTTCTCCAAAGAAGATATACAAAGGCCAATAAGCACATGAAAAGATGCATAACATTATTAGTCATTAGGGAACTGCAAATCAAAACCATAATGAAATATCACTTCACACCTACTACGATAGCTAAAATTGAAAAGACAGACAATAATAAATGTTGACAAGGATGCAGAAAAGCTAGAACCTTCTTCACACAACAGGTAGGATTATAAAATGATGCAGCCACTTTGGAAGATAGTCTGGCAGTTCCTCAAAAGTTTAAAAAATATAGTTATAATATGACCCAGCAGTGATTCCACTCTTAGGTATTTATCCAAAAGAAATGAAAATGTGTCTACACAAACACAAATGTTTATAGCAGCATTATGAATAATATCCAGAAAGTAGAAACAACTCAAACGTCCACCAACTGATAAACAAAATGTGGTATATTCATACAATAGATTGTTATTTGGCAACAAAAAGAATGAAGTCCTGATACATGCTTACAATATGGTTGAAGCTTGAAAACATCATGCTAAGTGAAAGAAGCCAAACATGAAAGGCCAAATATTATATGATTCTATTTATATGAAATGTTCAGAATAGCAAAATCCATAGAGACAGAAAGTAGATTAGTAGATTTAGGCTTACAACATATAGACTTATTTTTTCCCAGTTCTGGAGGGCAGAATTACAAAATCAGTACCACTGGACTGAAATCAAGGTGTCAGCAGAGCCACAGTCCCTCCAGGGGCTGTAGGAGACCACTTGTTCTTGCCTCCTCCAGCTTCTGGCAGCTGCTGGCATTCCTTGGCTTGTGGCCGTATCACTCTAACATTAGGCCATCATCTTCTGTTCTGTCTTCTACTCTGTGTCAAATCTCCCTGTGCCTTTCTCTTTTATTTTTATTTTTTTTGGGGGGGCACGCCACGAGGCTTGTGGGATCTTAGTTCCTCGACCAGGGATTGAACCCGGGCCCTCGGCAGTGAAAGCACGGAGTCCTAACCACTGGACCGCCAGGGACTCTGGTGCCTTTCTCTTTTAAGGACACTTGTGATTGCATTTAGGGCCCGCTCAGATGTCCTGTATGGTCTCCCCATCTCATCCCTAACTTAATCACATCTCTAAAGACCCTTTTTCCATATAATGTAAGAGTTACAGGTTCTAGGGATTAGGACCTGATATCTTTGGGGGCCACTCTCAGCCCTTTACAGAGGGTATCATGATCCCTGTTACAGATGGAGAAGCAGGGCCAGAAGGTGAAGTATCAACCAGTTCTCAGAGTCACGTCTGCCTGCCAGTGCCTGTCTGGCTGCTCCAGGGCCTCCAGTAACTGACCTTGTATAGCACCTTCATGAGCAGAAGACTCAGATCCAGCTCCTGACCTGACACACACACGAGTCATGAGACCAGGACCCATTTCCCAGCCATGTGACCTGGGCAGTTGCATAGGGCCCTGAGCTCAGAAGGGTCCACATTTGGTTTAATACCCTGTGGAGGCATCTTGAAATTCTTAGTAATATTTTAAAAAGGGCCCTGCATTTTCATTTTGCAATGGATGCATACATTATGTAATGGGTCCTGCATGTGACTTTGAATGAGGAAAGGGACAGATGAGATGAGGTGGGTGGAAATGTTCCTGCACACGGCCTCCCATCAGCCCTGGAAAGTACCAGATGCCCCGCCCCTGCCCCATCAACCTGCATCCAGGCTCCTCTTCTGCTTGGAAAGCTCTCCCTGACCCCCTATCCCCATCTAGGTAACTCTTCCCCTCCAGGCCCAGCTCAAAGGAGACTCCTGGACCAGAGCAGGCCTCTGGTTGCATGTTCTCAAAGCTCCCCATATGCTCCTTCATAGCTCCTGTCACTGTTGGTAACCCCATATTTATCTACATGATCCCAAGAAGCACCTCCCCTGGAATGGGTCTGTTGGGCTTACCCCAGTGCCCATGCAGTCAACACAATGTCTGATATAGTGGGCCCTGCATAAATTTCTGCTAAATGAGTGAATGAGCTGGAAGCACAGACGGATGTAAACAGTCATCATGTGCGGTGGCCATGCACAGGCCATGGCGTCAAATTAGCTCCAGATGGCTGGCCCTGGCACTGAGCTAGGCTCCTTAGGGCCAGATAGGGCCAGTGTCAGTCCCTAGCACCGGGAGGCAAGATGCAGCCCTGAAGGGAGGGCAGGCCAGAGACCAGCGCAGACGACTAGGGCTTGAGGAGCCCACAGGAGTGAAGAAGGAAGTGTGTGTGGTGGTTTGGGAGGCCTGATCCCCCGAGGGGCCCGAGTGGGCAGTAGCCTCAGCCCACACATATGTTCTCCTTTTAGGTGAGACGTGGTTTGGACTGGAAGTGGGCCAGGCCAGGCCTCCCAAGAGGCCCCTGGTAATCACTTCTGACAGGCTTGGATGAGCTCAGGGTAGGGCCACCAGAGACAGGAAATAATAATGAAACCGTGCAACTCAGATTGGGACTTGAACCCACGCGGCCAGGACTTGAACCTGGCCAAAACCCACAGTCTTCCAACTGAGATCACACCTGGTTTCAGGATTTAATGAAGCTCAGGTTCTTGATGTCTCGTCACAGAAAGAATTCAGTGAGAGACAAAGTGATAGGTAAGAAGTGGATTTATTTAGAGAGACACACACTCAACAGACAGAGTGTGGGCCATCTCAGAAGGCGAGAGAGACACCAGAGTATGTGGTTGTTAGTTTTCATAGGGGTGGGTAATTTCATAGGCTAATAAGTGGGAGGAGTAGCCCAGCTATTTGGGGAAGGAGTGGGGATTTCCAGTAATTGGGTCACCGCCCACTTTTTGATCCTTGTGGTCGGTCCTGGAACTGTCACGGCCCCTGTGGGTGTGTCACTTAGCCTGCTGCTGTGTTACAATGAGCAAGGCTCAGGGTCTAGTGGAAGTCGACTTGTCCACCATCTTGGACCCATTTGGTTCTAATCAGTTTATGTCAGGTCCTCGGGCTATGTCATTCTTTCAAGGGTTGTGCCCTGCCCCCTTCCCTCCTGTTTCAATAATACCTGATATCCAGTTACATTTTCACAGAAGCAACAAGTCATTTTTTGCTATGTCTCACATCTTACATGGGACATACCAAAAAAATTATTTGTTGTTTATCAGAAACTCAAATGTATCTGGGCATCCTGTATTTTAACTGACAACCCTTGTTCAGGACTCCTTCTGGGAAGTAGCCTGTGCCAGGAATGCTTCAGCTAAAGTGGAGTCATGTGTAGAAAAGCCAGAACTTTCAGGGGCTGAAGCCGTCCCTTTCCTGATTTTTGCTTTTTCAGGTTATCCAAGGGACACGAGGAGAAACAAGGCACTAAGCCGGGCTGCAGATGGGAGGGAGTGTCAGGAACCTTCTGCTCCAGGCCAGGCCCCATAGGGATGAAACAGCGAGGATGCCCTGGCAGAGGGGATGGCGCCTCTCAACCCTTGCAGGAAGCAGGCTAAGCACCAGGTAGGCCTAGCCCTGCCCTCCAGGGGTTTGGAGGGGAGGCTGCCCTATCAACAGTCAGTCTGGCTGCTGAGAGAAGCTCCTCCTGGGAGATAAGCACCTCCTGGGACTGAGAGCTGGCCTGCACTGGGTGTTGCTCTTTAGTTTACTTCATCAGTCTAAGATGGGTAACGGTATCTACCACCAGGGCAGTGCCTTTATCCATCTTTTTGACAATTGATTCTATCCTCTGACTTCTCCCTCCCAGTTTTGTGTCATCCACAGATTTTATCAGAAGGTCACCAGAGTCCTAATCCAATTCATTAACAAAAATATTCAATAGGAGAAGAATGAAGATAGAGCCCTGTGGCACTCTACCAGAGACTTGCCCCAGGCTGATCTTAATCAAAATTCTTTTGATATAAATGTACTGCAAGCTATAAATTCCCTTATTCTACTACCATTTACTCCAGCCTTCTCCATGAGGATATGAGGATTCCTCATGAGGATGTCTTAGATGTCTTGATAAATTCCAAAAGTAATGATACATCCATTAGATGGTGGCTGCTCTTGATACAACCCTAGCAGCAGTAATAATAATAATAATAATAATAAATGGAGTAATTTTTGTCCTTACCCTCCCCTTTCTGTCCCTTCTATCCAAGACCGAAGTAAACTTTGCTAAAATAAGAGGAAATTCAAATTGATTTATCCTAAGTTCATGGAGAAATTACCCTGCCAGGAACAACTCTTGGAGGAGGATGTGGGAAATGGTCATGGTTTATCTGAGGATCAGCAAAATGAATTTTAGATACAAAAAGTGACTTAGGTTTAAAGAACAGGCAGTTTCAGCTTATCATCAGGTTTTGATTCAGAATTTTGTTTTAAGTTGGCTGTTGAGCAAATGTGAAATGTACTAAAAAACAATCTGACAAACACTGATTAGGTTCTCTGGAAGCTCCTGGAAGCCCTCTTCAAAACCATTTGTCTGCAATGAGTTGAAACTACACTGTGAGCAGCCTGAGCCCCTTGTCTTTTCTTTTCTTTCTTTTTTTTTTAAAAATAAATTATTTATTTTTTTTGGCTGCATTAGGTCTTTGTTGCTGCGTGCGGGCTTTCTCTAGTTGTGGCGAGAGGGGGCTACTCTTCGTTGCAGCACGCGGGCTTCTCATTATGGTGGCTTCTCTTGTTGCAGAGCATGGGCTCTAGGGCACGCGGGCTTCAGCAGTTGTGGTTCGCAGGCTCTAGAGCGCAGGCTCAGTAGTTGTGGTGCACGGGCTTAGTTGCTCCGCATGTGAAGCATGTGGGATCTTCCCGGACCAGCACTCGAACTCATGTCCCCTGCATTGGCAGGTGGATTCTTTTTTTTTTTAATCAGGTAGATTCTTAACCATTGTGCCACCAGGGAAGTCCCTCTCTATGACTTGCCCACTTCTGCACGTAGACTCTAGGAATTTAAGAAAGAAAATTGCTTTAAAGTATTTAAAACATTACCTACTGGCGTGATTCTCAGTCCAGTGTGTGTGTGTAGCTTTGTCCATGCCCAACTGGCTTTCATGAGGTCAGCAGAAGTGCATGTCCATTTCTAATGTGATCATCTATTCGTCACCTCGGTTTTAACAGGAAATCTGGCTGGGGCAGCCACGGAGGAAGCAGAGGCCAGGGCTTGTGAGGGCCCTCTCTCTTCTCGGTTCTCAGAGGATCCCTCCATCCCCTGCTTTGAAAGGAAACAATGGTTCCTGCTGAAGAGGCTTCACCTCCCCAGCCTTCTGGGCTAAGCAGGTTGGTGTTATTCCTGAGCTGGATGTCCAGGTGATGAAGTTGTGGGGGGCAGACTTGTTCCCTTCTCGTATCTAGCCTGAACCCCAGGAAATGTACTGAGTTTTAAAAAAGGGGGTGGGGGTGGGGATAGGGACTCATAAAACCATAGATCACAGGGGCCTTGATATCCACCCTCTACAAAACTCTAGCAGATTATTTATTAGGTATGTAAAAACTATGCTGTGTCTAAGCACGTCCTAAAATCTTTTCCTAGTGAGTTGTGACTCTCATTGTGTACGGAACTTCAATAAAGTCTTCGTCAAAAATACACACACGGGGCTTCCCTGGTGGCGCAGTGGTTGAGAGTCCGCCTGCCGATGCAGGGGACACGGGTTCGTGCCCCGGTCTGGGAAGATCCCACATGCCGCGGAGCGACTGGGCCCGTAAGCCATGGCCGCTGAGCCTGCGCATCCGGAGCCTGTGCTCCGCAACGGGAGAGGCATACAGCAAACACACACACACACACACGCACATATATATATATACAGGGGGGGCCCAGACCTCTGTGGCTGGAATTCAGGGAAGGGTAGAGAATGGGGAGTCTAGGCCAGACCTGACAGGGCTGCCAGTGAGGGTCACGCCCAGGAGGAGTTAGGCCATGTATTAAGGGCTAGATGAGGCCTGGGTCATGAAGGAGGGGGGACAGGAGGAAGGGTGCTAATGAAGGGACTAAAATGGGATCCTAGCACCCAACAGTCAGTACAGATCAGAGCAGAACTCTTACAGGTGTTGGCAGGGGGCACTTGTAACTACCAGGCAGGAAGTAGAAATGACCAGAAACCAGCAAAGATCTTCCAAAAGTAAGTCAGACAAGTTAACCTGTCTTTTTTTTGTTGTCAGAGTTACTAGATTATTGAATGAGTAAAAAATGAGTAAAAAACTGCAGGTACAGGGCTTCTGATTTCAGCAAGATGTCTGACCAGGTGTGTCCTGGGGTCCTCCTGGAGAAGTGTGTGGCATCTGTCATTTGTGGGACAATTAGATCCAAAGAGTTTTATTCAAGGTCAATTCAAAAGACATCTGTAGGGTCTACCCTGGTGGTCCGGTGGGTAAGACTCTGCGCTCCCAATGAAGGGGTCCCGGGTTCAATCCCTAGTTAGGGAACTAGATCCCACATGCATGCCACAACTAAGAGTTCGCATGCTGCAACTAAGAAGCCCACATGCCGCAACTAAAAAAAAAAAAAAAAATCCTGCATGTCACAACGAAGATCCCGTGTGCTGCAACTAAGACCCAGCACAGCCTAAATAAATATTTTAAAAATATTAAAAAACAAACAAAAAACCCAAAAAACAAAAGACATCTGTAGTGGGATGCCATGTGGTTGTCTTCTTCCCTCTCCTGGCTCACAGGAGGGATGGAAAGTGTGCTGACTCGATCCCTGAATGACACAACACTGGGAGGGATAGATAGGTAAGAGGCCAAAGGACAGGATCAGTAGTCACTAGGAGGGTGCAATGGGCCAAATGATGACACAATAGAAAGTTAAAGCTCCTGATCTAGTTCCTCAAAGCTGATCTTGCAAATACAGGACGACAGATGACAGACATGTTGCTTAACAGGAGGATGCGTGGGGAAAGACTGATGAGTTTGAAAGGGGCGTGGCTATCGTCCCCATTGGCAGCATTAATGAAAGAGTTCAGAAGTGGGGAGAAGACTGCCCCACTGTATTTTGTCACACATGCTCAGTTCAGGGGGTGACACCCAAAAGCATATGGAGGGGTGATGAAAATACCAAGGCAAGGGGCCTTCGAACCACATCATAAGAGGAACATTTGAAGGGAGTGGAAATGTTAAGACTAAGAAGGAAGATTTGGGAGAGTATCTGATAATTCTTTAAATAATTGCATTGCTTTATTTTTAAAATTTATTTATTTATTTTATAGTAGGTCCTTATAACCTACTATAAGGTTAAAATAGATAACCTTAGAGTAGGTTATCTGTTTTAAATAGAGCAGTGTGTACATGTCAATCCCAACCTCCCAATCTATCCCTCCCTCTCACTTTTCCCCCACCACCCTGGTAACCATAAGTTCATTCTCTAAGTCTGTGAGTCTGTTTCTGTTTTGTAAATAAATTCATTTGTATCATTTTCTTTTAGATTCTGCATATGAGTCATATCATATGATATTTGTCTTTCTCTGTCTGACTTCATTTAGTATGATAATCTCCAGTTTCATCCATGTTGCTGCAAATGGCATTATTTCATTCTTTTTAATGTCTGAGTAGTATTCCACTGAGGTATGTACTGCATCTTCTTTATCCATTCATCTGTCAATGGACATGTAGATTGCTTCTGTCTCCTGGCTATTATAAACAGCACTGCAGTGAACAATGGGGTGCATCTATCTTTTTGAACCATGTTTTTCTCTGTATATATGCCCAAGAGTGGGATTGCTGGATCATACGGTAGCTCTATTTTTAGCTTCTTAAGGAACCTCCATACTGTTCTCCATAGTGGTTGTACCAATTTACATTCCCACCAACAGTGCAGGAGGGTTCCCTTTTCTCCACACCTTCTCTAGCAGTTACTGTTTGTCGATTTTTTCATGGTGGCCATCCTGACCAGAGTGAGGTGATACCTCATTGTAGCTTTGATTTGCATTTCTCAATTGCACTGTTTTTATGTGAAAAAGGAATGGGACTTTTTTTTTTAACCTTTGGGTAGAACCTATAGGGAGGTCTATTTTAGTTAGATCTTTGTAACACAGTGGATGAGGGAAAGTTTTGCGAAGGTTTTTAAAGACAGTTGAGAGAGGGGGAGGTGTTTCCAGAGGGCTGCAGAGTCTCCTCTGGGCTGAACCCCGGCAGCCACGGAGACCACTCCTGCTCTGTCCAGTGGAAGACTAGCTACTGCACGTCTCTTCATCTTACTGATAAAGCTTCTAGGAGGCAAATATTTGTCAAAGCCAATGCCATGGGGCTTTCCTGGTGGCACAGTGGTTAAGAATCCACCTGCCAATGCAGGGGACACAGGTTCAAGCCCTGGTCCAGGAAGATCCCACATGCCGCAGAGCAACTAAGCCTGTGAGCCACAACTACTGAGCCTGCACTCTAGAGCCTGCAAGCCACAACTACTGAAGCCTGTGTGCCTAGAGCCTGTGCTCCGCAACAAGAGAAGCCACTGCAATGAGAAGCCCGCGCACTGCAATGAAGAGTAGCCCCTGCTCGCCGCAACTAGAGAAAGCCCACACACAGCAATGAAGACCCAAAGCAGCCAATAAATAAATAAATAAAATCTATTAAAAAAAAAAAAAGCCAATGCCATGAGTCTGAGCAGTGTTCCTGCTGATTGCTGGGGTTGAAGACAAAGGAAATGGAAAGAAGACAGCTGTCCTCATCACAAAGGTCATTAAGTGGCCTCTGTTGCTTGTGGGCTGGGCTGGGATCACCATTCTGACTCGATGCTAAGAAGAGCCATGAAGTTGTTCATGGAGCTTGTGCATCACCCGTCAGACGGTGTGAAAAGGCATCTGTGTCCCTGTTGTGGAAACCTGAGTGGATCTGTCTGACCAACTGAACAGGAACCAAGAAAACAAGAAGGAAAGCAAAATGCAGCCCAAGTGCTCAGTCTTCATCTCAGGGGGATGGGGTGCCAGCTGGGGGTAGCAGAATGACCAGAGTCCCCGGCAAAACACAGAGAATTCTAAACAGCTACCTGAGGAAGAAAGGGGCCCATCTGGGAGCAAGGGCCACCGTGGGAGGCTGACTGGCTGATTCAGGAGGGGTGGTGGGGACTTGGCTTTGAGGGAGAAACTAGGTACAGAAGACTTGCAGCGAGTTTTTCTCTGGGCAATGAGATATAATTCTCCCTCACGACCCCCTTGAGACAACCTTCAGTGAGGGTTTTGAAGCATTGTTCTCAAGAGATTTGGAGAGGGGTTTCTGCTAAAATTTACTGAGGACTTAACGACTTCTCATGGATTGTCTCATTTAATCCTTTGGATTAGATGCTAGAATTATCCTCATTGTACAGGAGAGAAAAGAGAATCTCAGAAAGGTTAGTACACTTGCTCACAATCCCACAGCTGATTTAAGTCCGTTGTAACGCTGGCTGCCTGATTCCAGGCCTGAGCCCTGAATCCCCTGCATGGTGCCTCTGGAAGAAAAACATTTCAGGGCTTCTTGAAATGCCCCACAACAGGAAAATCTTTGGCTTAGAACAAAGACTGAAGGGGTCAAACTCTAAAAAAGTTGAAACACACTGAATATGAAATATTTATTCACCCAGGTTATTTTAGGATGTAATCCTTCAATTTGTTCTATACAACTGTCTTAATGTTTCCTGTTTCTCTACAGTTTCATTACCTGATTAAACAAAATTAAAATAGATACATACAAATAAAAAAGGCAGCCAAGTTGGAGTAGGAGAATATGCACAGGAAACGGTGCTTCTGGACAGACATGAGATTCATGTGATTTAGGACCAAGCCAGGAGCCTGTATAAACATTTCTAACTCTTGAGAATGTGAGAACACATGTGGGTCTCAAATGGATCCCTCACAGACCTCAAAGATCTTCTTTTTTAAAAAATTTATTTAGTTATTTGGTTGCGCTGGGTCTCAGTTGTGGCTGTCAGGCTCCTTAGTTGTGGCATGCGAACTCTTAGTTACAGCACACATGTGGGATCTAGTTCCCTGACCAGGGACTGAACCCAGGCCCCCTGCACTGGGAGCGCAGAGTCAACCACTGTGCCACCAGGGAAGTCCCTCAAGGATTTTCTTTAATTAGAGCTGTCTAAAAAACGGAACAGCTGCCCAGAGAAATTTTAAAAGTATGTTCACACAAAAAATCTGTACATGAATGTTCACAGCAGCTTTGTCATTTCAGCTTCAGATGTCCTTCAATGAATGATTAAATAAACGATGGTACATGTACACCATGGAATATTCCTCAGCAATGAAAAGGAGCAAACTATTGATACATGCAGCAACTTGGATGAATCTCCAGGACAAGAGGCTGAGCGAACAAACCCAATCCCCCAAATGTGATCCTATTTACGTAACATTTTTGAAATAACAAAAGTTTGGAAATAAAGGACAGATTAGCAGTTTCCAGAGGTTGGGGATGGGGACAGGGAAGGAAGTGGGCGTGGCTATAAAAGGGATGGGATCCTTCCTTGTGTCTTGGGAACTGTGTGCTGACTGTGGTGAGGGATACATAATTCTACAGAGGTGATAAAGCTGTTTAGAACTTTACACACGCAGAGACACAAGTGAGTACCAGTAAAACTGGGGAGATTAAATACTATGGGTGGGTTGTATCAATGTCAATGTACGGTGACATTATAATGTAACACTAAAATGTTACTACTGTGGAAACCTGGGTAACTACAAGGGCTTTCTCTATTATTTATTACAAATGCATGCGAATCTACTATTATCGCAATAAAAATCGTTATTTAGGGACTTCCCTGGTGGTCCAGTGATTAAGGCTCTGTGCTTCCAGTGCAGGGGAAACAGGTTTGATCCCTGGTCGGGGGAACTAAGATTCTGCATGCCGTGTGGTATGGGCAAAAAAAAAAAAAAAAAAAAAGCGCTGTTAAAAAAAAATGGACTGGGGCCTCCCTGGTGGCGCAGTGGTTGAGAGTCCGCCTGCCGATGCAGGGGATACGGGTTCGTGCCCCGGTCTGGGAGGATCCCATATGCCGCGGAGCGGCTGGGCCCGTGAGCCATGGCCGCTGGGCCTGCGCGTCCGGAGCCTGTGCTCCGCAACGGGGGAGGCCACAACAGTGAGAGGCCCGCATACCGCAAAAAAAAAAAAAAAAAAAAAAAAAAAAAAAATGGACTGGTTCCCTGTTCCTGGAGGATGCAAGCGCTGGTCAGATGCTCCCTGACTCAGGTGTTGTTGGGGGGATTACTGGAGGGTGGCCCCTCCACTTCTCCTGAGGTTTTATGGGGAGTGAGACCTTCAAGGCAGTGAGGAGGAAGCTGAGCATTGCACAAAAGTCCTCCATTTCTGCTGGTCCCAGGAGTACACACAGAGAATCAGAAAGAACTAGAATGTCCTCCTCACAGAGGCTCATTCTCTTTTACCAAGAGGGGAAGAGGTGAGCTGAGCTGCTCTGAAGGTATTTTGCAGGGCTACCTCTGTCACCCTTTCCCTAAAGGCCAGGGCTCCCCTTGGGGTCCAGGGGTTCAAGCAGCTCTGCTGACAAAAATAAAACACAAATTTTCACACTGCTGCTTAGAATCTGAATCTGGTAGAACCTTGGAAATCCTCTCCCAAATAAAAGAACCTTCTAGATGCAAAGAGAATAGGAATATTTTGAGACCTAGGAAAGATCTGGATGTTTGAGGAGGTAAAGGGGTTTTTGAACATTATCCTAGAGGTGCACTGAAAGGCACCAGCTCCTCCTAAATGAAGTGTTTCCCTCCCAGATAATTTCAAGACCAGTTTCATGTAGATGGTTATCCTTATTTATTTACTTACTTACTTACTTACATATTTTGGCTGTGCTGGGTCTTGGTTGCAGCATGCAGGATCTAGTTCCCTGACCAGGGATTGAAGCAGGGTCCCCTGCACTGGGAGCATGGAGTCTTACCCACTGGACCACCAGGGAAGTCCCTAAACAGTCATTCTTGATGGCCCTCTTGAACAGTGAAATGGATAAATGTGAGGTGCCCTTAGCCCCCTCCTCCTCCCATAGGACGAGGCTGGGAGAGATATTCCTTAGGTCAACTTACAGAGAAGGTCCCTGAGGTTGGCCATGACCTGCCCGTGCAGCCAAAGTGGATCTGGTGCTGTCTCAGGACTTCCTGGCCAGGAAGCTTCCTTCGTTGTCTCTGGGATCCCTGCTCACCACATGCTCTGTGTCCTTGTACCCAGGACCTAGCCCAGTATGTGTGATGTTAGGCCTAGGGTGCTCCAGCCCAGGCACCAGCCATTTTTTGGGCTGTGCCCACGGCAGCATGTGGGATCTTAGTTCCCTGATCAGGGATTGAACCCGTGCCCCCTGCAGTGAAGCGCGGAGTCTTAACCACTGGACAGCCAGGTAAGAGCCCCAGGCACCAGCCTTTAAGGAACGGCCTGAGTGCTGGACCAACCGCAACAGAGCCAGCTCTCAGCCAGGCCTTCAGCTGACAGCACCTGAAACCTTATGTGAATGAACCTGAAACCTCATGTGAAACCTCCTCTGAATACCCCTCTCCCCTGCATCTGCATCTCCCTTCCCCTGTATCCACATCTGCCCTCCATCTGCAAGTCTTACCCTCCAAGAACAGATTTCTCTTGGGGTCTCCACAAGTGGGTGGGCACAGGCCTGCCTGTAGTCACATCTGCCCTGCCCTCAAAGAAGGTTCTGCCCACACAAAGGCACTTTGAGTTTACTGCAACCTAACACAATACAGACTACCTGTGTCTGCCTGTAAATCCATTTTTAAAATGCAGCTAGGAAAGCTGAAGGAAGGGGAAAAGCAGGGCCCCAGTTCAGCCCTGGAGGCTGCATTGTTCTCACACTGACATTGTTTTCAGGCCCCCACCGATTACCCAGAAGGCCCCCAGGACCCCTGGGGAATCAAATGAGATTGTTTTTCCCAAGATTGAGCTCTTCAGGTGTGAGCTGCAGTTCTTGGACAACGGTGGTGACTGTGGCATTTCTGCAACAGGAAAGAGGAAGGAACTTCTGATCTGTGCAGCAAGGGCACCAACAATGTGCGCCCCCAGCCAGCCAGCAGCAAAGAGGAAAAGAGCTCCGTTTCCATAGTGATAAATCACCGGGAAGCCAGAGGGGGAGAGACAGCAAGAGGATTTTTCCTTTCCTCTGGCTCCCTGCAAAAAAATCCCAGCTCCAGAGTCAGTTAGATGCCTGGCGCCTCTCCAGGCTGAGCCTCCAGAACCACAGGTAGAGGAAGAAAGAGGAGGTCCCTGCTAGCTGGAAATCAACACTGAAAACCCTCTGCTGCTGAGAGTGGAAGGGAAGGGGTTTAGGCTCCTCTTAAAGGTGTACATTGGGCACAGGTGCCTGGGCGACCTGGCGGGCCCAGCACTACATCACACCTGTGTGGCCACATGCCGACTATAAAACTCCTCCATGTATGTCACCCACATTATTCCATTTCATTATCTTACATTAAGCCCTATAGGATTCTGGGTTCTGGTATGTGAGCCACACACATATGGGTATTATTAGCCTTTTTACAACAGAAAAGCAGGCCTGGTGAGGGAGAGAGATGGGCCGGAGACAGCTCACCAATCTAAGGTACTTGCTGCAAGTTGCTCCTGAAGGTCTTCAGGGCTCTCACCTGAGACTCTTTCCCTTGCTAAAATTAGACTTTTTTGTTTTTCCCAAGGAAAATTCCAGTTTTTTGGGAAATGCTCTGAAATATCTGTCCCAAGCCTCATTGGTTACTCTTATTTCTTGCCTCGTTCTCTTGCCTCTTACCTTTGCATATGCCATTCCCTCTGCTTGGAATGCTGTTCCCCGGTTTTTTGGCCAGCTAACCCCTCAGGGGAGATGCCTGGGAAGGCTTCCCCGTGGTTCAAACACCTCGCTTTCCGGGCTCGCACAGAATCTACCACGTCATTACGTGAGGCAGCACAGAGTAGTAGTAAGAAAAGGCTCTTCTAGGTCCAGACGAGCTGTGTGACCTTGGGGGACTTAGCTTCTCTGAGCCTCCACTTCCTCACAGGCAGGACAGGGAGAATGACAGTATCTGCCTTAGAGTGTTTGTGAGGATCAGATGTTAACACACACGGAGCACTTAGAAAATGCTGGCACACAGCTAGTGCTCAGTAAACACAGGCTGTTAAAGGATTACCTGTCTTAAAGCAGGGGCCATCTTTCGTGCAGACTCTCAGATGGAGATGCTTTAGCCCTCACCGGGTGTTCAGCAGTATGTGTCAGATGAACTCTGAATTCACGGAAGGCTGTTTTCAGCTGCACACAACAGGCACAGTGTAAGGCTCCTTGACACGTAATATTTCATTTAGTTAAGTCACTCCAAGACTGGGCCCAGGTAGCCAAGGACCAGCATTCGACCAGTGTAGCGTGCAGTGTCCTTGAATGGCCCCTCAGATCACCTGAACTTACAGGATGTTCAGTTAAATTTGAATTTCAAATAAGCAACAAATAATCTTTTTAGTATAAGTGTATCCCAAATACTGCATGGGGGCATACTTACACTAAAAAAATGTTTGTTGTCTACCTGACATTCAAATTTAACTGGGCATCCTCCTGCCCTGCCCTGGCTGGGCCTGGAAAGGCCCCCCTCTCAGGGCCAGGCGGCTCTCAGCCTTCACCACAGGCGGTTTACCCAAGTGGTCTGTAAACACGGAGAGATTCAAATAATCCACATAACTGCACCCCAGAGGCCTGTTTTCTGGGTCTCACAGAACTTACCACACCATACTGTGAGGTGTGTGACAAAAGACAAACCAAACCCCATATGGGGTGGCCAGTCTTCTCTGTGGTTTCACATTCAGGGAAGATGAAACCAAACTCTTCATGCAAATACTTAAAAGAGTTTAAACTAAATTGTGTAACAGCTGAAGCCTCTCTCTGCAGCTACTAGGCAGTTTTTTAATCACCCTGAAGCATTCTTCCAAGCCCTGGACCAAATAGAAACAACAAAGCTTTTTGCAGCAAAACAAAACAGCAACAAAAACAAACAAACAAACAAAACCAAACAACCCCCCACCCCCACCCCAGTCTTCCTCAAATCTATAAAATCAAAATGCAAACCAGTAGTTGCCTGGACTTGGGGAGGGATGGCAAATGGGCAAGAGGGAACTTCTAGGTGACGGAAATGCTCTAGAACCAGATTGTGGTGATGGTTGCACAGCTCTCTATATATATACAAAGAGTTTTGAAATTTAGCCAATAAAAATATAGGCTGTTCAGTTAAATTTGAATTTTAAAAAAGCAACAAATAATCTTTTTAGTATAACTGTATCCCAAATATTCCTATGGGGGCATACTTACACTAAAAAAAGTTTGTTGTCTACCTGAAATTCAAATTTAACTGGGCATCCTAGCAGTTAGGATCGCCAGATCCTAACTAAAAGTCTTTGAAGCATACAGTTATAATGCATGAATTTTATGGCATGTAAATTATGCTTAGCTACTAAATTTAACACAGTGCCTAGAATAATGTTGGCGCTTAAAGAAAAGTACAGTTTTTCCTCTGGACACCCTCTCCATTCCCTCCCCCACTCTCACCCCTGGCAAAAAAAAACCAAACACACACATACAAAACCCCCAAAAACCCACCAGCCCAGGAACCCATAGAAATCACCAGTATAGGAAATCTAAACAGTCACTACAGCTTTGTTTTTCCTGGGGCTTGGGACCTGAAAGAGGGCAAGACCTCAGGGCGAGAAACACCGTAGGGCAAACCAGGGAGTTTGGAGTTTGGAGCAGCCCTCCACTTGCTGGGAGCTCCAAACACTAAAGTCACCCCCACCTAAAGTCATTCCTTGCTAATGGCTACCCAGCAATTCAACTCTCATCAGCTGGGTGGGCACTGAATGCCCTGCACAGGCTGGGTGGGTGAGGTGGGGGGCAATGAGTACGACACTTCCCTGCTCTCAAGGAGGTCACCGTCTAAAGAACGTGAGCCTAGTATGCACCTACCTGCCAACACACACACACAACACACACTAGTACCATTAAAAGCAAAGAGAACAATTCCTCTTCTCTCCGGGAGAGAATTTTTTTCACCTCCTCCGATAAAATTAACTTTCCTATATCTATGGGGTTTGTCTACAGAACTGCATTTTGCCATCAGGTAAGAGCCTGTTCCCTTTTTAGAACTGGCACGTTTGCACCCATCCCTAGTACAGACGAAGCCACCTGCTGGTAGGTCTGGCTGTAAGCAACCCGGGTACCAAATTCTGACCAACTGTCAAAATTACGGTAATTTGTTCTTCAGATGCACCCCATGTGAGATCTGCAAACTGACTCTTTTCTGAATTAAAAGGACTCATCAACATTCCACTCTGTGCTCTTTACTTCTGTGGTACCGTTTCAGTACCGAGGATTTCACGAAAACTGGCCCCCAAAAGTGGATGCTTCCATAATGATTTGTAAACCTGTAAAACTAAAAATCCCCTTACTTAGCTCACCAACAATATAAACAAGGTGATTTGGGGCATTTCAAGCAGGGAAGAGGAGCACTTGTGAGCATCGTAACTGTCAGCCCAGAGGTAAACCCAGGCCAACAGTGCTCAACTTGTGCGTTCCGGGGTGAGCGATAGGCAGCTCAGTGAAAGAGAATCCAAGTGGCTGTCTGAAGATACGGCGGCACATGCTGAATGAAATGCCGATGATAGTAACTGGTGTTTGTTGTAGTGCGACATGTGATTTACATGCACTGTGGCTCAGTCCCATGAGTTCGGTACAGCTACAGTCACTTGCCCACAGTGCCAGGATGGTCAGGGGCTGGCCCCAGGGCCCTTGCTTCTACCACCCAGTTCAAGTTCCTCCAGCTTTTGGCTGGAATTATATCAACCCAGCAAGGCTGTCCCTTTGTCTATGAAGAACTTCAATTGATCAGATACATACATACATAAATATAAAACAGAAAAACCTTTAACTACTTGGTAAATGCTATTACTATATGGATAAAATCTTCCCAGTAATGAGATTTAGGAAAGAGAAGTAATGGAGGAGTTGTCATTGGAGAAAAGGTAGGAATCCCAGCCCGCTCAGGAATATGGAAAATTCCAAAGTAGCAGACAACATGTTGCACTCAGAGTATCAGTGGCGAATTTTTACAGGACTGAGAGAAAATAACTTGTCCCCAAGTGCCCGTTTTACATGCATTTGACAGTATTTTTCATCTAATGATTAAATTCCTTTAATAAGTGCCCCATTTCATTTACCCCCATTGGCTTGAACTAATAGGGTATTACTGAATGGGGCTTTAACTTTTTTTTCTTTTTCAAGTGACTTAAAAGAAAAGCAAGCAACAACAACAATAAGTCTTTACGGGCAGAAACAGTTAATGGGTGTGCCCAGTCCTTCCATGGCCCATCTGAAATTACAGAAATTTTACAATGGCACCATCTAATGGAATATCAGGTTAGACACACAAAAAAATCTTTTTTTTACCTTTAAATTTGTACCAACCACTTCTAACGCTTCTTTATCCGCTTTGGACACCCTCATTGCTTATTTCACCCTTGGTTATTATTTCTAGTAGAAACACAGTATTGATGTAAAAATGTTGTATAAAATATAAAGCATAAAAATGCTATATAAGGGGCTTCCCTGGTGGCTCAGTGGTAGAGAATCTGCCTGCCAATGCAGCTGACACAGGTTCGAGCCCTGGTCTGGGAGGTTCCCACATGCCGCGGAGCAACTGGGCCCGTGAGCCACAATTACTGAGCCTGCACGTCTGGAGCCTGTGCTCTGCAACAAGAGAGGCCACGATAGTAAGAGGCCCGCACACCGCGATGAAGAGTGGCCCCCACTTGCCACAACTAGAGAAAGCCCTCACACAGAAATGAAGACCCAACACAGCCATAAATAAATAAATAAAAATAAATAAATAAATAAATAAATAAATAAATAAGAATCCGCCTTCTAATGAATGGGATGCGCATTCCATCCCTGGTCAGGGAACTAGATCCCACATGCGTGCCACAACTAAGAGTTCGCATGCCACAACTAAGACCCGGTACAACCAAAAAAAAAAAATTTTTTTAAATGCTATATAAAAGGTATTTAAAATAAAACTTCCTCATTCCTTTCTCCAGACAGTGCTCTATGCATATACAAATAAGTGAATGAATGAATGAACAAACATATAAACATATTTAGGACTTCCCTGGTGGCGCAGTGATTAAGAATCCACCTGCCAATGTAGGCGACACAGGTTCAAGCCCTGGTCCGGGAAGATCCCACATGCCGCGGAGCAACTAAGCCCGTGCGCCACAACTACTGAGCCTGCGCTCTAGGGCCCGCGAGACACAATTACTGAGCCTGTGTGCCACAGCTACTGAAGCCGGCGCGCCTAGAGCCCGTGCTCCGCACAAGAGAAGCCACCACAGTGAGAAGCCCGCACACCGCAACGAAGAGTAGCCCCCGCTCGCAGCAACTGGAGAAAGCCTGCGTGCAGCAACGAAGACCCAACGCAGCCAAAAATAAATAAATAAAATAAATTTTAAAAAAAGTTGTGCTGTGAACAAATAGGCCTCAGATGTTATAATGTAAAAAATTGAAAATACTAAATATATTTCATCAGAATGGTAATCTTGTTCTGGCAAAGCTCATTGCTCTGATAAATTCTACAAACCCAGTGAGCAAAATAATGAAAAGAATACCTTAAATCTGTTTCACGTAGGTATTTGAAATAATAAAAATTCTGGAAATGTAAAAATCAAAATTATATCTATAAAGCAAGTGAGAATATTCAGAAACTGCTATCAGAATTTTTAACACAATCTAGTGTATAGTTTTAAACAGTTAAGTATTTTTAGACATGAAATTAATGAATTTCCAAAAAGAATAAAAAAGCATGGGTGTATCACGGTGACCTAAATTAATGATGGTCCTACTTGTTGTAAAATGTAACTATTGAAATAAGAAAACAAATTTTGAAACTATTTCCCTAACATGTATTTTTAAATTAAAATGTAAAATTTAAGTCTTCAAAAATAGTTACTTGTTTTTGTTCATCTCTTAAAGGGGAAGGAACATGTGAAATACTATATCCAAATGTTACTGTCCGTGCTTGAGAAGCATGGTTTCCATGATGTTTCATGAAAACCTTACTGGGTTTTGTACAGAGTAGGAATGCTAGAGCAGGGTAGAGAGGAAGTCTGGGAAATCTGGAGTTTCAGCCAAGATTTTAGAAGCTGTTTCTAGACAAGTGCTGTCGGGCAGGCCCCACTCCCCTCCTCCGGACTGGGTGGAGTGGCTCATCCCCCCTGGAGGACAGCTTGTCCAGAGATGCCTGAGTGGTCCTAGACATATCCCCCTCCCGGGCCCGTGATCATGACTGAACAATGGAGGGGAGGTGTAAAAACCCAGCTCCCTGGCCACAAGATGGACCAAACCCCATGGCACAACTCACACCCCACATCACCCCATGGGAGCAGACAGTGTGTCAAGTTCAGCTGAACCCTCATCTTTGCTTAGTTGCTTCCCGTGTCCTGTTCTACATGCCAGTGCCCTTCCCTTCTCCTTCAGTCACTCCCTTGGTAAATCACATGCTCAAGAATTCCATCTCAGGCTCTGTTGCTCAGACAGGTGGTGTCAAACCCTCTATTGTCACCTCTGAGTGATGTAATTAAAGATGTGAATCATGTCAATCTTAAAGTATTTTCCTGACAAACTTAAAAAAAATTTTTAATACTCAAAAAAGCTTCTTTTTTTGTAATTTTAATTTATTTTTGGCTGCTTTGGGTCTTCGTTGCTGTGCACAGGCTTTCTCTAGTTGCGGCCAGCGGGGACTACTCTTCGTTGTGGTGCGCAGGCTTCTCATTGCGGTGGCTTCTCTTGTTGTGGAGCATGAAGCTCTAGGCACGCGGGCTCAGTAGTTGTGGCACACGGGCTTAGTTGCTCTGCGGCATGTGGGATCTTCCCGGACCAGGGATCGAACCCGTGTCCCCTGCATTGGCAGGTGGATTCTTAACCACTGAGCCACCAGGGAAGTCCCAAAGCTTCATTTTTTAAATTTAGCTTTCTGACTCCATGCTTGTGCTTTCAACACTTTCACAACAATTTTCCACTCCTCAATGAGGAAAGCACGCTTGATCCTGTCACGGAAACATTTAGCGCACGTGGAACCACCATAGGCCTCGCTGACATGTTTTTTTGTTTTAGACAACCTCATGAGAACTTTAGGTCTCACGGCACAAACTCCTTGAAGTCGGCCTAGGCACACACCACATGCGAATTTTGGTGCTTTCTCAACCTTCTTGGTATAAAGGTAAACAACTCTGTTACCAGGGGTTCGGTACAGCCTGGTTTTGTTAGAGGCTGTATCATGGAACAGCCTATGACGGCATGTCAAATGCTGGACCATCCTGAATGCCTCTAGATACCATCCCTGGAACAGGAAGAAGCCTGACAAACTTTTTTTTTTTTTTCTTTTTGCGGTATGCGGGCCTCTCACTGTTGTGGCCTCTCCCGTTGCGGAGCACAGGCTCCGGATGCGCAGGCCCAGCGGCCATGGCTCACGGGCCCAGCCGCTCCGCGGCATATGGGATCCTCCCAGACCGGGGCACGAACCCGTATCCCCTGCATCGGCAGGCGGACTCTCAACCACTGCGCCACCAGGGAGGCCCCTGACAAACTTTTAATTTACCTTCTTTCATCAAATAAACATCAGAGAGAATTAAGTAATATATTTCAAGACTTGGGAACTGAGACAATGAAAACTGGAAGGCCACTGGACCTTATGGAGAACTTGCGGTGCTACAGCCACACAGTCTGGAAACTATGAAGTCTTGCCTGTTTGTTTTAATGGAAATGGTAAAATCTTTGGAAAAGGAAACATTTTATTTATATTTTTAAATTGAAGTACAATTGGCTTGTAATATTATATTCTATGAGTGAGATCATATGGTATTTGTCTTTCTCTGTCTGACTTATTTCACTGAGCATAATACCCTCTAGGTCCATCCAGTGTGTCACAAACAGCAAGATTTCATTCTTTTTTGTGGCCAAGTAATATTCTATTGTATATATACATCACATCTCCTTTACCCATTCATCTGTCTATGGACAGGTTAGGTTGTTTCTGTAGCTTGGTTGTTGTAATAATGCTGCAATGAATATAAGGGTGCCTATATCTTTTTGATTTATTGTTTTGTTTTCTTCGGAAAAATACCCAGAAGTAGAATTGCTGAATTGTATGACAGTTCTATTTTTAGTTTTTTGAGGACCCTCCATACTGTTTCGCATAGTGGCTGCAGCAATTTACGTTCCCACCAACAGTACATGAGGGTTCCCTTTTCTCCACATCCTTGCCAACACTTGTTATTTGTTGTCCTTTTGATGATGGCCATTCTGAAAGGTGTGAGGAGATATCTTATTGTGGTTTTGATTTTCATTTCCCTGATGATTAGTGACGTTGAACATCTTTTCATGTGGAATTTTTTTTATTATAAATCTATAGTTTTATTATCATGTGGAGATTTTAATACTTTCAGATTTACAAGGTTAGTTTGATAAATGAAAGAGAAGTGGAAGATGTTATAACAATGAAGAAATATGGCATGACTTCTTGTAACAAAACAAAATAAAGTATCAATTCCAAGAGAAAATATATTACTTTAAAATAAATTATTATATAAAAATACATTTGTTATTTGAGGGCAAAAGTGAAAATAAATGAATTCTAAAGTCATTTAAATTTATAGAATCCTGACACTACTAAATGATATTTGTAAAGTTCTGTGGAAGGATAAATGAAATTAAACCAATGGATTAAATGATTTTTTGTGATTTAGAAATATAAGATAACAGAAATTTTGGATATAGAAAAATTTCAAACAACATTATAAGGGCTGGAATATTTAAAAATTTTATCATTGTTTTTGTTCATCAGGAGTTGAGGATTTAACACCAGGAACAACTGGTGTGAAGAGAAATTCTCGATTATCGAGATTACACATTATCCAATGGCCACCAGTTTCAAGGAATTCACTGGAAAAATTCAAGGCAGTTCCCCATGTCCAATCATCCTGGAACGTGAGCCCTGTTTCAAAACACCATACCAACTATTTCTAAAAATCAATAAAATTTTGGAAATTATGAGAATAATTTATTAAAGATTTGCTCAGAAATTTATATCACTTGTTGAGTAGTTTTATAACATAACTTAGTTTATTTAGAGATAAACTAGGGGTAGTGGAATATATTTTTAAATATCTGATCCATGCATTGACATATATTACTCTACTGGTTGTGACATATTTAATAATATCTCTGCACACTTCATAGAGGTTTCATAAGGATTAAATGAGATTATCAGTATAAAGCTCTTAGACAACAGAAAGCCTAACTTTACTGTTTGTTTGACTATATTTGTTATCAAGCTTATCAATATGGTGAATTATTGTGGACCATAACAATGTGGATTTGCCATGATTTGGGCCCTAAGGAATGTGCCAGGTCCATGGATGAACTTTTTCTTTTTCCACTTGAGACTTCATAGCTGATTTGTTGTGGAACCTTTGACAGACTATGATCCTTTTCTGGAGCCTTGCTAAGGTACTCCTAGCAACGTTTACTAACAGCTCTAAGTAGCACTTCTGGTTTCCTTTGCTGTCTTTGTATCCAAGCTGTGGTCTGCAGGCTTCCTGCCCCAGCTGAAAGTTCCACACACAGAAATGCCCCAGACACGTCAGCTTTTCTAAAGATCCCCCATCTTCTGGGCATGACAGTTCTCGGGAACCCAGCTCCACCCTCTGCTCAGGCCAGGATGGATGAGATACTCCTGGGAAATGTCAAAAATGAAACCTCCGATTCCCTTGAGCAGAAATTCTGGCGTTAAGGGTCATCCCACCAGAGATTAAACTTGTGGGGTTCTTTAGTGAAAGAAATTGCCACCAACATCACCATATGAAGTCACCGTCAAGCACCGAGTGCCATCTTTGTTAGAAGAGTGGGTGCCTGAGAAGTAACTTTTACTGTCAGAAGGAAATAAAGGCCTTTTATGAACTGAAGCCTAAATAAGACAATTTGCCTCCAGACAGTGGCAACCAGACAGGGAGGAAGTGGGGGTGACGGCAGCAGGTCCTGGCTCTGCTCAGACCCCCAGTAGTGGCCAGGTGTGAGGTTGGGAATGACTGACCACCACGGGCTGGAGCTGGGGAGCCCAAGAAAGGAGCACTGGGAGTGAATTAATACTGGAGGTTGGATGATCTGAAAGAACCTGCACCTCTGTGTCCCCCACAGAGAGGGCACCTGTCCACAGGAATGCAACAGACCTACAGGGCCAACCCTCAGTGGCAACAAGAACCAGTAACCCGGGATTCCCTGGTGGTCCAGTGGTTAGGACTCCTCACTTTCACTGTGGAGGCCTGGGTTCAATCCCTGGTCAGGGGAACAAAGATCCCACAAGCTGTGCAGAGCAGTCAAAAAATTTTAAAATAATAATTAAAAAAAAAAGAAAAGAACCAGTAACCCAAGTGGCCCAGCCTGATCACAGCTCCCACCACTCGGGAACCCCTCACCCCTTCCCACTCCCCACTACAGGCTGGCGACAGCAAAAACATGCATCCACTTCGCAGAGTCAGGAGAATTCTGGATTGCGGAGAAGTGAATCACTAGCCACTTCAGGGTTGTAATTTAGAGACTCTGAGACCGCTCGGGCCCTTGTGAAAATTCAGAGTCCCAGGTTTCATCCCCAGTAAGCCTGGAGTGGGGCCTAGAAGCCAGCATTTAACACAATCAGGCATTTCTGCTGCCATGTTTCTCTGTGTCTCTCTACACAGTCAATATTGCTTCACAAGACTAAACCAAACTTCCACTAAATTCCTTTGGACACAGGCCGTATCTAGAAAGAGACGATTGGGTGGGTTTGCATAAAGACAATACTTTTTCTTTTTCCCACTGTCCAGCTTCCCTGCCAGCCTGAATTAGAGGCAACCTGTCACATCTCTGCCTACAAGAGCTCACAGAGGAGCACAGGGTCACATCAACCAGTCATCTTATGTCAGGCTTATCCACGCAACTCCCATTTCTTTAACTTGGTCAAAAAGGAGGAAGTTCTCTATGTGACTCACCAACCCCGGAGGCCACCAAGCCTCCTTTGCCCTCCTCCCCGATTTCATTTAGAACGTGGGGGCCATTTGAACAGACTGTTCTTAGGGGGCATTTTTCCTGCTATCAAGTATAAGGCTCACTTACCATTTTGAAGCTTGAACCTCCAAACCAAAACAACATGTGGAAAAAGAGTTTTCTCATGTTCCTTTTCTCTCTTTCAGTTCAGAAGGCTGCACTGGATTGTGAAAGAATGAGAAAAACAAATGGTAAGTTTCATTTACTTCTCTCTTGTACTAAAGCTGTTTTCACCGAAACGGTGAGACTGTCAGCTTTAAATCATACGCATTCATTAACAGGTTTTTTGGTGCTTTCTGATGAACAACCAAAGGGAGAGTCGTTTCCATGACCTACTGTTTAAAATGAAGTGATTTTAGCAAGGGAGTTGGAGAATCTTTCCTGAGACTCAGAGACAAAATATTGAGATTTTTTTTTTTTAACAATGAAATGGTTCCTTCTTTCTCTGTTGTTGTTTTTTAATTAGAAAAATCAACACATAATTGTTGTCAAATAAGTCAAGCAACACTAAAAATATATCCTGGGAGGCAGTTTATCACCGTAGAGCTAGGCTGTTGTGGTCCTAACCCTGGTTCTACCGTTTTCCAGCTGGCAGCCTGTGCGCACGAGGAAACCACTTAAAACTTAATTTCTATCCTCTGTGAAGTGGGGAAAATAAAAGCACTTCCCTGGGAGGCCTGTTGTGAGGACTGAGACAAGCCCTGTGCCTCAGCACAGAGCCGAGTGTATGAGGAACCATCAACAAATGCTAGCTCAGGTCGTTGTTGTTGCTATACTATAAAATGTGAAAGTTCTGTTATATCCCCTCAATCCCTCTCCCCTCTCCACTTCCAGAAGCCACCACTATTAACAGCCCTTTTTGTTTCAATATCATAGTAAACAAACTCTTCTGTGACCTGTCCTTTTTAAAATTAACAATATATCCCAGACATCTTTCTAAGAGGAACATGTAGATTTAGTTCCTTTCTTTTCAACAGCTGCATGGCAATTCATATTAGGAATCAGCCATAATTCATTTTTTAAAAATAATTTTTAATATCTTTTAAAGTAATTAATTAGGCTGTGCCAGGTCTTAGTTGCAGCTTGCAGGCTCCTCAGTTGTGGCATGCGAACTCTTAGTTGCGGCATGCATGTGATCTAGTTCCCTGAGCAGGGATTGAACCCAGACCGCCTGCACTGGGAGTGCGGAGTCTTAGCCACTGCACCACCAGGGAAGTCCCATGGCCATAATTCATTGAACCATCATCCCCTTACTGGTTGTTCCATTTTTTTTCTTTGTAATAGAAACAATACTGCAGTAAACATCATTGTACACAACATGCTTTGTGGACACATGAGTGTGTAAGAACTCATGTAGGATAAAATCCTAGAAGTGAAATGGTTGGGTCCAAGGGCATGTCCATTTGAATTGTTACAGATACTGCTAAGTTGCCCTCCCCACATGCTGAACTGGTGCATGGTCACCAACACTGACCACGCACATGGGTAAGTGTGAGTTTCCCACCCTCTCAAACAGTGGATACAGTCAGTTTTTTAATGTGTCACTCTGCTGAGTACAAAATAATATCTCCATGTTGTTTTTTTAAAAATTAATTTATTTATTTTTGGCTGTGTTTGGTCTTCGTTGCTGTGCGCGAGCTTTCTCTAGTTGTGGTGAGCGGGGGCTACTCTTTCTTGAAGTGTGTGGGCTTCTCATTGTCATGGCTTCTCCTGGTGTGGAGCACGGGCTCTAGGGGTGTGGGCTTCAGTAGTTGTGGCACATGGGCTCAGTAGTTGTGGCTTGCAGGCTCTAGAGCGCAGGCTCAGTTGTTGTGGTGCATGGGCTTAGTTGCTCCACAGCATGTGGGATATTCCTGGGCCAGGGCTCGAACCCATGTCCCTTGCACTGGCAGACAGATTCTTAACCACTGCGCTACCAGGGAAGCCCTCCATGTTGTTTTAATTTGTGGTTGCCTCATCACTCATAAAGTTGAGCTTCTTTTTCATGTTTGTTGACTGTGAAAGCTCTAGTACACCCATATAAAGGACATTTAGGGATGGCTATCTGGTTGGAAAGAGAGGCAAGGTCTCATCTTGAAGCTGAGCTTACATAAGGCTGAGAAAATATTAATTGTCCAGATCAAAGAGAAGGAGGGAGGTTTTGGCATTTTCAAGGGGTCTAAACCCCTCCTCCACCCAAGCCATCCCTCAGCCCCAGCACTATTTCTTCTTTTGGGAATTACCTATTCAAATTATTTGCCCATTTATTGGATTGTCTTTTTCTTATTAATTTGCTGTTGGTTTATGTACATAAAAAAAATACTATGCTTTCGTTTATGTTTTAAGTATTTTCTTCTAGCCTTTTACTTCTCTTAATTTTGCCATAGAGGAGTTTAAAGTTTTAGGATAGTTATTTTTTTCAGTCTTTTCTTTATGGCTCCTATTTCGTGTGTCTTACTTGGAAGACTTTTTCCAAGCAGGTGGAACATTTCCCTATATTCCTCTTTTTTTTTTTACACACAAGTGAGTAAAGGTCACTTCTTAGCAGGTCCAGGGGTCTCAGGATGTCTTGGGGACATCGAGAAGAGAGGAATTCACCCAAATTCATGGGTACTGAAGGTACAGTCTGGTGACAAGTTGCTGACTTGGCTTCTTAGCCTCAAGAGGCTATTAAAAGTCTAATCTGGAATTCCTTATAAAAGTTCCAGCAAAGCAGACTTAAAAGACCTACATGTTCAATCTACTCTTGCTGCACTGATATCAATAATCAGGCCAAGTTTAATGAGACCAGACTGATTTTGCAAACAAATTAATCTTCAATTATCTCTATTAAGAATGCGGGTGGGCTTCCCTGGTGGCACAGTGGTGGAGAGTCCGCCTGCTGATGCAGAGGACACGGGTTTGTGCCCCAGTCCGGGAAGATCCCACATGCCGCGGAGCAGCTGGGCCCGTGAGCCATGGCCGCTGAGCCTGCGCGTCCGGAGCCTGTGCTCCGCAACGGGAGAGGCCAGAACAGTGAGAGGCCCGCGTACAGCAAAAAAAAAAAAAAAGAATGGGTGTGATTGTAGGGAGAGAACTCTGTTTCAGTAAAAGTACAGCACACCCTGTGCGGTGTCGAACGGCCACGTCTCGTTGTCAGCAGTTAACATTTCCAATTTCTCTCCTACCCTTCTGACTTGGAATCACGAAAAATGAAAACTGCCCTACAAGCTGAAGCTTGACGACTTAGTATAAACTTCAGAGAAATCACACAGATTACATGTGGACAACCTCGGTGATGCTGGGGTGGGGGCTGCTCAGAGTTCATCGGATGCCACGGGCACATTCCAACTGCGGCCCAGGAAAAGCAGCAGAACTGCCACCACCTGCCCTTGCCCCTCCCCCATACAGGGAGGCACGGAGACCACCCTCCTGGAAGTCCCCCCAGCTGACCACCCTCTGGACTCAGACCAGGCTGGACAGTTGGCTTTTCCTTTGTTTCTACAGAAGTACCCCCCATTAAACGCTGATAGCTTTGCCCTTACAAAGGCCTCACTTTGGCGGGACCCCACCCCCAACACCGCCTCCTAAAATGAGACACAGCTGCTTAACAAAACTGACCTATTCTCAGGGCTGAGAAATTGGTTCAATGAGGAATGGAGCAGTTCACAGCTGTGTCTCTTCCTGGTGGGGGGTGTTGGGGAGAATGGAGGGCAGTGGGACACACCCTGAAAGATGCACTCTGGCCACGATCACCTCCAGCCAACAACCCTCACAAAGCAGCAGGGCAAGAGGGCACCTGCCCTCCCTTTCTCTCTGCAACCAGGGAATCACCCCACATGGATGATCTTATCCTCAGGATGGGAAGTCCAGGCCGAGAGAATTCTGCACAAGCAGACCTTATTAAAGCATTTTTTCTCCTCCTTCAGCCTCCCACAGACTCTAGTTACCTTTCCACATTGCCACTTCGTCCGACCCAGCACAAAAAGCATTCAGGTTTTGCCTCTTCTCTGGGTCTTCATTTCCTTACGAGGGCTCCGGTGTCACCCCAAACTTACATTAAACAATGTGTATGCTTTTTAATGTGAACGCTTTTCTCCTGTTAAAAAAAAAATTAAAATAAATTTATTTATTTATTTATTTTGGGCAGAGTTGCGTCTTTATTGCTGCGTGCCGGCTTTCTCTAGTTGCGGCCAGTGGGGGCTACTCTTCGTTGCGGTGCGCGAGCTTCTCATTGCGGAGGCTTCTAGTGCTGTGGAGCACAGGCTCTAGGTGCGCAGGCTTGCGGGCTCTAGAGCGCAGGCTAAGTAGTTGTGGCGCACGGCCTTAGTTGCTCTGTGGCATGTGGGATCTTCCCGGACCAGGGCTCGAACCCGTGTCCCCTGCATTCACAGGCAGATTCTTAACCACTGCGCCACCAGGGAAGTCCCTTATGTTCCTCTTAATTCTTTTATAATCTTTTATTTTTTTAACATTAGATTTTCTGATGAGGGTTATTTCTTCCCTTGGCATTTTTAAGTAATAAAATTCAAACACACAAGCAATCAGAGACTACTGGGATTGTGGCAAAAAGATCCAGAAGGCAGTTAGCAGATGCTCCCTATAGCCAAAAAAAAACAGAGACAATAAGAATAAAATAACTGTAATGGGTTGTGGGTTGAGACACATCAAATACATTTAAATCTATGAGTTCATAATGATTCTTAAACAAAAAATAATAACAATAAAGGGAAATATCTCATTGTTACAAGATGCTAGGAAACCAACTCATTATTTTCAAAATTGGTCAGTAACAGAAGAGAACCAAGCATTTATCCTACCGTTTCTTTCTTCTTCTTTTTGGCCACGGGATGTGGGATCTTAGTTCCCTGACCAGGGATCGAACCTGCACCTCCTGCATTGGAAGCACAGAGTCTTAACCACTGGACCACCAGGGTCCCCTATCCTCCCTTTTCTATGCAAACTGTACCTCAGTGTAACCAAAGAGTTGACAAGGGTGTTTCTCCTCAGATAATTACGGATGATAAATGAAGAAGGAAAAAGAGAATTGGTATATCATCATTTTGCAACCTCTAATGAAATAATGCTTTCTGGGTAATTATCGTCAAAGTCTGCTAACAAACAAAAAGAGAGATACCCTGACACTCTTTGTCTCCTAATGGAAGTACACCCTACCCCCTATGCTGCATTCTTGCTAAATAAAAGCTAATCTGAATTTCATCAAGCCTCTGACAGGAGACAAAAGAATATGGAAAGGACAGCATGGGAATGTAATTAATGAAATCCAGACCATGGAAAACACTTCAGAGCAAACAACTTGCTATCTTCAACAAATAAAGGGCTTCCCTGGTGGTGTAGTGGTTAAGAATCTGCCTGCCAATGCAGGGGACACGGGTTCGAGCCCTGGTCCGGGAAGATCCCACACGCCATGGAGCAGCTAGGCCTGTGCACCACAACTACTGATCCTGCGCTCTAGAGCCCGCAAGCCACAACTACTGAGTCCACGCACAACTACTGAAGCCCATGTGCCTAGAGCCCATGCTCCACAACAAGAGAAGCCACCACAATGAGAAGCCCGTGCACCACAATGAAGAGTAGCCCTGCTCGCCGCAACTAGAGAAAGCCTGCACGCAGTAACAAAGACCCAATGCAGCCAAAAATAAAATAAATAAAATAAATATATTTTTTAAAAAACAAAAGCAAAGTGCAGGGGGAAAGAAAAGAGACAGAAAGGTCTACAGATGAAAAAAATCATAAGAAACATAGCAACTAACTACGATAGACCATTATGGATTCTAAAAGAAAAATCAGACAATTGGGGGAATTAGAACACTAACTAGATATCTGATGATATTTTAAAAATATTGTTAATTTTGTTAATATTGTTAACTGTTAAATATTGTTAATATTGTTTACCAGAGTCCTTATCTTTTAGAGGTACAAACTATTAACGTCCTCCAGCCAAAGATCACCAGGGACACGTGTAGTGGAACCAAGTTGAGTTTTAAGAGAAAATGCATACCATGGAGTAACAAGAGGGCATCTTACAGTAAGATTTGTGTTAGGTAACTTGGAGGAAGATTCAAGGCAGCAGGCTTTACTCTGAATTGGATTCTTTTAGGAATTGGAAATAATGATATGGTCGGGAATCTTAATAATTCTTATCTAAAAGATAAGAAGAGCAGTGCAAGGCAAAAGCTCTGACTGATAAAGAAGCAGCAGTCATTATACTCCAATAAAGATGTAAAAAAAGCAGCAGCAGTCAATCATATTGTTTAGAGGGATACTTGGCCATTTTTGGTTTTTGGACCATGTTTGTGTCTTCATCTGTGTTCAGACATGATGATGGAGTCATCTTGTCTTTGTCTTGCTCTAATATGGTCACAGGGTGGCCTTGTCTGGTACTGGTGACCAGTCAGTTCCTAACCAGCACAAAACAGCTTGGTAAGGCTACCTGTCTCTCACTGGGAGAGGCCTCTGTAGGCACTGAGGTTTCCTCACACACTGTCCAGCCTGGCTGTGCAGGCAAGAAATGTCCCCTACCTTTGGAAAGTTCACCAGGAACAGAGGGTCTCCACCCCCTTGACCCACAAAATGTGGGTAGACAACCACTGAGCTATTATTGAGGGATGGTAACGAGGACTTTCTCTTGTGTTATTTTGCTTTCCAGAATTCCCTTCTCCAAATCTGAACTCACAAACGGATGCAGTCATGAGGGGTCAGAATGTATCTCTATCTTGTTTCAACCAGAACAAATCACTGTGGATCACCTATTTTTTGTTTCGGGGTGAGAAATGCCTGAGCGTCCAGAATGGACCCATGACTTTTAACCTAACAATCTCAGAAGCCCGTGACTTGGGCCCCTACAAATGCAAAGCCCAAGTTTCTAACTGTTCAAAATACAGTCGTGAGTTCAACTTCACATTTGTCGGTAAGTAGAGTGCTTGTTACTCGGCGGCCCTGTGATTTGCAGGGATTCTTTCCTGTTCTAGGACGGGCTCCCTGTTCTGCTTGTTAACACTCCCTCAAGAGCCTGGCAAGTATGTCACTGAGATCTTTTTCCTTAATGATTCCATTTCACTTTCTCTCCAAATACTTTTGGCTGTTTCAGATAATAATATGCTGATGGCCCAAGGCAAAAAGTCTTACATCAACCATCTGAAAAGTTGTTGAGATCTTTTCTAGATGCTTTACTCTAGGATTCTCATTGTGTAGGTAAAAAAAAGATTTTTTCTCTTAAGATTCAAATAAGAAGTCTTAGAAGCAATGTTGCACCCTGTGGCAAGGGTCTCCAGAGCCCCAGGCTTTTCCCAACTTCTTCCCTTTGCAATGGCCATCAGCCTGCACTCTTCCTGCCCAAACATATTTTTTTGGCCACGACACGCAGCTTGCAGGATCTCAGTTCCCCAACCAGGGACTGAACTTGGGCCACGGCAGTGAAAGCCTGGGATCCTAACCACTAGGCAACCAGGGAACTCCCCAGCCACATTTTATTACTTTTATATTTTTCTCTCCCATCTTCCCACCCCAAGCCTTTCACAACCTAGCATTAATGGCCTCATCCATGAAGGTGACGTTGATAGTGGACTCCTGGGAGAGGGAGAGAGTGTTTCCAGGTAATACATGTAGCTGGAGTTTTCCAAACAGAGGAGCCCTGACTTACTGATTGAATCTTTGAGTGATTCTCTGGGTCTGTGCTCTCCAGTATGGTAGCCACTAGCCACATGTTTTATTTAAGTTTAAATTCAAGTTAATTGGGCTCTTCTGGTGGCGCAAGTGGTTGAGAGTCTGCCTGCCGATGCAGGGGACACGGGTTCGTGCCCGGGTCCGGGAGGATCCCACATGCCGCGGAGCGGCTGGGCCCGTGAGCCATGGCCACTGAGCCTGCGCGTCCGGAGCCTGTGCTCTGCAACGGGAGAGGCCACAACAGTGAGAGGCCCGTGGACCGCAAAAAAAAAAAAAAAAAAAAAAAAAAAAAAAAAAAAAATTCAAGTTAATTAAAATTACTTGAAATTTAAAAATTCATTTCCTCAGTCTCAGTCACATTTCAAGTGCTCAAGAGCCACAGATGTGGGGTGGCTGCTATATTAGACAACACAGACACAGAACACTTTCATCATCACAGAAAGTTCCATTGGACGCCTCTGCTCTAGGTCAATGGTTCTCAGGTTTTTAGGTTATAACCATTTTAACAGTCTAATGATAGCAGTGGATACTTTCGCTGAGACATGTTACAGATGCAAATTTCTGTGTAAGACTTGAAGGGATGCCGTGGGCTCTGGATTAGAGCCAACCATCTTAGGACAAATTTGAACACAAACTCAATGGAAGCTATAATTGTAAATGAAATGTAAAAAGAAGAAAACCATGCAAACACGGCCTGGGATGTAGTGGATGATGTGAGGGCAGTACCCTGGCTGATAATATTCTCTGGTGGTCAGATTCCTGCTGGACTGGGCAGCCTGGTTTTGCAGAAAGAGGAACAGAATAAGCATCAGGGAACCTGTGTACCACTAGCTTCCTGTGCAAGGCTGAAGCCTTAAATCAATTGATTTAAAAAACCCCAAGTCTTCATTTCCTGAGCTTCCATCCCACAGATATGTATACAATCTTCCCACATCCTGCCTTCAGAGCAAATGCACAAGTTTCTTGCAATGTGTTACAGTAATTACACCATCCTGTAGAACTTTTTTAATAGATTATAAAAACCTGTATCATCTTCATTTAGGTCAGATTAATAAATACCTACTGAATGCCGACCCCAAGCAAGTAACTGTGTTGGATGCTGCCAGGGTTTCGATGATGCCTAAGACATGATCTTGTCCCCAACCCAGTAAGGGATGTGAGCCGTGAACACAAATTCATGAATCACTGATTCACTCATCAAATATTTAATGATATCCCCGATGTGCCGAGCCCTGGATATATATTAGTTCCTGCCTTGGTGGAGCTTACAGTCTACTTGGGGAGGCATAAAACCCAAGTACCCAAATAAATTCATAATCACAAGCTGTGTGGATCGTTATAAAGAAAAAGAAACTGGCACAGGGATGGAGAAAGGTCCGGGATGGGGGAGTGACCTCTTTAGATAGGGTAGTTAGGGAAGGCCTTTCTACAGGGATGGCATTTAAGAAGAGCCCTGAAGGATGAGAAGGGGTTAGCTACGTGAAGAGACAGGGGAAAAAAGGCTCTAGTCAAGGGACAATAACCTGTGCCGGGGGCTCCAACTTAGGAAAGAACTTGGCTGTTGGGAAGGACCTAATAGGACACTGGTATGGCTGGAGGCCTGATGAGGGGAGTGTGACCCCAGGTGAGACTGGAAAGGGAGGGGGAGCCAAGTCAGGCCTATTTATCAGGCCCAATTTATCACCTTCAGTGTTAATTCATCCTGGGTGGGGCAGGGCAAGGGTAGAGGTTGGGGATCGGTTGGGAGGCTCCTGCCGTCATCCAGGAGACAAACAATGGTGGAGATGGAGAGAAGTGGATGGATTCAAAATACATTTTGGAGAAAGAAACAACAGGACTTGCTGACTGATTAGATTTGGAATCACATGTAGTAAAGGTGAGGAAGGAATCAAGGATGACTTCCAGATGTCAAGTGTGATCAGCTGACGAGGAGTGGTGTCATTTCCTGAGATGGGCAAAAATGGCAGTTGTTGTTCAAGGGGTATAAAGTTTTGGTTATGCAAGATGAGTATGTTCTAGAGATCCTGCTGTACAACACTGTGACTATAGTTAACAGTGCTGTACTGTGCACTTAAACATTTGTTAAGAAGGTAGATCTCATGTTAACTGTTCTTAGCACAATGAAAATAAATGAATGATTGAACGAATGAAAACATTTTAAAAAAGAACAGGATTTTAACATATGTTTATCTACCTACCAATTGATTCATTAACTAGCAGATTAACTAGAGTTCAGTTTCAAACAGGTTATGTCTGAGGTGACCAGGAGACATCCAAGTGGATCATGTAATAAGAGGTAGAAAAGTATTAAGAGGATGGGACCAAGTGCTACAGGAAGCAGAGGAAAAGGGAGAAGTTCTGCCTGGAGGACTAAGGAAAAGTTTTCTGGGGAAGGTGGCAACTGAATGAGCCTTAAAGGACCCCTTGATTGATTGACTGATTGATTGATTTTCGGCTGCACTGGGTCTTTGTTGCGGCGTGCAGGCTTCTCATTGCTATGGTTTCTCTTGTTGCAGAGCACGGGCTCTAGGCATGTGGGCTTCAGTAGTTGCAGCACGCTGGGCCTAGAGGGCACAGGCTTCAGTAATTGTGGCGTGTGGGCTTCAGTAGTTGTGGCACGCGGGCTCAGTAGTTGTGGCTCGCAGGCTCTAGAGCGCAGGCTCAGTAGTTGGGGCGCACAGGCTTAGTTGCTCCACGGCATGTGGGATCTTCCTGGACCAGGGCTTGAACCCTTGTCCCCTGCATTGGCAGGCAGATTCTTAACCAATGCGCCACCAGGGAAGTCCCATTAAAGGGCTCCTTTAATTTAAAAAATATAACTAATTTATGGAAGAGTCACCACTCCCTTCCCTTGATCACTGTGATGCTGTGATACACTTTACCAGTCCTTTTACAAACTCTCAGGGAAGTGTAATTCTAGTCTGAATCATCTTATCGCAGAGACAAGTCCATGCTCTCTGTTTCTTCATGAATGTTTCAACTCCTCCTTCCTGAAAATTACAGGAGGTAGATTTCATTTCCACAGGAAAAACATCCTGTTGATGCTATTCCCAAACAAAGTTGCTCTTTGAGGCCACCATCACTGGGTGCCATTCTGTCAAGGATGCTACCACAGGGATTCCTGCTCAGGGAAGGGATGGAGCAAGAAGACTCTAAATTATTTTCTTTGATTTGACTTAAACAATGAAACATATTTCATTGTTTCTGCGCCAAATTGTTAAGTTGGCACAACGTTATTAAAAACAAACGCATATGCTTGGGAGTCGGCCCTGGCTCTGCCATTTACTAGCTCTGTGGCCTCTGAATCACAGTTGGCTCAACTGTGCAACGGGCATGATGCTGTCCACCTTGTAGGACTGTTGTGAAGTGAAACAAGATAATGTGGGTAGTGACCCCGACACATGATGGATACTCAACCATTATCTTTCCTTTCCCTATAATACTGTTTTATTAATGAATTATATAATAAATTATATAGCTGGATTCTCCCACTATCCAGCTATATAATTTATTATATAGGGTATGATCTTACAGAGCTTACCAAACCCACTCATTTCTGGTCAAGAATTTTCCTTGACTCTATTTATCAGGGTTACTTCCTTCTTTCGGGAGGAGGTGAAAGATAATTGTACAGCCGAATTCTATCAATGACAATACAGTTAGAAAAGATGATATTTTTAGATTTCTTTGATTTTAAAAAAACCCACTGCAATCTTATGATTGGGAATAAAAGCACCTCTCAACTACATACTTGGAGCTGGATCTTTGACAAAATTATACTATCAGCCACAAACAAAATTGTGAATTCTGATGAAAGGCAAGTTTGCGCTCTGATTCCTCAAAGCAGAGAGACGTCCTCCACCCTCTGGCTTTCTCGGAACCTGGTTCATGCCACGAGGCATGGGGTTAACCACGTACCCACTGATCCTTCCTGATGGAGCTTCTTGTGAGCAACTTGACTTCTCAAGAGGGGTGTCATTCATCTTTGGGTTAACAGCTGGGAATAGAGTAGGGCTCCCATCCATGTTTGTGGACTGAGTGAGTGAACCCAATCTGCTTATCTGTTTAACGTGCATTTTTTTTTTTGCGGTACGCGGGCCTCTCAGTGTTGTGGCCTCTCCCGTTGCGGAGCACAGGCTCCGGACGTGCAGGCTCAGCGGCCATGGCTCACGGGCCCAGCCGCTCCGCGGCATGTGGGATCTTCCTGGACCTGGGCAGGAACCCGTGTCTCCTGTATCGGCAGGCGGACTCTCAACCACTGCGCCACCAGGGAAGCCCTAACGTGCACTTTTATTTTTCTAGATCCAGTGACTGCACCAGTGCTGAACATCAGTGCTGTTCAAACAAAAACAGACAGATACATAATGCTACGCTGCATCTCATTCAACGGCTCTCTGCCCATCAATTATACTTTCTTTGAAAAAAACATGGCCATATCACCAGCTATCTCCAAGAATGTAAGGGAGCCTGCTGAATTTAACTTAACCAAGAATAACACTGGAGAACGGAAAGAGTATAGGTGTGAAGCTAAAAACAGATTGCCTGACCATGCAAAATACAGTCAACTCATCACCATACCCTCAACAGGTAAAGGCGACCTGAACTCTTTCAACAGGATCTGGATTTACTTCCAGAAACCAGCTACTCCTCTGCCCGCCCATTTCCCACTTTGCCCACCTGCCTCCAAATGCTTTTCCTTCTGTAGGGTCCACACATTCTGATGGGGTTACTTTCTGCCATAAAGGAACCAAAGAAAAGCCTGGAAACTGGTGCAGGAAGGGACCTTGTATCAATAGTAAGACTTCCTGACTTGACCCTTCTTCCTGTCTTGACTTTTCACTGCTCAGGTTCTAAGCAGTCGCATTAGAATTTGCATCTTTCTTGAAGCTGCTGGGTCTCTTGATATTCTTTTGCTTTTTAAAAACCATTTTTTAAATTCACTTCCAACACCTGTACTCACCTGCTTGGCTGTTTAATGCTTGGTGAGTCTAGACTCCCAGTGCCACCCTTTCCTTGAGGCAAGAATGGCTCCTGTCCCAACCTTGTGTTTTGGAAGGCACTGCTCTGGTGCTTCTTAGCCATGTGTCTTCCCATAAGCTTCCCATAAGCCATGGGGATTTGTCCACCTGGACCCTATATCCCCACTTTTCTATACCTTACTCTAGGTTCCTAGACCTGAATTCCCTACCCAATCAGATCAGAACCCACCTTCCAGGGCCTGCACAAGTCTCCTTCCCAGCTCATCCTCCCAAGGTGGACCATGGTAAGGATGTGAACATTCCTGGACCCACAACAAGGGAGCTGTTTGTGGGGAGTGGTGGGATGGCATTTGGCCATGCAGGCTGGGGGTGTCCATGTGCATGTCAGGCTCCTTAGGGTGCAGGTCAGAGCCTGGGTGGAAAGGGGGCCAGGCTAGGGCTGGGGCTGGCTCTCCCCATACTGTCATGTTCCAGTGCAGAACTCTGAGGAGTCTGAGAATTTTCGATTTAAATCTGGCCTTATGAAGGGACATTGGTCGAGGTAGGAGGATAGAACAAAAATTAGTTTATGTGGCCTCATCCTCAGAAGATCAGAGCCCACACCTGGGCGTTCAGTAAGTTCTAACAAGTGAGGCAACCTGTTGGAGTCAGGCTCCTGACTACAAATCACAGCCTTCAATTCACTAGCTGTGTGACTTTAGGAAAGTCACTTAACCTCTCTGAGTCTTACTCTACTTAATTGTAAAATGAGAGTAATACCAATGAGAAAATAAGGTAATGCATGTAAAGTGCTTAACACGATGACTGCATATCATTAACACTCAATAAGTGGTAGGTATTTGGGTGACATAAATCATGCCGACATGACTAAAGCCTTTGCCCAGTAAATGGCCAAGCTGTTCTCAGGCTTATGACCCTAACAACGTAGCCAACGTCTGTCTGTTAAATGCCGTGCTGCTTTTTCTTCCTTGTATATGACCCCCTGTGGAAGATGGACTTGGTATGAACTTTAAGAACCTCACTAACAAGTTAACTCTCAAGTTGCAGGGCAGGGATTCAGGGTGCAAGGTACATTGGTTAACCTGGGAGATAGTCGTGATCACCCTTTCCAGAACATTTCACAATTCAATATCATTGGAAAAGAAGGCTGTGCAGTGACCAGTGAATGCTGTCTTCTTCCAGGAGGAGAGAGCTGTCCTTTCTGCCTGCAGCTACTGCTTCTGGTGTTTCTGCTTCTGGTGCTAATAGTAATAATCCTAATTCTGGCATTTTGGATACTACCAAAGTACAAAGCAAGTAAGTTCCTTAGGAGCTTTGCCATTGTTTTCCCTGGGTTTTGGATACAGACAGCAGGGTGAGGGCAAGGAGGAAGGGAAAGGGGAATCAGAAATGGGATGTGAAGAAAATGAGAAGAGAAGAAAAAGATGCAAAAGGAGAAGGTAATGAAGGACTTCCTGAACGGTTCACACTTAGCACAGTTCTCTTTTCTCTGGTAAAGACTTCCCTATTTAGACTGCTTGTGGGTGTGTGACCTGTGCAGTCACACAGGGCCCCATGCTAAGGAGACAGTGTAATGCTCTGCTGTCATTGTCTTGAAATTCGTAATACATTAAAAAAATTTTTAATATTATTTTTAAATTGTGGTAAAATATGCATAACAATAAAATTTACCCTTTTGGCCATTGTTAAGTATATATTCAGTGGCATTAAGTACATTCACATTCCTGTGCAACCAACACCAGCCATCTACTTTTTCATCTTGCAAAAACTGAAACTCTGTACCCATTGAACAGTAACTCCCCATTCATTTCTCTCTCCTCCCAGCCCCTGGCAAACACCATTTTCCTTTCTATGAATTTGACTACTTTAGAAATTGCATATAAATGGAATCATACAGTATTTGTCCTTTTGTAACTGGCTTATTTCATTTAGCACAATGTCCTCAAGGTTCATCCCTGTTGTATATGTGTCAGAATTTCCTTAATTTCAGGACTTCCCTGGAGGTTCAGGGGTTAAAACTCCACGCTTCCACTTCAGGGAGCATGGGTTTGATCTGTGGTCAGGGAACTAAGATCCCACAAACCATGCGGTGCGGCCAAAAAATTTTTTTTCCTCCATTTTAAAAGCTGAATAATATTCCATTTTATATATATATATACACACACACACACACACACACACACATATATACACACACACGCACATATGTGTACATACACACACACACAACACACACAAACACTTTGTTTATCCATTCACCCATCAATGAACTCTTGGATTGCTTCCACCTTTTGGCTATTGTGAGTAGTGCTGCTTTGAACGTGGGTGTACAAATCTCAGTAATTTTTAAACAAGACGCCCTGCATTTTCATTTTGCACAAAGCCTGCAAATGATGTAGTGGGTTCAGACTGACAGAGCTTTGCTTTGTACTTTTCAGTGTCCTCACTGGGTCTTCCACTCGGAGGAAGCTCAGTACGTGAAGACAAAAAGAGCCTCATTCTCGGGCTTCCCTGGTGGCGCAGTAGTTGAGAGTCCGCCTGCCGATGCAGGGGCCACGGGTTCGTGCCCCGGTCCGGGAAGATCCCACATGCCGCAGAGCAACTGGGCCCGTGAGCCATGGCCGCTGAGCCTGCGCGTCCGGAGCCTGTGCTCCACAATGGGAGAGGCCACAACAGTGAGAGGCCCGCGTACCGCAAAAAAAAAAAAAAAAAAAAAAGAGCCTCATTCTCTCTGCCCCACCTTAAGTGCTCCACTAAACCTCATTTACTACTTTTCATAATTCACGTCTTATGACCTCTAGTTAAGATTTCAAAGTGGCCTTTTCATTTGGCACACGACTACAGAGGAATATTGAGATTTACACAAAAGACAGTTTGTGTCTCAGGACCGACACCTGCCAGTGAGCTTCGGGGCATTGAGTGGGCTCCTTCACCTGCCTGAGCCTCAGCGTTCTGACCTGTAAAATGGGGCCATGGGAGATACTGTCAGACCTGGGGAGAGAACTAAGTGATACATGTTAGGCTCTTGGCCTTCTTCCATCTCTAAAGTCCTAATTCACGGAAATCCAGGACTCAGTTGACAGGAGACGTGAAAACAGATGTCAAAATGTACACATCTCATACATTAAAAAAATTTTGTTTTTTGTAATGTAAAGCATTTTTAAAATTGAAGTATAATTAACCTACAACACTATGTTAGTTTCCGGTGCACAACAGAGTGCTTCAAATTTCTATACATTACAAAATGACCATGATAAGTCTCGTTACAAAGCTATTACAATATTATTGACTATATTTCCCATGCTGTACATTTCATCCCTGTGACTCATTTATTTTGTATATATTTATTTAGTTATTTATTTTGGTTGCACTGGGTCTTAGTTGCAGCAGGTGGACTCCTTAGTTCTGGTACCTGGGCTCCTTGTGGCACGTGGGCTCGTTAGTTGTGGGATGCAAACTTGTAGTTGTGGCATGCATGTGGGATCTGGTTCCCGGACCAGGGATCAAACCCGGGCCCCCTGAATTGGGAGCACAGAGTCTTAACCACTGCACCACCAGGGAAGTCCCTGACATTTATTTTGTAACTTGAAGTTTATACTTCTTAATCTCTCTCACTTATTTCATTCACCCCCCACCTCTGTGGCAACCACCTGTTTGTTCTCTGTATCTATGTGTCTGTTTTTTGTTATGTTTGTTCGTTTTGTTTTCCAGATTTCACATATAAGTGAAATCATACAGTATTTGTCTTTCTCTGTCTGACTCATTTCACTTAGCATACTACCCTCTAGGTGTATCTATGTTGTCACAAGTGGCAAGATTTCATTCTTCATTATGGCTGAGTAATATTCCATTGTGTGTGTACCACATACCACATCTTCTTTATCCATTCATCTATCAACAGACACTTAGATTGCTTCCATAGCTTGGCTGTTTGTTGTAAATAATGCTGTAATGAACACAGGGGTGCATATATCTTTTAAAATTAGTGTTTTGTTTTCTTCAGAAAAATATCCAGAAGTGGAATTGCTGGATCATATTTTTAATTTTTTTGAGAAACCTCCATACTGTTTTCCATATTGGCTGCAGCAATTTACATTCCCACCAACAGTGCATGAGGGTTTCCTTTACTCCACATCCTTGACAACACTTGTTAGTTATCTTTTTGATGGTAGCCATTATGACCGGTGTGAGGTGATATCTCAGTGTGGTTTTCATTTGCATTTCCCTGATGATTTAGTGATGTTGAGCATCTTTTCATGTGCCTGTTGGCCATCTGTATGTCCTCTTTGGAAAATGTCTATACAGTTCCTCTGCCTGTTTTTATTTTTTATTTTTTTTAATGGGGTAATTTTTTAAAAAATATTTATTTATTTGTTTGTTTTTGGCCACACCAGGTCTTAGTTGCAGCATGTGGGATCTTTTAGTTGCAGCATGCGGGCTCTTAGTTGTGGCATGCGAACTCTTAGTTGCGGCATGCATGCAGGATCTAGTTCCCTGTCAGGGATTGAACCCAGGCCCCCTGCATTGGGAGCACAGTCTTACCCACTGGACCACCAAGAAAGTCCCTGCCTGTTTTTAAATTGGGTTTGGTTTTTTGATGTTGAGTTGCATGAGTTCTTTGTACATTTTGGATATTAACCCCTTATCAGACATATCATTTGCAAATATCTTCTCCCATTCAGTAGGCTGCCTTTCTGTTTTATTGATAATCTCCTTCACTGTGCAAGTTTGATGGAGTCCCATTTGTTTATTTTTGCTTTTGCTTCCCTTACCTGAGGAGACAGAGCCAAAAAAATATTGCTAAGAGCAATGTCAAGGCTTCCCTGGTGGCGCAGTGGTTGAGAGTCTGCCTGCCGATGCAGGGGACACGAGTTCGTGCCCCGGTCCGGGAAGACCCCACATGCCGCGGAGCAGCTGGGCCCGAGAGCCATGGCCGCTGAGCCTGCGCGTCCGGAGCCTGTGCTCCGCAACGGGAGAGGCCACAACAGTGAGAGGCCTGCGTATCAGAAAAAGAAAACAAAACAACAACAACAAAAAAAGAGCAATGTCAAAGAGCATACTACCTATGTTTTCTTCTGGGCGTTTTATGGTTTCAGATCTTACATTTAGGTCTTTAATCCATTTTGAGTTTATTTTTGTAGATGGTGTGAGAAAGTAGGCCAGTTGATTCTTTTGCATGTGGCTGTCCAGTTTTCCCAATGCCATTTACTGTGTTGTTGTTCCCTATTGTATATTCTTACCTCCTTTGTGGTAAATTAATTGACCATATAAGCGTGGGTTCATTTCTGGGTGCTCTAGTCTGTTTCATTGATCTATGTGTCTGTTTTTTGTGCCAGTCCCATACTGCTTTGATTATTGTACCTCTGTAGTACAGTTTGAAATTAGAGAGCATGATACCTCCACCTTTGTTCTTTCTCAGGGTTGTTTTGGCTATTTGAGGTCTTTTGTGTTTCCATGCAAATGTTAATTATTTGTCCTAATTCTGTGAAAAATCCCATTGCTAATTTGACAGGGATTGCACTGAACCTGTAGATTGCCTTGGGGAGTACAGTCATTTACAATATTAATTCTTCCAATCTGTGAGCATGGTATATCTTTCCATTTGTTTGTGTTGTCTTCAATTTCTTTCATCAGTGTCCTATAGTTTTCCAAGTACAGGTCTTTTACCTCCTTGGTTAGATTTATTCCTAGGTATTTTATTCTTTTTGGTGCAATTACAAATAGGATTGTTTTCTTAATTTCTCTTTCAGATAGTTCATTTTTGGTGTATAGAAATGCAACTGATTTCTGTATATTAATTTTGTATGCTGAAACTTTACTGAATTCATTTATTTGTTCTAACAGTTCTAATTCTTTGGTGGCATCTTTAGGATTTTCTATATATAGTATCATGTCATCTGCAAACAGTGACAGTTTTACTTTTCTCTTTCTGATTTGGATTCCTTTTTTTCTTCTTCTTGTCTGATTGCTATGGCTAGGACTACCAATACTATTTTCAATAAAAGTGGCAAGAGTGAGCATCCTTGTCTTGTTCCTGATCTTAGAGGAAATGCTTTCAGCTTTTCATTACTGAGTATAATGTTAGCCGTGGGCTTGTTATATATGGTCTTTATTATGTTGAGGCATGTTCCCTCTATACCCATGTTGTTGACAGTTTTTACCATAAATTGAGGTTGAATTTTGTCCAAACTTTTTTCTGCATCTATTGAGATGATCAAATAATTGTTATGCAATTTGTTAATGTGGTGTATCACGTTGATTTGCGGATATTGAAACATCCTTGTATCTCTGGGATAAATCTCACTTGATCATGGTGTATGATCCTTTCAATATATTGTTGAATTTGGTTTGCTAATATTTTGTTGAGGCTTTTTGCATCTATGTCCATCAGTTATATTGGCCTGTAATTTTTGGGTTTTTTTTTTTTTGCGGTATGTGGGCCTCTCACTGTTGTGGCCTCTCCTGTTGCGGAGCACAGGCTCCGGACATGCAGGCTCAGCAGCCATGGCTCACGGGCCTAGCCGCTCCGCGGCATGTGGGATCTTCCTGGACCGGGGCACGAACCCACCTCCCCTGCATCGGCAGGCAGACTCTCAACCACTGTGCCACCAGGGAAGCCCTGGCCTGTAATTTTCTTTTTGTCTGGTGTCTTTGTCTTTGATATCAGGGTGATACTGGCCTCATAGAATGAGTTTGAAAGTGTTCCTTCCTCTTCAACATTTTGTAGAATTCACCTGTGAAGCCATCTGGTCTGGGACTTTTGTTTGTTGGGAGTTTTTTGATTACTGATTCAGTTTCATATTGAATGGTAATTGGTGTCTTCATATTTTCTATTTCTTCCTGATTGAGTCTTAGGAGATTGTACATTTTAGGAATTTATCCATTTCTTCTAGGTTTTCTATTTTATTGGTGTATAATTGTTTGTAGTAATCTCTTACAGCCCTTTGTATTTCTGTGGTGTCAGTTTTAACTTCTTTCATTTCTGATTTTATTTATTTGAGCTCTCTATTTTCTTGATGAACCTAGCTAAAGGTGTATCAATTTTGTTTGGCTTTTCATAGAACCAGTTCTTAGTTTCATCAATCTTTTCTATTGTTTTCTTTTAGTCTCTATTTCACTTATTCCTGCTCTGATCTTTATTATTTCTTTCCTTCTACTAACTTTTCTTCTTTTTCTATTTCCTTTAGGTGTAAAGTTAGGTTGTTTATTTATGATTTTTCTTGTTTCCTGAGCTAGGATTGTATTGCAATAAACTTCTCTCTTAGAACTGCTTTTGCTGGGTCCCTTAGATTTTGGATGGTTGTGCTTCCATTTTCATTTGTCTCCAGGTATTTTTTTAATTTCCTCTTTAATTTCTTCAGTGACTCATTGGTTGTTTAGTAGCATATTGTTTATCCTCCATGTGTTTGTGGTTTTTGCCGTGTTTTTCTTGTAGGTGATTTCTAGTCTCATACTGTTGTGATCAGAAAGGATGCTTGATATGATTTCAATCCTCTTAAATTTACTGCATCTCATACTTTTAAAAAACATGTCTCCTCTTCCTACAAAAATCGCAGGGTCTTACAAAAGTGGAATTAATATTCTTGAGTACTGGCCAGGACTAAATGGAACTCAGCTGGGTAATTTACTATCTCTTGCAGACATTACAAAGCTTTTTACAGCCTATTCTTTTCAGTGAAGGAAAGAAAAGGTGTCTCTGGCCATCTCAAGCATAATCTGATAGGCAAAGGATGTTATTTGCAGACCCAAGAAAATAAATCAGAAGGGTTTCTGCCTTAGAGAAGCAGATGCTATGGACTCCTTGCTGAGTCTATGGTTTTCTTTTAATAGACAACAGTTTAGGCCATTGGAGCAGGTCATTCTTTCAGAACTCTGGGGAATTCCTCTCCTGTGGCTGAAGTAGTTTAATTTAATGATTCTGCACCAATTTTTATAGGGAAAGCTATGAAAGATAACGCACCCAGAGTCTATGGAAATACACCCATGGAAGATGGAATATATGCAAATATCTGTAAAAATCAAGCAGGTAAGAGAACTTTGTTGGCGATTTTGGTTGGTCTGGGGTTTTTGTCTTTAAAAAATCTTTAAGGTCGTACAGACACATGTGTAAAAAATTGCAGAAGCAGAGTATAGTGTCTCCCTCCCATCCCGACACCCTATCCTACTTTCCAGGGGCAATAACCAATTTTTAAGATCCTTCCACAGAAATTTTATGTGTATGTTAGCATCTAAATAAATGGTAGCAATGGTAGCATGTCATAGATATGTCATTCTACACCTTGATTTTTTTCACTTAACAACGTATCTTGGAGATTTTTTTCTATCAGTTCAGAATGATCCACACTGTGTTCCAATCTCTTTGATGATCACCTCTTAAGGCTGGCATCATTTGCTGCTTTATAGTAAACAGACCCAGGACCTTGGCCAACAATGAGAACAATCCCAGCCAACGTTGACTGAGGGCCAGCCATGTGCCAGGCACAGTGCTAAGCAATTTACCTGCTCTGTCTGGTACAAACATCACTAACTCCCAATTTATATCATTCCCATTATACAGATGAGAAATCTGTGCCAGGCTTAGAACCAAGGCAATGTGTTTCCAAAGCCCGAGATGCTAAGTACTCTCTGCAAAGTCCAGAGGTGACATGACATTGTGAGGGTAGCTGGCAAGCCACTGCCCTCAAGTGATCAGAGATTTGGATTATAGGCCCACTAACTCTGTTTCTTGTCTTTTACCCAGGGACTGAATACTCTCAGGAGATACATTATGCCACCCCCATGTTCCAGGAGGTGGCACCGAGAGATCAGGGTGAGCCACAGTTTGGGATAAAGGATGCTATTGTAATGGGAGAGTAGTCTCTGTGAGGTCACCATACCCCTAGGCTTTAGGAACCCAAGGATGGGATGAATGGGGGCAACATGCATACCCTAGGAAACCAATAGCAATCAGTACCACGGCCCCTAACAAATTTCATCAGGAGATGGGTAGATGGGGAGGAAAGAAGGATGTGGTGGGGAGAATATCATATAAAGAATCCAGAGAGAAGGATGCAGGTGCACTTCTAAAAACTTTTCAAGAATAAATCATTTAATATAGTCCAGGAAAAAAAAAAACAGTTAATACTTGGTTCTGTCAGGCCACCCAGCTATTAAAATAGATTTTTTTAAGAGCTTCTATGGATATATATCCTAAGTTTACTGAATTATTTTCTCTTTTATATTATAGAAACCTGTAATGATTGTAAAACTGGATATGTCTATTCTGAACTCATCTTCTGAGATTTAAAGATAGAAACTACATCTCAGGGTAAGATGCTTTATACAAAGCTGATTTACATAACAAAAAATCAAACTTGATTGACACTTAAAAAGGTTTCACCTGGTTACCTAAAGTGACTCACTGTTTTTCATGTTTAAACACTATTCCTTTGGCCCTTTCAGGTACATCCAATCCTGTCACCAGACAACAGGTTTGTCAGATAGGATCCTGACTAGTGACAGTTTTTAAATGCTTTTGCTATTTTTAGGCATGGGCCATTTCCCCCATGACCACACCACTTAATAAAGGATAATTGTTCAACCACTGTGCTCTTCATAAGTGCACCCTGGAAGCGTTACAACGATCATCTACCCATCCCCATGCCCATTAAAGGTTCAGAAGCAGACACACAAAGCAAAAGCCATGTCTAAATTCTAAAACAAAACCTGGTGACCTTGAAAAGGTGTCTGAAGAAAATGGCACCTGCAGTCACTATTGGAGGAAGGCAAGATTACTCAACAAGTACACATTTATTATCCATTGCCATTAAAATTTGCTCTCAGCTTTTGGAAGCCTGCAAAATTATTTATATTGATTTCCATGGACTTTCTCAGTCATCAAGATTTAGGTCATGTCAAAGGCATGCCTTTATGTGCTGCATTTCCCATTAGCTCTCTGTCAAGAGAACAGCGCAGGGTTGACTTGGGGGAGAAGAGAGAAGTAGACTAGTTTTCCAGGACTGCTGTAACAAATTACCACAAACTGGTGGTTTAAAACAACAGAAATGTATTTTCTTACGGTTCCAGAGGTCAGAAATCCAAAGTCAAGGTGCCAGCAGGGCTGCACTCCCTCCAAAGGCTCTGGGGAAGTCTCCCTTGCCACTTCCAGTTTCTGGGGGGTCCTGGTGTTTCTTGGCTTGTGGCAGCACCTCTCTAATCTCTGCCTCATCTTCACGTGGCCTTCTCTCCCTCTGCCTTTCTCTTATAAAGACACTGGTCAGCAGATTTAGGTCAATCCAGGTTGACCTCATCTTGAGATCCTTAACTTATTAATTAGATCTGCAAAGACACTTTTTCCAAATAAGGTGATATTCACAGGTTCCAGGAGTTAGGACTCATCTTTTTGGGGAGCCACCATTCAGCCCACTTCAGGGGACAAAATTATTTCTGGTTTGAATCTCTTATCCTAGGAGTTATAAGTTAAGTCCAGTAAAGCCAAGAGGCATTTCTTGGGTTCCAGACAAACAAAATAACTTGACCAAAATTGTTCTGCTCTGTTTTCTCTGTTCCCAACAATGGACCTTTGACTAGAAAAATCATAGCTATCAGCTATTAGACACTAAATCTGTGGAACACCTATAAGGCCAGTATTATTAACTTGCTTTTACAGGTAAGGAAATTTAGGCTTAAATGGGATAATTTCACAGGGTCATCCCTAGCTTGGTAAGTGGTTGAACTGGGACTTAAATCCCAGCAAAGAACAGCAGCAGCACTGGCTGTGGGAATGCATCTTCAGGGTGGGAAGGGATATTGTGCACACAGGTCCAGATGAATTTGAGGATTTTGTTGCCTAAAGCAGCATTCATGAACATAATTTCCCCCCTTTCTCTGTTGATATTGTTATTTGGAAGAAATCGGTATATCACAGAGGCTAAGAGTGTGGGGGCTGTGGAGTCAGACTGAGCTGAATCCAGGTTCAGTCCTGTGCTAATTGTGTGACTCTGGGTAAGTTACATGAACTCCCTGGGCTTCAGTTTCCTCATTTGAGAGGATGGGGGAAAGGAGGGGGAGAGAGAGAAATAGTATCTACATCATGGAACTGCTCTGAGAATTAACTCAGGTAATGGATGTAAAAGGTTTGGAACAGGGCTGGGCACAAAGTAAGAACTAAAAAAATGATTAGCTATTCATAGAATGATTGATCATGCTTAGCTTGAGTCATACTAATCGGCTGCTCCCCTTAGAAATCATTAAGTCTTTGAGGTTATAAACTTAGTGACTTGGCCACCGTTGCTTCTTCATGTCTTAATCATGAAGCAGAGCCTGAGGCAAGGACTTGGTGCAGGTTGTTTATATGAGGGCCCAGGGAGAGTGAAATAGAGAAGAAAAGGGGTGGGGAGGGGCTAGCAAATTAATGAGCATACCAGTAACTGGATTTGATCCTATTAAGACCTTATTTTTTTATGTATGTATGTATGTATGTATGTATGCAGGCTGCACTGGGTCTTAGTTGCTTCTTCATTGTGACATGCATGCAGGATCTAGTTCCCCAACCAGGGATCGAACCCAGGCCCCCTGCATTGGGAGTGTGGAGTCTTACCCACTGGACCACCAGGGAAGTCCCCTATTAAGACCTTCTGAGGTCTCGAAGTTCAGAATGCCCCTGGGTTTCACAGCATGCCCTGAATTGACAGCCTCTCATTTTCTCTTGCAAAGCTTCTAAAGCAGTTAGTAGAAGCCAACCAACTCCACAATCCATATAATTACTATTGCCTCATGCCTTTCAAGTGCTAGAACTATTGCATAACCTAGTGCTTCATTATCTACCTCTGCTCCCTTCCCCACTGCAGGGGGAAGTCTTAGTAATTGTGAAGCTATGGCATGTAAGGATTATCTCCACTCCCCTTACCACCAGCAACAGAGTCCTTATTGCCATTCATCCTGGGAGGAATTCCGTTTCCCAGGGCTCTTTCTAGGGCCTTCTGATAGTCTTATCCTGAGCTAGCCTGGAAAGCAGAGCCTGAGAAAAGGCCTTGTGTGGAACAGAAGGGACACTAGGGAACAGGCGTGAGGGACTGGAGGAAAAGCCAGAACAAGGTATAAGGTTGAGCTGGGCATTGCTGTGGGCCACTGGCGCTTGACGCCACTGGAACCATCTGCGGAGTGAAAAAATGTCTCTCAGAATTGTCCACTTGAGGACTGATAGTGAGCAGCATTTACCCATCAGCTTCCATCCCCCACTAAGGGCTGCCCCAGGAGGTGATGCATCTCCCACTTCTAGGCTGTGCATGTGGGCATTCCAAGTGCACTTCCATTGGCGTCTCACCCAGGGCACTGGAAAGCCCCAGGGCAGAAAAGGAGTGATATGTATTGTATAGTTAAAGCAAGAAAGCTGTCAGCACAAAGTGGGTGAGGCCTCAGATGCAGCTGGAATCAGAGGTGAGGCCCAGAGGATGTGACTGGTGGTTGCTCTGCCATCTCTCAACATTTCCTTTGTAACAACTATAATAACGACAATAATAATAACTGCCATGGGCAGTTAGGTGTCAAGTGTACTTATCCTCACAACTCCCTCCTCACCCAACTCTGACTTTCTGTGGCTTCCACCTGTACCTACCCACTGAGCAGACCTTGAGCCCCACCCCCATGGCTTTTGCATGAATTGTTTAGGAGGGGAAGAAGAAAAGGAAGAGGAAGAGGATCTATTGAGTTTTCAATAGTTACACTTTTTTCATGTCTAGAAGTTTCCCTTTGGTTCTTTTTCTGTTTTAAAATTTATTTATTTATATATTTATTTTTGGCTGCATTGGGTCTTTGTTGCTGGGTGTGGGCTTTCTCTAGTTGTGGTGAGCGGGGGCTACTCTTCATTGTGGTGCGTGGGCTTCTCATTGCAGTGGCTTCTCTTGTTGCAGAGCACGGGCTCTAGGCCCCCGGGCTTCAGTAGTTGTGGTACTTGTGCTCAGTAGTTGTGGCGCGCAGGCTCTAGAGCGCAGGCTCAGTAGTTGTGGCGCACGGCCTTAGTTGCTCCGCAGCATGTGGAATCTTCCCAGACCAGGGCTCGAACCCGTGTCCCCTGCATTGGCAGGTGGATTCTTAACCACTGCGCCACCAGGGAAGTCCTGCCATGTCCTTTATGGTTAGTGTTTTTTTGTGGATGTGTGCCCAGATGAATATTTTTTCAACTTGAGGTCATACAAGCATTACTGTATACTACTATCTACTAAAGGCTTTTTTAGTTTACTTTCACATTTCAGTTTATATCCACCTGGAATTGTTTCTGTGATGTGAAATTGCCACGATACTTGTTTCCACTCCCCCGCATGGGCATACCCCGTTGTTCCAGCACTGTCTACTGAAAAGACTGTCCTTTCCCCGCTAAACTGCACTGTCACCTTTGTCACAAATCAAATGCCCATATACATGTGGGTTTCTTTCTGCACTCTGGATTCTGTTTCATTGCTCTGCTTATCTCTCCTATGTCAATGTCATACTCAGCTTTCAAATGCATCTTGATAACTGGAAGAACAATTTTCCCACCTTGTTCTTTTTAAGAATGTCTTAGCTATTCTTGACCTTTTGCATTTCTGTATAAATTTTAGACTCAGCTTATTATTTTCTTAAAGAAAAAATGAACATAATAGGGATTTTGATTGATATTGCATTGAATTTGTAGATCAATTTGGGGAGAATTAACATTTTTACAGTATTGAGTTTTCCAAACTACAAATATCTCACCATTTGTTTATGTCTTCTTCAATTCTCTCAATAGCATTTTATCATTTTCTGCATAAACAGCTTGCACATCTTTTGTTAGATTTAGTCCTAAGTACTTGATATTCTGATGCTATGGTAAATTTGGGTGTTTTTTTTGTTGTTTGTTTTTGTTTTTTTGGGTGAAGTAGAAAAGAATAGCTTTATTGCTTTGCCAGGCAAAGGGGGCCACAGCAGGCTCATGCCCTCAAACCTGTGTGTCCCAACCTGGAGGGGGAAGTTAGGAGTTTTACAGTAATGGTTCAAAGAGGGCATGATCAGCTGGTGGACATTCTCCTGATTGGTTGGTGGGGAGGTAAATGGGAGTTAGCATCATCAGCCTTCTGGTTCAAACCAGTCTGGGGTCTACGTGCTTGTGGGCAGCATAGAGTTAACTTCTCCCACCTGGTGGGGGTTTCAGTATGATTTTAGATGCTATCCGTTCCAAGGTAGTCTCCCAACCAGGTGTTAGTGCCCAAAAAGTTCTCGCAAAGAAATGGCACAGAAGACATCCCAGTGGTGCTGACGATGAGGGGGAGTTGGTCTAGCTATAAGTTGGGAATAAAGGGTCAGCACCTGATTTCAGGACTTAATGAAGCTCAGGTTCTTGATATCTCATCACAGAAAGAATTTAGTGAGAGACAAAGTGATAGGTAAAAAGTGGACTTATTTATAGAGAAACACACTCCACAGACAGAGTGTGGGCCATCTCAGAAGGCGAGAGTGGCCTTGGGAGACACACTCCACAGACAGTGTGGGCCATCCAGAAGGTGAGAAAGGCCGGTAAACTGTATTTTTATTTCATGTTGTGGATATATAGAAACATAATCACTTTTCTTGGTTGACTTTACATCCAGCAACCTTGCTCAATTCTTGTTGATTTTAACAATTTATCTGTAGGATTTTCTTACCATCTGGAGATCAGGAAACTACTGCTGCTGTTACCGCTGGTGCCTCTGCCACAACCGCCTCACCCAGAAACTGGAGCCCAGTGGAGTGTGGAGGTATGCCACTGGAGGCATTTGCTTTTCAGTGGAAACCATCACCTCCTTTCTACTTTCCAGGTCCCATGTACATGCATCTAAGTGGTAGGAGATATTCACAGCCACGCCCTGGCAGCAAAGGAACTGTAATTTTTCAGGTTTCAGACCCCACCAAATAGAAGAAGGGTTATGATGTGGCTTAAGAGAGCCAGTCAAAATAGCTACCACACTAGCCAAAATATCAATCATGACTGAGGGGGAAATAAAGACATTTTAAGACAGAGACTGAGCAGGAGGTTTTCCAATCACATTCACACTGAAAGAACTACACAGGGTACTTGATGAAGAAGGAAACTGAATACAGAGGAAGGGTGTAGGATTCAAGAAGCATATGAGTAAATGTAAGTGTGTGTGTGTGTCAGGGGGAGGCACGGAGTGAGAGAGAGAGAGGTCTATGAGGTCTGAAAACATTATAAAGTTACCGTGATTTTGAAAGTGTGGTATGGGTATATGGCTGGAGAAGTAGAAAAATGTAAATGTAACAGGACAGAAAGTCCAGATGTAGATCTAAATACATATGGGAGTTTAGTATATGAAAAATATGGCATTTTAAGGCAATGGGGAAAAGATGCAATATTCAATACACTTTAAAAACTTGAGAACCATATTTAATAAGTTAGAACTCCACTTCATTCTTTGCAACAAAATTAATTCAGCTAGCTCAAATATTAAAATACCTAAAAATGAAGCCACAGAAGTGCTAAAAGAAAACAGGAGGAATTTTATAATAATCTTTAAGAGGGAAAGGCTTTTCTAGGTATGACTCACAATCCAGAAGACATAAATGATTCTTAAATTTAGTTAGATGAAACACTTAAAAATTACATTTAAAAATCTTTAAGTCAAAAGAGTGGGGGGGTATTTTGAATCCATGTCTTTGATAAAGTGTGAGTTCTACAATATATAATGAGCTCTCACAAATTAAGAAAAAAGCCAAAAATCCAATAGGAAACCAGGAAAAGGCAGTATCTGCAAGGTGACACCAGGGCAGCACAAAACCCTTGATGGGATGAAGAGCTGCGAATAGGTGTGCTCTGACCAGCTGCCCTCAGGCATTTGTCCCTTCTGCTCCTTCTGCTCCCAGAGCTGGGGGGTTACAACCTAAGGAGACTGCCTTCTCTCAGTGCTGCTTCTCCTGAAGGATGTAAAGGGGAGACTTAACCAGAGGAATGATCAACAGTGGTTCAGTGATGTCTGAAGCTCCTTCTTTCTCCCTTACTGTCCTGGAGGGACATGGGCTAGTGCCTTGTCTTTGACCTTTATTACACAAAACCAAAGACGGTAACTGAGATTTCGGGTAGTACATAAACTTATAGGTTAGGACAATTAGACACCTAAGGATTACAATGACCTCCAAGCACATCTCCTTGGCCCCGCCCCTCAGACATAATGTGGGGGAAGGCACAGCTGGAGAAGGGCCAGAGCAGGACCCTCTAAAGGGCAGGGGCTCCTCTTGCCAGGTCCAGGAAGGGTACTGCTACCTCTCTTGTCCTGGCCACCATCACCTGGGTACTGTCAGAGCTCCTAACAGGTCTCCCTGCTTCCCTTCTACTCCTCTAACGTTCCACTCTCCACAGTGATCTTTTCAAAATAACAGTACGTCCCTTCTCTGCTCAAACTGTGCCCCCTCCTGCCCTAGTGGCTTCCAGAGTCCTTACTGTGGCCCCCATGGCTCTAAGCAACATGGGCCCTGACCACCTCTGACCTCACCTTCTCCCCTTCTCCCCTCTGTTCTGGCCTGCTTTATGTTCCTTGCTCACTCCACACCATTTTCCTCCTAAGGGCCTTAGCACTTGCTACTCCCTTCTGCCTACAATGTGCTGCCCCAGATGTTCACACAGCTGGCTCCTTCACATCATTCAGTCTCAGTTGGAAGGCCAGTCCTCAGAGGCTGCCCTGATCACCTACGTAAAGCACACGACCCTAGGCATGATCTAGCATGCCGTCCTGTCCTATTTTACAACACTGTCGCTACCCAAAGTTACCTGAAATTGCCCATGCACCTACTTGCTTGTTGTCTGTCCCCACCTCCCCACCCCTAGAAGGGCCTTGTCTGTTTTGTTCACCACTACATCCCCAGCACCTAGAGTTCCTGGTACTTGAGTGCTCAAAAAGCCTTTGTGAATAAACAAAATGAACAGATATATAACACATATAATAACAGGCCAGTCTTTAGGAGAAGCACAGCTACCCCTGGCATTTAAATGAGAGAAATTTCTCCCATGCTTCCTCACAGGAAGACGTGGTGTACATAGCAAACAAATGTCCTCAAGAACATTCTTATGGCTAAATGAAGAATGAGTTTCATAGAACTATTTCTAATAACATCTTTCAGTACATATTGGTGTGGTGTAATACCTAAGAAGAATATTTGATAAAAAAAAATTTATTAAATGCAATTGGGCGGGAGGGAAGTTTTGTCAAAACAATACCATCCAGGTATGCAGCTCTCTGATAAATTTAACAGTGGTTACTACAGGGGTGAACATCAGAAACCACCTGTAAGTATTTTAAAATATACTTACGAGGGCCCCACTGTTAAGAGAAATAGTAGGTCTGTCTGGGATAGGGCTCAAACATATTTATTTTTAAAAGCTCCACAGGAGATTCTGATGTGTAACTCCAGTCAGACACTTTTGATCTGGATAATCCTCCATAAATATTACTTACCTCAACTGCAGTATAGACGTTCCATGTTAGTGCAGTCAGCTGATCTGAGACCAGGAATACAATCTTCCTGTGAGGCTGAGGCCCCTAAGAAGACAAAGTACCTAAATAAAGGTACCTGTGGGCAGGACTGAGATTTTCTTCAGAAAAATAATTTTTAAAATCATTTTAGTCTCACAGTTATATTAAAACTAAATATTGGACCCCAAACTGCAAAAATGAAATTTAAACTTTTAAGTAGACATATGGTGGGAATACTGGCGTTGCAGTTCTGAGAGTTCTGTGGTTAAGGTGAGATAAAGCAAATGAGCAGTTGTGTGTCATGGCATTCTAATTTTATCACCCTCAGTATTCTTGAGAATTGGGATTCTTGATGTGGAAGGAGATACAGATGTGTGATAGGAGAGGTTAAAGTAAAAACCCTTAAGTCCTAAAGGGGCATGAGGGGACTTTTGGGGGGTGATGGAAATGTTCTATATTATCATTGTGGTAATGGTTACACATTTGTCAGAACTCATAATCTGTACATTTAAAATAGGTAGATTTACTGTATGTACATCATATCTCAATAAAGCTAATCCACACACACACACCAGTCCTGAATTTGAATTGCAATTATTGGTGAGTTCGTGATGGCACCCAAGACTATAGTCTCCAAACAGTTTTCCAGTAAAATGAACCAGGGCTCCTTGGAGAAACTCTTAACTATACAATCTCTATATTACATATTAGATACCAAGGAAGCTATCAAAGACTACTAAAGTTGTGTCAAAAGGACTTGAGGCCAACATGAAGAGGCTCCTACTGGCCAAAGACAGAACAATTTGTGCATGAAAAAGAGTAACTTTAAAGAGGACAAATCCAGCATTTCTCCCACCTTTCCCATACCTCTAAGCAAGCAGCAGATGAGATATTTTCTTTTATATAAGTATTGTAGCTAATAAATAAAGAAGGAAGATGGAATCAGAATATCACCATTTTGCCACCTCTAATGAACTGACTGATCTAGGCATTGGTCAATGATTGCTAGCATTCCCCCAAGAGAAACAGCCAGACATTCACTGCTCCCCGATGGGAGAATACAGCCTATAAAATAATCTTGCCCACCGCCCCCACCCCCGCCAAATTGAACTTGAAGCTGATCAAGCCTCTGGATTCAATTTCCAATCTATAGGAAATATAGAGAGAGGAATAGGTTAAACTACACCAAGGGGATTCAATAAGCAAAATCCAAACAGTAGAAAACACCATAACAACTCAAATGTCTTGGGAAAAAAAAAAAAAAAAGAGTGTGAGCAGGTGAGAGAGAACTCAAATCTACTGTATAAGGACAAGAGAGACTAAAAGACCTACAACCAACTTCAATAAATGGGTCTTATTTGGATCCTGATCCAACAATGAGACAACTGGAAACTAAGTGGATATGATATTAAAGAATTGGTTTTTAAAAACTTTTTATTATTAAAATCTTCAAACATACACAAAAGAAGCAGTACATGAACTCCCATGTACCCATCACTCAACTTCAACAACTCAGCACTATCCTTATTTTCCCTCCATACGCTACCACTTTTTTAAACTAAATTTTAAAACAAGTCTCAGATATCATATATTTTTACTCAAAAATATTTGAGTACGTGTCTCTATCAGACAATGACTTTTTTTAAAAATAAATTTTATTTATTTATTTATTTATTTTTGGCTGTGTTGGGTCTTCGTTGCTGTGCACGGGCTTTCTCTAGTTGTGGCAAGCAGGGGCTACTCTTCATTGCGGGGCACGGGCTTCTCATTGTGGTGGCTTCTCTTGTTGCGGAGCACAGGCTCTAGGCACACAGGCTTCAGTAGTTGTGGCACGTGGGCTCAGTAGTTGTGGCTCGCGGGCTCTAGAGCGCAGGCTCAGTAGTTGTGGTGCATGGGCTTAGTTGCTCCGCGGCATGTGGGATCTTCCCGGACCAGGGCTCGAACCCGTGTCCCCTGCATTGGCAGGCGGATTCTTAACCACTGTGCCACCAGGGAAGCCCAGACAATGACTTTTTAAAAGGAAAAATAAAGCCATAATATCATTATTACACCCAAGGAAATTCTCAATAATTCCTATTATCATCTACTGTTAATTTTTTCAGGCATGAGAATGGTTAACTTAACAAAAGATCCTGAACTAAAATATTTACAAATGAACTGATAGCTGCGATCTGCTTCGAAATAATATAGAAGGGCGATGTGGGGTGGATGAGGCAAGACTGGTCAAGGGTTGATGGTTGTTGGTGCTGGGTGATAGGTACATGGGGTTAATTATACTATTCTGTGTATGTTTGTGTTTGAAATTCTCCCCAAGAGCAAAAAATAATAACCAAAAAATAAAGACCTACTAAGTAAAGTCAACTCAGACAAGCCAGCCAAGCTTTTAAGACATTTTACACAAAGTATCAGAATTTTCGTCAGGTTGGTAATGACAACATAGTTAACACAATCAGCACACAAAAGTTTAAAGATTTCTTATAACCGTTATCTATTAGAATCAGACATGAAATACACTAATATTAGATTATGCCATTTAACATTTATTTTAGCTTGCTTTGCAAAAGTCAATAAATGTTCTCGTTTTTAAAATTTTAGTTTTAGGTTAATCTTTGATATTTGATACTGTATATAAAGACCCTTCTTTCCTGATAACAAACCCATTTCAGAGAAGACAAGACAGTACTGCCCCAAGGGATAAATTGTGTTTGATCCAAATTAATCATGATATTCTCATTCCCTTGGACAATGACTGGCCTAGTAATGACCATGTGATTCAGCTGATAAATAGAATAAAATGTAAATAAGTCTTCTGACTGGGATGTTTGGGAAAGCTTTTACTTTCCTAATTAAAAACAGAAGAGCCTTGGCTGGCTAGCTTTTATCTCTTTGACTTTCTTCCTAACTCGAATGTGGCTGAGAAGGCTAGAAATACATCCGCCATCTTGTGACCAAGAAGAGACAAGTATAAAGATAAGAGCCAATATACTAAAGATGGTGGAAAGACAGCCAAGAGCCTTGCTCCCTAACTACTATAGAGGAAACAATGACACCAGCTCTAGACAGTCTACCCCCTCGATTTCTTGTTATGAAAGAAACAAACTCCAATTTGCTTAAGCCAGTATAGCAGTCCTTTTGTTTCTTATAGCTGAACATATTCCTGATACCATGAAATACATCAAGAAATATAAGTAATAAAAACTGAATCAAAAAAAGCACCAAAAAATCCACTTCTGAGTGCAAAGAGGCTAAAAAAAAATACTAATAATAATCTCAGTTAAATAAGACAACCAAATTAGGAAAGGAGAATATTTATTACACAAATATTAGAATCTATACATTCTTAGCTGATGATATATATTTAGTTAAAAAGTCTTTTACTTTGGATATATGCATCGTTTCCTTCATTGTGGTGTCTCTGCTTCTCAGATGTATTAATCCATTCTCCAAAGTAGCTTCAGTAATCAACACTGTGAAGAGGATACTCATTTCATCATATCTAAGAAAAAAAGGTAGTTAACCAAAATACATGAGCACGAATATAGATTGTAAATTCACCACATTACCAGCTTTAATTACTCAGGAGCCAATGCCACCTTCAAGAGTCACAAAACTCAGGGACTTCCCTGGTAGTCCAGTGGCTAAGGCTCCAAGTTCCCAATGCAGGGGGCCCAGGTTCGATCCCTGGTCAGGGAGCTAGATCCCACATGCTGCAACTAAAGTTCCTGTATACCACAACTAAAGTTCTATAAAAAAATAAAGAAAGGAAAAAAAGAGTCACAAAACTCAAAGGCAGGGCTTGAGAACTGAACCCAAAAATATATTTTTCAAGTTTCTGAATCATTTTCAAAGTAAAATTTTTAGAAAATTTCTGACTTATTGTAATAGCTTGGAAGTCATAAAAGAAAAGAAAATATAAGAAATAAACACTGGTACCTCAACACACCATTTGGTATGATCTGGATGAACCTCGGAATAACCTCAGCCTTTTGGTATTTGGATACAATCCAAGAAAACAATTTTAGATGAAACTCTCTTATAATACTACTATAATATTAAGATCTAGTGTACAACAAATTATACCAAAAGCCATGCTAAATACCTTAGTACACTAACTTACAGTTTCTAGTTTAGCAATAACTGAATATGTTCCACACTGGCCTTCCTTCTGTTTACCCAGTCATACTATCTCATTGTTTCTTTTCTTTTAGGACTCCATCAGAAATTATCTTATTTAGCTACTTGTCTGTTGTCTATTCTATCCCACTAGAATATAAGTGTCATTAAGAACAGGAAACTTTTCTGTGTTGTTTACTGCTGTATCAAAGTACAAAAAATATACTGGGTGCTTAATAAATATCTGGAGAAAAGTATCCTGGGACATAAAGCCTTTACCATGTAAAGAACAACTGTAACTTGATATTGTCCACATGACTCAAAGGATAAGATTTTAGAAACTGAGAACACTGGAAAGTTCAAGTACCACCCCTTCATTTTATATATGATAAAGCCATCAGTTGCTTTATCTATAGAAACTTATTTTTCTTCTGACATCATCTGAAAGGTATATTTTAACAAGTTACTACAGAACTGAGGAGCAAAACACTAAGCTTCACAACTTTTCACCTAAAAGATATGTATTCAACGTAAAAAACTAAAAAAATAACAAAATAAACCCAAAGTAGGGAAAAATGAATTATTTTATTAAAAAACAGAAGTTAATGAAAATAGCATGGGGTAAGACTAAAGACAGGAGATCAATTAGGAGATTATTTCAATAATCCAGTCAAGAGATACTGGTGATCTTAATAGGGAGATGTGGATGAGCAATACATTTAGGAGGAAGACAAGAGTTAGTGATGGACTAGACTCTGACAGTAAGGAAGAGGGAGGAGTGAAGGACAATATCCAGGTTTCAGTCTTGAGCAATCAGGTAAACAGAGGTGCAGATCACCGAGAAAACTAGTTCTCTGTCCTCTGGCATAGAATTACCTTCCACTTAGCCTGAGAATGAACAAGGCCAGCAAGGAAAAGGCACTCCACTTATGTTTCCTCAGTCCTGATTCAACAAATGTGTCTCATATAAATAATTCCATCCCTGATAAACTGATAAACTCAGGTACACATACTTCATGGTGTTAAGTCTTGAAGTTTCACATAGTATGTGCTTATATATACCTGATGAGTATTGTTTCCTGCTGTACCAATTAACTAAGGGTATGTGGTTGTGTAAACAGGAAAGTTAGGAATAATTTTGAATTATAGTATATATAGATATTTAGAAGAAATCTGTTACTCATAAAGAAACATCGTATAATCAAAAACTCTGAATAAATACATTTTTTAAGCAACAAAAAACACAATTCTTACTTTGAATAAAGTTGTTCCAATGAGGATGGCACAGTTTCCAAATAACCAGGCCACACAGATATTCCATTTTCTAATAATTCATTAAATAGCCCTTGACAAACCTGGGGAAAAGTACAAAAACTTTGAATATGAAAGAAAGAAAAGTAGCTAGAGTTATTACCCTATTTTTATGAAACCACCAATCATCTTTTTCACTTTTTAAAGTGGGCATAAATCCCTTTAATTACATGATAATATTGTTGATAATTTTATATATTGTATACTTATAAATTGTATACTTCTTCTGAACTTAAACACTGCAAAGCTGAATACTAAATGCAAATCTGAAATTTTTATACCAAATATAAGAATTTTTATTATCATCATTCATAATACAAATAAACAAAAGCAAAACAGATTCTATCAGAAAAAAACAGTCCAAAGGGCTATGTTAACTCTAAACTTATCTGAGACTTGAGAACTGAGCCTAAGGGTTATAATACGATGTCAAGAAGAGAAGGAAGAGCCATTAAAGGAAACTAAGGAGAAGGAGCCAGAAAAGTATGAAGAAAACCCAGAGAGTGGTGTTCCTGAAGCCAACTAAAGAAAATGTTTCAAGAAAAGAATGATTGGTTAGTTTCAGTGGAATGCTGGAGACAAAAGCCTGATTGGAAGTACAGAGGTAATGATGAGTAAATAACATAGTACTCTTTACTGTTTTCTTAAAAATGGTGAAGCAAGAAAAAGAAATTTTAAAACTCCCTTAACAATCTAGAACTAAAATTCTAAAGCAGAATTTCTCTCATTGGCACTGCTGATACAGGATGTTTAGCAGCATCCCTGGTCTCCATCAGATGTCCAGAGCACCCTTCCCCACCTTCTGACAACCAAAAATGTCCCCAGATATTACCAAATGTCCCCATGGGGAGGGAGAGGGGGAGGATGGTGGGATGGGGTAGGGGTGCGTGCCTGAGCTAGAGCGCTGTTTCTCAAACTTAAGCACCAGAATCACCTGGAGGGCTTGCAAAACACAGATGGCTCAGCCTCGCACCCAGAGTTTCTGATTCAGCAGGTCTGGCAAGAATTTGCACTTTAACAAGTTCCCGGGGAAAGACCACAGCAAAGTAAATGGGTGTTAAGGTACAGAATATTTTGGGGATAGATGAGAATATAGATATTAATAAATCTAAGAAATTATCAGGGAAAAATAAATATGAGTTTTAGTAAGTTTAGTTTTGGTTGCCAGCAGAAAATGTGCTCTAACAGAAGGTAGAAAAGGAGAGAAAAAGTTCTAAGCATGATAAAGTGCAGGTGAAGACATGATGAGGAAATAACCCACAAAACCTCTTTCATAGCCCAGAAAGTTACATACATAAGGATTCTCTTTGTCATATTGCTGAGGGGAAGTGTTAAAAACAGAATAAGACACTACTCTTTTGGTAAAACACCCAAGGCACAAAATACTACTAATATTTTTACAAACAAAAACAAAACAAGGGCTTCCCTGGTGGCGCAGTGGTTGAGAGTCCGCCTGCCGATGCAGGGGACACGGGTTCGTGCCTCGGTCTGGGAAGATCCCACATGCCGCGGAGCGGCTGGGCCTGTGAGCCATGGCCGCTGAGCCTGCGCGTCCGGAGCCTGTGCTCCGCAACGGGAGAGGCCACAGCAGTGAGAGGCCCGCGTACCGCAAAATAAATAAATAAATAAATAAAAACAAAAACAAAACAAAAGGCCTAGATGAAAATCTAGGAAGCAGAGTTCTTCTTTGTCCTTCAAGCAAAAAAATCCCTAGGAACCTGGTACCTACCAGGGTGTTGTGGAGCTCCTGCAATCCTGGGGGAAATGTGGAAATTAAGTCATTCTCTTCCCTTTCCCTGAGCTCATTATCCCCACCTTCCCAGACCCCTGCACAGGAGCCCGGGAAAGCCAGGTCAATCTTTCTAGTATCCTCACTCAGGTCCCTGGATGGGTCTGAGTTACCCAAACAGAAATGACTGCTGAAGGGGTCCTGGTTTTTCTTAACAGTATTTAATTTGACCGGACAGATTTGAAAAATAAAATAAGATTACAGATCTAGAACTTGTGCTTATACCAAAAAGTATCAAAAGTGTTAAGTTAAAAAGGGAAGAGGGTAAGAAATAATTCACTAGATGTCTGTACAAATATTTTGATTACCAAAATTATGCATACTCATTTAAAAAAATGCAACTATGACTGGGCATGACATTAACAGCAAAACCCACTGAACTGTATTCAGCTTCTTTAATATAATATACTTCAAATTATCTGTAATTAACTGTAGTATTATTATTTAATTAAAATTCATTATTAATAGATGATTTAATAAAAAATGTAAGAATTCATTAAAAATGGATTTTTTCATTTAATAAAAATTTCATTATTTAATTAAAATGTGTTCACAGTTCATTATTTAATTAGAATTTTAAAAAAATGAATCAAAATAAAACTTTAGATGGCAAACTACTCATTTACTTGGAATAACGGTTATAATTGAAATCATGACATTAAAACTTATTTAACCCACCTGTCTTAGTTCCACTGTTGGGCCTCTTCCCACATCCAAAGCAACCTTAATAGGGGCTAAACAAGGGTGAAGTTTAAGCACCTAAAACAATTTAAAGAGAAGGGGTAAAAAGGACAAGCACTAATAAACATGAAGCTGTTTAAGCAGTTAAAATTTTCTGTGTGAAAATGGAAGCTAGCTGAGGTCATAAAAAATATCACATAATGATGTATCAACCATCTTTATTCAGCTGCTCATAGATTTCTCCATTCAGGCATTCTACAGACATAAGTTCACTTGATATTCTCCCATTTTCTGACAAATCCATTTTCTCTCAGTTGAAATGCCCCTTTCTGGCATCACTGCCTTCCCTACCCAGCCTGAGCCATGTGGCTTATCACTTGGACTTTCTCTTGCCAAAACCCATCACTCTATGCATTCATTCAGCCATTCAACAAACGTGAATGGATACTTGGTACGAGAAACAATTCTAGGTGGTGGGGACAAAAATCCCTGTCCCTCATAATGCAGAGAAGCAGATAACAAAATAGATAAGTAAATAATATATTTGAAGTTGAAGGTGGTAAGTGTTGAAAAAAAAAAAGAAGATAGGAAGTGCTGGCAAGGGGTGGGCTGGTGGAGGGTTGTTTGCTATTTTAAATAAGGTGGTAAGAGGGAATTCCCTGGCGGTCCAGCGGTTAGGACTGCACGCTTCCACTGCAGGGGGCGACGTCTCTGGTGAGGGAACTGAGATCCCACATGCCGCATGGTGCAGCCAAAAAAAAAAAAAAAAAAAGAAAGTACAATGGGACCATTAAAAATAAAAAAAAAATAAATAAGGTGGTAAGAGAAAGTCTCCTCTCTGAGGTGACATTTGAGCAGACTTGAAAGGGGATGGAGGGACAAGACGTGGACTTGGAGGAAGAGCATTCAGACAAAGGGGAGCACTAATGACAAGGCTCTTGAGCTGGGAGCACACTGGGCATGTTCTAGAAACAACAATAGGTCTGTGCTGCTGGAGCAGACTGAGTGAGGTGGAGAGGAGTTGAAGGTCAAAAAGGATAATGCTCTGTAAAACACTTTAGGGGCTTTGGCTTTTCCTCTGAGTGAGATGAGGAGCTTACTGGAGTGTTTAGAACAGAGGAACAAAGGAACGCGTACCTTTTAAAAGGGCCACTCAGTGCAGGGAGGTAGGGATGAGGGTGGCTTAGATCAGACTGCGAGCAGGGGAGGTGCTAAGAAACGGTCAGATTCAGGGTATATTTTGAAGACAGAATCAAAGAGGTTTTGCTGATGGTTTGGATGTGCAGTATGTAAGAGAAAGAAAAGAAAGGATCCCCCTTGTTTGTTTGCTACACACACCCTATAAATCCCAAACAATTCTATAAATGGCCACATCGGGCTAAACGAGCGCTGCATAATAAATCACTGTCTAGGCAGACTGGTGCTACAAACTCATGGTGTCTAATCCCAGTTGAGCACGCAACACGTGAAAACTTTTGATTTGGGGAAGCTCCCTTTCCCATTCAAGGGAAATATGACTATTCTAAACTCTTGCCACTTAAACCCCTACTCCTCCACATTTTAAGCGAATAATCTTGCTTCCTAATGCCCCAAGAAAATAGAAGATATGAGTAAAACTTCCTTCAAGCGCTAACCAGCTCCAGTAGCCTATATATACCATTGTTTCTTTCCACCCTGCTGTTTCAAAAAATAACTCCCTTTTCTTGATTCTGTCTTGGTCCTTCCTGTTTCTTCCAAAATCTTGCTCCATTAGGTACTTCATTTCTTTCCTATAGCTTCAACCCCTCCTCTCTCTTGATTTTGAGGCCATAAAAATGCTCAAACTGCACATCCTAAAATAAGCCTTTCCCTCGACGCAGACCCATGTCTAGCTCCTGTGATCCAGTGATCAGCTACTTGAGGTCAGACCAGAAGCACAGAGGTCAATACTACAAGTCTTGCTGGCCTGTTTTACTTACTCCTACTTAACACTCAGCTTCTGATACAAGCAGAAGCCATAAGTGAAAAGGCTCAGGGGCTAAGAATCAGAGACAGCTGTAAAGCTGCCCAAGATCAAACAGAAACGCCTTTGGGATTACCCAAGAGGGATTCCTTCTTCTATTCTGTGAGAACCTGCTTATTATTCCTGTGGCCAGATTTTTTAAAAACCTGAAAAATAAATTACTTGCACTAAAAAAATTATTATTCAGAGTTTATATTAGAAACCAAGTACACTAACATAAAAAAGGGGAGAGAAATTTATATTTTTAATTTCCCAAGTCTGTCTCTGAGATATCAAAGCACCTTTCTATGAAGATCTTTCTTTCTTGTAAAGGAGTTCTCTGTTAGCTGGAAAGAATCGTAGAGATGTGCCAGCATGCCTCGGTCTAGATCTCCATTTATGGATAAGACAGAAGGAACCACATTTTTCCGTCCATCTCTGCCCTTCACAGTAAAGTAGAACAAAAATAAAGCATCATTTAGCAGAATGACTTCTTAAAATTACATTCTGCACTTACAGAATCAGAATACAAATTGATCAGTAAGTCCAGATAGACTGATGAAATTTTTAAAATTACCATTTGGCAACCCTCATAGTAATAATCGATTTGGGCAAGAATCATCAATGGATGTTGCAACCAGTAGGCCAGAATCTGGTGAGAAACAGGTTATTTACATAGTCAAAGTATCTGCCCACAAAAGGCTTATTAATTACTCATCAATTAACAAGGACAAAATACTTATCAACTTTACACTGGAGAAACCTGGAAGCATCATCTTAACCAAGCGAGAAAAGTTAACATCACCAGTAACAAGCCGATATGAGATGCACTGAGAAGAGGGTAGCACCATTTCTGTGGCATTCTTAGCAAAAATACATAAATCATGAGGAAACATGAAAGAAACTCAAACCAAGGGACATTCTACAAAGTAACCAGTCTGTACTCTTCAAAACTGTCAAGGTCATGAAAGACAAGGAAACATAAAAGGAATTATTTGAAGGAGACTGAGGACACATGACAACTACATGAAATACGGGATCCTAGATTGGATCCTGGACCTATAAAGGGTAGATTAGAATGATTGGTTACATCTGAAGGGTTCTGTGGATTTGAGAATAATAGCAGATTACTGTTACTTTCCTGATCATGATGATTGCATTGTGGTTATACAGGTGAGTCCCTGTACTTGAGAAATGCATACTGAAGTATTAAGACGTCATGGGGTACCATGTCTACAGCTTATTCTCAAATGGTTCAGAAATGACCACAGTTAGAGAATCTGGGTAAAGGATACATAGGCGCGCAAGGTAAAACATACGTGTAATTGAGCTACATTTTCAGGATACATGTGTAAAAGTTCATGATCTCCTAGATTCCACAGGGTTTCTATTGGCTCCTTTCCCCACGGAAAATTGTAGTAAAGTTTGTTTCCTTTTTGGCCCGCTTCATCCTGACAATCACTGCTGCTGAAGTTAGATGGGCTCACAGCAAACTGGAAAAGAAAGTTTGTCTTTTTAACTTATTAAAATAAACATTAAAAAGTAAAGTTGCCCCCAGCAACTGAATGAAACTGGTCAAGTCCCAAATAAAAAATTGTTAAGTTTAATTAAATATGAGTGAATATACTGTTACAAATAGTGTTTTTTAATCTGAAAGAATTACACAGAAAAACTGTTGATGCTATCTAGCATTTCTGTGGTCAATTAATAAGAGGGGAAGGAACCATGAACTAAGTGGGATAAAGAAGAAAGTATCACATACTCACCATTCTCATCCTTCCTTATTTGTGATCATTCCATTTAGTTTACATGGGTGTTTGGAGATTTTGAGAGTTAGAGAAATAAGACAATGGCATGACAAAAATGCTTACTTCAACTCTTTTCTCTTAGGCTTACACTGAAACTTGACTGTAAATTACAGGACCATTTGACTAATATGGAGAGTTCATGGAGGTTGGAAGCAAAACTAACACAGTATTTTGAAGCAATTATACTCCAATAAAGATCTTTAAAAAAAAAAAAAGCTAAAGCTGTGAGAGTGGGCAAGGGTCAAACTCTACACCAGTCAGGTATGCCAGGTGAGGGATTTGAACTTACCTAGAATGTAAAGCCTTACCAACAAAAGTTTCTGAGCAAGACATCAACAGACGTCTTTACTAAAGTAACTTTGTTTTATGGAACAATGAAAATTATTACAAAGAGTTTTTTATATGTAGTTGTTAATTTACTATAGCTGTCTCTTATAAGTATAACATAGCTACATCAAAATAAATTTCATTTATTGTAGAGAAGTATTACCTCTGACACACTAAGACAATTTGCCTAATCATTATTAAATTAAGGGTAATTATTGTAGTACCTTTCTCCACCACAGGAGTCGATGACGTAACCAGAAATCAAGCCACTGGCTCGCAGTTCTTGCTGAAGTAAACCATACCAGTGAAGCTTCCGTCTTTTCACCGATTCTTTGGATATCAGAAATATCAGATAATCATTTATTTGAAAATCATATAATCTATCCCAAAGTGAAAGTGACTGTTTAAATACAAGGTCAAGTTATTTCCATTTTTTTGTGTACCTTTTAACACCATCAGGTGTCTGCTTAGTATCAGAAACAGGATGAAAACACACTCCAATCTGAGCAAGGCCAAAAGGTAGCCTCTTGTTTATCAGATCCAGGTAATTAACATAGCGCTTCAAGGCACCTGTCAAAAGATAAATCAATCCCTATATAAATCTATTCTATAAACCCAAATTGTTTTGGTCAATTTATAGACAAATTAATAATATCATGCTAACGCAACAGTCAGTACAGTAGCATGGAGCTACTGAGGCAGATCTTAATTGATTACCACTTAAGTTTAGGTAGTTTCCCCCAACGTTTTAGTATGAAGATTTTCAAATCTACAAGAAAGTTGAAAGAACAGTACAATAAACATCCGTAAACCCTTAACCTAGATTCACCAATTGTCAACATTTTGCCACATTTATTTTCTATTTCTTGTTCACCCCAAAACATTTTAGCATGTACCTCCTAAAGTTAAAAATATTCACTGTATACCACTATTACACCATTAAATTAATCATAATATCATAATTTCATCTAACTTATGGTCAATATTCTATTTTCTCAAATTGTCACCCCCAAAGCCATTTACTGCTGCTCTCTTTCTCCCTAATTAAGGTTAACTCACTGCATTTTATTAGGTCTCTTAAATCTAAAATATTTCCCCTGACTTCTCCCTCTCTAACTTTGCTTTTTTTTTTTTTTTTTTTTTTTCCGTACGCGGGCCTCTCACTGCTGTGGCCTCTCCCGCCGCGGAGCACAGGCTCCGGATGCGCAGGCTCAGCGGCCATGGCTCACGGGCCCAGCCGCTCCGCGGCATATGGGATCCTCCCAGACCGGGGCACGAACCCGTATCCCCTGCATCGGCAGGCGGACCCCCAACCACTGCGCCACCAGGGAGGCCCTCTAACTTTGCTTTTAATGATACCAATGTTTCATTTGAGAACAGGCCGGTCGTAGACGATCTCACATTAGATTTGTCTGAATTTGTCCTTATGATTTAATTTGGGTTAATCATTTTTAGCAGGAATCAGTACTACATAGTTGATGTGTATGTGCAATTGCATCCTAACAGGAGTAACACAGGATCAAATAATCCCACTTTTAATGAAACCAGATTTGATTACCTAGTTAAGGTAGTGAATATCCATTCCCCAACATTACCCTGCTCCCCAACAATCTTCCACCCAATATTTTATTTTATTTATTTATTTTTTAACGAAGGGGCAATCGTTTTCTTTTAATTAACTGATTAATTAATTTTTGGCTGCGTTGGGTCTTCGTTGCTGCACGTGGGCTTTCTCTAGTTGTGGTGAGCGGGGGCTGCTCTTGTGGTGCGCGGGCTTCTCATTGCAGTGGCTTCTCCTGTTGCAGAGCATGGGTTCTAGGCGCACGAGCTTCAGTAGTTGTGGCTCATGGGCTTAGTTGCTCTGTGGCATCTGGGATCTTCCCGGACCAGGGCTCGAACCCGTGTCCCCTGCATTGGCAGGCGGATTCTTAACCACTGCACCACCTGGGAAGTCCCACACCCAGTATTTTAGAATCCGCTGATGAACCCTTGCTTGAATTATTATTATACCGAGGATCACAAAATCATAAAAAGGTGATTTTTCTATCCTATCTTTCCTTCTACATTTATTGCATAGCTCCTACAAAAACAAACTCTTTTCAACTCCTCTTTCTACCAGCAGCCTCAATTGCTTAATTTTTTGTTTAACACTGTGGATTAGATTTTTAATTTTATTTAATGTGTTCTGATCCCATTACCATCAATATTTATTTTAATGTTCAATTTGTCCCAAACTTAGCCAGCGGGAGTCTCCTTCAAGCCAGCATCTATGTCCTTTTAACATAAACCCACTAGTCTTCTAGTAATTCTTTGCTTTCTAGCACCATAAACTGTGCCAAAGTCACTTTGTACTGTCCCTGCCCCATACCTGGAATGAGCCATTTCTCCAAGCACTGGTTCCTTTAGAAACCAAATTCTGGGTACTAGGTGTGCTCATTGCTATTGTCATCGCTTCTAGGCCCCTTCAATGAAGAAAGTTAGGAAATTTGTATTTTTTTTAAATCATGAATTCATACTGATAGTCAATTCAAATTTAACATTATGAAGTTTATCCTTGCCTCGTTTTACATCTTTTCTCTTTCAGTGAAAATCTTGGTTCCTAATAAATCTATCCGTTGGTCTATTTGCTTTATCCTATATGTGAAACAGCTTCAGAATTATAATTCCAACATTTCTACTTACAATAAATCAGTACAATAAAGTTCAAGATTTCTTTGTAGTTCTTTATGCACTTAGATTATATCCCACTAAATGATAACACTGTGTTCAAAAGTTACTTGATTTGAGATTTCCACTTCTGGTAATAGTAGACAAGCTTGTTGATAACAAGAAAAACTGGTCAAGAAACTGAAAAAAAGAATCTGTTTAAAGACACAGGAGAGCTGTCAAGGCAGTAAGGACTTGAGGGTCCAAGATTTGGAGAGAAAGTAAGAACAGAGGTGAACCCAACATTTAGTGCTGCTTTTCCAATCTGAAGTAGGAGAACTAAGAAGCTGAAATGCTGAGCTGAGCTTCCTGACATCGTATGGGGCTAGGAAGCACAAAAATTGTAGTTCGAGGCTCTTAAGGAGGAGGGGCCCTGGAAAACACCCCAGCCTTTCACTAGGCACACTCAAAGGGCTACACTCTAGGAGTAGAGATGAAGCAAAAAGACTGAAATCCAGCCTCAATACACTTAATCCCGGATTGTATTAAGAAGATATGCCCTAGCTGCCTGCCAAAAGCAAAAGTAAACCCTCCCAGGTTGAAGAAAACAACCGCACCCAGAGCCTCAATTTATCTCTACAATTAACACACAAATTACCTATAAAATCGAAAGTCCAAAAGACCAAAAGCCCGGAGTAAGACTGATAACAGAAACCGACGTATCTGAGTTAACAGGATATAGACTTTTAAGTGTAATTAATGTGTTCAAGAAAGTTGATAACAAGATGCTGGGGGGTGAGTCTAACATGTGTGTAATTAATCACAGAAGGACAGAAAAAAGAATGGGGCAGTAACAATATTTGGAGACATAATGGCTATGAAATTTTAAAAACCATTCATAAGTAGAGGCTACCACAATAGCTCAAACATGAAATAAAGAGGGTAAGGGCATTGGACATAGAAAGAAATGGCAAACTGGTACTCAGAAGCTAAAACACTAGACAACCAAAAATTTGGCAAGTAAGTGGATTTAAGTTTCTAAAGGCAAGAAAATGTCTGGCACATCAATAAATGCTTTGATGAATCTAAGAGAGCTATGTTTCATTTTCTAATAGGGAAGAAAAGATTGATTTGTTTTGGGACATGGTAATGAGCAGTGATTTAACTTCCCCAAAGTAAAATCATCATGGAATAATTAAAGTAGTACAAATCAAAACTGTCACGTTTACTCACCAGTTTAAGTGTGCTTTATTTTATTAAGGAAATCTTTAAAAGTTTACAATATAGGTACCAATTTTCAGAGAACCATGGACACTGGTTATTTTAAATTACTTCCTAGTACCACTTAATAAAAAATGGCAAGGATAGCATTTTGCAAAGATGAGATGCTGTGGCAGCAAGTCTGTCCTGTAAAAATTCTGAATTTTTTTTTCAGAATCTCGGCTATCATGATCTATTTGACTTTGAAGGCATATTGTGCCCTACAAATTTCTGTGTATTCACTCAAGAATCGCTTATAAAACTTGATTAGTCCTATTATTCTGTCAATTCAAAAATTACCTTAAGGGCTCTTCAAACAACAGATTGTGTAGATCAGTTTTCGGTAAGAAAAACTGGGGGAGGGCATTTTCTTGTTGCTCTAGAAAAACGAGCTCTCGATTAGCCTACAGTGTGTAAAAAAAAAAAACTATGGAAGTGTTTATAAATATTTTAGTCCTAATTCTAGGGCCGCTCAATAAACTCCAAAGTTCTAGGGTTGCCTTGTGAAACTGAGAGCTTTACTAGAGCCTTGGGCCGGATTCTTTAAGGAACAATAACGATCCCATGAACCAGTTTTCTCCAAGGCAGCAGCAACACTGTCAACAAACCCAACTACTTCAAGAAGACTGAGAACCACATAATTTCCTTTCCACGTGAATACAGGGTCAGGTGCAATCTGGGAAATCGAGCGAGTCTGCCTTTCCACCCCGACACCTATTTTGAAGCATGAAATCGTGAAGCATACCGTGAAGAAGGTTCCCCCGTAGTTTCCCAGAAGTTTTCAGTAAGTTCTCAAGAAATGCTCTTAGCTGTTCCTTACTCAGCTCTTTGTCTTGCAAGATTTCGCGTAGTGTTTCTGCAGAAACTAACCTGAAGGCGCTGTCCCCGGGCAGCGAAGGGTCTGCTTCATGGTGGAGGGCGTCTACCGGGAAGACCTGCTCCCTGAACACCACCACCGAAGACCACCATTCCGCCGCCAGGTTCTTCCGCAACTCTATACCCAAGGGGCCAAGGCCGGGGTGGCACCCGCTCAGAAGAGAATCTCGACTAAGCTGTCGCTTGGTGCCACTGAGGAAGCGCCTTTTCTGACAGATCTCTAGCAGCGCCTCGCTCTCCTCGCCGCCAGACTCGGGGCCTTCTCTTGGCTCGCTCACCGGGGGCAGCTCCGCGTGCGACCTCAAGGGCCCTACGAAGGAGCCGCTCCCTCCCGTCAACTGCTCCGGCTGCCCCCCATCTACTCGACTAAACCCAGACAACAGGCACCTGCAGACTTTCTGGCCGGCCCTGACGGCTGCACCATAGCGCATCGCCCTCGAGAGTTAAAAGTGCACAGTCTCCTATGAGAGGCTAACATATGTGTATTATGGGTCCCGAAAAACCGCCACAACCTGGAGTAGGGGGCCACCTGCGCAGGCGCGACGGAAGTGTGCGTGCGCGCGGCCGGCCCCACCAACGGAAGTACGTCACTGCGTTCCGGCCGCTGCGCCACCGCCGCGTGCCTATCCCTCTCGCCAAGGCGAAGTTGGGCTTCCTGTCTCTTGCTTCCGTCACGTCCGGCTTCCTCTAGTTGTTCTTTTTTTTGTCTTCAACGCCGATGCAGATCATTCCCATCTACTTTTCACTATCCCGCTGTTGCCACTATTGAGTCAGCGTTACCTTCCCCCTTTTTTTTTCTTCGCAAATGAGACATCAGAATACTTCGGTGGGCTTCCCTGGTGGCGCAGTGGTTGAGTCCGCCTGCCGATGCAGGGAACACAGGTTCGTGCCCCGGTCCGGGAAGATCCCACATGCCGCGGAGCGGATAGGCCCGTGAGCCTTGGCCGCTGAGCCTGCGCGTCCGGAGCCTGTGCTCCGCAACGGGAGAGGCCACAACAGCGCAAAAAAAAAAAAAAAAAAAAAGTAAAAGACTACTTCGGTGTTCTACAACAAACTACCATTTAAATACACCTTCTCTGGGTTTCCCTGGTGGCGCAGTGGTTGAGAGTCCGCCTGCCGATGCAAGGGACGCGGGTTCGTGCCCCGGGCCGGGAAGATCCCACATGCCGCGGAGCGGCTGGGCCCGTGAGCCATGGCCGCTGAGATAAATACACTTTCTCAGCCTTAAGTGTTCACGAAAATAAACCTTAATTGCCTAACTCTTTACAGTTGTACTCCTTAATGGCAGTTTAGAGACCCACGCCTTGCATGCATCTCTAGTAAAATGCTGCCGCTGTCCTGCCTGCCCTCTCCTGGGAGTGCGCGTGAGGCTCCGACGGGGAAGGAGTATAGTCCCTTTACATTGGTGTTAAAAGGGATGCCCTGGGCCAGCAGCACCTGCATCACCTGGAAACGTTGCTTAAAAAACAAGCTGCTGAGAAGGGCCCAACAATATTTAAACTCTCCAGATTAACGTGTAGGTACAGACAACCAACCAACCACTCGTGTACAGAGTTGTTCTACCAGAGTACCCTTCTAAAGGCCCTTCAAAAATAACAAGATTAAAACAGAGATCCAGGACTATGGAGCAGACTTCTGGCTTTATAGCTCCACTTTAACACTCAGAGCCCTTAAGAAAACTGTCCAAATAGTGGAAAGTGGAACAGCCCAGACGGAGGAAAATGGTTGATTCCAAAAGCTATGATTTTCACTTCCAGCTTTCCTTAAAGTGGCTAGGGAAACCTTGAAAGATCATCCCAGGTGGAAAGTACTCCACTGGACTACCAGGAAGAGACAGTTTATGTAGAGGGTAGCAGCTTAGCAATGAACAGAATATGGCAAGTTAAAATTCATCACATTTAAGGTGGTGTAGGACACGTTCAGAAAATCATTCCATACAAGAACATGTGAAAGTGTTTTAAAAAAGATGCTAGTAAAACAGTATTGCTGGAAAGCAATTATATTAACTGCAAAGCTGGGTAACGTGTGTTTTCCACACCCCGGAAACACATGAGAGGCCTAAACGCAAATAAATAAAAGAGAGAACGGGGAGAAAAATCACATTTATTAGTTAAGACAACCACAGGCTGGACACAACACACATGCTAAAAAGTGGACTGTCTTTTAAAACTTACTTCAAAAGGTAAATAGTTAAATATTTTCCACAGCCCCACAATCATTTAAGTGTTTACAAATTAAAAGGCCCACGTTAGACACTGAAGAGTAGAAGATGTAATAAATAATCCAACCTACCCCAAAAGCTTCTTGTAAAAGTCATAATGAATTTGACTAATCATGCTGTTGAAAACTGTTCAATTACCAGAGCCTGAACCAGTTTTCAATGTATTAGTCCTAAAAACACCACTCCTTATCCTGCCCCAGGAAAATCTAGTTCAGTCTTACATTTTAGACGTAAGGCATTAACACCAATTAAAGCCTCACTTTAATAATCAGTATTTAAATGAAGTCTCATAAAGCCCTTTTCTCTTCTTGCAAAAAACACATACACCAGAGCTGCTGGGAAGACATTCAGGTCTTCTAGCCACCACTGAAAGGAAGTATTAAGGTTGGTGAGCCAAAGTTAAACCTAAAGCTACCCACTGGATCTTTTTAGCAATAAACCCACATTGACCCTAACAGAAGGGCCTATATCGTAGTCTCCGTGCTTTTGGTAACATGGCTTTCCTCTAGATTAACCATTAATTTTGAGGATTTTTTCCCTAATGTTCATTTGAACATAAATACACCTTAGAGTTCCCTGAATTACTGGACATTCATGACTCCCAGTGTGACTACAGTTATGAGTCCCAGAAAGCTTGTGAAACGAGCATCTCTCTATACCACCTACACTAAGAACACTGAAAACAAATTCAAACTTAGCTCCTGGCCAACCATCTTCAAGGGTGTAGTCTTTTCAGCTTCGTTCAATATTTCAGTTAATTCATAACATGGCCAGGAGCACAAATATAATCTCTTCAAAAATAAGTTATTTGGAGATTTTTCTAATTATAAATTTTACAAAAGGAACAAAAGTCATCCATGTTCTCACACTAAGCAGTCTGAGGGTGGGGCTATACAGTTAATTATTTCCTGTGTGTTTTAGTATCTCATTTCACCACTCTGCTAACAGATTAAATGACTCACCTGATGTTGAAAAGTAGAGAGCTTTTATGCAATCTAGCCTAGAATTGTTAATCAACCTAAATCAGTCTCATTTTAATCCTTAAAATAGGAATAGATCACTGTAAGAAGGGCCTTCTGATCTTCCCACTTCCCAGAACGAAACTATAGAAAGGAGCACTCAACTTAGTTTTTATGATTAAAAAAACAGACCATCTAAGCCAAGTTTTACATGACATTATATATGTAAAATAAAGTACCATTTCCACTTAATTCAGTCTTCAAATATTTTTTATTGGAAGGCCATGCACTGCCTTCATTTATTGTATTTCAAATCACTGTACATTTACTTTTGTGAAAACACTGCCTGCATTTTCTAGTACAAAAAAAACCTAAAAATTGTTTCAGGAATGTAGAGAAATATCCAACTTAAATAGCGAAAAAGTGCACCATAATTACTGCTGCACTGCAGTCATTTCTGCATTTCCCATGTTTCTTAAATAACTATCTTGTCTGATAACACACGATATAAAGAGCAATTATGAAAAACAGACATTTACATATACTTCTAAAGTCTTATTGAGAATACCCTGTTGGCATTGGATAACCAATCATAGGCGCAGCTGCAGTAGCAGGATATGCATATGCCTGTTGGTTCATACCATTGTGCATATTTGCAACATTACTTCCATATTGCTGAGTGCTATCATAACCATTCTGGTAAGTCCCTGTTGGATTACCAGTCCTAAAACTGGTCTGTATACCAGCAGACACAAAATTACTTCCAAAGCTCCCATTGGTGTAATTTGCAGCACTGTAAACACCATTTTGAGTTTTTGCCCCAAAATCTCTCTTAAGCAGACTAGAGTAACCTCGGTCATAATTTTCCCTGTCTCTAAAGGTATTAAATCCACCCCTTTTGCCCGCAGAGTATCTGTCCCGACGGTCATCCTTCATGCCTCCTCTACCCCTGGAACGACCTGTCAGGAAAAAAAATTGCAGACTTGATTATTTCCATGGCATAAATCATTTCTAACAAAAGAATTAGGTCTATCTGTGAAGTATTTTCTCAACTCCATTCTGCACTGAAGATTTTACTCACCCGCCAATACCATTTAAATTGATTTGTAGGCAATTAGGTGACCCCAAACCACCGACATTTCTTATCAAAGGTTGGTCTTACCTGAACCTCTGTCTTCCACCAACTGAAGCAATTTGGGATTAATTGCTTGATTAGCTTCACGAAGCACAGAGATAAGGTCGCTCACTTGCTTTATGTTATTAGGTGTAAAGAAAGTGTATGCTGTGCCTGTTTTGGTACTGCGAGCAGTTCTTCCAATTCGATGAATATAATCCTCTGAGGAGTTAGGGTAGTCATAATTGATGACAAATTTCACATCTTCCACATCTGTAAGGTGTTGCAGTGTGGCAAAATAGCAATGTACGGAGTTTTGCACACCACAACAGCCAGACCAAAAATAAAAAGTTAGACAATTGTATTCCCAAGAAGGTATGGGCTGCAAAAAATACAGTTAAAATGGTTATCCATTCCCTGTAGGAATACCATTGAGGTTGGGCCGGGGGCGGGGGAGGGGGGGAGAAAAAAAGAAAAAGCACACGTCATCCTTATGCCTCATTACCCACCCAATGATGGAGCCTGTCAAAAGGACGTGTGTATTCCCTAACACATTCCCAAATTAACAATCCCCTTACAGATCATCAAGTGACATCTGAATGCTTCTGCGCAGTAGGGCCACTATTAAAGGTTCACAGCAACCTCCTCATGTGCTCTCGTTTTGAGGACCTTTCAACAAAAATATCCACGGTCCTTTGCATTACACACTTATCAGAAGTTCAAAATTCTGGCCACACTGCTTGTCTTGCCAAGACCTTACAACCGCAGCTGCAAGAAAAACATACCTGTCCCCCAAAAGTTGTTTTTATGCACTGTGTCTCGTCTAGGCAAGCGCTTCCAAGAAGCCAGGATTCACTTGAGAATGTGTCTCTCTCTGGCAGGTCTCGACATGACGACTACTGTGCAGGTGAGGGAGGAACTTTCAAAGCACTGCTTTCTTTTCCCACTGACTAAGTGTGAGAAGTTGTTCCTGCTCTAGATCTTATGTGCCAGTACTCACCAATTTGTAAAAGGCTTAGTACCTTTTAAAGCTGCTCTCTCCATTTCAAACTTGAACAATAATTTCATTGAACATTGAAGTTTGGAAATATTTCTTCGACATTTCAGCAAACTCACTGAAACTCAAAGACCCACAGATCACAGTAAACAGTTTGAAACAATGCTGTACCATGGCAATCATGCAAAGCATGGGACAGAATAAATACCACGGCAGTGAACTGTGAGGATAACTTCCATTTTTTTCCCCCGGAGAGAACAGTTTACGGGGCAGAGGTGGTATGTTCTGCCTTTTGAAGATTACTGGCACACTTTCAGCTTTTCACCTCTCTAATCGACTGGAAGCAGCCAGCCGATCACTAGTCCTCCATCCCCCTCGAGTCCTCCGATTGTCATGCCTAGGCCTTGCCACAAAGACTGCACCTTTATATGAAAAAAACTTAGAAAAAATGCAGAGGTTAAAGAAAGCAATAAACTTTCTTTAAAAAAATTATATGGAGATCTTCTGAGAAACCAAGCCATGAATTCGAGTTTGTACTAACCTAGCCCTCTGGAGGCCACATCTGTAGCAATGAGAATAGGAGCCTTTCCATGTTTGAATTCTGCAAAAAAAAAAAAAAAGGCACATATATAATTACTGATGTGAATGGGATTCTAGGTTTTGGTGTGGGGGGGCTTCACTTGAAATACTTACCATTTAGAACCCAGTCACGTTCCTGTTGACTCTTGTCACCATGGATACCCATGGCAGGCCACCTAAATTAAAGGAAAGTTACATTAGTAATCGCATTTAAAACCTCATAGATTTTCATCAAGCAGTGAACTATTTTTGGTCACAGACCCTTTTAATTTCACCTAAAATAATGTATATACAGTCTTACCTATACTACCAGATTATTCCTCCCTTTGAAACTCAAATCTACCACTGATTAAAGTTTGCCCTTCCCCTACACTCAGCTCTAATAAATATTTGCTTCAATGGAAGGAGCCCACATACCCATCTCTCCTCATTTTTCTAGTGAGTTCATCACATCTTCTTTTGGTTTCAACGAAAACAATGGTTTTATTCTCCTTCTCACTCATGATCTCTTCCATTAAACGAATAAGCCTTGAAGGAAACAAAAAATTGTGAATTCTAAAAGAAGTCCACGGTTATGATGAGCGAAACACTAACTTTAATCTACATGGCTACAAATTAAAAAGAAAACACCTGCTTAACCTTTCAAATAGTTCTACCTTTGGTCCTTAAATAAACCACAAGTCTTTTTTCTATAAGACTGCTATATTAAAACGGTGATAGCCAACAAGTACCTGAATGAAGGAAGCAAGATAATTTTCAGAGTGACTGACAGACTAATTTCAAGTTAACATTCAGATTCCACCCAACTGAAAGTCACTTTTAAGATTACAAATTGTTTCAAATGTTAAGTTTTTATAGTCAAACTTACTTTTCATCCTTTTCTACGTCATGACACACATCCACAATCTGAAGAATGTTGTGATTTGCACTCAGTTCTAGTGCACCAATGTTTATATGAATATAGTCTTTCAAGAAATCTTCAGCAAGCTGTCTTACTTCTTTTGGCCAAGTAGCACTCCACATTAGGGTTTGCCTATCAGGCTGAAGATTTTTGGATTAAAAAAACGCATTGTATGCTAAGAATGGATTTAGAGCTAAATTTGAAGAGAACACATTTGAAGGGCACTTACTCTTATCTGATCCACAATCTTCCTTATTTGGGGTTCGAATCCCATATCAAGCATTCTATCTGCTTCATCAAGGACAAGGTAAGTGGTTCTTCTTAGATTGGTTTTCCCACATTCTAAAAAGTCAATCAGTCTTCCAGGTGTTGCAATACAGATTTCCACACCTTCAATTAAACACAGATGCAACCATGATATCTAAAGCTTTCAGCACCACCAGTGACAAGTAAACCCTTGTTACATACCTCTCTCCAAATCACGTATCTGTGGTCCCTTGGGAGCACCGCCATAAATACAAGTGGACTTCAGGCGACATGCTCTACAGTATTCAGCAGCTACTTGCTGTACCTGTTGGGCCAGTTCCCGAGTTGGTGCCAGCACCAAGCACTATGGAAAGAGAAAGTGGAACACCTTTAGCAGAGCCCTGGATTCTAGCTTTAGAGTGACAATTTATTAGTGTTACACACTGGCAGATGACTTAATTCGTCAATACCCAAAGCAACTTTGTCTCTAGGTAAATTGGATAAGATCACTAGTATCTCTATATAAAACCAGCACAAATTGACTTTTGCTATATATCTTACAAATTTCTACACTTCTAACCAAAAACTGATAGAATATATATGTAAACTTACAATAGGCCCATCACCTCTCTCTAGAAATGGCTGATGATTGATGTGGACAATGGCAGGCAGCAAATACTGTTCAGGGAGAAAGCAAACAACAGAAGTTATATTCAAATACTTCTAGTTTCTTTTAATTCCCAACCAATTTTCTCTAGCACATGTCACATAACTTGAAAGTTCTCCCAAACTTACAGACAACGTCTTCCCAGATCCAGTTTGTGCTACCCCAACCATATCCAATCCACTTAGAGCAACTGGCCATCCCTGAGCTTGAATAGCTGTGGGTTCAGTAAAGTTCTGCCTTGCAATCACATCCATGACGTTTGCTGTAATTATTGACAGCAATTAAAAATCAGTAATGCCAAGAAAAAAAAATTAAAAAGAAAAAAAAAGTGGGGAGAACTAGCACTTACCAGGGAAGTTTGCTTCATAAAAATTCAGGACTGGCTTTGGACAGTTGTGACCTCTGACTGTAATTTCCTTGCTTCTTCTGTATGTCTCTACCTCTTGCTACAAAACAAATCATAAAAACCCAGTGAAGTCTCATGACTCCCACTAACTAAAAATAAGCCCCTGAATTTATAATTATCTACTTTAAGATGACCTTCAAAAATTTGGATCCACATATACAGAAAACTGCATGTAGTACAAGCACCACCTATTATGTTACACTCAACTCTTCCACGTAAAAGTGAGTCAACGTCCCATGTCTCCAAAAGTGAGTAGCACCTCTTCCCCAACTACTTACTTGGAAAACATGAGTTTCCCAAAATTTGCAAGAAATTTCTAGTCAGATTTTGATTCACTGAAAAGTCAATGAGTTATAGCCTGAAGAAGCCCCATGAAATTACTCACTGCTGTACGCCTAGCCAAATCAGGGTGTTCCTGATAAAAATTCTTCTCAAATTTGGGCAGCTCGTCAAGATTCCACTTCTTTTTAACCAGTTTCTCCCCAGGGTTTCCAAACTTCTTTCCAGATAAGGGCCCTGCCCTACTTCCTCCAAATCGAGGGGCACCAAACCTAAAATTAATTTTTAAAAAAGTTACATTTTCAAACATGTACAGACTTACTTACCATCCCTGAGCACATGCTAAAGATCAATGAACGATTGGAGATGGAAGACCCAGCTGTCCACAGCCATGGTCATTCTTTCAAAAGCCACAATAAGCACCGCATCTCCCTCATTTCGCGTTGTGCGAAGTCCCCACCACCGAAGCCAAATCAACAGCCCGGGATTTACCAGGTCGGAAACTGGCTGCCCGAACACTAGTTCCGATTACAAGGATAGACAACAGCTGGTGGCTACTAATCTTTTCCACAAGACTAAAAATTAAATGTCTAAGAACGACAATAAAGAAAGAAGAAAGCAGCTTAATAGTGACGCTATTCACCAGCCGTCCTCAAGCAAAAGAGCTTTGGTTTTAATGGATAACGGCACAACACAGACAGTGAAAGCAGAACAAGGAAAGTGGTCTCGGAGACAGTCATGCAAGCCAATCGAGTTGGGGGGATCCCGCAGTAAGACTCCCGACCGAGAAAGCGAAATTATATAACGCAAAGAAAAAGAGGAGGAGGAGCTGGAGACTACCGGGGGAGGAGTCCCGACCCGGGCGGAGTCGGCCGGGCGGCGTTCCCGCTGGGGCGGCGCTTCCCCCTTTGTCTCGCATTTCTCTCTGCGCCACATTTTCTCGACGCTGCCATTTTGAGCTCCTCCGCCGGGCGGGGTAACAAAGGCGCCGCCGCCATGTCCGCCGCCGGCATTTTCTACCCACGGCTCAGCCACATGGCCGCCTCCCGAGATACCTCCTGCCCTCACCGCATTAACGGCTTCGGAGGCGGCCCCCTCGGCACCCACAGAATCCCTGAGGCCCCCAAAACTCCTCCCGAAAAGTTGCACCTAAGAGCGGCGACTTTGCCTCGAAGCACTGCGCTTTCCTTCCCTAAAAATACGCTCCTCGAAATTCTCCCAACAGCTGCTAAATCACCGAGGCCGCGATGCTCCCCTCCCACACAAAAGGCCATCTTGAGAGTCGTTAACAGGAAACTCCCAGTTTTGGACAAATACCAAAATGGCGCAAACCTTCTTCAATGGAGGAGGCCCAAGGATAGGCTGAAGAAGGCGAGTTTCCACCGCCACCCCACCCCCCGCAACCCTCATCGGCCTCCCATCCCCCACCCGCCGGGCCTGACAGGTCGGTTCCCACACTCACCCTCGATCCCGGCCGCGGTCTCGGTCACTCGAATAACCCGACATGGCGTCAATGGTTGCGGTTGGCGGGAAGCGAAGCGGAGAGAATCGAGCGCGGGGAGTCGCTAGAGGTGGCGACGGCGAAGCCTTGCGGGGGCGGCAGCGGCGGACGGACGGCGATGACAAGAACCGTTGCTGCCGACAAAAGACCGGTGGAAATGAATGAGGTGCCGGCGGCGTCCCGGCAGCCGGTTTTATAGCCTGGACCGCCTCCTCCGCCGCAGAGAATGCTGGGAGCCGCTCTATGACCTAATCACTCCGCCCCTGCGCAGAGGCCGCAACGCCAGCCGGCGTTCCGGAATCCGCCATGTTATCGCACCTCCCCCCGCGGCCCCTCCCTCAGCGTCGCCCGTTTTTCGCCCCTTACAAGGGTGGGCCCACCCGGCCACCCGGCCACCCGGCCACCCACCACTGGGATGCCTCAGCTTGCACTCTTTTGACTTCACCTTTTTCTCGTCTTTCACACTTCAAGGAAGCCACCGCGCCCTTTTCCAGGTACAGCCCAGACAATAAAATGGCCAGACCAGGCGAACCCACTCTGTCCACTGGAGATGTTTACGTCTCCAGAAAGCCTTCACGCCCATAACCAACCAAGGCGGGAAGGCGGAGCCTGACGTTGTCACGTGGCTGCCCCCTCCCACCGGGTGAGCGGGCCGCACTACTTCCCCAGTTGGCTTTGGCGGAGGAGTACAAGACGGATAGCTCACCGGAAGTGCTGTGCTAATGACCCCGGGAAGTCGGCCTGGGCTGCTGGGTGGCCTGGGCTGCTGGGTGGCCTGGGCTGCTGGGTGACCTGGGCTGTCAAACCCACCCACCCGAGAACCCCTTAGCGGGATCTGGCCGGTGGAGAATAGTTTCTAGAGCCCGCAAACCGCCGCCTCGGCACGTGCTGCGAAAGGAAGTGCTCCCTTGGTGACCAATCAGCAGCGAGAAGCCGTTTTAACGTCCCTCCCTCTTCCACCCCTCCTTCGCGGCACTTTGGTTAGGTTCTCTGTTCAGTCACCGCTGGGTTTGCGCTGTGAGGCCCTCCTAGGACACCGTCCCGCGCGCGCCCGGCTGGGAGTCCGGCGGCGACCTGCCTCTGCGACATGGCCGGCTCAGAGGCTGGTGAGTCTCGGCCTTGAGCCCCGGTTGTGTGTGGACTGAAGCCGTACAGTCCAAGTCCCCGACCGCCCCTGCCCGTCTTATCTTGAGGCCTCGGGCAGGTCTGGGCTGCCGGTGGGGCTCGTGACAGGCACCCCGTCGTAGTCGGCGGGTTTTCGGGATAGGGTCTGTCAGTCGCGCTCCACGGCCCCTTCGAAGCGCTCGAGCCTGATTTAGGGGCGGGGGGAGAGAAGGACCCTGCGGCGAGGTCCGCAGCACGCCCGCATCCTGGCTGCAAAACGGGCGGTCAGAAAGTGTCCTTCCCCGGACAGCTGTTTCTCTGAGGAATGTGCCCTCTGCTCTTGCATTGTGGGGCCTGAGGCCGTACCTGCATCTGTTTTGAACTTTTGAGGACTGGCGCTGTAAATATCTGTTGATGCCCCTCCCAAAGTAGAATAGTGGTGGACTTTTCTCTTCAGTGCTTTCTAGAGTTAACCGGCTTTGTCCAGCGCCGCTTTTGAAAAGCGAATTGATTTGGTTGTCTAGGACGCTTTCATTCCTTTCTCCAAGACAGCGTTCAAACCAGTTGTCATTCTTTGGTCAGCTGTGAGTAATGGGCATGGGGAGAGGGAGATAATGTGCCTTAAGTCGCTCTTACACATACACACATTTGTTTCTAGACACACTGAAGATAACGCATACAGAATAAAAGAATTTCCCCCTTACTCGCCAGTTATTTGAGGGAATAAGTGTTTTAAGCTTGCTAAATTACCTTTGGTCGAGAAACCCTTGAAATAATTTTGCTAATCCCAACAATAAAGGGGTGATACACAGGAAACTTCGACAGTATTGGTAATGTGCTAGCTCTGAATTTAGAGACGTTTTTATGTATTTCTCAAATTTCTTTTCATATACGTCAAATGTAATTAAAAATAGAACAGATGTAGTAATGTTGGTGTCATTACTCCAGTTCTTAACAGCCTAAGTTAATCACCACCTGTTTGGGCACCAGAGAAATTCCACCTTGAACAAGGTAATTGGATAGAAACATGACTAATGCTGTGGGGAATTTGAAGCAACATCCATTAATTGGTTTCTAGTAACCTCAAATTATTATTCACAATCTGTCTTATATAAAACATAATATTCCTGTTTATTTGTAAATGTGTTTTAAATAAAAAGACCTACGTATGGCTTGTAAAATGAGAACTATGGTAAGTAACTTAAGATTTTAGGTTGCAACAGTAAAAATTGGATTTGCATCATAGTTTTGACTACATTGAAATTATTGGAAGTCATCTCAAGAAATTAAATACATCTTTTCAAAAATCATGACTAGAAGGGTCTTTGAAGTTCTCTAACAATCAAATTCCTTATTTTCTATAGAATTCAATGTCTGTTTTTGTGGGGGTGGTTTTTTAAATGAACGTATATGATTTTTTCTAGTATAGTTAAGGCTGATCTTTACCCTTCCTTTCCCAACAGAGTGGGTAACCATTGCCAATAATCTTCTTTTGCAATGTCACATACACCTGAGGATTCGAGAACTAGAAGACTGTGATGCTAATGTTTTTATTGCTCTTTATCAGTCTATTTTGGGAGAAAAGGTACCAGGTAAGGGTACTTAAAAGTGGGAGTAATAGTGTCTGTATCTTAGGCCATAAGTTTCTAGGGTTTTCTAGTTAGATCCTATGGTATATATAAAATCTTGAGTTTTCTTTTTGCATACATCTTATTTCTATCTAAATAATAGCATTCATTGCCTTAATGAATACCTTAGGAGGCCCACCTGTAATAACTGCCTTGGTCATCAACTGTTTATGATTATGTTTAATGATTATGTTTAGTCATTCATAATGCCCTGTGAAAGTCACACCTTTTCTGTAAATGTACCTTCATAGTTCTAAAATTGAGTGGAATTTGGAAACTTGTTGAATCCTGGTATTTAACCAATGTTACGGATAAGAATTGTTGTTTGCACTTTGTTCCTGGTTAAATATCTCAGAGTTCTTATCCATAGATTGCTCTGGTGCCTCTGTATCTTTATCTAGTTTATAACCATTAAGCACTAAAGTTCTGTGTAGTCTCTCTTCCCTCCATTACCATGAGTCAGTGCCCTCATCACTTTCTGGAATAATGGGATGGCCTCCAGCTGGTATCTTTGATACTAGTCCCAACTTTCTTTAGGGTTCAGAGGCAGGTAGTTATTAGACCAGTCTTTTAGAATACTTTTTTCATCCTTCCCCAAGACATTCATCTTCCTCAGTACCAGAGGAGAAACTCCAAATTTAAGTTGTTAAAATCTTTCTGCACTATGCTGATCTTTTAAACCTTTATACCAGTCATTCCCAATAGGCTGCTTTAACAGGACATACACAAACCCCTCCTTGCACACCTGCCTATGGCTATAGGTTAAAGTCTCCCTTGGATTTTCTCCCTTATTAGAGTATTAGCATCTCCTTGAATTCAGGGACCTTTTTAGCTTTCTTTAACACGGTGCTTATTATAGAGCATGTTCATATATATGTTGATTGAATAAATATTCAACCATATTCAATCAATAAATATTCAGCCACTAAAGATTCTACTTTGTGGAATTCAGGCTCTTTTTATCTGTATGTTATAGCTTGCTCTGTTTGGGCAGAGCTCAGAGGCCTGGTCAGAGACAGGTAGATGAAAACTTGGACTCTCATAGATGCAAAATTATGTAGTTTTTTTTCCACAGACCTCATAGCTTTTCCCAGGAGTCAAGAGGATGAAGCTCACAATGTACAAGCAGTAATTGATTCATTGGCTTTGGATTATCTGCAGGTCAGCTTGTCTCACATAACAGGTTGGTATATACTTAACCATCAGATAATTTTGCGTTTTACTAAAATAATTTGTTTTGTAGCACTCTAGATATTGTTTAACCAAATGAGTAAGCTTGTGAAATAGACCAAACAGCAAGACTGAGCCAAGACAATTCACTGGTATAGTTAAGACAACCATCCTTACGAGCTTTTCCAGGAGTCATACACTGAGTTTGGGATAGGTCTAAACAAGAATCCTAGCTGGTAGTTTGAGGTGTGTTTTGTTATTGTTACTTTAAAGCTATCAGTCTGCTTGTTTGTAGTTGCTAAGAATTAGAAACACCTAAATGTCCGTTAATAGGGACAGGTTAAATAAATTATTGTAGCTCCATATAGGGAACTACTCTGCAGCTGTGAAAGATAATTGATGATGCTCTGTATACAACGTTCCATATTAGTGGAATGATCTCTATTATATACAGTATGAGAAAAACGTGGTGCGGTTATAATGCTAATGTGCAGAGTATGCTACTATTTGTAAAAACAAAGGTGGGGAGAAAATATATGCAGTTGATTGAATGCCAAAGGACTCTCTAGAAGCATATGCAAAAAACCTGTAATACTGATTACCTCATTACCTCCAATGACAGGAACTACAGGGCTGCAGAACAAGGGTGGGATGAGACTTTTCATTTTATACCTTTTTGCACTTTTTGAATTTTGAACAATGTGAATGTATTACCTGTTCAAAATAAATAAAACCGTGGATTGTTTTTCAGCCTTTTTCCAAAAAAGTGTACATGCTTGTAATCAGAAGCCAAATACCAAATACATTTGTAAATCCCTATTTTTGGTAAATAGAAAATGAGGATTAGTTCAGTAAATTATTACAAGCTAATGAACAGAGGGAATCTTGGGGACTTGAAACTATACTTAAGTCACTAAGCAAAGGTTTATACTGTTTTATTCTTTGACAGTCGTTAAAAGAGGTATATGTTAATAAGGATAGGTCATTTGCATCTCTTATTTTGATACATCAGTAAGAACAGATTTTTACAAAAATACTCTGTCTTAAGTTTTTTAGTGCAGTTCTAGGTGAATGAATGTGGTAAACTGGTTTGGAGAAAATTCATTTTGAGGGATAACCCTGGGATTTCCCTGTTCTTTTGAAATTTGGAATGGCTTTATCACCCGAGTAGGGTAATTTCTGGTATTTGTATTTACTAAATAAACATACTATACACCAAGGTTGTGTCTGCTTATAGAATTTTTTGATGCAGAGCTGCCCCTGACAACTCATACCCACCCCATCCCCATGGAAAGTTGCAAAACTGCTTACCACGTCTAGTAGACTGCAAAGCAGCTTTTTACTCCTTGTGTGCTGTTTAAAGCAGTTTCTCCGGGACTTCCCTGGTGGCGCAGTGGTTCAGAATCCACCTGCCGATGCAGGGGGCACAGGTTCGAGCCCTGGTCCAGGAGGATCCCACGTGCCACGGAGCAACTAAGCCCGTGTGCCACAACTACTGAGCCTGCGCTCTAGAGCCTGCGAGCCACAACTGCTGGAGCCTGCGAGCCACAACTGCTGGAGCCTGCGAGCCACAACTGCTGAAGCCCACCCGCCTAGAGCCCAGGCTCTGCAACGAGAAGCCACCGCAATAAGAAGCCCGTGCACCACAACGAAGAGTAGCCCCTGCTCGCTGCAACTAGAGAAAGCCTGCATGCAGCAACGAAGACCCAACACAGCCAAAAATAAGTAAATTTATTAAAAAAAAAAAATAAAGCAGTTTCTCCTACATCATGAAGCATTGCATTCTGGCAGGCAGTCTTAGTTGCTGGGTTGGCAGAGTATGCTCCCCATCCTGGAAACCAGAAGTCTTGGGTATGTCCTTGGGGTATGCTTGTGTATCTTGTTAAGCCAGAAAACATAGGGCTTAAAAACAAGATTTCTGTTCAGCTGTTTTAAACAAAAAACTCTCAAACACTGATTATCTTTACTAGAGTGTTGTAAAACATCAAATTTCTGGTTTAGGTTTGTTTTGCATCATGACTGAAGTTATGAATGGCTAGATTATCTCAAATATCAAATTTCCACTCTGCCTCTCCCATACTTGTTTGAATTCATGCCAGCTCTGATCTCCCAAAGGACAACCCAGGTGTCTCAGCAGTTAAGTTCCATCCATACCTGATGTTGATTGGGAGTCCATTTTAGGTGACAATAAACATGTCAAGTTTCCATGCTTTTGCCAGTCCATTTTTTGTCTTCATTTCAACTTAACATTTATTGAAAATCTATTATAGGCCAGGTACTGTGCTAGGGACTGTTTAAAGATTAGTTTTAGGTATAAAGCGGGTATAGTGGGAGGTAAGGCTGGAGAGGTTGGGGGTGAGGTGAGATTAAAAGTGGTTTTATATGCAGGTACCCATGGTCAGTTTTTTGTTTTTATTTTTTTGCGGTACGTCGGCCTCTCACTGTTGTGGCCTCTCCCGTTGCGGAGCACAGGCTCCGGACGCGCAGGCTCAGCGGCCATGGCTCACGGGCCCAGCCGCTCTGCGGCATGTGGGATCTTCCCAGACCAGGGCATGAACCCGCGACCCCTGCATTGGCAGGCGGACTCTCAACCACTGCACCACCAAGGAAGCCCCCATGGTCAGTTTTTAATCAAAAAATGGCATAATCTATACAAAGTGAATAGGAGTTAACAAATTCAAAAAATCAGGAATTCCTGATGAGAGTATCCCAAGTGTTTTGTGTGTTTTATATTACTCTACTGCTATTGTTTTCAGAACAAACCACTGTCTGAAAGTGTTCCCTCCTGCAATTTTTTTTCACCAACCTAATAAAGTTCAGCTTAGTTGCTTTATTTATACTTCAGTATAAAACTTAGAGGATGAAGTCCACTTATTTTGCTTCTTGATAAATGAAGGACTATGCCAATGAATTATCAACCATACTATTCAAGACTACCCCTTTTTCTTCAGATATAATCAAGCATCAGGAAATTAATGTTTTTAATATTTATAATATTTTTTCTCCTGGATTAATTTATAATCCTTGTATCATGAACAATATTTTCACAGTGGTATATCCATTTCAAAATTATAAGTCTTTCAATTTCTTGGTTAATTTTTTTTAATAGCTCTGTATTCTGTGTTCAGGAGAAAATATAGTGAAAGGAGATAAAGAGTCTATTAAGAATCTCCTAGAAATATTTGATGGGTTACTGGAGTATCTTACAGAACACATCAGTGAAACATCTCACGAGAAAAGTAAGTTTAAGAAAAAAACTTGATTTGATTTATATTCTGTGTTATGTCTCTTTTTGTCTTTTATCTTTTTGCCTATTTTTCTCCGTAGGAATTAGAATCACTAGTACACTATATCTGATAAATTTAATTATAAATTAAATTTCAGTTCTCATTGTTCCAAGTGGTTGAAACCTCTATCCTAGACTACCATCATGTCTTTTGTTAACTTGGATATTGCTTATAAGTTACTTTAAAGCTAATAGAAAGCTAAATCTGGCTAAAATTGCTTACTGTCCTATTATCACATGAAATTCCTTACTCCAAAATTTCCTATGTCAGAACTGCCATTTTTGTTATAAATTTGGATACTGGGGAGGCATCAGCAGGAAGGGTTGGTACATTTCTGTCTCCAACCTACACTTGTGACAGCGTGAATATTTTTTATTTCACTCGTCAAGTGACTCAGTTCTCCTAATCGTAACAGTTTATTGTATGAAATTTTGATATTATGTTTTTTTTTAATTTATTTATTTTATTTTATGGGTGTGTTTGGTCTTCATTTCTGTGAGAGGGCTTTCTCTAGTTGTGGCAAGTGGGGGCCACTCTTCATTGCGGTGCGCGGGCCTCTCAATAGTGCGGCCTCTCTTGTAGTGGAGCTCAGGCTCCAGACGCGCAGGCTCAGTAATTGTGGCTCACGGGCCTAGTTGCTCCGCAGCATGTGGGATCTTCCCAGACAAGGGCTCGAACCCGTGTCCCCTGCATTGGCAGGCAAATTCTCAACCACTGCGCCACCAGGGAAGCCCGATATTATGTTTTTTTAATGATAAAGATCATTATTACTGTATTATTTTCCAAAGGTGTAGTGGTTATTTAAACTGGATCAATAGTGTATACGTGCTATTCATAATCTTTGGCTTCATAAATCCCATTTCTAGGGATTTGTCCTAAGAAAATAATACAAAAGAAAGGTGCTTGAAGGTCTTCACGCAATGTTATTTATCATAGGGGGAAAAAAAGCAAAACAAAGAACCTTATGTCTTAACAGTTTGAGATTGGTCAATAAATAATACTGTATGTATTAATACACTGAGTAATATATGACCCATATTAGAATGGGTTTACTATTGTAAAGTTATCCAAAACAAAATTTTAGCAGCAATAACAATTAGTATAAATTCTAATACAAATGAAGACAAAAAATTGGGGCAGGCTCATCATTCCTAATTCTCACATTGTTGATGGTGAGACCTATGCTGTGAATATAACATCTGAAATTAATCTTAAATTCTTTAGTTAGAGATAGTTTTCTACCTTTTATCCTTGTTGCTGAAAAAGACTTAAAAGCATATAGAGATAAGGCCTAGAAGGAAAGATTGAAAGGCACGCCACACTGTACATTTCTTTTTTTTATTTCAAAAAACTTGAGTTTTGAGTGTTTAATGTATGTTAAATATCAGCCTAGGTACTCTGGGAAGATTCAGAGCTGCGTGCCATGTTTATTGTTCTCAAAACTATGCTCAAGTCAGGGAGACTGCCATAAATACATACAGTAAAAACATTGTAGGAGAATTGGGAGGGAGTGAATGATGTGGAAAAACTCACCTAATTCAAGGCTACCAGTAGGTATTTCGATGCTCTGTGGCTTTTTAGTCATTTTAGCAGCAAGAGTAAGGGGAAGAAAACTACCTAAAAGAGTAATTAATTTGAAATGTTCCAACAACAGCAGTTTTTATGATGTAGTACTTGATCGCATGTAGGGGAGGGATGATGGGCAGTGGGGATGGAGAGGAGGACAGAACTGAGAGATACTTACATGTGAGGCTGGTAATGATGACATGCTGAGCGGGGGATCTTCCCAGGGGAGGTCAGTAGGATATGATAAGCTTAGTGCTGCTAGAAGGGAGTTGCTCAGATAGGGCCTCTCTATGTGATAGTACTGTAGTTGGAGAATGTTTTCTGAAGTCTGATTCTCACCTTTGCAGGTCCAAGTTTATATAGCAGTATTACCTAGAGCTGATCAGAATCTTCAAAATGCCAATTAATAATGGGAAATAAATCTGTATTATCACTAGTCATGTCAGGTACAGAGCAGTTTCTTCTGAGCTAGCATTATCATATACTGCTGAAGATCAAGGGGTTTGAAGGCAGACTATGGGCTTAATGCTGCCACTCACTGTATGACTCACTAAGTTTCATCCCTCACTGTAGGACTGAAGCTCTCTAAGCCTCAGTTTTCTCATCTGAAATTCTTTCATGATTGTAGTGAAGGTTAATAGATATGCATAAATAATTTAGTATTGAGCCTAGCCCAGAGTAAATACACAATGAATATTGACTAATGTTGTTAAAATGTTACTTGGCGAATATAGAAACAGAAAAAGCGAATATAGAAACATAAAGTTAAAATGTTACTTGGTGAATATAGAAACAGGAAAAACAGAAGTTAATCTAGAGATTCAACAGGAAATCTCTAGAAATGGGATGGGAATATCCAGACGGGTATATCTGAAGTAGGAGGTTTCACCCACATACCTCCTGAAATCACTTCCCTAGTGAGTTACTGCCACTGTGAAAGTGTATTTCTTAAGTATGTTGGGGTAGAAAAAAGGTTGAGAGTCTTTTTTTCTTTTTGGGTGTGCTGTGTGGCATGAGGGATCCTAGCTCCCCAACCAGGGATTGAACCCGTGCCCCTACAGTGGAAGCACAGAGTCTTAACCACCAGACCGCCAGGGAAGTCCCAAGGTTGATAGTCTTAAGGAAAATTTCATCCACACCTTGATATGGTCTCACTCTTACCTTAGGCTAGGGCGTGATTGTCTTGGAGCTTGAGGTAGGCTGACATGGTCATGTTTTTCTGAAGCCACATCCTAGTCACCTTGCCTCAGATATCTCACAGATATTTCTTATCTCACAGATAGGTGTAAAGGATACTAAATGAACCTACCACCTGGCTTAAAAAATAGAACATTGCTAATACAACTGTAGACCCTGCTTTTAAAGCAACACTTGCGTGCTCATTGCAAGTAATGATTTGGTTCTTTCTTCACTTTCACAAGAGCCCAGTTTACCAGGCAGGGGTTGAGGGTATTTTACTCTCCTTACCTCTACCCATCCCTGTAGAGAAATAGTTGCATTAACTTGGGTTTTTGGGTATTGTTTTTATCTGTTCTAAACAGGTGAAACTGGACAGGGTTCTAAAGAATCCCATCGAGGAGACCCTTTGGAAGAGCGAGAAAGTACTAAAGAATCCAGATCATCATGGAAAAGAGTTTCTTTTGAGAGGTAGCACTCAATGTCTGTGAATTTAAGCAAAACAAGTTATGCTTTTCCTTCTACTAAGAATGAAAATTGCACACAATATACCAGAATGGCAGCAAAAAAACAAAAAACAAAGCTAATGTGAAAATTTACTAACTTCTTATGTTTTAAACCTCTCTGAGGGAGTTTTAAGAACCTCGAGCTATATATAATGCTTAATTCTCAGCGTTAGCCACCTACTTAATTTAAAACATTTCCCTTAATCATCAAAGTCGTTTATGTTCCTTGCTGAAAACTTGGAAAGTACAGAGGAATAAAAAAGAAGCAAAAAAGGAAAAAAGATGAACTGTATCATTCAGAACTAAGTAACTGCTTGTTAACATTTTGTTGTAATTTAGCCTTTTTTTTTTTTCACTGTTTTTTCTTTTGGGGATTTAGTCATATTGTCTGTATAATTTTGTTTCCTGCATTTTAAAGTTTAACACATCAAGTCTTTTCCTAATTTGTTAAACTCTTTATAATCATTTTTAATCACTGTATAACATATCATGCATATGGGTGCATCATAATTTACTAAACCACGCCTCTGAAGTAGAGGTAGTTGTTCCTTTGTTTTTCATATTATTATTTTTTAATGCAATACATACTTCTGTTTATTCTTTCTCTACCCTCCTTCCACTCATATATTTAAGCTGCGTTCAGAGTGGAAGACTATGAATGATAGAAGGCTATTAAAAGTTGCCAAATTACTTTCCCAAAAGGCTGTGACTATTTAAATACCCACCAGCAGTATAAAAGTACTGGGTTACTGCACCCTCATCAACCAGTATCATCGACCAATACCAGAGTTTTAAAATTTGTGCTGTTTTCATAGGCAAAATGTAATGTTGTTGCAGGTTTGATTGTACTTCTGCTAAGTAGAGGTTGAATATGCTGCAATGATTTTCTTTTAAGTATCCAATTATCAGTTTTTTTTATGGAGTTTGTCATGGTTTGAAAAGCACAGGCAAAGCTTTCTTGTTTAAATATAGTATGTTGTAGAAAATGTGTCTTAAAGGAGACCATCAGGAAATAAATTTTTTGACTTTATTTTTCATTATTAGATTAAAAAAATAACAAAAGTGCAAAAGTGAAACAATAAAAGGATGTTTAATACAAAATTAATATCCTACCTAGATTCCCTTCACTTCCACACCTCTAAAGTAACCAGTATTTATTGTTCTCTGTGTATATTCGCCTATACATTTAATCCTTGACACTTTATACACAGCTTTTCCCGCCATACATGTATCAATTAAAACAGTTAAGCAGCAGAAGGAAAAGTCTCCTGTTTTCTGCACATAACAGTGACGAATCTGAACATCCATAGGCTGGCTGCTTGAAGCAGCTCTCGGGGTCCTCATAGAAAGGGCCCTTTGTGGTCAGGCCAGGCCATCAGTAAGTGAGGAAACTCTTTCAGGTGCTCCTCGTCATCTGAGGCATTGGGCCCCTCTTGGGGTGGAGATGAAGCAGAATCCACTGGAGAAATAATTAGACTTGGAGACACAGCACACACCTTTTCTCTAAGAAGTAATGGTGAGTAGTTAAACTTCAAATATCAGTTATTGTTATTCAACATAAAACTGTGAAAATGTAAATAGTTATACTTAGAAGTGTTTAAAAGTTGAGAAGAATAGAGAGAGCCCTAACTGGACATCAAAATTGAAATTCCAGAATACTGCTGTTACCCACTGTACATGAACAGTTGTCCAGAATGAGTCAAGTGGGAGTCCTAGGCACATGGGCAAATAGGTGGATGCAAGTTTGTCATGTAATATGCGGGACTTGATACCCTAGGAAGAAAATTCTGGATGCAGCTTAACAGTCTGGTCACACTCAGAATACCCCTTAAGTGTAGTTTCCTGAGCTGGGTGGCTCACTTTTTTCATGGTTTCAACCAAGTGTGTACATCCAGTGGCAGTTCTTCTCCCAGGCTTCAGGCCATATTTCCAACAGTCTCCTGCTTATACACAGTAAACCTGAATATCTCTCAGGCCTATTTTGAGACTCTCACCTTGCCCTCCTCCAACCATCCCACTTCCTGTTCTGCCCATCTTGGTTGTCTTACTTTTCTCTTGGCATCATATAGTTTCTTTTTTCCTTTTCTTTTTTTCTTTTTTTTTTGGCTGTGCCACGCAGCTTGCGGGATCTCAGTTTCCCGACCAGGGATTGAACCTGGGCCATGGCAGTGAAAGCCCAGAATCCTAACCACTAGGCTACCAGGGAACTTCCAACATCATATAGTTTCTTCTGTTGGAATGCTCTTCCTTTCTGTTTCTGGCAGACTCACTCTATACAAAGCCCAGCCTCTGAGGCTCTGTATTCCTACATTGTGGTCTTCTCACCTTGACTATTATGTAAACTGTGAGTTCCAGGGACAGTAGCGACCTCATATTCATTCAGCAAATATTTATTTAATGCCATCCCTTTGCCAGGCAGTGGTGATACAGTAGTAAACAGAATAGACACAGACACAAATCCCTTCCCTTATAGAACATATATTCTACTTGTGGAGGCAGTCAATAAATAAGACAAATAAGTGAAATGTCTAATAAAATTATTCATATTCATCTTAGTATTCCAAAAGTTAGCAAAACATTAGGCCCACAATAAGTATTTTTTTTAATGGAAGAACAGGAATGCTAGAGTAGAATTAAGTACATTAAATTATGGGAATCAAGTGGCCTGCATTCTCTTCCAGACTCTGCTACTGGCTGTGTGACTTTGGACAAGCCCCTTATCTTTTCTGAGCCTCTGTTTCTTCAAGTGTGAAATTAGAGAATTAAACTAAACCATCTTTGAAATCCCTTTCAGCATTAATACTCTAATTCCAAGGAATAGACACTCCATTCCAAGGAATTGTGTTCAAAGAACCTATGTCTGAGAGGTCAGACAGTAAGCCAAAGACATGTACTTGCCACTGGGATGGGTAAAGTAGCAGAATGACCAGAGTCAAGTGTAGGTAATGCAAGAATGTTTCTTCAAGGTAGAGAGTCAGATGAAAGGGATGGTGATTTTAGAAACGGTGTTCTGTGATAGCAAATGCCATGTAGAAAGGTTAGATCTATAAAAAGTGAATTATTATTTTTTTTCAGATTTTAACTATTCAGATTATAAGGCAATTAAAAGAAAAAAAAGAGGGCTTCCCTGGTGGCACAGTAGTTGAGAGTCCGCCTGCCGATGCAGGGGACACAGGTTCGTGCCCCGGTCCGGGAAGATCCCACATGCCGCGGAGAGGCTGGGCCCGTGAGCCATGGCCGCTGAGCCTGCGCGTCCGGAGCCTGTGCTCCGCAACGGGAGAGGCCACAACAGTGAGAGGCCCGCATACCGCAAAAAAATAAAAAATAAATAAAATAAATAAATAAAAGAAAAAAAAGAAATAGTTGAGAGGGCTTCCCTGGTGGCGCAGTGATTGAGAGTCCACGTGCCGATGCAGGGGACACGGGTTCGTGCCCCGGTCTGGGAAGATCCTACATGCCACAGAGCGGCTGGGCCCATGAGCCATGGCCGCTGAGCCTGCGCGTCCGGAGCCTGTGCTCCGCAACGGGAGAGGCCACAGCAGTGAGAGGCCCGCGTACTGCAAAAAAACAAACGAGAAATGGTTGAGAGAAAAGCCAGGCTAAGGTGTTTGGGTTTCATGTCATATGGTAGCTTCCTTTTATATTTGGATTTAATTCATCAGATAAATGTCATCATACACATTCTTAGACATCTAATTTAGGCTTTAATTCCAGGACTATAAATCTTTCAATATAATTGACATATAACATTATATTACTTATACAGATGTACAATCTGATTCTTCAGTAGTATACATTGCAAAATGATTACCACAGTATGTCTAGTTAACATTCGTTACCAAAAAATTACCAACTTTTTTCTTGTGATGAGAACTTTTAAGATCTACTCTATTAACAACTTTCAAATATACAACACAGTATTTTCTTCTTAAACCTTTTTTAAAATTGAGATATAGCTGATGTACAATATTATATGTTACAGGTGTACAACATAGTGATTCACAATTTTTAAATTTTTATGTTCCATTTATAGTTATTATAAAGTATTGGCTATATTCCCTGTGTTGTACAATATATCGTTGTATCTTATTTGATACATAATAGTTTGTACCTCTTAACCCCTTCCCTGTCTTGCCCCCTCCCCACTGGTAAGCACTTGTTTGTTCTCTGTATCTGTGAGTTTGTTTCCTTTTTGTTATATTCACTAGTTTGTTTTATTTTTTAGATTCCACATATAAGTGATATCATATAGTATTTCTTTTTCTGTCTGACTTATATCACTTAGCATAATACCCTCCAAGTCCATCCATGTTGTTGCAAATGGCAAAATTTTCATTCCATTTTTATGGGTGAGTAGTATTCCATTGTGTATATATATACACCACATTTTCTCTATCCATTCGTTGATGGACACAGGTTGCTTCCATATCTTGGCAATTATAAATAATGCTGCTATGAATGTTGGGGGTGCATGTATCTTTTCAAATTAGTGTTCCCATTTATTTTGGATATATAGCCAGAAGTGGAGTTGCTGGGTCATACGGTAGTTCTGTTTTTAGCTTTTTGAAAAACTGTTACACTGTTCTCCACAGCACCAATTTGCATTCCCACCTGTAGTGTACAAGGGTTCCCTTTTCTCCACATACTCAACAGCATTTGTTATCTGTGGTCTTTTTTTGGGGGGGAGGTGTCAACATACACTTTTTTTTAATGTATTTTTTTAATTAATTTTTATTGGAGTATAGTTGCTTTACAATGCTGTGTTGATTTCTGCTGTACAGCAAAGTGAATCAGTTATATGTATACATATATTCCCTCTTTTTTTTAGATTGCCTTCCCATTTAGGTCACCACAGAGCATTGAGTAGAGTTCCCTGCGCTATACAGTACGTTCTCATTAGTTATCTGTTTTATACATAGTAGTGTTTATATGTCAATCCTAATCTCCCAGTTCATCCCACCCGCCCCCTTCCCCCCTTGGTATCCATAAGTTTGTTCTCTATATCTGTGTCTCCATTTTTGCTTTGCAAATAAGTTCATCTGTACAATTTTTCTAGATTCCACATGTAACTGATATTATACAATACTTTTCTCTTTCTGACTTCACTCTTTATGACACTCTCTAGGTCTATCCACATCTCTGCAAATGGCATTATTTCATTCTTTTTTTTTATGGCTGAGTCGTACTGCATAGTATATATGTACTACATCTTCTTTATCCATCCCTCTCTTGATAGACATTTAGGTTGCTTCCATGTCCTGGCTATTGTAAATAGTGCTGCACTGAACATTGGAGTGCATCTATCTTTTTGAATTATGGTTTTCTCTGATATCTGTAGTCTTTTTGATGATAGACATTCTGACAAGTGTGAGGTGATATCTCATTGTGGTTTTAATTTGCATTTCTCTGATGATTAGTGATATTGAGCATCTCTTCATGTGCCTGTTAGCCATCTGTATGTCTTTTTTGGAAAAATGTCTATTCAGGTCTTCTGCCCATTTTTTAATTGGGTTTTTTTTTTTTTTTTTTTTTTGCGGTACGCGGGCCTCTCACTGTTGTGGCTTCTCCCGTTGCGGAGCACAGGCTCCGGACACGCAGGCTCAGCGGCCATGGCTCACGGGCCCAGCCGCTCTGCGGCATGTGGGATCTTCCCGGACCGGGGCACGAACCCGTGTCCCCTGCATTGGCAGGCGGACTCTCAACCACTGCGCCACCAGGGAAGCCCCTCATTGTAGTTTTGATTTGCATTTCTCTAATGATTAATGATGTTGAGCATTCTTTCATGTGTTTGTTGGCAGTGTGTATATCTTCTGTGGAGAAATGTCTATTTGGGTCTTTTGCCCATTTTTGGATTGGGTTGTTTGTTTTTTTGTTATTGAGCTGCATGAGCTGCTTATAAATTTTGGAGATTAATCCTTTGTCAGTTGCTTCATTTGCAAATATTTTCTCCCATTCTGAGGGTTGTCTTTTGGTCTTGTTTATGGTTTCCTTTTCTGTGCAAAAGCTTTTAAGTTTCATTAGGTCCCATGTGTTTATTTTTGTCTTTATTTCCATTTCTCTAGGAGGTGGGTCCAAAAGGATCTTGCTGTGATTTATGTCATAGAGTGTTCTGCCTATGTTTTCCTCTAAGAGTTTGATAGTGTCTGGCCTTACATTTAGGTCTTTAATCCATTTTGAGCTTATTTTTGTGTATGGTGTTAGGGAATGATCTAATCTCATACTTTTACATGTCCCTGTCCAGTTTTCCCAGCACCACTTATTGAAGAGGCTGTCCTTTCTCCACTGTACATTCCTGCCTCCTTTATCAAAGATAAGTTGACCTTATGTGCGTGGGTTTATCTCTGGGCTTTCTATCCTGTTCCATTGATCTATATTTCTGTTTTTGTGCCAGTACCATACTGTCTTGATTACTGTAGCTTTGTAGTATAGTCTGAAGTCAGGGAGCCTGACTCCTCTAGCTCCATTTTTCGTTCTCAAGATTGCTTTGGCTATTCAGGGTCTTTTGTGTTTCCATGCAAATTGTGAAATTTTTTGTTCTAGTTCTGTGAAAAATGCCAGTGGTAGTTTGATAGGGATTGCATTGAACCTGTAGATTGCTTTGGGTAGTAGAGTCATTTTCACAATGTTGATTCTTCCAATCCAAGAACATGGTATATCTCTCCATCTATTTGTATCATCTTTAATTTCTTTCATCAGAGTCTTATAATTTTCTGCATACAGGTCTTTTGTCTCCTTAGGTAGGTTTATTCCTAGATATTTTATTCTTTTTGTTGCAATGGTAAATGGGAGTGTTTTCTTGATTTCACTTTCAGATTTTTCATCATTAGTATATAGGAATGCCAGAGATTTCTGTGCATTAATTTTGTATCCTGCTACTTTACCAAATTCATTGATCAGCTCTAGTAGTTTTCTGGTAGCACCTTTAGGATTCTCTATGTATAGTATCATGTCATCTGCAAACAGTGACAGCTTTACTTCTTCTTTTCCAATTTGGATTCCTTTTATTTCCTTTTCTTCTCTGATTGCTGTGGCTAAAACTTCCAAAACTAAGTTGAATAAGAGTGGTGAGAGGGGCCTCCCTGGTGGCGCAGTGGTTGAGAGTCCGCCTGCCGATGCAGGGGATACGGGTTCGTGCCCCGGTCTGGGAGGATCCCATATGCCGCGGAGCGGCTGGGCCCGTGAGCCATGGCCGCTGGGCCTGCGCATCCGGAGCCTGTGCTCCGCAACGGGAGAGGCCACAACAGTGAGAGGCCCGCATACCGCAAAAAGAAAAAAAAAAAAAAGAGTGGTGAGAGCCGGCAGCCTTGTCTCGTTCCTGATCTTAGTGGAAATGGTTTCAGTTTTTCACCATTGAGGACAATGTTGGCTGTGAGTTTGTCATATATGGCCTTTATTATGGTGAGGAAAGGTCCCTCTACGCCTACTTTCTGCAGGGTTTTTATCATAAATGGGTGTTGAATTTTGTTGAAAGCTTTCTCTGCATCTATTGAGATGATCATATGGTTTTTCTCCTTCAATTTGTTAATTTGGTGTATCACACTGATTGATTTGCGTATATTGAAGAATCCTTGCATTCCTGGAATAAACCCCACTTGATCATGGTGTATGATCCTTTTAATGTGCTGTTGGATTCTGTTTGCTAGTATTTTGTTGAGGATTTTTGCATCTATGTTCATCAGTGATATTGGCCTGTAGTTTTCTTTCTTTGTGACATCCTTGTCTGGTTTTGGTATCAAGGTGATGGTGGCCTCGTAGAATGAGTTTGGGAGTGCTCCTCCCTCTGCTATACTTTGGAAGAGTTTGAGAAGTATGGGTGTTAGCTCTTCTCTAAATGTTTGATAGAATTCATCTGTGAAGCCATCTGGTCCTGGGCTTTTGTTTGTTGGAAGATTTTTTATCACAGTTTCAATTTCAGTGCTTGTGATTGGTCTGTTCATATTTTCTATTTCTTCCTGAGTCAGTCTTGGCAGGTTGTGCATTTCTAAGAATTTGTCCATTTCTTCCAGGTTGTCCATTTTATTGGCATAGAGTTTCTTGTAGTAATCTCTCATGATCTTTTGTATTTCTGCAGTGTCAGTTGTTACTTCTCCTTTTTCATTTCTAATTCTATTGATTTGAGTCTTCTCCCTTTTTTTCTTGATGAGTCTGGCTAATGGTTTGTCAATTTTGTTTATCTTCTCAAAGAACCAGCTTTTAGTTTTATTGATCTTTGCTATCGTTTCCTTCATTTCTTTTTCATTTATTTCTGATCTGATTTTTATGATTTCTTTTCTTCTGCTAACTTTGGGGTGTTTTTGGTCTTCTTTCTCTAATTGCTTTAGGTGCAAGGTTAGGTTGTTTTCTCGAGATGTTTCCTGTTTCTTAAGGTGGGACTGTATTGCTATAAACTTCCCTCTTAGAACTGCTTTTGCTGCATCCCATAGGTTTTGGGTCGTCGTGTCTCCATTGTCATTTGTTTCTAGGTATTTTTTGATTTCCTCTTTGATTTCTTCAGTGATCACTTCGTTATTAAGTAGTGTATTGTTTAGCCTCCATGTGTGTGTATTTTTTACAGATCTTTTCCTGTAATTGATATCTAGTCTCATAGCGTTGTGGTCAGAAAACATACTTGGTACAATTTCAATTTTCTTAAATTTACCAAGGCTTGATTTGTGACCCAAGATATGATCTATCCTGGAGAATGTTCCATGAGCGCTTGAGAAAAAAATGTGTATTCTGTTGTTTTTGGATGGAACGTCCTATAAATATCAATTAAGTCCATCTTGTTTAATGTATCATTTAAAGCTTGTGTTTCCTTATTTATTTTCAGTTTGGATGATCTGTCCATTGGTGAAAGTGGGGTGTTAAAGTCCCCTACTATGAATGTGTTACTGTCAGTTTCCCCTTTTATGGCTGTTAGTATTTGCCTTATGTATTGAGGTGCTCCTATGTTGGGTGCATAAATATTTACAATTGTTATATCTTCTTCTTGGATCGATCCCTTGATCATTATGTAGTGTCCTTCTTTGTCTCTTCTAATAGTCTTTATTTTAAAGTTTATTTTGTCTGATATGAGAATTGCTACTCTAGCTTTCTTTTGGTTTCCCTTTGCATAGAATATCTTTTTCCATCCCCTTACTTTCAGTCTGTATGTGTCTCTAGGTCTGAAGTGGGTCTCTTGTAGACAGCATATATATGGTCTTGTTTTTGTGTCCATTCAGCCAATCTGTGTCTTTTGGTGGGAGCATTTAGTCCATTTACATTTAAGGTAATTATTGATATGTATGTTCCTATTCCCATTTCCTTAATTGTTTTGGGTTCGTTATTGTAGGTCTTTTCCTTCTGTTGTGTTTCTTGCCTAGAGAAGTTCCTTTAGCATTTGTTGTAAAGCTGGTTTGGTGGTGCTGAACTCTCTCAGCTTTTGCTTGTCTGTAAACATTTTAATTTCTCCATCAAATCTGAATGAGATCCTTGCTGGGTAGAGTAATCTTGGTTGCAGGTTTTTCTCCTTCATCACTTTAAATATGTCCTGCCAGTCCCTTCTGGCTTGCAGAGTTTCTGCTGAGAGATCAGCTGTTAACCTTATGGGGATTCCCTTGTGTGTTACTTGTTGTTTTTCCCTTGCTGCTTTTAATATGTTTTCTTTGTATTTAATTTTTGACAGTTTGATTAATATGTGTCTTGGCGTATTTCTCTTTGGATTTATCCTGTATGGGACTCTCTGTGCCTCCTGGACTTGGTTAACTATTTCCTTTCCCATATTAGGGAAGTTTTCAACTATAATCTCTTTGAATATTTTCACAGTCCCTTCTTTTTCTCTTCTTCTTCTGGAACCCCTATAATTCGAATGTTGGTGCATTTAATGTTGTCCGAGAGGTCTCTGAGACTGTCCTCTGTTCTTTTCATTCTTTTTTCTTTATTTTGCTCTGCAGTAGTTATTTCCACTATTTTATCTTCCACGTCACTTATCCGTCCTTCTGCCTCAGTTATTCTGCTATTGATCCCATCTAGAGTATTTTTCATTTCATTTATTGTGTTTTTAATTGATGCTTGATTCATCTTTAGTTCTTCTAGATCCTTGTTAACTGTTTCTTGCATTTTGTCTATTCTATTTCCAAGATTTTGGATCATCTTTACTATCATTATTCTGAATTCTTTTTCAGGTAGACTGCCTATTTCCTCTTCATTTGTTAGGTCTGGTGGGTTTTTATCTTGCTCCTTCTCCTGCTGTGTGTTTTTCTGTCTTCTCATTTTGCTTATCTTACTGTGTTTGGGGTCTCCTTTTTGCAGGCTGCAGGTTCGTAGTTCCCGTTGTTTTTGGTGTCTGTCCCCAGTGGCTAAGGTTGTTTCAGTGGGTTGTGTAGGCTTCCTGGTGGAGGGGACTAGTGCCTGTGTTCTGGTGGATGAGGCTGGATCTTGTCTTTCTGGTGGGCAGGTCCACGTCTGGTGGTGTGTTTTGGGATGTCTGTGGACTTTTTATGATTTTAGGCAGCCTCTCTGCTAATGGGTGGGGTTGTGTTCCTGTCTTGCTAGTTGCTTGGCATAGGGTGACCAGCACTGTAGCTCGCTGGTCGTTGAGTGAAGCTGGGTGCTGGTGTTGAGATGGAGATCTCTGGAAGATTTTCGCTGTTTGATATTATGTGGAGCTGGGAGGTCTCTTGTGGACCAGTGTCCTGAAGTTGGCTCTCCCACCTCAGAGGCACAGCACTGACTCCTGGCTGCAGCACCAAGAGCCTTTCATCCACATGGCTCCTCAATTTGGGATGATTCGTTTGTCTATTCATGTATTCCACAGTTGCAGGGTACATCAAGTTGATTGTGGAGCTTTAATCCGCTGCTTCTGAGGCTGCTGGGAGAGATTTCCCATTCTCTTCTTTATTCTCACATTTCCCGGGTCTCAGCTTTGGATTTGGCCCCACCTGTATGTGTAGGTTGCCCGAAGGCATCTGTTCTTCGCTCAGACAGGACAGGGTTAAAGGAGCAGCCGCTTCGGGGACTCTGGCTCACTCAGGCCACGGGGGAGGGAGGGGCACGGAGTGCAGGGCGAGCCTGCGGCGGCAGAGTCCGGCGTGACATTGCACCAGCCCGAGGTGCGCCGTGCTCTCTCCTGGGGAAGCCGTCCCTGGATCCCGGGACCCCGGCAGTGACGGGCTGCACAGGCTCCCCGGAAGGTGGGCGTGGACAGTGACCTGCGCTTGTACACAGGCCTCTTAGCAGCGGCAGCAGCAGCCCCAGCGTCCCACACCCGTCTCTGGTGTCCACGCTTTCAGCCGCAGCTCGCACCCGTCTCTGGAGCTCCTTTAAGCTGCACTCTTAATCCCCTCTCCTCGTGCACCAGGAAACAAAGAGGGAAGACAAGGTCTCTTGCCTCTTCAGCAGGTCCAGACTTTTTCCTGGACTCCCTCCCAGCTAGCTGTGGCGCATTAGCCCCTTCAGGCTGTGTTCACGCCGCCGGCCCCAGTCTTCTCCCTGCGCTCTGACCGAAGCCCGAGCCTCAGCTTCCAGCCCCACCCACCCCGGCGGGTGAGCAGACAAGCCTCTCGGGCTGATGAGTGCTGGTCGGCACCGATCCTCTGTGCGGAAATCTCTCCACTTTGCCCTCCACACCCCTGTTGCTGTGCTCTCCTCCGCGACTCGGAAGCTTCCCCCTCCGCCACCCGCAGTCTCCACCCGCGAAGGGGCTTCCTAGTGTGTGGAAACCTTTCCTCCTTCACGGCTCCCTCCCACTGGTGCAGGTGCCATCCCTATCCTTTTGTCTCTGTTTATTCTTTTTTCTTTTGCCCTACCTAGGTACGTGGGGAGTTTCTTGCCTTTTGGGGGTCTGAGGTCTTCTGCCAGTGTTCAGTAGGTGTTCTGTAGGAGTTGTTCCATGTGTAGCTGTATTTCTGGTGTATCTTCATATTAATTTTGTATCCTGCAATTTTACTGAATTCACTGGTGAGCTCTGGTAGTTTTCTGGTGGCTTCTTGAGGATTTTCTATATGTAGTATCATGTCATCTGCAAACAGTGACAGTTTTACTTCCTTCCAATTTAGATTCCTTTTATTTTTTTTTCTTGTCTGATTGCTGTGGCTAGGACTTTCAATTCTGTGTTGCATAAACGTGGCGAGAGAGGGCATCCTTGTCTTGTTCCTGATCTTAGTGAAAATGCTTTTGGCTTTTCACCATTGAGTATGATGTTAACTGTGGGTTTCTCACATATGGCCTTTATTATGTTGAGATATGTTCCCTTTATGCCCACTTTCTGGAGAGTTTTTATCATAAATGGGTGTTGAATTTTGTCAAAAGCTTTTTCTGCATCTATTAAGATGATCCTTTGATTTTTATTCTTTCAGTTTGTTAATGTGGTGTATCACATTAACAAATTTGCAGATTCTGAAAATCTTTGCATCCCTGGGATAAATTCCACTTGATCATGGTGTAGGATCCTTTTAATGCATTGTTGGATTCGGTTTGCTAATATTTCATTGAGAATTTTTGCATCTGTGTTCACCAGTGATTTGGGCCTGTAATTTTCTTTTTTTGTGATATCTTTGTCTGGTTTTGGTATCAGAGTGATGCTGGCCTCATTGAGTGAGTTCGGAAGTGTTCCATCCTCTGCAATTTTTTGGAGTAGTTTGAGAAGATTAGGTGTTAACTCTTCTCTACATGTTTGGTAGAATTCAGCTGTGAAGCCATCTGGTCCTGGACTTTTGTTTGTTGAGAGTTTTTAAATTAGTGATTCAGTTTCATTACTGGTAATTGGTCTGTTTGTATTTTCTATTTCTTCCTGGTTCAGTCTTGGGAGATTATACATTTCTAAGAATTTGTCCTTTTCTTCTAGGTTGTCCATTTTATTGGCAACTAGTTGTTTGTAGTAGTCTCTTATGATCTCTTGTATTTCTTTGGTGCTGGTTGTAACTTCTCTTTTTTCCTTTCTGATTTTATTGATTTGGACCTTCTCTCTTTTTTTCTTGATGAGTCTGGCTGAAGGTTTATCAATTTTGTTTGTTTTTTCAAAGAACCAATTCTTAGTTTCATTGATCTTTTCTACTGTTTTTTTAGTCTCTATTTTATCTGTTTCTGCTTTGACCTTTCTTTCCTTCTACTAACTTTGGGTTTTGTTTGTGCTTTTTTTAGTCCTTTTAGGTATACGGTTAGGTTGTTTATTTGAGGTTTTTTTGTTTCCTGAGGTAAGCTTGTATCACTAACTTCCCTCTTAGAACTGCATTTGCTGCATCCCATAGATTTTGGATTATTATGTTTTTGTTTTCATTTGTCTCCAGGTATTTTTTTAATTCCTCTTTGATTTCTTCAGTGATCTATTGATTGTTTAGCAGCATATTGCTTAACCTCTGTGTTTGTGTTTTTTGCTCTTTTTCTTGTAGTTGATTTCTAGCCTCCTAGTGTTGTGGTCAGAAAAGATGCTTGATGTGATTTCAGTTTTCTTAAATTTACTGAGGTTTGTTTTGTGGCCTAGCGTATGATCTATCCTGGAGAATGTTCCATGTGCACTTGAATGTGCATGCTGCTTCCTTTGGATCAAATGTTCTGTATATCTATTAAGCCCATCTGGTCTAATTTGTCATTTAAGGCTAGTGTTTCCCTGTTGATTTTCTGTCTGGATGATCTGCCCATTGATGTAAGTGGGGTGTTAAAGTCCCGTATTATTACTGTGTTACTGTCAGTTTCTTCCTTTATGTCTGTTAATGTTTGCTTTATGTATTGAGGTGCTTGTATATTGGGTGCATATATATTTACAGTTGTTAAGTCTTCTTCTTGGATTGATCCCTTGATCATAATTTAATGTTCTCCTTTTTTTTGTAACAGTCTTTAATGTCTATTTTGTCTAATATGAGTATTGCTACCCCAGTTTTCTTTTGTTTTCCATTTGCAGTGTCTCTGTCTCTTTCCATATATATATGTGATTGTCTTAAGTTGCTGATCTCACTTTTAAATGCATTTTAACAACCTTGCATTTGTACTTTCCTTCCTTTATGATTACTGTTTTTGATATTATATCTTACATCTGATTGTTTTGTGTATCCTTAACTGCTTATCATGGATATAAATGATTTTGCTCCTTTTCTCTTTTAACCTTACTAACTTTGTGTGTGGATGATTTCCTGCCTTTACTGTATGGTTGCCTTTAGCAATGAACTTTTTCATTTTGTGATTTTCACCTTTCTAGTTATGGCCTTTTCTTTTTCACTTAGAGAAGTTCCTTTGACATTTGTTGCAAAGCTAGTTTGGTGATGCTGAACTCTTTTAGCTTTTGCTTGTCTATAAACTTTTTGATCTCTCCATCAAATCTGAACGAGAGCCTTGCTGAGTAGAGTATTCTTGTTTGAAGGTTTTTCCCTTTCATCACTTTAAATATAGCCTGCCACTCCCTTCTGGCCTGCAGAGTTTCTGCTGAAAAGTCAGCTGATAGCCTTGTAGGAGTTCTCTTGTATGTTATTTGTTGCTTTTCCCTTGTTGCTTTTAAAGGTATTTTTAAATTTTTATTTATTTAATTTATTTATTTTTGGCTGCATTGGGTCTTTGTTGCTGCACATGGGCTTTCTCTAGTTGCAGTGAGCAGGGGCTACTTTTTGTTGCACTGTGGTGGCTTTTCTTGTTGCAGAGCATGGGTTCTAGGTGCCCAGCCTTCAGGAGTTGTGGCTCGCGGGCTCTGGAGCGCAGGCTCAGTAGTCGTGGCATACAGGCTTAGTTGCTCTGCGGCATGTGGGATCTTCCTGGACCAGGGCTCAAACCCGTGTCCCCTGCATTGGCAGGTGGTTTCTTAACCACTGCGCCACCAGGGAAGCCCCCCTTGTTGCTTTTAATATTCTCTCTTTACCTTTAATTTTTGCCCTTAAAACTAGAGTGTGTCTTGTAGTATGGGACTTCTCTGTGCTTCCTGGGCTTGGCTGTCTGTTTCCCTTCCCAGGTTAGGGAAGTTTTCAGCTATTATGTCTTCAAATGTTACCAACTCCTTTCTCTCTCTCTTATCCTTCTGGAACGCTTATAATGCGAGTATTAGTGCACCTGATATTGTCCTAGAGATCTCTTTTTTTTTTTTTTTGCGGTACACGGGCCTCTCACTGTTGTGGCCTCTCCTGTTGCAGAGCACAGGCTCCGGATGCGCAGGCTCAGCGGCCATGGCTCACGGGCCCAGCCACTCTGCGGCATGTGGGACCTTCCCGGACTGGGGCACAAACCCGTGTCCCCTGCATCGGCAGGCGGACTCTCAACCACTGTGCCACCAGGGAAGCCCTGTCCTAGAGATCTCTTAAAGTGTCCTCATTTCTTTTGATTTCTCTTTAATTCGTTCAAGCATCAGTGATTTCCACTACCCTGTCTTCTAGCTCACTGATCCATTCCTCTGTATCATTTAGTCTACTTTTAATTCCTTCTAGTGTATTTTTCATTTGTTATTGTATTCTTTATTTCTATCTTCTTGTTCTTTGTATTTTCTAACTCTTCATTAAAAACTTCTAACTTCTCATTCTGTGCATCCATTCTTCTCCTGAGTTCTTTGATCATCTTTATGATCACTACCCTGAACTCCTTCTCCAGTAGATTGCCTATCTCCACTTCACTTAGTTCTTCTTCTGGGGTTTTGTCTTGTACCTTTATCTGGAACATGTTCCTCTGTTGCCTCATTTTGCCTAAGTTGCTGTTTTTATTTTTATGTATCTGGTATGTTGATTATATTTCCCAACTTTGGAGAAGTGGCCTTTTGTTGGAAATGCCCTATGTGTCCCAGCAGTATGTCCTACCTGAGCTATATGCTCTAGGGGATCCCCTTGTGAGGACTGCATGGGTCTTTCTGTTGTGGTGGGCTGACTATGTGGGCAGTCTGGTATGCTTGGTTGGCCCCTGGGCCAGTTGGTTGCCTTGTGCAGAGGCTGCCAGCTGCTGGTTGGCTGGTCATGAGATGGCTAACTGCATAACCACAGGGACCCCCGGGGCTTATACTGGCTCAGTGGTGGGGAGAGTCAGGGTCTAGAAGATTCCAGGGCTGTTGCCTGCCCACTGGTGGGTGAAGCCAGGTCCTGGGTTAGTGCTGGTCTACTGGTGGACAGAGCCAGGTCCTGGTTGCAGAGCCCAGGGTCCCAGAGCTTGAGTTGGATTGCTGGGGGTGGGGAGGGGGGCGCAGTTCCTGATAACAGTTGAGTATGGGGTCTGGGGTGTCCTGAAGCTTGTGTTGGCCTGCTAGTGGGCAGGGCTGTGGCCCAGCTGGTCCCAGCACAGGGTCTGGCCTGCTAATGGGCAGGCTGGGTCCATAAGTTGCAGGACTAGTTTTCTTTCTTTTTTTTTTTTTTTTTAATAATTTTTAAAAAATTAATTAATTAATTTGGTTGTTCCAGGTCTTAGTTAAGGCTCACAGGCTCCTTTGTTGAGGCTCACTGGCTTCTTAGTTGCGGCAGGAGGGCTTCCTTAGTTGCAGTTCGTCAGCTTCTTAGTTGCAGCAGGAAGGCTTCCTTAGTTGTGGCATGGAAATTCTTAATTGCAGCATGCATGTGGGATCTAATTCCCTGACCAGGGATCGAACCTGGGCCCCCTGCATTGGGAGTACAGAGTCTTAACCACTGCGCCACCAGGGAAGTCCCGGGACTAGTTTTCTTGAGTTTCATGTCTGTCCCCTGGTGGGAGAAGCTGGTCCAGAGGCTAGAGCAGGCTCCCTGAAGGGCAGGGCCAGGGCCCAGTGGATTCTGGGACTGGTGCATGCCTACTGGTGGGTGAAGCTGGGTCCTGGGCCCTCTGATGAGCAGGTCCGTGTCCCAAGGCTGTATCTGTAGGCTCAGGGGATCTTAAGGCAGCCTGTTTGCTGATGGGTGGGGCTGTGTCCCTACCCAGTTAGTTGCTTGGCCTGATGTGTCCCAGCACTGGCACCTACAGGCTGTTGGGTTGGGGCCATGTCTCGGCGCTAATGAGCTAGAGGTAGGATTCCACAATGATGCTTGCCAGCACCAGGGTCCACATGGTAGAAGGAGCTCCTAAAAATGGCTGCTGCCAGTGTCTGTGTTCCCACAGTGAACTCCAGTTGCCTCTTGCCTCTCCGGGAAGCTCTCTAAGATCAGCAAGTAGGTCTGACCTAGGCTCCTCTCAAATTACAGCTTCTGTCCTGGGTCTCAGTAGATTTTGTGTGTGCCCTTTAAGAATGAAATCTCTATTTCCTGCAGCCCTCTGGGGTTCCCAAAAGTAATCTCCAGTGGTCTTCAAAGCCAAATGTTGTGGGAGCTCATCTCCCCGGTGCAGGCCCCCCAGGCTGGGGAGCCTATGTGGGACTCAAGACTTCTCACTCCTTTGGCAGAACCTTTGCAAAGTAATTGTTCTCGTTTGTGGGTCACCCACTGGAGGGGATGGGACTGGACTATATTGCAAGTCTGCCCCTCCTAGCCATCTTATTGCGGTTCGTTCTTTATGTCTTTAGTTGTAGATCTTTTTTGGTAGGGTCCTATCTTTTTCATCGATGATTGTTCTGCAGATGGTTGTGATTTTGGTGTGCCCATTAGAGGAGGTGAGCTCAGAGTCTTTCTACTCTGCCATCTTGGCCATCTCGCTTCCTTAAACCTTTTATATAAGTAAGGAGAAACCCCTTCCTAAGCACCTCGTAACAGGATACACAGCAGGATCTCACCATTATGCAAATCTGGACTGCCCCTGGGACCAAGGCACTGCTGCTCTGTGACTCTGAATGGGGGAGGGGGTAATGAGGCCTCTACAAGAATTGGGGTTTGCTTTATAGGTGGCATGAGCCAGATTCCTTATGGAGGAGCCTGGGATGAGAGGCCTTTGGCACTCAGGGCACCCCCCCAATACAGTATTAACGTAGTCACCATACGGTGCATTACATTCCTATGACTTACTTATTTTATAAGTGGAAGTTTGTACGTTCTGACCATCTTCACTCATTTGTTCTACTGAAGACTTTTTTTTTTTTTTTTTTGGTAAATGAGATGTATTTACTATACAGATACTTAAATAATTGATTTTTTTTTTTTGGCCACACCGTGCAGCTTGTGGGATCTCAGTTGCCTGACCAGGAACTGAACCCTGGCCATGGCATTGAAAGCTCAGAATCCCAGCCATTAGGCCACCGGGGAACGCCCTAATTGAAATATTATTAATGCTTACAGTAGAGAAGTTCACAACCTCTGCAATAATAAAACAGTATGTTCTAAAACAGTATGAAGATCATTGAGAGAAATTTGTGTAACTTTCAATTAAAGTTTCCAGATGATAACTAAGCATGAGATTTTAGGAGAAATTCCATCAAAAAGAAAGAGGATATGAAATGGTTATTCAAGGCGCCGAAGAAAAAAATGGACCCAGATAAAAATGAATTAGTCTGTGGTCAAACTGATGACAAATTCAGTATCATGAAAGTGAGGACCAAGTTGTGAATTTTGAACATTATGTCTTAGAGGATATTCATGTGAAATATGAAGATATGGAGGGAAATTTACATACTTAAAACATTTTGGTGTGAAAATGGTCATATTGCACTGGATTGTGGAAAAGCAGAGCACAAAAAGATGTATTTGCAGATTTTTAAAAGACATCAGTTGAGTGTCAAAAATTTGAAAATACAGTATTCAGGAATAAATTGTGTGGATTTGGGGATCTGTACAAGGTGAATTTTTCTGTATTTAGTGATTTTGTCAGTTGACCATATCGGTAAACAACAAGTTTTCAGGGTACATTCTCATACTTTCGAAGTGAGGAATATGTTTACGGTGAAGTCTTTCATTAAACTGAAGAAGGGATAGATAAATAGAAAGTTATTTAGAGAGGGGAAGTCATTACTCCATTTTGTTTATGGGAAGTTTGTGTATTGAAGATTTCCAAGGGAGCAAAGTGGATATTCCCTCAATTTCAGAACTATTTTTAATGTAGCCCTCTGTGTACTAACATTATAGAGCTGATTCAAAATATTAAGCGTTTGAAAATTAGACAAAACAATTTGTTTGACCTACAGATCTTTGATTATGGTACCAGCCAAGATCTCTAGTTTAGAGATATACCTGTGCAACAGTCAGCATTTCTGTTACAAGTCTGGCACCTATTTTTCTAAAGCAAAGGAATGAAACATTGTGTAAAACTTTGTTTTTAAGTTATATAATTGATTCTGGGCTACAGAACTACATATTGCTATCTGATAGTTATTAAAAGTAATTGGTATTTCAAGCAATCAGACCAACATAGTTCTATGATTATGTCACTTCTGATATTTTTATCCTCAGGGTATTAAACTCGTAGCTTTTAGTCTAACATTCAGCAATAAAAAAGTTTTACTTTAATATTTTCTAGGTGCCCAAGATCCTAATGAAATGCAATCTAAAAAAGCCTCAACGCTACCATATTCTGACTCACATGAAGAAGTGTTGAACACTCCCTCATCTAGTTTTTTGTCCAAGAGTGGGATGTCCTTTGGTGAAGACAGTGAGTAGTAATGCATTGAGTTCTTGAGACTGTTGCTGTGAGTTGGAGACAATAGTTCTTGCGGCAGTTGCTATTAGCCTTTTTACTTTTGTTGCTCTACAATTAACGTGATTCATTTTGGTTTTACGTGACCTCATTTGTAAATGTTTGCTATTAATTATGAACTCGGATTTCTTTGTAAGATGGTCTTTGGTCACATGTTTTGCATCTGCTATTTTATTTAAATCCTCTCCTCTCAAACAGAGACTTTAGGACAATAAGAGTCTGTTACGTTAGACTGATTAGATATCAGTTGGTGGTCTTCAAATTATAATAACTTGAAAAATATTCTCATTTTGTATTGTCTCTGAGGTTTTCATATGGTTAGTATTATATAAAGTCATTGTTAATGGCCAACTATTTTTATAACATGTGGATGAACCATAATTTATATAGCTATTCTTCAAGCCATTTAGGTTTTTAGTAATTTTTCATTTTTTCTTTTTTTTTTTTTTTTTTTTTTTGTGGTGCGCGGGGCTTTCACTGTCGTGGCCTCTCCCGTTGCGGAGCACAGGCTCCAGACGTGCAGGCTCAGTGGCCATGGCTCACGGGCCCAGCCGCTCTGCGGCGTGTGGGATCTTTTCGGACCGGGGCACGAACCCATGTCCCCTGCATCGTCAGGCGGACTCAACCACTGCGCCACCAGGGAAGCCCAATTTTTCATTATTTTTAAATAATTTTTTGGGAAGCATTTTTATGATAATAACATTAAAATTACATTCTTCCTGATTTAATTAGGTCCCTACTTGTTTACTGAGGATGAGTCCCTATTTTCATTGTTATTTTGGTGTTTTTTTTTTTTTTTTTTTTTGCGGTATGCGGGCCTCTCACTGTTGTGGCCTCTCCCGTTGCAGAGCACAGGCTCCTGACGTGCAGGCTCAGCGGCCATGGCTCACGGGCCCAGCCGCTCCGCGGCATATGGGATCTTCCCGGACCGGGGCACGAACCCGTGTCCCCTGCATCGGCAGGTGGACTCTCAACCACTGTGCCACCAGGGAAGCCCCCTGGTGTTTTTTTTTTTTTAATCAAGTTTAAAATACATTTCTAGGTGATGTGTGTGAACATGTTTGTATAGGGTATGTGTATATGTAACATGATACAGGATATATATATATATATATAAAATGGTTTATTTCTTAGAAATGGTTTATTTCTTATTTCTTAGTTCACCTTAATGTCCACTTTGATTTGTCCAACTAGCAGAAATTCCTTCTGTGGATATGATCCCAAATGCTAGGAAGTTAGGGGAGCCTATCCGATCAGCTATTCCTTTACATCCACCTTACCATCCTTCAGAGCCTCGAGCTCCCTGCCCCATAGGAAAAGAATACTTGCGTTCAAGTCACTGCTCCCCTACCATGAATTCTACTGGAGAAGGCACAGCATTTTCTGTGGTAAGTGGAAAATCTTGCTTTCAACTGGTCAAAAGTCTATAGATTTAAAAACGTCTCTGCTAGAATTGTAGTCAAGGATACTGCACTAATCAGAGCACTGTACTTCCTAAACTTTACCTCTGCATAAACCTGTATATCCTTACCCTAGGAAGATAGGGACAGGATGACTATGTAAAAGGGGAAGTAGTAAGAGCCAACACATACTGAGTGTTCATTTTGTGCCAGGCACAGTTCTCCCTAATTTGCAGGTATCGCATAAACTTCTTACAGCACAGCTCTCGAGTAGGTACTATTTTTATTTCCCATGGGGAAGCTGAAATAGAGAGTTTAAGAATCTTGTCTGAGGTCCCACAGCAATTGTAGAATTAGGATTGGAATTCAAGCATTCTAGTTTCAGAACCCATATTGTATGTCTCTAATTGAGTAATTGAAATGTTTTAACATATAGGAAAGTGTCAAAAATAATCTTTCATCCATATTCCTATTATTCAGCATGAACTACTGTTAACATTTTGGCCTATTAGCTTCCGCTCTTTTCTTCTTTGAAAATAAAATCCTATTTTATACATCGATCCTGTTCCTATCTTTCTAGCAACAAGAACACTCAGGTATATGCCAAGGGTAAATTTATAAACAATGATACACTCTCATTATTAAAAATGCACACAGTGCTGAAAAAGTAGTTAGCATTAGGTGACCATAATTCTAAACATTCTGTGCATCTATTTAGATAGTAGGGTGGATGGATAAAAAGAGAAAAAAGGGATCATAGGATAATGGTTACATTTGGGAAAGGCTTACAGGGATGGTGGAAGGCCTTCTGAGTTGCTGGTAATATTCTTTTTCTCTACCTGGGTTGCAGTTCGGTGGGAATATTGTTTTTCAAATAATTCTTGAGCAGGACACTAACTTCAATTTTAAACGTTTTTTAAAAATATGATTATATTATAGTTATTTACTAAAAAGTATTAAATTTAATTTTACTTTAATAGAAGAAAAAGATACTGAAGTGAAATTGAAGAGATTGTTAAACATCAAATGTTTCTTTACCACAAGAAATATCTTCTATAAGATTCCCTCTAAAGTTAAGAAATAAATTGTTTAAAATGTTGAGTTTATATTCATATTTTGGAGGTTTTGTCTTTTGTTTCAGTTTTGGACAGTTTCTTTTGACTTCTTTTTTTTTTTTTTTTTTTGTGGTGTGCGGGCCTCTCACTGTTGTGGCCTCTCCCGTTGCGGAGCACAGGCTCCGGAAGGCTCTGGACGCGCAGGCTCAGCGGCCATGGCTCACGTGCCCAGCTGCTCCGCGGCATGTGGGATCTTCCCGGACCAGGGCACGAACCTGTGTCCCCTGCATCGGCAGGCGGACTCTCAACCACTGCGCCACCAGGGAAGCCCTCTGTTGTCTTCTTGATATGAAAGATAATGACTTTAATACTTTCCACTTGTGATTTGATCATTTTTTCATTGTCCACATGTAGCCATAACCCCTAAATTTTTATATTTGAGAACACCTCACTTGCATTTATATTTGAATGCAATGCTGAGCCATACTTTTTCTTTGAGTACAAGTTTATAGACATTGCTCCATCCTTTGGCATTGGGGATCAATAGAGTGTTTTGACAAATGTGTTTTTAAAAAAAGCAAAACATGGAGAATGAAGGGACCTAGCTTTGTGTCACAGGTCCTCCCTTCCCATCACACCCAAAATGTTCTTTTTGTGTCTTCCTTATATCTCTTTCAACTCAACTCTCCTCTGTTTTTAATAGGAACCAGATAATAGAGTTTTCTTAACTTCCAAGTTGTCTAAAGATGGCAAACAGGAAATGTATCCAGTTCAGGTCCAAGGCCCTAGGACAAGGAAGCTTCCCAAAGGAAAAAGGTAACATTACTGTAGGCTTCAGTGTTTACAGTCTGTCTGCAAAGGGATTTGAAGAGTTAAGGGTATACTCTCCAAATTTTGCTGTGAAGACCAGTATGGAATATTTGGTAAAACATGTATTACAGTAGTTTTGAACTAAGTAATGTACGTACACTTGGCTACTTAAATATGTCACAAGGTCACTTTTATTACAGATACGAAAACAGAGCTGCAGTCTCATCCTGGGATTCACCTTTCTCCCAGAGGGCAGGAAAGAGGTTAACAGAACAAGAATTACATGCAGTATCAGAGAAACTATCTCAGCGCCTCTCTGAACTAGATTGGGCAAGTCTTGTTTTTTAATCTGTATTGAGATTGCCATAGTTGGTGAGCATTTAAGTGATTTTACAATTGAAGGTGAGAGCTAAGCTAAGGTACTAGGAAGTTAGTTGTGTCTTACTGAAAATCTTCCATAAGTCAAGCAGGTAGGACATAGGATGAGAAATTATATCCTAGCCTTTTATTATATAACCAAATTTGGTATAGGTTTATCCAAATTTTTATCGAATTCTATCCATCTATTTATTTATTTATTTATTTATTTATTTGGCTGCGTCAGGTCTTAGTTGCGGCATGCGGGATCTTTTATTGAGGTGCACGGGCTCTTCATTGGTGCACGGGCTCTTCATTGCGGCACGTGGTCTTCTCTAGTTGTGTGTGGGCTCAGTAGTCGCAGCCCGTGGGCTCTCTAGTTGTGGCGTGCAGGCTCCAAAGTGCACAGCCCTCAGTATTTGTGGCACGTGGGCTACAGAGCACACGGGCTCAGTATTTGTGGTACGCAGGCTCTAGAGTGCACAGGCTCAGTAGTTTCTGTGTGCAGGCTTAGTTGTCCTGTGGCATGTGGGATCTTAGTTCCCCAACCAGGGATTGACCCCGCATCCCCTGTATTGGAAGGCGGATTCTTAACCACTGGACCACCAGGGAAGTCCCAAATTTTTATCGAATTCTGATGAAAACTAAATTTAGTGTAAATGATTATATTAAACCGTATATCTTTAGATACATCTGTATTGTTTCCCTTTGTAACTAAAGACACATTTGGTATAAAATTAGATGGATCTCTGATTTTCACAAAATACTGTAGTTTGGGGGTTATCATTGAATAAATATATTAAATCCCTATGTGACTTGCTCTTAAGTTTATTGAAACTGAATAGTCCATGGCACTGATATATATATATCCTTTAGAAACTATGCATAAGCATCTGAAAATTTGTGTCTAAACTTGGGCTTAATTTTCTGAGAAAACTTTTTAAAGGTTATATCTGTCTAATCTTTCCAACTTGCATTCTGCTGAAGTCAATGAAAGATGTTAAAAGGAATTTTCTTGACAGATGTTAAAAAGTGCCCTGGGTGATCGATTTAAAGAAAAGACCAGCTTTGAAGAGGAGGATGTTGGAAATGAAGAGGTGGAAAGTGGAAATGATGAGACACTGTCTCAGTGTAGTGACAGCGTCGTGGAGTATGGGCCAAAGAAGCAAAGGCCAGGTACCTATCTCAGGCCGGGTTAAGGGCGTCCCCAGAAACCACTTAGCTACTCTGATCTAAGGCTTTCTTTTCAAAATATTTCAGAAATATGTGAAAGCATCAAAAATAAGATCAAATACCTGTATCTCCATCTAGAAGTAGCAGATGTTAACAGTTATATTTTGCTTTACACTTCTTGTGTTTAAGAAATAAAGAGTTAAAATCTCTTCTCTCCTCCCCACATTCTTTTTCTTTACCTCAAAGGAATTACTGTCTCAAAGTTGGTATCTTTTCTTCATATCTCTGTTTTTATTTATTTTTAATTTTTATTTTTTCCAGGTTTATTGAGATATAATTAACATACAACATTGTATCATTTAAGGTATACAACATAATGATTTGATATATGTGTATATTGCAGAATGATTACCACAGTAAATTTAGGTAACATCTATTACTTCACATACTTTCAGTTTTTTTTATGTGATGATAACTTTTTTTTTTTTGGCTGTGTTGGGTCTTCGTTTCTGTGCGAGGGCTTTCTCTAGTTGCGGCGAGCGGGGGCCACTCTTCATCACGGTGTGCGGGCCTCTCACTGTCGCAGCCTCTCTTGTTGCGGAGCACAGGCTCCAGACGCGCAGGCTCAGTAGTTGTGGCTCACGGGCCCAGTTGCTCCGCGGCATGTGGGATCCTCCCAGACCAGGGCTCAAACCCGTGTCCCCTGCATTGGCAGGCAGACTCTCAACCACTGCGCCACCAGGGAAGCCCTGATGATAACTTTTAAGATGTAATCTCTGAGCAAGTTTCAAATACACAATTAATTGTAGTCACCATACTGTACATTATATTCTAAGAACTTATAACTGTAAGTTCTACCTTTTGAACAACTTCACACATTTCACCCATCCTTCATACCTCCTACCTCTGGCAACCACCAGTCTGTTCTTCTCTGTATTTTATGCATTTGATTTTTTAAAATTCCACATATAAGTAATATCATAGAGTATTTGTCTTTGTCTGACTCATTTCACTTAGCATAATGCCCTTAAGGATGATTCATGTTGTGCAAATGGAAGAATTTCCTTTTTTGTGGCAGAATAATATTCCATTGTGTATATATCACATTTTCTTTATCCATTGACTGAACACTGCATTGTTTGCATGTCTTTGCTGTTGTAAATAATGCTTCAGTGAACATGGAGATGCAGCTATCTTTTTTTTTATTAGTTTCTGCTTTATAACAAAGTGAATCAGTCATACATATACATCTGTTCCCACATCCCTTCCCTCTTGCGTCTCCCTCCCTCCCACCCTCCCTATCCCACCCCTCCAGGCGGTCACAAAGCACCGAGCTGATCTCCCTGTGCTATGCGGCTGCTTCCCACTAGCTATCTACCTTATGTTTGGTAGTGTGTATATGTCCATGCCTCTCTCTCCCTTTGTCACAGCTTACCCTTCCCCCTCCCCATATCCTCAAGTCCATTCCCTAGTAGGTCTCTGTCTTTATTCCTGTCTTACCCCTAGGTTTTTCATGACATTTTTTTTTCTTAAATTCCATATATATGTGTTAGCATACAGTATTTGTCTTTCTCTTTCTGACTGACTTCACTCTGTATGACAGACTCTAGGTCTATCCACCTCATTACAAATAGCTCAGTTTCGTTTCTTTTTATGGCTGAGTAATATTCCATTGTATATATGTGCCACATCTTCTTTATCCATTCATCCGATGATGGACACTTAGGTTGTTTCCACCTCCGGGCTATTGTGAATAGAGCTGCAGTGAACATTTTGGTACATGTCTCTTTTTGAATTATGGTTTTCTCAGGGTATATGCCTAGTAGTGGGATTGCTGGGTCATATGGTAGTTCTATTTTTAGTTTTTTAAGGAACCTCCATACTGTTCTCCATAGTGGCTGTACCAATTCACATTCCCACCAGCAGTGCAAGAGTGTTCCCTTTTCTCCACACCCTCTCCAGCATTTATTGTTTCTAGATTTTTTGATGATGGCCATTCTGACTGGTGTGAGATGATATCTCATTGTAGTTTTGATTTGCATTTCTCTAATGATTAAAGATGTTGAGCATTCTTTCATGTGTTTGTTGGCAGTCTGTATATCTTCTTTGGAGAAATGCCTATTTAAGTCTTCTGCCCATTTTTGGATTGGGTTGTTTGTTTTTTTGTTATTGAGCTGCATGAGCTGCTTATAAATTTTGGAGATTAATCCTTTGTCAGTTGCTTCATTTGCAAATATTTTCTCCCATTCTGAGGGTTGTCTTTTGGTCTTGTTTATGGTTTCCTTTGCTGTGCAAAAGCTTTGAAGTTTCATTAGGTCCCATTTTTTTATCTTTGTTTTTATTTCCATTTCTCTAGCAGGTGGGTCCAAAAGGATCTTGCTGTGATTTATGTCATAGAGTGTTCTGCCTGTGTTTTCCTCTAAGAGCTTGATAGTTTCTGGCCTTACATTTAGGTCTTTAATCCATTTTGAGTTTATTTCTGTGTATGGTGTTAAGGAGTGATCTAATCTCATACTTTTACATGTCCCTGTCCAGTTTTCCCAGCACCACTTATTGAAGAGGCTGTCCTTTCTCCACTGTACATTCCTGCCTCCTTTATCAAAGATAAGTTGACCATATGTGCGTGGGTTTATCTCTGGGCTTTCTATCCTGTTCCATTGATCTATCTTTCTGTTTTTGTGCCAGTACCACACTGACTTGATTACTGTAGCTTTGTAGTATAGTCTGAAGTCAGGGAGCCTGATTCCTCCAGCTCCGTTTTTCGTTCTCAAGATTGCTTTGGCTATTCGGGGTCTTTTGTTTTTCCAAACAAATTGTGAAATTTTTTGTTCTAGTTCTGTGAAAAATGCCAGTGGTAGTTTGATAGGGATTGCATTGAATCTGTAGATTGCTTTGGGTAGTAGAATCATTTTCACAATATTGATTCTTCCAATCCAGGAACATGGTACATCTCTCCATCTATTTGTATCATCTTTAATTTCTTTCATCAGTGTCTTATAATTTTCTGCATACAGGTCTTTTGTCTCCTTAGGTAGGTTTATTCCTAGATATTTTATTCTTTTTGTTGCAATGGTAAATGGGAGTGTTTCCTTGATTTCACTTTCAGATTTTTCATCATTAGTATATAGGAATGCCAGAGATTTCTGTGCATTAATTTTGTATCCTGCTACTTTACCGAATTCATTGATTAGCTCTAGTAGTTTTCTGGTAGCACCTTTAGGATTCTCTATGTATAGTATCATGTCATCTGCAAACAGTGACAGCTTTACTTCTTCTTTTCCAATTTGGATTCCTTTTATTTCCTTTTCTTCTCTGATTGCTGTGGCTAAAACTTCCAAAACTAAGTTGAATAAGAGTGGTGAGAGTCGGCAGCCTTGTCTTGTTCCTGATCTTAGTGGAAATGGTTTCAGTTTTTCACCATTGAGGACAATGTTGGCTGTGGGTTTGTCATATATGGCCTTTATTATGGTGAGGAAAGGTCCCTCTACGCCTACTTTCTGCAGGGTTTTTATCATAAATGGGTGTTGAATTTTGTTGAAAGCTTTCTCTGCATCTATTGAGATGATCATATGGTTTTTCTCCTTCAATTTGTTAATTTGGTGTATCACACTGATTGATTTGCGTATATTGAAGAATCCTTGCATTCCTGGAATAAACCCCACTTGATCATGGTGTATGATCCTTTTAATGTGCTGTTGGATTCTGTTTGCTAGTATTTTGTTGAGGATTTTTGCATCTATGTTCATCAGTGATATTGGCCTGTAGTTTTCTTTCTTTGTGACATCCTTGTCTGGTTTTGGTATCAAGGTGATGGTGGCCTCGTAGAATGAGTTTGGGAGTGCTCCTTCCTCTGCTATATTTTGGAAGAGTTTGCGAAGGAAAGGTGTTAGCTCTTCTCTAAATGTTTGATAGAATTCACCTGTGAAGCCATCTGGTCCTGGGCTTTTGTTTGTTGGAAGATTTTTTATCACAGTTTCAATTTCAGTGCTTGTGATTGGTCTGTTCATATTTTCTATTTCTTCCTGAGTCAGTCTTGGCAGGTTGTGCATTTCTAAGAATTTGTCCATTTCTTCCAGGTTGTCCATTTTATTGGCATAGAGTTTCTTGTAGTAATCCCTCATGATCTTTTGTATTTCTGCAGTGTCAGTTGTTACTTCTCCTTTTTCATTTCTAATTCTATTGATTTGAGTCTTCTCCCTTTTTTTCTTGATGAGTCTGGCTAATGGTTTGTCAATTTTGTTTATCTTCTCAAAGAACCAGCTTTTAGTTTTATTGATCTTTGCTATCGTTTCCTTCATTTCTTTTTCATTTATTTCTGATCTGATCTTTATGATTTCTTTCCTTCTGCTAACTTTGGGGGTTTTTGGTTCTTTCTCTAATTGCTTTAGGTGCAGGGTCAGGTTGTTTACTCGAGATGTTTCCTGTTTCTTAAGGTGGGATTGTATTGCTATAAACTTCCTCCTTAGAACTGCTTTTGCTGCATCCCATAGGTTTTGGGTCGTCGTGTCTCCATTGTCATTTGTTTCTAGGTATTTTTTGATTTCCTCTTTGATTTCTTCAGTGATCACTTCGTTATTAAGTAGTGTATTGTTTAGCCTCCATGTGTGTGTATTTTTTACAGATCTTTTCCTGTAATTGATATCTAGTCTCATAGCGTTGTGGTCGGAAAAGATACTTGATACAGTTTCAATTTTTTTAAACTTACCAAGGCTTGATTTGTGACCCAAGATATGATCTATCCTGGAGAGTGTTCCATGAGCACTTGAGAAAAATGTGTATTCTGTTGTTTTTGGATGGAACGTCCTATAAATATCAATTAAGTCCATCTTGTTTAATGTATCATTTAAAGCTTGTGTTTCCTTATTTATTTTCAGTTTGGATGATCTGTCCATTGGTGAAAGTGGGGTGTTAAAGTCCCCTACTATGAGTGTGTTACTGTCGATTTCCCCTTTTATGGCTGTTAGTATTTGCCTTATGTATTGAGGTGCTCCTATGTTGGGTGCATAAATATTTACAATTGTTATATCTTCTTCTTGGATCGATCCCTTGATCATTATGTAGTGTCCTTCTTTGTCTCTTCTAATAGTCTTTATTTTAAAGTCTATTTTGTCTGATATGAGAATTGCTACTCCAGCTTTCTTTTGATTTCCATTTGCATGGAATACCTTTTTACATTCCCTTACTTTCGATCTGTATGTGTCTCTAGGTCTGAAGTGGGTCTCTTGTAGACAGCATATATATGGTCTTGTTTTTGTATCCATTCAGCCAATCTGTGTCTTTTGGTGGGAGCATTTAGTCCATTTACATTTAAGGTAATTATTGATATGTATGTTCCTATTCCCATTTCCTTAATTGTTTTGGGTTCGTTATTGTAGGTCTTTTCCTTCTGTTGTGTTTCTTGCCTAGAGAAGTTCCTTTAGCATTTGTTGTAAAGCTGGTTTGGTGGTGCTGAACTCTCTCAGCTTTTGCTTGTCTGTAAACATTTTAATTTCTCCATCAAATCTGAATGAGATCCTTGCTGGGTAGAGTAATCTTGGTTGCAGGTTTTTCTCCTTCATCACTTTAAATATGTCCTGCCAGTCCCTTCTGGCTTGCAGAGTTTCTGCTGAGAGATCAGCTGTTAACCTGATGGGGATTCCCTTGTGTGTTATTTGTTGGTTTTCTCTTGCTGCTTTTAATATGTTTTCTTTGTATTTAATTTTTGACAGTTTGATTAATATGTGTCTTGGCGTATTTCTCCTTGGATTTATTCTGTATGGGACTCTCTGTGCCTCCTGGACTTGATTAACTATTTCCTTTCCCATATTAGGGAAGTTTTCAACTATAATCTCTTCAAATATTTTCTCAGTCCCTTTCATTTTCTCTTCTTCTTCTGGAACCCCCTATAATTCGAATGTTGGTGCGTTTAATGTTGTCCCAGAGGTCTCTGAGACTGTCCTCTGTTCTTTTCATTCTTTTTTCTTTATTTTGCTCTGCAGCAGTTATTTCCACTATTTTATCTTCCACGTCACTTATCCGTTCTTCTGCCTCAGTTATTCTGCTGTTGATCCCATCTAGAGTATTTTTCATTTCATTTATTGTGTTTTTAATTGATGCTTGATTCATCTTTAGTTCTTCTAGATCCTTGTTAACTGTTTCTTGCATTTTGTCTATTCTATTTCCAAGATTTTGGATCATCTTTACTATCATTATTCTGAATTCTTTTTCAGGTAGACTGCCTATTACCTCTTCATTTGTTAGGTCTGGTGGGTTTTTATCTTGCTCCTTCTCCTGCTGTGTGTTTTTCTGTCTTCTCATTTTGCTTATCTTACTGTGTTTGGGGTCTCCTTTTTGCAGGCTGCAGATTCGTAGTTCCCGTTGTTTTTGGTGTCTGTCCCCAGTGGCTAAGGTTGTTTCAGTGGGTTGTGTAGGCTTCCTGGTTGGGGGGACTAGTGCCTGTGTTCTGGTGGATGAGGCTCGATATTGTCTTTCTGGTGGACAGGTCCACGTCCGGTGGTGTGTTTTGGGGTGCCTGTGGCCTTATTATGTTTTTAGGCAGCCTCTCTGCTAATGGGTGGGGTTGTGTTCCTGTCTTGCTAGTTGCTTGGCATAGGGTGACCAGCACTGTAGCTTGCTGGTCGTTGAGTGAAGCTGGGTGCTGGTGTTGAGATGGAGATCTCTTGGAGATTTTCGCCGCTTGATATTACGTGGAGCTGGGAGGTCTCTTGTGGACCAGTGTCCTGAAGTTGGCTCTCCCACTTCAGAGGCACAGCACTGACTCCTGGCTGCGGCACCAAGAGCCTTTCATCTACCCGGCTCAGAATAAAAGGGAGAAAAAGTAGAAAGAAAGAATTGGTAGAAGAAAGAAAGAGAGAAGACAAAGAAAGAAGGAAAGAAAGGAAGGAAGGAAGAAAGAAAGGAGGGAGAGAGGAAGGAAGGAAGGAAAGAAAGGAGGGAGGGAGGGAGGAAGGAAAAAAGGAAGAAAGAAGGAAGGAAAGAAAGGGAGAGAGGGAGGAAGGAAAGAAAGAAAGGGGCGGAAGGAGGAGGGGAGGAAGGGAAGATAGAATAAAAAGAGAGAAGATAAAGTAAAATAGAATAAAGTATGATAAAATATGGTAGCGTTATTAAAATAAAAAAGTAATTATTAAAAAAAAATTTTTAAAAACAACAACAAAAAAAACGGACAGATAGAACGCTGGGACAAATGGTGGAAGCAAAGCTATACAGAGAAAATTTCACACAGAAGCATACACATACACATTCACAAAAAGAGAACCGGGGGGAAAAATCGTAAATCTTGCTCTCAAAGTCCACCTCCTCAATTTGGGATAATTCGTTGTAAAAAGAGGAAAAGGGGAAAATATCTTAAATCTTGTCCTCAAAGTCCACCTCCTCAATTTGGGATGATTCGTTGTCTATTCATGTATTCCACAGATGCAGCGTACGTCAAGTTGATTGTGGAGCTTTAATCCGCTGCTTCTGAGGCTGCACAGAGAGATTTCCCTGTCTCTTCTTTGTTCTCACAGCTCCCAGGTCTCAGCTTTGGATTTGGCCCCACCTCTGCGTGTAGGTCACCGGAGGGCGTCTGTTCTTCGCTCAGACAGGACGGGTTTAAAGGAGCCGCTGATTCGGGGGCTCTGGCTCACTCAGGCCGAGGGGAGGGAGGGGCATGGAGGTGGGGCGAGCGTGCGGCAGCAGAGGCCGGCGTGACGTTGCACCAGCCCGAGGCGTGCCGTGCGCTTTCCCGGGGAAGCCGTCCCTGGATCCCGGGACCCTGGCAGTGCAGCTATCTTTTTGAGGTAGTGATTTCGTTTCGCTTCTGGATATATACCCAGAAGTGGAATTGCTGGATAATATGGTAGTTTTATTTTTAATTCTTTCAGGAACCTCCATATTGCTTTCCATAATGGCTGCACCATTTACATTCCCACCAAGGATTTGCAAGGGTTACCTTTTCTCTACATCCTTTCCAACACTTGTTATTTCATGCTTTTTTTGAGGATAGCCATTCCCATAGGTGTGAGTTGATACCTAATTGTGGTTTTGATTTGCATTTCCCTAATCATTAGTGATGTTGAGCACCTTTTCATGTACCTGTTGGCCATTGTATGTCATCTTTGGAAAAATGTCTGTTTAGTTCCTCTGCCTATTTTTTAATCGGATTTTTTTTTCTTTTTGCTGTTGAGTTAATACTTTGAATATTAACCCCTTATCAGATACCTGATTTGCAAATATATTCTCCCATTTGGTAGATTGCCTTTTCATTTTGTTGGTGGTTTTCTTTGCTTTGCGGAAGTTTATTAGTTTTAATAGCCCCACCTCTTTATTTTTGCTTTTGTTGCCTTTACTTTTGGTGTCAAATGCAAAAAATCATTGCCAAGGCCAATGTCAGCCAGGTTAGTGCCTTTTTACTTACTTTTATTTCTTCTAGGAGTTTTATGGCTTCAGGTCTTACGTTCAAGTCTCTTAATTCATTTTGAGTTGATCTTTGTGTTTGGTGTAAGATAGGAGTCCAGTTTCATTATTTTGCATGTGGCTGTCCAGTTTTCCCAACACCATTTATTAAAGAGGCTGTCCTTTCCCCACTGTATATTCTTGGCTCCTTTATCATAAATTAATTGACCATATATTCATGGATTCGTTTTTGGGCTCTCTTTTGTGTTCCATTAAGCTCTGTGTCTGTTTTTTTGCCAATATATTGTTTTGATTACTGTAGCTTTGTAATATAGTTTGAAATCAGGAAGTGGGATGGCCTCCAGCTTTGTTCTTTTTTCTCAGGATTGTTTTGGCTATTTGGGGTGTTTGTGGTTCCAAACAAATTATATGATTGTTTGTTCTATTTCTGTGGAAAATGCCATTGGAATTTTCATAGGGTTTGCATTGAGTTTGTAGATCTCTTTGAGGAGTATGCACATTTTAACAGTATTAATTCTTCCAATCCATGAACACAGATCATCTTTCCATTTATTTGTGTCTTCTTTAATTTCTTTCATCAGTGTCTTATAGTCTTCGGTGTACAGGTCTTTCACCTCCTTGGTTAAATTTATTCCTAGGTATATTATTCTCTTTGAAGCAATTGTAATGGGATTTTTCCTTAATTTCTCTCTTTATTTTTTTAAAGAGGAGAAAACAAAAGTTTAGTAACACATATATATATGGGAGAGACCTAGGGAAACTGAGTAGCTCCAGTTTCTTTGATAGTTTGTTATTGTATAGAATTGCAACTATTTTTGTACAGTTGACCCTTGAACAATGTGGATTTGAACTGTGCAGGTCCACTTATACATAGATTTTTCTCAGTAAATACGTACTATACTACTGCATCATCAGTGCCAGTTGAGTCCATGGATGCAGAACTGTGGATACGGAGCACTATCTGTAAAGTTATACTCAGATTTTTGGCTGCGTGGAGTCAGTGCCCTAAGGAACAACTGTATATTGATTTTGTAACCTGCAGTTTTACGAAATTCGTTGATTAGTTCTAACAGTTTTGGTGGCTTCTTTAGGGTTTTTTATATATAATATGATGTCATCTGTAAAGAGTTATATTTCTTCATTTCTGATCTGGATGTCTTTTATTTCTTTTTCTTGCCTAATTGCTCTGTCTAGGACTTGTAGTACTATGTTGAATAAAAGCAGGCATCCTTGTCTTGTTTCTGATCTTAGAGGAACTACTTTCAGCTTTTCACTGTTGAATATGTTAGCTATGGGCTTGTCATATATGGCATTTATTATGTTGAGGTACACTCCTATACCCAGTTGAAAGTTTTTTTAAAATGAATGGATGTTGCATTTTGTTAAATGCTTTTTATTTATTTATTGAGATGATAATATGATTTTTATTTTTTGTTAATGTGGTGTACACAGTGACGGATTTGTGAATGCTGAACCATCCTTGCATTTCTGGAATAAATCCCACTTGATCATGGTGCATGATACTTGTAGTTACTGTTGAATTCATTTGCTAATATTTTGTTGAGGATTTTTGCATCTGTGTTCATCAGGGATATTGGTCTGTAATTCTTTGTGGCGTCCTGTCTGGTTTTGATTTTAGGGTAATGTTGGCCTTGTAAAATGAGTTTGGAAGTGTTTCTTCTTCTGTGTTTTGGAAAGGTTTGAGAAGGATTGGTATTAATTCTTTAAATGTTTGGTAGAATTCACCAGTGAAGCCATCTGGTCCTTGACTTTTTTTTTTTAATTTTTATTTTATATTGGAGTATAGTTGATTAACAATGTTGCATTAGTTTCAGGTGTACAGCAAAGTGATTCAGTTATACGTATATCCATTCTTTTTCAGATTCTTTTCCCATATAGGTTATTACAGAATATTGAGTAGAGTTCCCTGTGCTGTACAGTAGGTCCCTGTTGGTTATGTATCTTTTTTTTTCCCCCGGTACGTGGGCCTCTCACTGCTGCGGCCTCTCCCACTGCAGAGCACAGGCTCTGGACGCACAGGCCCAGCAGCCATGGCTTACGGGCCCAGCCGCTCCATGGCATGTGGGATCCTCCCAGACCAGGGCACGAACCCACGTCCCCTGCATCGGCAGGCGGACTCTCAACCACTGTGCCACCAGGGAAGCCCAGTTATGTATCTTAAATAAAGCAGTGAGTACATGTCAATCCCAAACTCCCAATCTATCCCTCCCCTCGACCCTTCCCCCTGGTAACCATAAATTCGTTCTCTAAGTCTGTGACTCTGTTTCTGTTTTGTAAATAAGTTCATTTGTATCTTTTTTTTTTTTTTTTTTTTAGATTTCACATATAAGCGACATCATATGCTATTTGTCTTTCTCTGTCTGACTGACTTCACTTAGCATGATAATCTCCAGGTCCATCCATGTTGCTGCAAATGGCATTATTTCATTCTTTCTAATGGCTGAGTAATACTCCATTGTATATATGTACCACATCTTTATCCATTCATCTGTTGGTGGACACTTAGGTGGCTTCCATGTCTTGGCTATTGTTAATAGAGCTGCAGTGAACATTGCAGTGCATGTATCCTTTCAAACTCTTGTTTTTCTCCAGATATATTTCCAGGAGTGGGATTGCTGGATCATATGGTTTTTAGTTTCTTATGGAACCTCCATACTGTTCTCCATAGTGGTTGTACCAATTTACTTCCCCACCAGCAGTGTAGGAGGGTTCCCTTTTCTCCACACCCTCTCCAGCACTTATTGTTTGTAGACTTTGATGATGGCCTGGTGTGCGGTGATATTTCAATGTAGTTTTGATTTGCATTTCTCTAATAATTAGCAATATTGAGCATCTTTTCATGTGTCTCTTGGCCATCTGTATGTCTTCTTTGGAGAAATGTCTGTTTAGGTCTTCTGCCCATTTTTTGATTGGGTTGTTCTTTTTTTCTTTTTGTTTTTCTGACACTGAGCCGCATGAGCTGCTTGTAAATTTTGGAGATTAATCCCTTGTCGGTCACACTGTTTGCAAATATTTTCTCACATTCTGTGGGTTGTGCTTTTGTTTTGTGTATGGTTTCCTTTGCTGTGCAAAGCTTTTGAGTTTAATTAGGTCCCATTCATTTATATTTTTTATTTCCATTACTCTAGGAGATGGATTGAAAAAGATATTGCTGTGATTTATGTCAGAGTGTTCTGCCTGTGTTTTCCTATAAGAGTTCTATATTGGTAGTATCTGGTCCATTTAGGTCTTTGAGTTTATTTTTGTTTATGGTGTTAGAGAATGTTCTAATTTCATTTTTTTTTACATGTAACTGTCCGGTTTTCCCAGCACCATTTATTGAAGAGACTGTCTTTCCTCCATTGTATAGTATTGCCTCCTTTGTTGTAGATTAATTAACCATAGGTGCATGGGTTTATTTCTGGGCTTTCTATCGTGTTCCATTGAGCTATATGTCCGTTTTTGTGCCAGTACCATACTGTTATGATGACTGTAGCTTTGTATCAATAGTATAGTCTGAAGTCAGGGAGCCTGATTCCTCCAGCTCCATTTTTCTTTCTCAAGATTGCTTTGGCTATCCAGGGTCTTTTGTGTCTCCATACAGATTTTAAGATTTTTTTTGTTCTAGTTCTGTGAAAAATGCCATTGTCAGTTTGGTAGGGATTGCATTGAATCTGTAGATTGCCTTGGCTAGTACAGTCATTTTGACAATATTGGTTCTTCCAATCCCAGAACATGGTATATCTTTCCATCTGTTTGTGTCGTCTTTGGTTTCCTTCATCAGCATTTTATGGTTTTCCGAGTTACAGGTCTTTTGCCTCCTTAGGAAGATTTATTCCTAGGTGTATTATTCTTTTTGATACAGTGGTAAATGGAGATTGTTTCCTTAATTTCTCTTTCTGATCTTGTTAGCGTACAGAAATGCAACAGATTTCTGTGTACTAATTTTGTATCCTGCAACTTTATGAAATTCATTGATGAGCTTTAGTAGTTTTCTGGTAACATCTTTAGGATTTCTATGTACAGTATCATGTCATCTGCAAACAGTGACAGTTTTCTTTTCCAATTTGGATTCCTTTTATTTCTTCTGATTGCTGTGGCTAGGACTTCCAAAACTATATTGAGTGTAAGTGGCGAGAGTGGACATCCTTGTCTTGTTCCTGATCTTAGAGGAAATGCTTTCAGCTTTTCATTTTTGAGTATGATGTTAGCTGTAGATATGTCATATATGGCCTTTATTATGTTGAGGTATGTTCCCTCTCTGCCCACTTTCTGGAGAGTTTTTTTTCATAAATGGCTGTTGAATTTTGTCAGAAGCTTTTCCTGCATCTATTGAGATGATCATAGGATTTTTATTCTTCAATTTGTTGATGTGTATCACACTGGCTGATTTGCAGTTATTGAAAAATCCTTGCATCCCTGAGATAAAATTCCACTTGATTGTGTTGTGTGAACCTTTTAATGTATTGTTGGATTCAGATTGCTAGTATTTTGTTGAGTTTTGCGTCTGCGTTCATCGGTGATATTGGCCTCTAATTTTCTTTTTTTTGTGGTATCTTTGTCTGGTTTTGGTAACAGGGTGATCGTGGCCTCATAGAATGAGTTTGGGAGTGTTCTTTCCTCTGCAATTTTTTTGGAATAGTTTCAGAAGGATAGGTGTTAACTCTTCTCTAAATGTTTGATAGAATTCACCTGTGAAGCCATCTGGTCCTTGACTTTTGTTTGTTGGGAGTTTTTAAATCACAGTTTCAATTTCAGTACTTGTGATTGGTCTGTTCATGTTTTCTATTTCTTCCTGGTTCCGTCTTGGGAGATTTTACCTTTCTAAGAATTTGTCCATTTCTTCCAGGTTGTCCATTTTATTGGCATCTAGTTTGTAGCAGTCTCTTATAAGATCCGTTGTATTTCTGTGGTGTCTGTTGTAAGTTCTCCTTTTTCATTTCTAATTTTACTTATTTGGGCCCCCTTCCTGTTTTTCTTGATGAGTCTGGCTAAAGGTTTTATCAATTTTGTTTATCTTTTCAACGAACCAGATTTTAGTTTCATTGATCTTCTCTATTGTTTTCTTTGTTTCTATTTCATTTATTTCTGCTCTGATCTTTATGATTTCTTTCCTTCTACTGAATTTTGGTTTTGTTCTTCTTTCTCTAGTTGCTTTAGGTGTAAGGTTAGGTGTTTATTTCTGATTTTTCTTGTTTCCTAAGGTAAGATTGTATCACTATAAACTTCCCTCTTAGAACTGTTTTGCTGCATCCCATAGATTTTGGATCATAATGCTTTCATTTTCATTTGTCTCTAGGTATTTTTTTATTTCCTCTTTGATTTCTTCAGTGATCCATTGGTTGTTTAGTAGCATATTGTTTAGCCTCCACGTGTTTGTGTTTTTTACAGTTTTTTTCTTGTAGTTGATTTCTAATCTCAGCATTGTGGTTGGAAAAGATGCTTGATATGGTTTCAGTTTTCTTAAATTTACCAAGGCTTGCATTGTGATCCAACATGCGATCAATCCTGGAGAATGTTCTGTGTGCACTTGAGAAGAATGTATACTCTGTTGATTTTGAATGGAATGCTCTATAAATATCAAGTCTATTTGGTTTAATGTGTCATTTAAGGCCTGTGTTTCCTTATGTATTTTCTATCTGGATAATCCATCCATTGATGAAAGTGGGGTGTTAAAGTCCCCTACTATTATCATGTTACTGTTGATTTCTCTTTTTATGTCTGTATTTTTTGACCTTATATGTTAAGGTGCTCCTATGTTGGGTGCATATATATTTACAGTTGTTATATCTTTTTCTTGGATTGATCCCTTGACCATTATGTGGTGTCCTTTGTCTCTTACAGCAGTCTTTATTTTAAAGTCTATTTTGTCTGATATGAGTATTGCTACTTCAGCTTTCTTTTGATTTCCATTTGCGTGGAAAACCTTTTTCCATCCACTCACTTTCATTCAGTATGTGTCCGTAGATCTGAAGTGGGTCTCTTGTAGACAGCATATATATGGGTCTTGTTTTTGTATCCATTCAGCCAGTCTGTGTCTTTTGGTTGGAGCACTTAATCCATTTATGTGTAAGGTAATTATTGATATGTATGTTCTTATTGCCCTTTTGTTAATTGTTTGGGATTTCCTTTTGTAGGTCTGTTTTCTTCCCTTCCTCTTTTGTTCTCTTCTCTTGTGATTTGATGCCTAACTTTAGTGTTGTCTTTGGATTCCTTTTTCTTTTTTGTGTATGTATTTTTGTAGATTTTCAGTTTGTGGTTACTGTGAGGTTTTGATACAGCAGTCTATATATAAACAAGATTATTTTAAGTTGCTGGTTTTTTAATTTCAAATGCAATTCCAATATCCTGCATTTTTGCTCTCCTCTTCACAATTGCTGGTTTTGATATGATATTTGCATGCAGATGATTTCCTACCTTTACTGTCTGTTTGCCTAATGGTGAGCTTTTCCATTTGTATTCTTCTTGTTTCTAGTTGTGGCCTTTTCTTTTCTGCCTGGAGAAGTTCTTTAGCATTTGTTGCAAAGCTGGTTTGGTGGTCCTGAATTTTCTTAGCTTTTGCTTGTCTGTAAAGCTTTGATTTCTCCATTGAATCTGAATGAGAGCCTTACTGGGTAAAGTATTCTTGGTTGTAGGTTCTTCCCTTTGATCACTTTATTAATTTATTTATTTTAATACATCTTTATTGGAGTATAATCGCTTTACAATACCGTGTTAGTTTCTGTTGCACAACAAAGCGAATCAGCCGTATGCATACACATGTCCCCATATCCCCTCCCTCTTGAGCCTCCCTCCCATCCTCCCTATGCCACCCCTCTAAGTCATTGCAAAGCACTGAGCCGATCTCCCTGTGCTATGCTGCTGCTTCCCACCAGCCAACTGTTTTACAGTCGGTCGTGTATATACGTCGATGCTACTCTCACTTCGCCCCAGCTTCACCCTCCCACCCCATGTCATAAGGTCCATTCTCTACATCTACCTCTTTATTCCTGCCCTGGAACTAGGTTCATCAGTAACTTTTTTTTTAAGATTCCATATATATGCGTTAGCATATGGTATTTGTTTTTCTCTTTCCGACTTCACTCTGTATGACGGACTCTGGGTCCATCCACCTCACTACAAATAACTCAATTTTGTTTCTTTTTATGTCTGAGTAATATTCCATTGTATATATGTGCCACATCTTCTTTCTCCATTCATCTGTTGATGGACACTTAGGTTGTTTCCATGTCCTGGCTATTGTAAATAGTGCTGCAGTGAACATTGTGGTGCATGTCTCTTTTTGAATTATGGTTTTCTCAGGGTATATGCCCAGTAGTGGGATTGCTGGGTCGTATGGTAGTTCTGTTTTTAGTTTTTTAAGGAACCTCCATACTGTTTTCCATAGTGGTTGTATCAATTTACATTCCCACCAACAGTGTAGGAGGGTTCCCTTTTCACCACACCCTTTCCGGCATTTGTTGTTTCTAGCTTTTTTGATAATGGCCCTTCTGACCAGCATGAGGTGATGCCTCATTGTAGTTCTGATTTGCATTTCTCTAATAATTAGTAATGTTGAGCGTCTTTTCACGTGCTCCTTGGCCATCTGTATGTCTTCCTTGGTGAAATGTCTGTTTAGGTCTAACACCCATTTTTTAACTCAATTGTTTGTGTTTTTGATATTGAGTTCCATGAACTGTTTGTATATTTTGGAGATTAATCCTTTGTCTGTTAATTTGCAAATATTTTCTCCCATTCTGAGGCTTGTCTTTTTGTCTTGTTTATGGTTTCCTTGATGTTAAAAAGCTTTTAAGGGGCTTCCCTGGTGGTGCAGTGGTTGGGAGTCTGCCTGCCGATGCAGGGGACATGGGTTCGTGCCCCAGTCCGGGAAAATCCCACATGCCGTGGAGCAGCCGGGCCCGTAAGCCATGGCCACTGAGCCTGCGTGTCCAGAGCCTGTGCTCTGCAACAGGAGAGGCCACAGCAGTGAGAGGCCCATGTACCGCAAAAAAAAAAAAAGCTTTTAAGTTTAATTAAGTCCCATTTTTTATTTTTATTTCCGTTACTCTAGGAGGTGGGTCAAAAAAGATTTTGCTGTGGTTTATGTCAAAGAGTGTTTTTCCTATGTTTTCCTCTAAAAGTTTTATAGTGTCTGGTCTTACATTTAAGTCTTTAATCCATTTGGAGTTTATTTTTGTGTATGGTGTTAGGTAGTGTTCTAATTCCATTCTTTTACATGTAGCTGTCCAGTTTTCCCAGCACCACTTATTGAAGAGGTTGTCTTTTCTCCATTGTCCGTTCTTGCCTCCTTTGTCGTAATTTAGGTGCCCATATGTGTGTGAGTTTATCTCTGGGCATTCTGTCCTGTACCATTGATCTATATTTCTGTTTTTGTGCCATTACCATACTGTCTTGATTACTGTAGCTTTGTGGTATAGTTTGGAGTCGGGGAGCATATTCCTCCATCTCCGTTTTTCTTTCTCAACATTGCTTTGTCTTTTGTGTTTCCATACGAATTGTAAGATTTTTTTTGTTCTGTGAAGAATGCCATTGATAGTTTGATAGGGATTGCATTGAATCTGTAGATTGCTTTGGGCAGTATAGTCATTTTCACAATATTGATTCTTCCAATCCAAGAACATGATATATTTCTCCATCTGTTTATGTCATCTTTGGTTTGTTTCATCAGTGTTTTATAGTTTTCTGAGTACAAGTCTTTCGCCTCCTTAGGTAGGTTTATTCTTAGGTATTTTATTCTTTTTGTTGCAATGGTGAATGGGATTGTTTCCTTAATTTCTCTTTCTGGCTTTTCACTTTTGGTGTATAGGAATGCCAGAGATTTCTGTGAATTAATTTTGTATCCTGCAACCTTACCACATTCACTGATTAGTTCTAGTAGTTTTCTGGTGGCATCTTTAGGATTTTCTACTTATAGTATCACGTCATCGGCAAATAGTGACAGTTTTACTTCTTTTCCAATTTGTATTCCTTTTATTTCTTTTTCTTTTCTGATTGCTGTGGCTAGGACTTCCAAAACTATGTTGAATAAGAGTGGTGAGAGTGGGCATCCTTGTCTTGTTCCTGATCCTAGTGGAAATGCTTTCAGTTTTTCACCATTGAGTATAATGCTTGCTGTGGGTTTGTCATATATGACTTTTATTATGTAGGTTCCCTCTATGCCCATTTTCTGGAGAGTTTTTATCGTAAATGGGTGTTGAAGTTTGTCAAAAACTTTTTCTGCATCTACTGAGATGATCATATGGTTTTTATTCCTTAATTTGTTAATGTGATGTATCACATTGACTGATTTGCATATATTGAAGAATCCTTGCATCCCTGGGATAAATCCTACTTGATCATGTTGTATGATCCTTTTAATGTGCTATTGGATTCTGTTTGCTGTCTTCCTTTGTGACTTGAGGATTTTCCCTAATAGTAGCTTAGATTTTTCTCTTTATGTTTTGTGTATCTAAGTTTCTTCTTTGTGGTTACCATAAGGCTTATATAAAACATATTTATAACAGCATATTTTAAGGTGATAAGTTGAAACACATATTAAAGTTCTACATTTTTACTTTCCCTTCATTTTATGTTTTTGATGCCACATTTTACATTTTTTTCCCTTGTGTATACATTAACAAATTATTGTAGTTATAGTTATTTTTACTATTTTTGTTTGTCAGTCTTCATACTAGATTTGGTATTTGACTTATCATTATAACATTAGAGTATTCTGAATTTAAATAATTATTTATCTTTACCAATGAGATTTATACTTTTCTGTATGTTTTCTTGTTACTAATTAGCACCCTTTTATTGCAGCTTGAGAAAGTCCCTTTAACAGAGTGGCCTAGTGTTTAGGATTCTAGACTTTCACTGCCGTGGCCTGGGTTCAGTCCCTGCTTGGGGAACTGAGAACCGACAAGCTGCATGGTGCAGTGCAGCCAAAAAAAAAAAAAAAGTCCCTTTAAAATTTTTTGTAAGGCTATACTAATGTTGATGAACTCATTCATTCAGCTTTTGCTTGTCTGGAAAGCTCTTTATCTCTCCTTCAATTCTGAAGGACAGCTTTGCTGGGTAGAATATTTTTGGTTGCAGTTTTTCTTTCAGCAGTTTGAATATATTTTGCTGTTCTCTTCTGGCCTGCAAAGTTTCTGATGAAAAATCTACTGATAGTCTTATAGGGGTTTCCTTGTATGTAACAAGTTGCTTTTCTTTTACTGCTTTTAAGAGTCTCTCAAATTAAATTTGACAGTTTAATTATAATATGTCTCAGTGTGGGTCTCTTTGGATTTATCTTATTTTAGAGTTTCTGGGCTTCTTGGATCTGAATGTCTTCTTTCCCCAGATTAGGGGAGTTTTCAGCCATTATTTCTTTGTATAAGCTTTCTGCCACTTTCTCCCTTCTCCTTCTGGGATCCCTATAATGTGAATATTGGTCCACTTGATGTAGTCCTTTAAGTCATCTTCACTTTTTCTCATTGTTTTTTGTTTTTGCTCTTCTGTTTGGATGAATTCCATTGCCCTAAGTTGGCTGATGCTTTCTCTCACTTCACCTGGTCTGCTGCTGAACTCCACTATTGTATTCTTTTTTTTTAATTAATTAATTTATTTTTGGCTGCGTTGGGTCTTTGTTGCTGTGCACAGGTTTTCTCTAGTTGTGGTGAGCAAGGGCTACACTTCATTGCAGTGCGTGGGCTTCTCACTGCGGTGGCTTCTCCCACTGCAGAGCACAGGCTCCAGGCATGCGGGCTCCAGAGTGCAGGCTCAGCAGCTGTGGTGCACAGGCCTAGCTGTTCTATGGCATGTGGGATCCTCCGGGACCAGGTCTCAAACCCGTGTCCCCTGCATTGGCAGGCGGACTCTCAACCTCCATTATTGTATTCTTTAGCTCTGTGATTTGTTTCGTACTTAAAATTTTCTTTTATTATTTTTTAAAAATATTTTTTTTATGTTTGGTACTTTCTTACATTTTCTCTGTTAAAATTCTCACTTTGTTGAAATTCTCATTGTTCTCCTGACCTCAGTGAGCATCCTTATGACCATTATTTTGAACTCTTTATCAAGTAAATCCTTTATCCATTTCATCAAAATCTGTTTCTTGAGTTTTATCTTGTTCTTTTGTTTGGAACGTATTCTTCTGTTTCTTCATTTTCCTGACTGTGTTGGTTTCTGTGCATTAGGTAAAACAGCCACTCTCCCAGTCTGGAAGGAGTAGTCTTGCATAGGAGATGACTCTTTTCAGCCCATCCCTAGCTCTTGGTTGGCTCTCAAATCTTTGTGTTTGTCCACACCATTTTCTTCATTCTTAATGGCTCCTAGTAGATTAAGGTGTGCCACAACCCTTTTTGATGTGGGTTTTTTCTCATGTGTCACTCAGCTAGTGTCTGGATTCCTTTCAGAGGGAATTATTCCATATTTAGTGTAGGTTTCAGTGTCTGTGGGAGGAGGTGAGTTCCGGAGCCTCTATTTTGCCATCTTGAACTGGGCCATCTCCTCCCTGTCTTTATACTTTAATAGCATTGTGTTACTTGTCTAAATATACTATTATGTTTTTTTAATATACAGGTATATATTATTCTGCAACTTTTTTTTTCTGTTAACATTGTTTTAAAAATCTATGTTGATACATCCAGTTCTTCATTTTAACTACTGCATGACTGAGTTCATACAGTGTACCCCATTTGTATGAGTATGTATTTTTATTTATGTGTATATATGTCCCCCCCACCATTGCAGGGACATATAGATTGTTTCCAGATTTCATAACTGCAAACAGTTCTGCAATGAACAACCTGTAAATATGTGCAGAAGTTTCTCTAGGATCTATATCTACTAGAATTGCTAGACCGAGGAGTTTACGCTTTTTCCCATTGCCAAATTCCCCTCCAAAGTGATTGCACCAGTTTGTACTCATATCAGCAATGCATGACAGTTTCTGGTTTGCCACATCATTGGAGATGTTTCCCACTGCTTGTTCAAATAATTATCCTGTCTTCCACCAACTAAAATTTTGCATGTTTTCCATTCACTTTTATCGACTTTGGTCATCCCTTGTTTCTCTAGAAGCATTCCATTTCTCATCCAAAATTTCCTTTTCAGTTTTGTTTTGTTTTGTTTACTCCGAGTACTTTTTTGTTCTCTTGATTATTTCATCTGTCTTCCCTTAAATTTGACTCAGGTAATCTCTAGGAACCCTCATCCAGTAACCTACATGTTTCCCTGACATGTACATTGTATCCCATCTTAAAAACACATTATAAGTTAAAATGTTATTTTTATTGGCTCTTCAGTTTCTAAAGAAGAATACATTGCGGACATAGTAAAAGTGTTATTAAAACATCATTTAAAATAGATCATGCAAGTCAGTTTTACTTAACATCTTTAAGTTTTAAATTAATTTGAAAGATTTGAATTAAAAGAGTGAAGAGAAAAATAAAAGCTCAGGGACATTTTAATTTTCTGGGAAAATTTATTTAGAGGGGTATCAAACAAATTTCCTTGACCTTAGAGCTATATTGAATTATTTGCTTTTCCAAAAACGCATGGAGTCCCCCTGCTCACAATTAGCAGATTCCTGAGCATATTTATAAACGATGGAACATAAAAAGGTTTGTGGAGGGAAGTAATTCGTTAGATCTCTTAGGCAGTATGGAATTAGGAGGGCTAGATTGCTAAGTAGGGAAGAAACAGGACTGCTTAAAAATGCTAAACTACAGTAACCTTTGCGTATAAGCGTGCTGCTTTATAAGGATGTGTATATGTACTTACAGCCCCCTCCTCAGGACCTAGATAGGTAAAAGGATAGCAGACATACAGCTCAGATGGCTTTTTCTCCTCCACCACCACGAGTACTAAGTATAGGGCTTTGTGTGCAGCATGCATTCCACATGTTGTTCCATTTTCAACCCAAAATTGAATATAGAACCTTAATACTTCTTTGAGACATTTTGAGGACACATTATGTGCATTAGTCTGTTTGCTTGGTGTGATTAAACATATAAACAAACAAATTAGTTATAGGAGAGAGTACATTTAGTACATCCATCGTCTCTTTGGATTTGGTAACAGTCAACTATTTGGTGCCCACTTAACATTGCTGACTGTCAGAAACTGATGGTACATGTCTCTCTTGTGTTGTAGGACTTGCCATGCATAGAAAGCCACCCTCCAGATCTCATTCACTTTCTCCATCTCCAATTAACAAAAACAAACAGTTCCACATGGAGAGAAGGCGGCAGCGAAAGCCAAAAGAAACAGCTATCCGCCGACTGCAAGCAAAGGTACATCCCATCTCTTGACTGCCATTAGGCAGCAGGCATTACCATTTACCCTTAGCCAAATGCTACAGTGAACATGCTGTTGAATGCTGTTGACTAAAGGCTTAAAATGCATTTAATATTCTTGAGCTGAGTGGATGACAAAATTATGTGACATAGCTTTTATGTCCCCCATTAGGGAACATAAAACTTGTACTCATGAAACTCTAAAAACTAACTTTATTAGATAATAGCTTAGTCAGTACTCTAGTGGGTTAAGAAAGTATATCCGTGTAGACAGGCATTTTCAGAGAGAGCTTTAGAAATGAAGAGAATTTGAGGTGGATTAAATGTGACTGGCTATTTGAATTACAGATAGGATGAAAATGCCCAAACAGGGTTCAACAGGAGAATGTATGATTACTAAGGAAGACTTTCTACTGTGGAATAGGGATTTTGAAATGTAGCATAAATTTAGAACACTTAAGTTGTTTGCTACATTATGTTTTATAATGGTGAAAACAAACTGACTTAGATGTCTTAAAATAACATGTAACTTCAACTCAAGTGTGTATCAAAATAATTACAGAAACTGTGAGAAAAAAAATATATTATGTAAAGTTGTGTTTTATGTCCCAATTACGTATCTGTTAAATAATGTGTATTTAATGATATATATAGCCTGAAAGGAACTTTAAAAAAGTGAATGGAATGGCAGAATCTTAGATTGATTTTTTCCCTTCATTTTCATTTGTATGTTTTTAATAACTATAATATCATATGGCCTTTTCCCCTGTAGGCAATAACTGAAGCATTTGAAAAGGAACTAAGAAGAAATAAAGTTCAAGAGAATATTGGACCTCTAGGAATAAATGACGAGGAGGAAACAGTGGGTAAAAGTCTCTACTGTAATAAATGCCATTTGATCAGATCAGTGGAAAGTACAGAGATGATCTTTTTAAAAGGAAAAAAAATCAACAGGGCCTTAATCATTATTAGCCCCTTAGAAAAAAGCAGAATTTCATTTCATGATGTGGGATTTTCTTTTATTCATAGGTAGGCAAGTTGCTAAAATGTGGCAAGACATGGTACCCAAAACTAGTATTTTTCCCTCCTGCCTAAAACTTCCATCAGTTTTTAAGGGCTTCTATTGCTTATCAGTTCACCAAGGCTTTAAAAGATAGTCTAGGCTGACAAGTTAAAGAGGGAGAGTAAAAGAAGACAGGAAATCCCAGTTGCTCCGTGCCTGGTTGGAAGACACCCAAAGCATAACTTTTCGTTGCCTTTCAAAAGAATAGTTACAGAAGCTAAATGAAAGCATGGAGAAAAAGCTTATGCTAAAATGTTCATAAAACAGAATATAGCATACAGTGTGGTTATAACTAAACATCGTTTAAGAACTTTTTTAATGTACGTGGAAAAGGTTGTCAAAAGAAGCAAGTACATCAGAATATCATTAGTAGTTGTATTTAGGGTGTGGGGCTATGGCAACTATGAAACTTGAAAAAGATTCAGTGCTTTTTCAAATTCCAAAGGATGCCAGAAACTAAAGAGGCATTTAACTTAGAGTAGGTAAATAACCAGACTGTAGAAAAATTTTTTTAATTAATTAATTTATTTTTGGCTGTGTTGGGTCTTCGCTGTGGTGTGGGACTTCTCTTGTTGTGAAGCACGGGCTATAGGTTCATGGGCTTCAGTAGTTGTGGCACACGGACTCAGTAGTTGTGGCTCGCAGCTCTAGAGCACAGGCTCAGTAGTTGTGGCACACAGGCTTAGTTGCTCTGCGGCATGTGGGATCTTCCTGGACCGGGGCTCGAACCCGTGTCCCCTGCATTGGCAGGCAGATTCTTAACCACTGTGCCACCAGGAAAGTCCCCATACTGTAGAAATTTGAAGTAAGGTGGTTTGGCTGGGGATTATGTTAGCTGTTTTTGTCCCTATGTAATGTTTAAGATGATGTATGAAAGAGTTATTAGACTTCTCATTTCTATTCTGTTTTATATCTGTTCCTAAGGAAAAAATACACAGAGCAGCTGTTCATAAAGGAACTCCAAAACATAGTCATCCCTGGAAGATTTACTCTAGAAAAACCACAACTCCAGGTCCAAGAGGTGGCTTGCCAAAGCCAAATAAAGCAGTTCCAAGTAAGAACCACAAAATTGTACTTTATGGAAAACTGGCATCCTTTGAAACTGTGTGCTACATGCCAAGGACCCAGCGCTGAGAACCAGCATCTACCAGCCAGCTGGAGAAAGTTCCCTCTTCTCTCACTGCCATATGCTAAATTTCTGTAAAGAGAGAGAAAACTCTTAAATGAGGCATTTCTCTAAAACTCTTAAATATATACCAATGTATTGGCACCAAAGGAATGTGATGGCTATGACCAGCTGTTCCAGCTTTAGCTTCACTCTGCTCACTCATGCTGGTTGTCTTTTGTTTCTGGGAAGTTGGTAGAACCAAAGGGATGCTCCAAAGCAAGCAGAGGGCCTGTCCAGTTCCTGTTATATTGACAGTTGGTGCCAGGGTACAGTTTCAAAGACCACTGGCCTTCTAACTACATCCCATCAGACAGAGACTTAGACTCGTCAGCCCTCCTGGTAGGCAGTTTGACCACACACACAGCATCCACCCCAGGCGCTGAATCAGCTGAGCAGTTAGGATGGACTTCACAAAACCAGCATGTCATCAATCAGAAACGTTGAGGTTATTGTCATCCTTACTAGTAATTGGCTATCCCAATCAGAGAAGGAATGCAAAGGTAATAACACACTTTTAGAATTGTTCTTTTCAGGCTCAGAACCACATCACTTAGATAAGCTTTGATCTCCCAGGAAGGTGGGATGAGATATCTTCTTAAAAGCTGTCAGCGAGTTTCTCAGATTAAGAGCATCTTTTTTTTTTTTTTTAACCTTGCAGTGAAAGTGAATGAACACAGTCTCCTGCCCCTGATGCTGGAGCAGTTTCCATTTCTCTATGTTTCTGGTCAAACACTAAGCAAAATGTGGAAACAGCAAATTGCACAGGTTGAACAGCTCAAAAAAGATGCATATAGAGAAAATCGATCAAAGAAGAAACTCCAGGATGAAGTAAGATAACTGTCAATTAAGCATAGGAGTATAAACCAAACAGGGGCAGAGCTTCTCCTTGATTATCTAGTGAATAGAATTATTGACCTCGTTTCCTTGTATCCCATTTAAAGATAGAAGAAGCCTTGAGAAGGCACGACCTCCTTACTGTGCTTATCAAGAAAGAATATGAACATAACAAGAGACTGGTAAGTTATATTAATTAATTTTATTTGTACCAGCTGGGCAATATCCCCACTGACTCATACCTCTTACACTTACCTGTGGAAGCATTTAGGTCTTTAACCAAAATTGATGAGAGGGTAAGGTGCTAGGTACTTTTTGTACACAGTTTCATTTAGTCTTTATAGTAACATAATAGAAACGTTTTCTATGAAATGGAAAACCTGAAGCTTTGAGATGTTAACTTGCCCTGGGTCCCACCATAATCAGCAAGGACAAGGTTGAGATTCTAATCCAGGTCTGTCTCTACCTCCAAGCCTCTTCGAGGTACCAGGTGGTTATAACTTAGTGTTTTTTGTCCTCTCCCTTCTTTCTCAGGTCCCAAATAGAAGGCTGAGGTTGTCTATGCCTCCATTATAATTTGGACTGAGAGTCGTACATAGTACAACATTATCCTCTGAGTATCATGAAGGGGGAGGACAGAGATCAAAGACAATAAGCCAGAGGAAGAAACTTGAGTATAGAGATAAGCAATGAGAACTATAATTCTAAGCAGTTCCAGAGAAAGAAGAGGAAGCCATCAGGAACTGCATATGGGGCTCTGGTGTGAGGGAAAAGAAAACAAGTGTCTGGACACCTAAGTTGAAGGCTTTGTGTACATGACTTCATTTCACCCTCACTACTTTGCTATCACCTAATTTCCTTAGTTTTGATATAGATACTTCTGTTAACTCAAGCTCTGCTTGAACATCTTTGAGCGTGCCAGTTTTCTACTTTTAAGCAGGCATCTGGGTATGGCTTAGATGACTCCCTGGTGAAATGGGGAGATGAGATTCTCAGTCCATGAGGATTGTTGCTGCTCTCTGCAGCCTTGGGGGCTTATTGGGGCAGCTCTTTTTTTTTGGCTGCACAGCATATGGGATCTTAGTTCCCTGACCAGGGATTGAACCCACACCCCCTGCAGTGGGAGCGTGGAGTCCTAACCACGGGACTGTGGGGCAGCTCTTCTGACTGAGGTGATGAACCTACTAAAGACTAAAGGATTTCTGGGGACGGACAGGCTTTCACACTCTATGCCCAGCCAGCAGGCTACTGGCCCTCCATACCTGGCTTACTGCCTGAAGACATCGTGTTGGGGAGTGGGACACATGAGAACACCAGAGTCTGTCTTCCTCTTGTCCTTACCTCTTTTTCCCCTTCCCTTTCTTAGCAAGACTTCAAGGACCGCATTCATAGGCAGAAGTTGACCCAATCAAAGATAAAAGAAAACCGGCAGCAGAGTGTTCGTGCCCGAAAATATTATGATGATTATAGAGTTCAGTTGCATTCAAAAATGATGAGAATGAGGACCCGGGAAGAAATGGTAAATATTGCTTTTCTGTCCAATCCAGTTAAGAAGGTAAATTTTGTCTGTTACCTTGTAGGACCACCTTCTTTGTGACTCTTGTCCCAGTGTGAATCCAAAATTCAAATGCAAGTCCAAAATGCTGGCTAGAGTTCAGACTTGCCCACACCTCATTTTATTACCCCCATAGTGCATCCCAGTCTACTGTCTCTACTGCCCTTGTCTTGTTTTTTAATTGTTGTTGGTTTACAATGTTCTGTTAATTACTGCTATACAGCAGTGATTCATATATATATGAATATAATATATATTATACATATATACATGTATATATATTATATATACACATTATTTTATATATATTCTTTTCCATTATGGTTTATTGTAGGATACCGAATATAGTTCTCTGTGCTTTACAGTAGGACCTTGTTGTTTATCCGTCCGATATATAGAAGTTTGCATCTGCTACCCGCAATGTCCCACTCCATCCTTCCCCCAACCCCCTCCCTCAACCCTCTCTCCCTTGTCAGCCACCAGTCTGTTCTCTGTGTCTGTGAGTCTGTTTCTGTTTGGTAGATAGGTTCATTTGTGTCATATTTTAGATTCCACAGATAAGTGGTATCTTATGGTATTTGTCTTTCTGACTTCACCTAGTATAATAATCACTAATTGCATCCATGTTGCTGCAAATGGCATTATTTTGTTCTTTTTTATGGCTGAGTAATATTCCATTGTATATAAATACCACATCTTTATCCATTCATCTGTTGATGGACATTTACGTTGTTTCCATGTCTTGGCTATTGTGAATAGTGCTGCAGTGAACACAGGGGGTTCATGTATCAGTTCAAATTAGTTTTGTCCGGATATATGCCTGGGAGTGCAATTGCTGGATCATATGGTAATTCTGATTTTAGTTTTTCTGAGGAACCTCCGTACTGTTTTCCATAGTGGGTGCACCAACTTACATTCCCACCAGCAGTGTAGGAGGGTTCCCTTTTCACCACACCCTCTCCAGCATTTATTTGTAGACTTTTTTTTTTTTTTTTTGCAGTATGTGGGCCTCTCACTGTTGTGGCCTCTCCCATTCCGGAGCACAGGCTCCGGACACGCAGGCTCAACGGCCATGGCTCGTGGGCCAAGCCGCTCCGCGGCATGTGGGATCTTCCCAGACCGGGGCACGAACCCGTGTCCCCTGCATCGGCAGGCGGACTCTCAACCACTGCGCCACCAGGGAAGCCCTATTTGTAGACTTTTTAATGATGGCCATTCTGACTGGTGTGAGGTGATACCTCATTGTAGTTTTGATTTGCATTTCTCTAATAATTAGTGAAGTTGAGCATCTTTTTATGTGCCTCTTCATCTGTATTTCTCTACTGTCCTTATCTTAATGTGAGGTCTTAATTCCCTCTGACCTCCCAAGTGTCGGTACTTCTCCAGGACACCTGCTTTAGGGGTTTGGGAGCACGTTGTAAGAGACAGGAATTTAAGGTGTGATTAGATGACCTTGGATTCCGCTCAAAACCAGGAAAATAATGCAGGACAGATAATGCTGTGAGATCTTTCCACAAGGTATTTGCTATCTCATCCTAATCAAGCTTGGGATTCCAAACTACCAATAAATTTCATCTCTAGAGTAAAACATTAAGGTAATTATACTTAACGGGACTAAATACTCTGAAATGGGTCATACTATTATCCTCATTTCTAGAGGATACTACTAAGGCTTTGAGAGGTTAAGTAATTTGACACTAAGGCAGTACTGCCAGCTGATGAATGCATGACTGTACTTTAGTAAGAATTCTTGATCAATCAGTGGAGGGCAAGTGAGCATATCCAAATCCTTTGAACAATTTGTGTACCTGTGGCCTAGTTAGATGATAACCACATGGCCCTCAGTTGTGTACATGCAGTGTTTTTTTCTACTCTAGGGTTCTTTTCCTATATACAAGGCTGCTTGAGAGTTCTTTTCTGAAAGTAGTAAAGAATCTTTGGGATACAGGAAAAGATGCTGAATACCATTAGTCATTTAAGAAATACAAATCAGACCCACAATGAGATAAACTCTCACCCACTAAGATGGCTAAAATAAAAAAGTGCTGGCAAGGATGTAGAGAAGTTGGAACACACATGCAGGGCTGGTGGGGTTATAAAACGGTGCAACCACTTTGGAATACAGTCTGGCAGTTCTTCAAAAGGTTAAACATGATTCAGCACTTCTACTCCTAGGTAACTATACACAGATGTTCACAGCAGCACTATTTATAACAGCCAAGAAGAGGAAACAGGGCTTCCCTGGTGGCACAGTGGTTGAGAGTCCGCCTGCCGATGCAGGGGACACGGGTTCGTGTCCCGGTCCGGGAAGATCCCACATGCCGCAGAGCGACTGGGCCCGTGAGCCATGGCCGCTGAGCCTGCGCGTCCGGAGCCGGTGCTCCACAACGGGAGAGGCCACAACAGTGAGAGGCCTGCGTACCACAAAAAAAAAAAAAAAGAAGAAGAGGAAACAACGTCTATCAGTTGGTGAATTGATAAAGTATGATATATCCATACAGTAGAGTATTATGTGGCAATGAAAAAAAGAATTTCTTAGTGATTCATGCTATGATATAGATGAACCTTGAAAAAGTATGCTAAGTGAAAGAAGCCAGATACAAAAGGCCACATACTATATGATACCATTTATATGATATGTCCAGAATAGGTAAATCTATAGGCCTAGAAAGTGGAGTAGTGATTGCTAGGGGGAGGGAGGGGGAGTGGCTGCTCATGGTTATGGGGTTTCCTTTTGGAGTGGAGAAAATGTTCTGCAGTTAGCAGTGATGGCTGCACAACTTTGAATATAGTCAAATCTACTGATTTATACATCTTACAAGGGTGAATTTTATAGTATGTGAATTACATCTCAATAAAGCTGTTACTTTATACTGACTGTATTTCACAAAGATGTTTTTACATACCTCTAGTTGGGCAGAATTTTATTCCTCCATGAAAATTCACCATAACTATTTTCCTGACTAAATAACTGGCAGATATTTAAGAAACTGTTTGAAGAAGGTTTACAAATTCAAAAGCAAAGATTACGAGACCTAAGAAACTATGCCAAAGAAAAGCGAGATGAACAAAAGAGACAACACCAAAATGAACTGGACTCGATGGAGAACTACTATAAAGACCAGGTGGGCTCACCGCTGCTAGTGTACGTTCTGACGTGCTTAATCCTGACCGCCCAGTGTCAGGCATCAGCTTAGTCTGCTGAACAAGTAAGGCTCCACATATTAATTTGGAACTTGTCACTATACAGGTTGGACTGACTGAAATTTAAGGTAAAATAAGCTAGTGCTTGACCACAGTACAGACTATTGCCCTATTTCCATTAAAGTAAAGAAGATTTTAAGCCTATGAACATAAGAATTGTTAACATTTAGACTACAGACAAATATAAGGTTTTCTCTCTTCCCTGTAAACAGTTTTCATTGCTGGCAGAAGCCATATCACAGGAACGTCAAGAGCTCAAAGCCAGAGAGAAATCCCAGGCCCAGGTAATAATTAACAAGATAGAAATCATTTATTTACATTTTTAAGAAATGGAAAACAACCGTACGACACTTTTTAAGGGCAATGGAGAGGATACTAATAAGATCGAGCTACGATTCAAAACATGTATTCTGTTATTTTAACTTTACCTGTTCAGGTCTCCGTAAGAGCTGCTGCGAAATTATTACAATTACTGCAGAAGCTTGATGAGCAGGAAGGTGGAGAGGGAATAAAAATACATGAGGGCCTGGATCAATGTTGTGAATAGCAGGATGACATGAATTCTCTTTTAGATGTTGTATAAGGTGAAGAGGGAACTGAGATCTAAGATGGAGAAGGAAATTCAACAGCTGCAGTACATGATAACACAGAACGACGATGATGCTTTCTTCCGGGAATTGGAAGCTGAGCGCTTCAAATCTCGGCTTCATCTGGCTTCCTTTCAGTACAGTAAAAATCCCTTCCTATGAGGCCAGACTTCCTAAGTGTGGACTTTACTGGCTCAATTCTAGCTCTGCCCTGGTAAACAATCTAACCCAGAAGAATCATTTCTAAATAACTTATCTATATACTGACTCTAATACTTTTTATGAAATAACTTTGAAAATAAAAATTTTCTTGAAGTTTATTGCTTTGAATTTATGACCTAGAACTTTAAAAGAGGTGCACGAAAGCAACTGAGCAGCCAGCTTCTGAAGCCTATTGCTGTAGGTGAACAAAAACAGTTAAAAAAAAAAAAATAGCACTTGAGGACCCCCAAAAAGATCTCTAAATCAGAAAAGAGCTAAAGTGTGGGCTTGTCATTAGAGACGGGACTTACTTAGGGTTAAACCTTAAAGATACGATGGTTAAGTGTGTGTAGCTTTTTCACATGGAGGCTAGATGAGAATTTATGCATTATGGCTTCTGTCAATCAGTTGGGAGGGGCGACAGGTGTAAGGCCCTTGGTGCTCAAAAGCGCACTAGTGATGGCAGGTGGGAAGGAGGCATAATGGACTTGAAGTAGGCAAGAGTACACCAACCCTATTTCTAGTATGGGGGCAGATGAGGAAGAAGAAAAACCCACTCCAGGGTGGTGTCCTTCCTGGAGAGGAGGGCTTCAGTGAAGGCCAGGAGCTGGAGGGAGGCTTCAGAGCAGTTGAGCATATGGGGAATTACTGATCAAAGCCAGAGAATGGCAGAGGGCACCAGAAAAGGATTGGAAGGGAGAAGAGAGGTTCCCATTAGGGCATATAGGGAATAACATATATGAACAATAATAGAGGCCAGGGAGGCCAGGAGGCATGATGGGGTGGGATCTGATTATCCTGCAGAAAAGTGTAGGCAGCTATATCCAGTGCTGTGGTCCCAAGTGCTGCCCTTTTGGAATGGCAGCTGACAGTGTAGGGCCTGTAGGCAGGGGCTTCCTGGGTTAAAGACTTGGAAGATGGCCAAATTTGGAGCATCATGAAGGAGAGACATGCAGATAGCTGCAATATATATATAGTGACAAGTCAATCAGTGCAGGTGAATGGACAGGATGGGGGAATGCACAAGAGCTAGAACATAAGTTCTAAAATGTTAGAAAAAAATGATAAAGAACTTCTAGATAGAAAGATGTACACACTAGGGACTTCCCTGGTGGCACAGTGGTTAAGAATCCACCTGCCAGTGCAGGGTACACAGGTTCGATCCCTGGTCCGGGAAGATCCCGGAAGATCCCACATGCCGCAGAGCAACTAAGCCCGTATGCCACAACTACTGAGCCCACACTCTAGAGCCCACGAACCACAACTACTGAAGCCCGTGCACCTAGAGCCCGTGCTCCACCACAAGAGAAGCCACTGCAGTGAGAAGCCTGCGCGCTGTAACAAAGAGTAGCCCCTGCTTGCCGCAACTAGAGAAAGCCCATGCGCAGCAACGAAGACCCAACGCAGCCAAAAATAAATTTTAAAAAAATACACTATATCCTTGGGTAAAATGAGCAAATCTTTAAAAAGCTCTGGTATGAATGGGTATCATATATATAATGCAGTATAATCAATACAATGTAGAAAAGGTCTGGAAGAACAGTCCCCAAATGTAATAGTAGTTGTAACTCTGGTAGAGTATATAAACTTTCACTCTGCTTAATATACTATTTGAATTTGTTATAAAGGCACCATTACACTTGTCTTAAATTTTTTAAAAAATGTTTCAGGAGGACTCTTCTGCTAGCTCTTTACCAAACTAATTAACTGGGAATAACCAAAAAGAATAAGTGAGGGAATTTACCAGGAAAGGGATGGGACTGCCAAGCAAAGGTCAAAGAATAGGAGAGGAAACAAAAATAAAAGATGCCAATGCATTTTTGAAAAATAGAAAACAAATGAAGTGGTAACTAACTCAGCAAGTGGAGGGGTGTTGCTATCCAAGTACCAGTGGAGAGAGGATTGTATGTGAATCCAGTTTGCCCAGAAGAACCCAGGAAAAGCACATCATAGTCATGCATTTGAAAAGTTATTTAAAACTATAACTTAACTATAACTGTATAGGGTGGGGGTGGAGGTGTTACAGAATGAGGTGGTTGGCGTGAGAACTAAATCTTTAAATACCCCCCTACCCCACCCCCCAAAAAAGATTCTAAAATTAATGAAGTGCGCTATTAACCATATCATTTAGAAATGCGGAAATACCAGAAGAGCTGACAGAAAGTTTAGGAATAGTAGCTTCTGGAAAGCAAGACTAGGGATGAGGGGAAAGGGTGATGAAGAGTCACCCTCCCCCAGTTTTAATGATATAATTGATATATACCTTAAACGTACACAGTTTTGTATATCAATGATTTGATAAATGTACATGAAATGATTCAAGTTTAGTTAACATCTGTTACCTCACACAGATTTTTTTTAACTTGTAATGAGAACTATGGGTTTTTTTTAAACTATGTATGTCTAGCTGTGTATATGCATTACTATATCACGTGGGGCACTGGAGAAATTACCTGCCTCTCCTATAAAATGTAAGAAGGAAAAGAGAACTTGTGTTGAGGTAAGCCAGGAGAATAGAGCCTTTAGTGAGGGAACTAAGGGTGTAGGAGAAATTTATTCACAATGGAAAGAGGCATCACATTGAAAAATGGTTAGGGAGAGTCTGCAATGGGAGAAAGAGACAGGCAGGGCAGACAGAAGATGATGTCATTAAGAGAAATGGTATAAAGAAGGAATCCAAAATTGGGGTTTAAGCTGCATCTTATAATCTATTAGATCCCAAATCCAGACATGCTGAAAACATGTTTTATCTGGCATTTCAAGCCATTTGAACCATTATCCAGAATTTGACTGATGTGACCAGTTTCTTATCTTAAAAAAAAACATTAAATTTGAACTGCATTTAAAACTTTGCCCCCTGAAGAACAAAGCTGGAGGCAAGAGGCTCCCTGGTTTCGAACTATATTACAAAGCTGTAGTACTCAAAACAGCATGGTATTGGCAAAAATACACATAAATTAATGGGACAGAACAGAGAGTCCAGAATAAACCCACGAATATATAATCAATTAATGACAAGTGAGCCAAGAATATACAACAGGGAAAGGACAGTCTCTTTAATAAATACTGTTGGGAAAACTGAACAGCCACATGCAAAAGAATGATGCTGGACCACTGTCTTAACCATACACAAATAATTAACTCAGAATGGATTAAGACTTTAAATCCTGGAACCATAAAACTCCTAGAAGAAAAAGGCAGTAAGCTCACTGACATCAGTCCTGGCAATGATTCTTTTTGGATTTGACACCAAAAGCAAAAATCAACAAGTGGGACTACATCAAACCAAAAAGCTTCTGCACAGCAAAGCAAACCATCAACAAAATGAAAAGGCAACCACTGAATGGGGGAAAATATTTGCAAATCAGACATCTGATAAGGGATTAATATCCAAAATACATAAAGCACACATACAACTCAACAGCAAACAATCTAATTATAAAATGGGCAGAGGAGCCGAATAGATGTTTTTCCAAAGAAGATATACTGAGGGTCAACAGGTACATGAAAAGGTGCTCAACAACACTAATCATGAGGGAAATGCAAAACAAAACCACAAATCAAAATCACATGAGAGATCATCTCATAACCGTTTGGCTGTTACCAAAAAGAAGTGTTGACAAATATGTAGAGAAAAGGGAACCCTGGTGCACTGTTGGTGGGAATATAAATTGGTGCAGCCACTGTGGAGGCTCCTCAAGAAATTAAAAACAGACCTAACATATGACTCAGCAATTTCACTTCCGGGTATTTATCTGAAGAAAATGAAAACACTGACTGGAAAAGCTGTCTGCACCCCCATGTTCACTGAAGCATTATATACAATAGCCAAGATACAGAAACAACCTAAAAGTCCCCCGATGAATGAATGGATAAAGAAAATGTGGTGTATGTACACACAATGAAATATTATTCAGCTATTTTTTTTTAAAAGAAATCTTGTCATTTGCAACACGATTGACCTTGAGGGCATTATGCTAAGTAAAATAAGACCAACACCATATGATCTCTTATATGTGGAATTTAAAACAACAAAAACAAACCCACGCCCCAAAACCGAGCTCATAGATACAGAGAACAGACTGGTGGTTGCCAGAGATGGGGAATGGGCAAAATGGGTGAAGGGAGGCCAAAAGGTATAAACTTTCAAATATAAAATAGGTCATAGAGATGTAATGTACAGCATGGTGAGTACAGCTAACAATGTATTGCATATTTGAAAGTTGCTAAGACAGATCTTAAAAGTTCTCATCACAAGGAAAAAAATAATTTTATGACTGTGTGGTGATGGATGTCAGACTAATTGTGATCATTTCACAAATATCAAATCATGGTGTATACCTGAAACATATAATATGGTATGTCAGTTGTACCTCAGTTAAAAAGCAAAACTTTGTCCTTCTGGTGTCGATGGTTCTCCACCTTCTTGCCATGCCAGCATCGTCTTTGGGAGGAGTGAGTGGTCTCACAGGTTGAGTGTGATGTGCTCTCCATCTTTACTTTCCTGGGCAGAAAATCAAAAGACTTCATAAACACTTAAGTCAGCAGGAGGAAAATCTTGGATGGATCGCTTACCCACCCCACAGGCTGCTACAGTTGCCTCTCCACCTCCTTTGCTTATGAAACACTGTAAGAGAGAAGTGGGGTTTACAGCTCAGACTATTTTGATAACCTAGATAAAACCAGTCCAAATATCCACAAAAGGTATGCTAGGATCTGAGATGTCATGGGGAAAGGGGGATGGGGGAACAAACCAACTGTTTTAAAAACCAAGTCTGGGATTTGAAGCCTTGCTTAGGTGAGGTATTTAATCCTGTGCTCCCGTCATGACCAACTTCTTTGCTGTACACAAACTGAGTTCTGAGTACCTCAGTTTGCACTTCAGCGTCTACCGAGATACGCTAGAAGCACTAGTTTGAAAGTTCAGTTTTTTAACCACCATCCAAAGCTAATCCCTAAAGCTAGTACAGAGCCGGACACATAGTAGGAGCACAGCAGATATTTGCTGAGTGGACAAAGAACAAGTCATATTTAGGGCATATACCTTTTAATGAAATATAACTTTAAAAAATCTGATTTATCTAGTTTTCTAAGAATATTAACATAGGGATTTCACCCTTTTTCTGTATAATTACCTCTACTCAGTTCTGCTATGCATATACTACCATAAGCATTTGGGATATAAAGTACAAATAAATGCAGTGGGTGCGAAGGTTAACCTTCATTATAATGAAAGGACAAATCTTTAAGGTCACCACAGAGCAGAAAAATGTCACATATTGCTCAAACTTTTGGATAATTTATAGATAATACTAAATCCTTAATGTACTAAAAATTTATAAACTTTAGATCACAACCAATTGTAAACTGGCAATGGGAGGCAAAGCAAATAAAATACATTGCAAAAGGATGTAAAAAATGGACCCCATGCCTACTTTTGGAACTTTAATACACCACTGCTTCCACTGCATCTCCCAGGCATTCCTTTCTGTATGGCCTATGGTGTGGAGAGACTTACACGGACTATTCTTGATGAAAAAACATCGTATCCAGTTCTTTTTCCACCCACATATTTAGCTAGACTTTAATCCACTATATTTATAGAATTGTGAATCATGACCCAAGAAGTCACAGCTTCTTGGAAGAATATAACTGATTTCTGCATTTCATTTTGAGGATTTTACTGCTCAACACCAAGGGAGCAAATGAGGCCCCGGTCATAGCACTGCCCTCCAGAGCCTGTGACAGTTGTTACAGGCCATTGCCCACCAAGAGCCACTGCCAACCTAAGGATGTGCCATGGCAGGAGAAAACAAGCACCTTCCCTGCTCCACCTGGAGACAGAAAACGAGCCCGGAGCCCTCTGAGGCTCTACCATGTGACAAAGGCATCAACCAAGGAGGCCCATGAATCTTAAACTTCACACTTTGTGGCTCGTATGCGGTCACTCTTCATAGACCCAATCAAATGTCTTCAAAACAATTCATTATAAACTCAGTATTCTTTAAAAACTTTGATGCTGTGACAGTGCAAACAGCATTCATTTTATTGCTCAACTTCGGCATGGGCACATACATAGTTAATTCTTAAAAACCATTTATACAGATGTTATTGATAAAGCTCATGTAACAACTGAGTGAAAATACAAAGAATACCAAAGCTAAAACACTCTGTAATAAATACAAATACAATGAAAATGATAAAACTTTGTTTTTAAAGTCAGTTTGAGAGAAGGAAGAATATTACATTAAGTGAACTAATTACATCTAGGAAACAAAACAACTCAGCATTTGGTACAATCATCATCCTAATGTAAGTACATTAAATACTACAAATGGCACCCATTGACTGTGCTGCAGCCTAAAGACAGAAGCAGAAGGAGCTGCTCTATCAAACTGTAAAGATGTCTGGAACAATCTCTAACTCCCATCAATGCAATCAGCTCGATGCACCAGAAGTTCAAGCAGACTTAGTGTTGTAAAATAAAGCAAATTACCTTGTATTTAAAAGAAAGGAAACTTGTGCTCTGGAGTGTAATTACAAGGAAAAAATAAAAGACTTGGTAAAAACAAAACCCATTCAGGGCAACAAACTATGTGCAAAACAAAATGTACACTATACACAGCACTATTTAAAAACTCTTTACACCAAAGAAGTAAGACCCTCAGAAACAAAACTCACCTCTGTATTGCATATGAGCTCTACAAAGTAACCATTGTTCATAATTAAGTATTCATGATGGAAAGGCAATGTATGGAAACATGATATCACAAATCTGAAATAAAACTAGAAGAAGGATTAGAAAAAACCCAGCTAAGAGGGACATGTGGAAATAAATATTCACATTACACATGAGGTGCAAGTCCAAGGTTCAATGATACATTGGCACGTTTTGTTTGCTTAGCACCTATCTGGAAGTGATCAGGTAACATAACTTTGAAAATGAAATCTAAATCATCCTGTTCTTATAAATTATGTTGGTGATACCATAGACTGTAAGGGAGGGTAATTTATTTCTTTTAAAGCTCTATTAAGTCATTATTATAAAATTAAGAAGGCACTCAAACAGCGATGGTATTTGCCTGCTCTATATTGTACATTAGTGTGAGAGTAGCATTTCATTATTACTGCATCCGTCAGTTATGATTTCTCTGAAGTGTTCATCATGTACTTACTGTTACTGAAAGATTATAATAGGCACAGTTAACACTGCGCTAGTGCTTTCATATAAGAGAGAGATGGACCTGCAACCAATAACGTACTATCGTGAAAGCTGAAAACTACTGATGACCAAACAGTATGTTTTAAGATGTTCTTCGGTGCTACTAAGAATGCAGTAGGAAAACAAAGTGGGAAGAAAAAGGTCAGCATAAGCACGTCGCCACTACACAGTTAGGACTGTAACCAGCTTGTGTGGCTGCAAATTTGGCTGAATGAGATAAATTTGAATACTTAGGAACGACAGGAGTAGTTCTCAACTTTTTTTTAAGCAGCAAATTTTCCACCTCTTTTATTCTACCCATCCCCCCACCCCTCCTAGCCCCCATGAAAGCTTATGTGGAATTCCAATGTATATAAAAGAAAAATCGGAGCTGCTCTGGGTAAAGAGGGGTGGGGAGTTAGAGGCCCCTGCTCAAGTATCAGCTACGTTTCTTCTCCCTCTCTCTTTGTCCCTCCTCTCTTAACCATTACTTCTGAGGCACCTCTGAGGAGCCCCTTGGCTCCAAGAACACAGACTGAAAACCAATCCATCAAAAGAAAGAACACAAGGGGCTTATTCACTTGATAATTAAGCTGCAAAATTTAAACAAAGCTATCTCATCAAAATTGCTATTCTTGATTTCACAACAATGTAAAAAAAAATAGTGCAGATTTCTGATACTTGAATTTAAAAATCCACCCATGATTTCAGATTTTTCCAATCTCTCACTCCAGAATTGTGGTTGCGTTCTGGATCATGCAACATGCCACACACCTTGGAAGCTAAATATGGATATTTCAAAATCAAATGCTGATCTTCAACACCAAGCGAACTGGGATTCCCTTACCTCCAAAATCACTCTTCAGACGAAAAGTACTGTCTGCGATAGAGTCAGAATCGCTTGTTTCTTAGTAATCACATCCCTGCCCCACCACCCCACTTCATTTTGTTAGGTAAAAGCAGGGTTTTCTAAGCTTGCTAAATAATCTTTAGAGCAAAATTTTTCCTTTTCATAATTTTATCTGATTAAAATATGAGCAGCTAAACACAGAGATTCAGGATGGTTTACTTGATAGAAACTTACCATAATTAAAATGTAATATAAGTTAGGTGCACTTGTCACAGGAGACTTTGGTTTACAGAAATAGTATATATATCAAAGATAAGCTGACCCAATAAAAGAATGAAAATCCCATCCCATCCACATGATCTGAGTAGCTATAAAAATGCAGTATTTCCATTTAAGATGCAAAGTAAATCCAAAATACCCGATCATATTCATTCAAGATAAAAAATTAAGATTTTTTTTAAAGTCTCTTAAAAACAGGGAGCCCCTGAATGCATCTTATTGTAGCAAATAAGCTACTAAGTTCAGAATAAATGGTTGCATTAAGAATTTGACAACCAAAATTAGATAGCTGTATTCCATGGAATTCATGCTTGAAAAATATAAAAAAAGACTCACTTAGGCTAGGTTGAAACATATAATGCTTTTAAAATATAATGCTTTGCTATAGAAAAATGTAATTAAACATGTAAATGGCTTAATTTTTTAAAGATTCTTTTATAGCCAATTGTTTACAAAGGTAGAATAATTCAAAATAATTTTATTTTTTTTTACAAAGAGCAAGTACAGGAGCTGTTCAAAATCATGTATTCAACCAAAATGAAATGTGACTTGTACCGACTGCTGAAGTTGTCTTGATGTTTGATAGAGTTGAAATCTGTGAAGCGATTTGAGTAGATTACCTTTTATAAAAATAGTAGTAGTCTTTAAGTGTAGAATACTGCCTAACTCTGGAAATGCAGGAAAAGTCAGCATTCTTTAGGTTCAAGATATTAATTTTAAATAGCAGCTGAATGTGGCCTCATGGCAAAGCATAAAGACCTTTTTTTCCTTGAAAAGGAATTTCAGAATTGTCCTTTCCCCTCACAGTATCCTAAAAAAATTTTTTTTAAAAAGGGGGGTGCATTTTCCTGTATGTCAGCGTTCCTTGAAACTCTGCTGAAAGGAGGCTGTCAGTCAGGGGTATAAATAGAGTCCTGGGTAAATCCTTTAAGTTGTCATTCCACAGCAAATCCACATGTTTCTTCAATGGCTGTTAGCAGCTTTTCATATAACTTTTCATAGCTTTCATAGGGCGGAATGTCTATTCGATTGAAGCTGTAAATAAGCAAATTAGATTTTACACAGTTCATTCAAAACAGGTCAACTGGCCTAGCAAGTGTATACTAATTAGTTTACCCTAATACAGCCACATTACTCTTTGTGTCACATAGAAAATGACAAGAAAAAGGTTATATTTCTCTCAAGTAGAGATTATTGCTTTGGGGTTTTCCTACCAATTTCTGGATAATCTTAATTCACTTAAAAGGAATGATAAGCAACTCTTTTAAGGGACCATTTAGTAATAAGAACAACAAACGAAATGTCAAATCTGTTTGGAACTAACAGCTACGTACATGGAATGAGTGAAAAAAGCTACAGAAATAACTTACCAAGTGTGGGCTTTTGGCAGGTTGTTAGTGCAGGCATCAATCTGGTGTATGGTAAAGAGTCGTGGGCCTGCAGCACCTGCAAAGGAAGCAAATGTGGGTCAGACCACCGTGGGTGCACGTATCAGTCTCCAGAGTCTCAGGATAAAACTGGTGTATAAACCACAGGGTCGAGGGATAGGAGGGTACTAGTGACTCCATAGAAGCTGCCAAAGGGCAGCAGGAAAAGAGTCTGGGTTTTAAAAGCTGGAATTGACCTTGGATAAGGCTGGATTCCTTAATCTGCTACCATTTCAATTTGAGAAAAAGTTCAGGGTTGAAATCCTTGGCCAACTTCTATCTTCTACAGAAAATCAGTGTCCCAAAAAAGAAGTAAATGGGCAAATCCAAGACCCAGTACATATATACACATTCAAAAAGATGACAACTTAATGCAAATTTAAGTTTCACAACTCAAACTTCACTGAGAGCAAAAGATTAGCAGTCTGTAGAATAAATTTCAGGTAACATAAGGCACCCCATACAAATGTTTGTAGAAATACAACTTCACTTTATTCATCTGGGTAGTCTGATAATGATGAGTTCTCCAAATAGGGAATGCAAGCATGACTAAAGTATGCTTTCCAATGGATTTCTGATATATGGACTGTGGGCAACACTGTTGAATTATGTACCAGTCTTGCTTCGTATACCCTCAGTCATCACCAGCAGCAGCAGTTTTAAAAATAAAGAGCTTCAGAGGTAAAGGAAGCAACTGCTACCCAGTGAGGCAACAGGATCACAAGCAATATACCAACTCCTCCCAAAATTAAACAGCTATTCCATGGACAACAATTCTTAAAAATGGAATATGGCTGTAAAATGGTCTGATGCCATGCATTAATTAAAGTGCTCTGACCAAACAAATGACTTCCACGATTCATGCTGCCTCCTTCTATTAAAAGAATAAAAAAGTAGAGGGGAGAGGCATCCCAAGTGGGTAAATGTTTGTCAGGTTGAGATGTGAACATGGAAGCAGACAGACTTCCCCTACAGGAATGTGCAACAGAATGTAAAAGCAAGGTGACCAGAAAAGAAAAGGCAGAGCATCAACACATACGGTCTCTAACATGCGGCGCTCACTACAATCACAGAAAACCCAGCAGAAAAGGCTCTTGGGAGGGAACAAAGGAAAGGAAGGAGAAGAAGGTATCAAGACATGAGAGTTACAGATAAGAACTAGAGTGAAAAGAATATGTAAGCACATGTTTGTACACCATCTATGTACACCAAATACTGACCCCCTGCCCCCAGTTATTAGAGGCCACATCACCTGTCCCTCTGGCTTTCTTACCTTGTAAAGCTTTGAAGCCCTGCAGAGGGACTCGGGATGAGCCTGTCACAAACTGCAGTAACCGTGCTCGTCGTTCTTCATCAAAAAACTCCACAGCCTTCCAAAACCACTTGACGACATTGCTGTCTGGTGTACAGTGTTTTAACCGGGTGTTTACCTTCCAGTCATTAACATCTATCTTTCCAAGTCCACAAATAATGAGCTGTTAAAGTATTGCACAAATAATGAGCCAATGGAAACCCAACCTAAGCCAAAAATTCCTTAAAATAGAACTGTAGATTTGCAGTGTTGGCTTTCATATGGTGTTCTTAATCGAGGGTAGACATGAGAACCATCTGGAAAGTTTTTCAAAATATACACACTAGGTCCTATGCTCAGAGATTTTAATTCTGTGAATCTGGGGTGAATTAGGATCCGTATTTTTTAAAAGTTCCATGAGTACCTACTCACTGCAGGTCCCCTACCCAGCATCTGAGAACCACCACTGTGATGGACATAAGATGAAAAGTTCCATAACTTCACAGAATTCTAAAAAAAATTTTAATGGACAGAAACTAGACTCAGAGTAAATACAGTTTATATGTGCCTTCCTTAAGACTTGCATCTATTATTCGGGTTTCAACACTTATTAGCTTTGGGATTCTGGGCAGTTCAGTTCACTTCCCTTGGCCACAGTCTCCTCTGCTGTAATATGGCAGTGACATCTGTTTCGTTACATCCTGCGAAAGCAACCAACACAAGAACTCAACAGCACAGGAACTCAAGAAGTTGTGTTGAATAAGTGATACAATCTGCTTAAAGTTGGACCAAAGTATGAAATATATGAATGCATTGATAATAGAGCTCTGCTTGGCATCCTGATGCAGGCTCAGTATAGATGAGGTATATCAAAATCACTTTGATATTAATACTCACACCTCCCTAGGGTCCAAGACTGACTCATCCTACTGATGTGTTTATAACACTGAATTATGACAGTGTGTAGTGTAAAACATAATGTAACCTGCAAATCCTATATTTCATAATTATATTAACCTAGTCTAACACTAAAATAAATTATATACATATATTTTTGTAAAAAGCCTAACTTCATTAGCAGTACAAAGTATATAATAAACCCTAACGTTACTGAATAAAACCTGCAACAGAGCTTCTGTAGCGTCTGAAAAAGTGACTGGCCACTGCCACACTAACAGGTAGCAGGTGTCCAAGCAGGGTTACAGAAGTACCCATGACCACAGACGATACCTCCCTAAGTTCTTTTCTTTAGAGGAGTGGTAATTTTAAGCCAAATTCCTTATTCATTGTATGAACAGATAAAAATGCATCGTATTTCAACTTTACTGCCATTCCTGCTATGTTTTCTTCCTCCTTCTGACTACTTCCTTCTGGTCAGTTCACTACAGAATAGTCCAATCAAAAAAGGAATGGGGACGGTAGTGAGTCAAGCCAATCTTTTTAAACTTGTTTGCTAACAGGTCTGTTAACAGATTTAGTTAGAAAGGATGCTGAAGTTAATGAATAAAAAATCATGTTTTAAATTATGTATCGACTTCAAATATTTATGCTATCCCTAGCCACTAATTAAATTTGGAACCTCAGGTAAAATAAAACCTCATTGTTTTTTCAAAGTAGTTCAGTAGAAACTGAGATGCATTTGTTAAAAGGTCTTAATTATAACACCAACCCTATGGTGCTTTAAGGACTAGTTTTAGAATAAAAAATGGTTAACTGTTTATTATAGTTACTATTAGTAACGAATGTTTCCAAGGAGACTGAGGTTGTTGAGACAGAGTTTAACCTAAGTGTTTCAATTATTTCCTCTGTTTTTGTCTATCAACCTGCTTTCTTACAAAGCTTAATGTAAATCCAATTAAGCCTAGGCTTTTATTCCAAATAAATGTCAATATGGTGGAGACCAATTAATAAAGCTTTATTTAACTAAATCAATACCCACTTAACTAGGGAATAGAAAACAACACTGGAAGAATGTACACAGAAGACATGAAATCTATTAAACGCATGAACAGAAAATATGGAAAAATAAATTAAGAATAGTCACAATATAAGAGAGACTGGTTACTTGTAGAATTTCCAAAACATGAAAGGCTTTTCCAAAAGCAGAAAAGACTTTTCCTGTGAATTAGAATTCTCACAGCATCACATCATAAAATTTCAAAAGCACCAGAAATACAGCTTTCCTCTAAAACTAAGTAACAGAAAATTCCCAAACTTTCTTTGTTATACTAGATGATGTCATGACATTAATACACTGACCTCTAACTCCTTCTCATCAAATGTCTTCAGCAGATGCTGTGGAATTACTTCATTAAATCCTTTCTGCAGGGCCAGGAATTGTGCCTCAATTCCTCGTAAAAATCTCCAGTTCACATAGAGTCTGGAAACATCGGACAGGGGTTTCATATGATCAAATACATTCAGGTTTGGTAATTATTATGAATCTCTAGTACTTTAGCAACATTGCACTTTACAAGCATCTAGCATTAAGAATTTAGTCTAAAATCTAAAAGAATCTCAGGTTACTGAAGGTATAGACGGATCCTGAGCTGTGAGGCAGTTCACCATAAATTAAAAAGCGGTAAAACCTTCCACTAACAAAAGCAGCATCAGTACAGCAACTCTTCACATCAGAAAAAGGCCTGTTAAACTGGAAGTTGGCTAGACAGTAGATGAGTCTGAAGTTACAATTAGAATGAAATGTTTCTCAACTTCTAGCATGCACGCCGATAACCAGAAAGAACCCATTCAACCAAAAATGCCTCTTTCTGGTTTCACTTGAAAATATAATCGGAATGTGTTGGGTGTTTTCTTTATATTTTGTGGGTTGTATATGGGGGAAGAAGAGGTAAAGAGAATCCCCATATCCAAAATGAGAAGAAACAGTAAAAGCCAATAGCAAGCACTTTTTGACTAAATACTCATTTTTCCCTATAAGCTTTAAAAGCCCTAGAAGATGTAATTTTAGCAACAAATGTACACTAAACTACATCTCTTGCATAGCTCTACTTACGCCTTTGATTTGGACTTATAATTTGTACATGAATTGTTTTTTTTTAATCTATCTTCCCAGGAAAACCTCTCCATCTCACAAATCTCAGAACTACTCATACTCCCAATCTGCCAGTATTTCCTTTTCCAAACTTGGAAAAATAGTTCTCTACTTTAAGAAATAAGTTACTTAATATTAATGACATCCTTTGGGGGACCTCATTTTTTGTTTGTTTGTTTAAGGGGACAGCAAAACTGCACACCTGTAAAAAGTTTTTGTCATTTTTAAAATTTCAAAGCTATTTTTTTTAACTCTATTTATTTATTTATTTTTGGCTGTGTTGGGTCTTCATTGCTGCGCGCAGTCTTTCTCTAGCTGTGGCGAGCAGGGGCTACTCTTCATTGCAATGCGCAGGCTTCTCATTGCAGTGGCTTCTCTTGTTGCGGAGCACGGGCTCTAGGCATGTGGGCTTCAGTAGCTGCAGCATGCGGGCTCAGTAGTTGTGGCTCATGGGCTCTAGAGCACGGGCTCAGTAGTTGTGGCACGTGGGCTTAGTTGCTCCGTGGCATGTGGGATCTTCCTGGACCAGGGCTCGAACCCATGTCCCCCGCATTGGCAGGCGGATTCTTAACCACTGCACCACCAGGAAAGTCCCTCAAAACTGTATTTGGTAAGGGAAAATTACGGTGTGCTATAAACATGACTGAATCCTAGAAACTGAGCAGCCCACACTAGGTCCTGGAAGTGAGACACTACTGAAATTCAGGAAATTCCCATTCATTCTTCTTTATTTTTTTATTTTTATTTTTTTTTGGGCTGTGTTGCACAACACGGGGGATCTTAGTTCCCTGACCAGGGATCGAACCCCAAACCTGCACCCCCTGCAGTGGAACTGCAGAGTCCCAACCACTGGACCACCGGGGAAGTCCCTCATTCTTCTTTTTTTAATTAGAAATATAATACATGTATGTTATTAAAAGAAAAATTATATTTTAAAAATCAAATATTAATGGGGCTTCCCTGGTGGTCCAGTGGTTAAGACTCCACGCTCCCACTGCAGGGGACACGGGTTCAATCCCTGGTCAGGGAACTAAGATCCTGCATGCCGCATGGTGCGGCCTCAAAAAAAAAAAAAAAACATTAAATGTGGAGACAGAGTAAAACCTGACAGTCCACTCTTCTGTCCTCTTTCCCTCTCCACTGCCAGGCCCGGCACCTCGACTCCCTCACCCTGGGCAAACATTTTATTTGGTAAGTGGCCTTCCTGAACATCTTCTGAGTATACAACAGTAAGGACTTTGTTCCTTCTAAGACTTGCCTTTTAAATGACAGCTTATGCAAAGTCTACCTTTCTTTAAATACCCACATAATATTGTTTAATGTATTTAATCATCCATTCTCTTTCTAAAAACATTTTAGCAGTTTTCAATTTTTTTACAAGTAGTATTTAGTTAAACATCCTTATTCATATTTCTTTAATCACATATGTGTTTCCAAAGAATAGATTCCTAAAAATGGAGCTGCATATGTGTTTTCATTTTGGTAGCTGTTATCAAATTGTTTTCCAAAAAAGCTATACCAATATTCACAATCTATGAGACTGATGGGCCTCATCTATAAACTAGAAAATTTTAGCCAATAAGACCTGGGGACATATTCTGCACAAAAAAGTATAGCATGAATGTTTCTGTGTATATATGGTGAAGTTCAAACTCCTAAATTTGATTATCATAGTTTAATGTTTAGAAGAACTTTAGATACCATGAACCAAATGCTCTAACTCAACACTTCTAAATTCCTCAATCAACAGGTGATTTCATAAAACTTAAAGAACATTTTCTTGTATTTCTTTTATAAGAAATATATATATTTCTCATATAAATCCACAATGTGCTTATTTATAAATAGGATAAGTCCTAGTAATACAGCACAAAAGTGCTTCTGTACAGCTAGCTGTGGTAGCTACGCTACACATGACCCCACGAACCGTGTTTCCTGGTATGTGTGCCTTTGTACAGCCCCTCCTCCACACCAAACCTGGGCTGGCATGTGACTCGCTTTAACCAAAAGAATACAGCAGAGGTGATGTTGGCCAGTTCCAGGCTTAGGCCTTAAAAAGATCCAACAACTGCTTTTGTGCCACGCCGTAAGAAGTCTGGCTATTGTGCTAGAGAGAGAGGCCATGGTGAGAGTGAGGGGCCTCTGATACCACATGGGGATAACCAAAGAGCCCAGCCAACAGTGAGAACTAAGCCCCAGATGGTGACCCAGTGTCCATTCCAGCTAGCCCCCAGCCATTCGAGCCACCCTCGGTGAGGCATCAGATATGTGAGTGAAGAGGCCTTCTTAACATTTCCATCCCAGCTGACGCCACATGGAGAAGAAGTGTGCTGTCCCTTGTTGTCCTCGATATAAATTACTGACCCATGGGATTGTGAGAAATAATAAAATGGTGGTTGTTTTTAAGCCACTAAATTCTGCAGAAGCCTATTTTGTAGCAATAAGTAACACTACCTAAACACATAAATGTTTTTCTGTACCGCCATTCTAGAACATTAAAACAAGTCTCCGGCTTAAGAACACAGAAGTGTTTACCTGACATACTCTTTTTTATTTTCTTCAGTAACAGGGATACTCTTGCCATTTGGTTTAAGTTCATGCTGAATAATTTCACCATAGGCATTATGTTCGACGCAGAAGGTATGGTCCAAAACACCTGTGATATCATTCTCACTAAGAAGGGAAGACAGGGAGAGACACTTCATTGGAAAATCTAAAATACAGATATTATAGATGTATTAATTGGTGAGACAAATAAAACTAAGGTAGTTTTATGACATGCACACATAGGGTTAGATTCCTTTTACTAGTTCTTATGCCACCATACCTCCTAGTTTTGGGGCAGAAAAGTCAAAGAGCTTTAACCTTCATAAACACCAGGAACATTTTCCTTCCTGAGTAATGAGAAAGCCCTGGAAAGCTGGGGTTTACACAGGGAAAACTCAGTTACGTTTGGCTTTCAGGTAAGAAGCCCTACTTGAGTCTGGGTAACCCAAGTGACTAAACACCTGAGTAGCCCCACTGAGAAAGCTACTCGTGTACTTGGTAAAAATAACCATGGCCAGTGTATCTTCACAAACGAATGACACCCCCAAAAACAGAACTGATTCTTACAAATACCCTTTTTTTTTTTTTTTTTTGCGGTACATGGGCCTCTCACTGTTGTGGCCTCTCCCGTTGCGGAGCACAGGCTCCGGACGCGCAGGCTCAGCGGCCACGGCTCACGGGCCCAGCCGCTCCGCGGCATGTGGGATCTTCCCGGACTGGGGCACAAACCCGTGTACCCTGCATCGGCAGGCGGACTCTCAACCACTGCGCCACCAGGGAAGCCCCACAAATACCCTTTTTAAAGTATGTTTTCAACAGCCACCACTTAAGCAAGAATATCTTATTCTAACACATGCAAGATGGAAACAACTTGCATCGTGTTGAGGAAATCATTATGTATAAGTACTTTTAAAAATCATTTTTTATATTTCAAAAAAAGTACATCCATTTTGAAACATGTATCTTTTTTAAAAGCTCAGATTCTAACTATAACAAGACTCAATACATACAGTATCCACACTAAACTGTTATGAAGATCTGGATCAACTAACTCCATGTCATCCAAGGTAATGGACTTCCCAAGCAACTGTTTATAAAAAGGCAATGTGAAACCACCATCAATATAATGTCCATGAAACACAGCCATTCCCATTATTCGTCCAACGAAGTGGAAGTATGATAAATGTTCCTGAAATTGAAAAGAGTTTATATAAATACTCAAGGTAGATACTATCCAGGGAATTTTTTAATAAAAATTAAATATTTAAGCAATGGTAATTTTTTAAACAGTAAGTATCAACTTATACTCTAATTTATAACTATTTAAATGGAATAGGTTATCCTATCAAAGCCCAACAGTCATTAGGGAGAGTCTCTATAGGGCATGCTTAAGATACTATACTTTGCTATAAAATATTACAGCAGAGCCAATGCCCCTCTCAAAGGGTAGTCACTCTGTAAAGTTTATCCTCAGAAATTAAGTCCAAACTACAGTCCCTCTGCAGCCTCATTAAATCACCTGCAGATCCTGTTCTCTTCCTCTCCTCCCATCTCCTCCTAAGCCCCTTATAATCCTGGTTCTGTCATGGGAAAAAAAGCTTTCAATTCTATACCTCCCTCTTCCTTTGACCTAACCAGAAACTGAACTTCAAAACATCATAGATTTAAAAGGACAGATTTCATGTCTAACTTGGACTAGAGTCCTGATTCTGCCAGTTACTAGCTATGTACACTTGGGCAAATTACTTAGCCCCTGTGGAACTAATTCTCCATACCTGGAAAAATGGCGGTAATAATAGTATCTACAAAGGGTCTCTGTGAGTAGTAAAATGAGGTGATGAAGCCCAAGGCATGGACCTGGCATATGGTAAACGCTCAACAAACGTGAGCTGTCGCCACTACAGTGGCAGTAATGAGCTCTCCAAGCAGAACCTTCACCTAAAAACCTTCCCTTTATAAAGAATACCCTGCAGTGAATCTAACATGCCTACCATGTTTAGACAGATTTGGTCTTCCAGGATATACTGTTTTATGAGTTGGATGTTTGTATTTTCAACTTCTTTTACTTCTTTATTTAATAATCTTTAAGCTAATCTTTAAGCCTCCCTTTTATCTTTAAAAATAGTTTTTTTCTTTTTAAAAAGCAATACCTGTTCACTACAAAATATTTAGAAAATACAGACAAGAAAAAAAATGCCCATAGTCTAACACCCAGAGAGAACCACTACCGGTATTGTAGAGCCTTTCAATGTTTACACATATACATGTTTACCAAAATTTGCTTCATACCATTATTCTGTAATCTTCTTTTCACTTAATATATTACAAATACCATCTTTACATGTTATTAACTATTATCCCACAACATCATTTTAGTAGCTGTATAATATAACCTTGTATGGAAAGATAACAGAATATAAAAACAAATTAATAACAGCTGCTAACTCTTGTTGAGTGCTTAATAATATGTAATAGGGTTAATAATGTATAGCACTGTGCTAAATACTTAATGTGCAGGGTCTCATTTAACTGTCACAACCCTTCTCTCAGGTCCAAACTATATTTATTATTATTAGCAATGATAAAATTGAGGCTTAAGTCAATGAAGGTCACAAAGCTAGTTAGTAAGGGGACCAGGATATGAACTCATGTCTTTCTAATTCCAGAGTCTATGCTCTTAACCATGTCATTCTGCTTCATGTCATAGTTTAATCAACACCCTCTTAATGGACAGCAATGTTGTTTCCACTTGGGGCTACTACAAACAGTGATGCAGGAAACCTCCCTGTGCCCGAACTGTTACACATATCCACGATCATTTACTTGAGAACATTTTCTAAAAGAGGACTTGCCAAGTCCAAGGATGTGACTTGGACAAAGACAGTAATCCTACGTCATAAACTACACTGACATTTAAAGATAAAAAACATTGTAGGTCATAACTTAATTTGTATCATTATAACCACCAATCATACCGGATTAACTGCAGAATCAGGATTGATCTGCAATGTATAGATATCATCTCTTGAATACTGGAAGAGGCCGTAGTAAGGATTCAGCATTTCATGTGACAAGAGATACAACCACTCCCTAAAAAACAAGATATGCCAAAGGAATGTTTTGTTAGTGAATACATCTTTACTAAGATATGCTATTAATCATGTAAGCAAGAAGTTTTTAATAAAACAAAGCACTAACTGGTTATATAAAATCACATTAGAAAAGTCTACCATGCCCCAAAAGCAAATGAAAATCCTTGTTTTATTGAAGTCACTTCTTACTCAATTTTGGGTAATTTTATGACATTTTAACATCAGAGAATCTAAGGATAATATCCAGAAGTACCAACTACTCATTAGGTGCTGCAGCCCAGTGGTCTGTTACTTTTAATTGTTAAACAAATTTGTAATTCATAATAAGTATAAAATAAAGGGAAGAATATGGTATTATTTCAAAACATCCATGTGGTCCATCTATACCACCCTGGTCCTCTCCAATCATGGCAGATTTATACTAGTTTATACAGATATATAACATTAATTTACTCTTACTTTTGGACAAGGGTATGTTTTATTGTTGATATTGTTTTAGTAAGAAAATTTCATTATCCATCCCCATTATCTTTTTTGTGTAAACCCTAAAATACACCATGATAAAAATGTAAGTGGTGAGAAACTGCAAGGCATTTGGTATAGGTGGGAACACAAGGGCAAGCCTGCATTTTCTGGGTATGTTCCATACCACTTCTTGGTTTCAAGCATACAACGGTGTTTTTAAAACCTCATAATAAACAGTACTATCAACTTAAGCTGATTAAATCATTTATATTTTTCAAAGTATGAAAGACAACTTGTTATTCATCTTGGTGAAACTGAAATAAAATGACTAGTCTAGGCTTTAAGGAGATATCATTCTAGTCTCAACTCCTGTCATTCCTCAGCTAGGAAAGGCACATAAATGATATATTCTTATATTATGGATTAAACAGATGGAATAATATATTTTTAGGAAATGCAGTGAAACACTATTAAAGTAGTTAAAGGAAAATATTTCAAAGTCCTATCATTTGACGGAGTCTAAATCAAATCACTACGTTTAATATTGGGTTGGCCAAAAAGTTCATTCAAACGAACTTTTTGGCCAACACAGTACTTGAAAACTCAAGAGATTAAAAAGAAAAAGTGAGGTCTCCACATAAGCAACCTTCCCACTTAATGTGTCCTGTATGTTTTTTATGCATGTATGTGTTTTATGTTTTTTTTATTATTATTTATTTATTTTGCGGTACTCGGGCCTCTCACTGTTGCGGCCTCTCCCATTGTGGAGCACAGGCTCCGGACACGCAGGCTCAGCGGCCATGGCTCACGGGCCCAGCCGCTCCGTGGCATGTGGGATCTTCCCAGACCGGGGCACGAACCCATGTCCCCTGCATCGGCAGGTGGACTCTGCGCCACCAGGGAAGCCCCATATATGTGTTTTTTAAAAGAAAGTCCAACTTTTGTTTTGTTTTACTAAGTATTTAGAACATGCATAAAAGCAAAACTCTACTTTTGGGTTCTACTATGGGGTAAAGATCAGAAAAAGCAGTTCACTGCCACATCCCATTTAGTCGCCCAAACCCCCAAAAGTAGTGAGGTTAAGAAATAAACAACAAAAAACTAACTACTTATTTGGCCTATACATATAATTATAGCATTTAGATTCCATCAGCAGATAATTAACAAGTTTTCCCAACAAGCATTCAAAATCTACTTATGAGTAAATCATAAGCATTCCACAGAAACTATCAAGCCTTAAGTATGATGTACAAGTGATAAATGCTAAAAATCCAAACTAAAGAAACTATCCATTTGCAGGTAAAAAGGTCACAGAATGAAAGTATGTCTACAGGTGAAAACAAGTAATGCCAAATAACGATTATGGGGCTTGGTGGAAACACAAATTTAATTTAGGCTGGATTTAGATTAAGGGAAGCAGAATTATCATAATGGTCCTTAAAATGTTTTAATACAGAAGCTATGTTTCTGCTACACTTACATAAAGTGAATTCTCACACCTGGAAAAAAAAATACTTGATGTTTCAATGTAGCAGAAACGTTATAGCTTCTGTACTGAAACATTCTAAGGACCACTTATGATATACACACATACTTACAGACACATTCCTTTAACAAGGTTAAAAAGCATGGCAGTGTAAGCAAAGGGAAACAGTATTCAGTTTAGAATACGTCATTAAAATCTCAAGATTGTTACTGACAATGTAAAGCAGAGGGAATGACATGTACTGAAGGAGAGAAATGGAGAAAAGATCGGGCCTGCAGACCCCACCAACAGTCCATATAGGGTTGCAGCTAGTTTTCAGAGAAAGTCTCATTGGACTACATGATCCATTCGGGAGTTCACAAACACTCTTCTGGTAGCAGTACTATCCTAACCTAATTATGAATGTATCTACTAGGGTACCCTCTGTATTGCAAACATGAGGGAATATTATGCTAGAAAATAAATATCAATGAGAAAGTCACACCACAGGGAGTATCTTAAATTTGTAAATATAATATATAAGGATCCATATGTCATTTACTGGTGAGCAAGGCTTTACCTGGCAACCCCTCCGTAGTCAAGCCCTTCTTCTCCACGAAATTTTATCATTAATCGCTTCCAGAGATCTTTCGGTCTCATTTTCATGACTTGTCGATATGATTCCTGAAAAAATGTTTAATATACTATTATTACTAGGTGCTTTTAACCTGTTACTTAAACTCTCCCTCCATTCCACCTATAAAACATGTTTATTTAAATAAGGTAGAATTTGTTCAACAATCAAATCAATGGATAAACTCCAAGTGTTTGAAACCTCATGGAACTTCTGAAAACAAAATGGATATAGCTTAATACTGTACTAATGAAACCAATTCCTTTGATAAATATTATATTAAAAGCCTACTAAATGCAAAGCTCCATATTTAAGTCCAATGAACCACAGCAATGATTCCACTCACATTAAAAAACAGAATCTGATAGAAGTACCACTTTTTTTAAAGTTAGTTGACCTAATTCTAGGCCACAGACACCAATAGAAAGTAAAGGTAAGAAAAAGAAAGTTTCAAAGAACATTAAAAAATCATTAATGTGATCTTCACTAAACAGACAACTTTCTATTAATTTAAAAATACAAATGACTGACTACAAACAAGGTCAGAATGGTCCTGAGAGAAAAAAGTTCATCCTTTGGGAGAGGGATTATAAAGTTCCCAAACATCTTTTGCCCCAGAACACTCTAATAAGAGGGAAACCCCTGCCTTGGACCTCTGCCATTTATTATGTAACAACTTTGAAGTTGCTATTAAAGCTATAAATCCAAAGATAAAAGGATATACTAGAAAGGAAGATTTTCAATAAATTAAGGAAGTAGTTCAACAGTAATGATTTTTTGATTTAAGAGTCCCTAACCTCTTAGAAGAATTAGAAAATAAGGGATGGATAGTATCTGTGGTCTTTTAAAATTCATTAACAAATAAGTATCTGCAACTGCAAGGACCAAGCTGCCCCAATCAGAACATCTCACACTTCATCCCATTTAAATGTTTACCTTATGTATTAAATCTCTCCAATATTATTGCCCTTATTCCCACAACTAAAAAGGACATTAATGAAAATTCTCCCATTCTAAAGAGATATGAGTCCCCCAAAATATACTTGGAAAACAGAGTACATCACTGAATTAATTTTTCTCTACTTTAAAACAAGACTTGCAAGTTTACCTCAAAAATCTCTTCCCTGGAAACCTCAATGCGGCAATGGCCAGCCTGAGGCTGCTGCTGGGAAAGTTCTTGCCGCAAAATTTTTAGTTTCTGAACCAGGTCGCGTTTGTACCGTGGGACTGTCAGACACTCTGTGTCATCAGGGCACAACGATACCACCTGCTGTTGCTGGTCTTTCAATTGGTTCTGCCGACTAAAAGTAAACAAATATTATTGAAGTATTTTAAACAAGAGAGATTGCAATTACACATTTAAAATAGCATCCTACGCTAAACCAAGTCTACCTATAGCGTTTCTAGGCCTTATTATATTCTTAGCTTGACATTTTTGACAACAATAAACTAGCTCCAAAGTTTACTTCTTGGAACTTACGGAAGTGGATAACAGAGTTTTATTCAAAAAACTTTTATACAGCTGCTGAGAACAACTTTCTCAAATACCGTTTCCATTTTCTTCTACGTAGTTTACCATCTCTCCCTTTAAAATTCAGGCATAGGCCAAACCCTGTGCCTGTTATCTAGAGTCTGTCTCTCTGGAAGAGACAGTTTGAACTGGCAGCTTGGCAGGGACCCCTTCTCCTATGCACGCTACAGTCTAGACCACAAGAATGTGGGAGGTCACAGCAAGTTACTGGCACAGAGAAATGAGCACTTTACAAACAAGTCTAAACGCTTTATAAAGTGTCTACTTTTCTTTCTTTTCTTTCGGCCACGCTGCACAGCATGCGGGATCTTAGTTCCCCGACCAGGGATTGAAGCCGTGCCCCATGCAATGGAAGTGTGGAGTCTTAACCACTGGACCACCAGGGAAGTCCCTACTTGTCTTTTTATTGTGGTAAAATATACGTAGCATAAAATTTACCATTTAACCATTTTTAAGTATTATAGTCAGTGGCATTCAGTACAATCACATTGTCTGTTGTGCTAAAGTGACTTCTAACTGCACATATATGGTTTACCACAAATACACTACAATAATCTCCCAAGTACAGCAGAAATATAATAATAATTTTAAAGGCACATTGCCTAGAGATATTTTTATTCTCCTGGCAAAAATAATATAAGTTGCATCTAAGAATTTTTAAAAAGAATCTCACGCTATAATGAACTAGTTAATTCCAATAAACCATCAGGAAATAAAAAGTCAGATAATTCACTATCGATATCTATGCAAACATTGAGTGACTCAGTTGGAATATAATTTTTTTTTTTTTTTTGGCTGCATTGGGTCTCCGTTGCTGCGCACAAGGCTTTCTCTAGTTGTGGCAAGCGGGGACTACTCTTTGCCGCCGCACGCAGGCTTCTCATTGCAGTGGCTTCTCTTGTTGTGGAGCACAGGCTTTAGGCGCGCAGGCTTCAGTAGTTGTGGCATGCGGGCTCTAGAGCGCAGGCTCAGTAGTTGTGGCACACAGGCTTAGTTATTCCGTGGCATGTGGGGTCCTCCTGGACCAGGGCTCGAACCCGTGTCCCCTGCATTGGCAAGTGGACCCTCAACCACTGCGCTACTAGGGAAGTCCCTGGAATTTAATTTTACACACAACAGACACAAGAGTACAATCTCCTAACCTAAAGATAAAGGGCAATGGTAGCTATGAGAAAATAAACAAAAATAACTTTCAGTTCTCTAACAAATCACCCAAACTTACTTTACGTTCAGTGATTCTTATGTACCAGGCCAAATTTTATACCTAGAACGTGTAACTATCCAGAGAAAATGCAGCTTTGATGAAAATTACAAATCACCATTTACTACTCTCATAAAACATTGTAATAAAGGTGTTTTTTAATACACACACATATATAAATCAAAACAGAATATATTAAAAATACTCTCTAAACAACTGTATTAATCCTATCCAAAAACAAAAAATCCAAAAACAAAAAAAACTTGGGTATACCAACTTAAGATACAAAACTTTAATTCAAAGTGGATCACAGACCTCAATGTAAAACCTAAAGCCGTAAAACTTCTGAAACACTAGAAAAGTTTTATGACTCGTGTTATGCAAAAATTTCTTAAATATGATCCCCAAAACACAATTCATAAAAGAAAAAATGGATAAAATGAACTTCATTGAAATTTCAAAGAAACCTTATGCTCTTCAAAAGACACTGTTAAGAAAATGAAAAGACAAGTCATGGTCTAGGAGAAAGTCTTTCTAAAGCATATAGCCGACATAAAACTTGTATTTCAAATATCTAAAGAATTCTCAAAACTCAAAAGTCAAAAAAAACAACTCAGTTTTTTTAAAAAAGGGGGAAAAAAATTTCACCAAAGAAGATATACAGATGGAAATAAGCACATGAAAAGATGCTCAACATCATTAGTCATTAGAGAAATGCAAATTAAAACAATAATGAGGGACTTCCTTGGTGGCACAGTGGTTAAGAATCCACCTGCCAATGCAGGGGACACGGGTTCGATCCCTGGTCTGGGAAGATCCCACATGCCGCGGAGCAACTAAGCCCGTGCGCCACAACTACTGAGCCTGCGCTCTAGAGCCCGCGAGCCACAACTACTGAGCCCACGTGCATCAACTACTGAAGCCCACACGCCCTAGGGCTCACGTGCCGCAACTACTGAAGCCCGCGTGCCTAGAGCCCATGCTCTGCAACAAGAGAAGCCACCGCAATGAAGCCCACGCACCACAACGAAGAGTAGCCCCTGCTCGCCGCAACCAGAGAAAGCCTGTCAACGTAGACCCAACACAGACTGCCCCACCCCAAAAAACAAAATGAGGTAACACTACACATCTTTTAGAATGTCCAAAATTAAGATTAACCATACCAAGTGTTAGCAAGAGCAACTACAACTCTCATACACTGCTAGTGGGAAAGTCAAATGGTACAATCACTTCAAAAAGAAAGCTGGCAGTTTAAAAAGTTAAACATAAATCTATCATATTATGCAGCCTGGGTATTTATTTATCAAAGAGAAGTGAGAGCATATGTCCACACAAAGACTTAAACATAAATGTTCCGGGACTTCCCTGGCGATCCAGTGGTTAAGACTCTGCACTTCCAATGCAGGGGGCACGGGTTCGATCCCTGGTCGGGGAACTAAGATCCCACATGCCACACCGTGTGGCCAAAAATAAAAAAAACCCACACGAATATTCGTAACAGTTTAGTCATGGCCCAAACTGAAACAATCCAAATGTTCATCAACAGGTAAACAAATAAACTGAGGTCTATCCATACAATGGAATACCACCCAGCAATGAAAAGAAGTGAACTATACAGACAACAACAGAGATGAATCTCAAATAATTAGGCTGGGTAAAAGAAACCAAGAAAAGAGTACATACCGTATGAATCCACTCATCTAAAACTCTAAAAATTGCAAATGTATGGCGACAGAAAAAGCAAATCAATGGTTGGCTGAAGATGGGGTGTGGATTGAACTGTGTCCAAAATAATACGTTGAAGTCCTAAGCCTTGGCACCTGTGAGTGTGACCTTATTTGGAAATAGGGTCTTTGCAGATGTGATCAAGTTAAATGAGGTCACACTGGATTAGGGTGGCCCTAAATCCAATAAATTGGTATCCTTATAAGAGGTAAATTTCGACCCAGACATACAGGAAAGAAAGTGTGGCATAATAAGAAATATACTTTGGTCCCTGTCCCCAGTTCTTGACACAGAACTCCTAAAATGCTTGAAATTTCCTGAGTGACACAGGTGACAGGAGTGTATTCTGTTCTAATATTTGGTCTTTGTCCCCAGTACAAGACACAGAAGCTCCTGAATCCCTTTGAATTTCCTGGGTATCGGAGCATTTTTTGTTTCAGTGAGGTGACTTGCTAGGTCCCTATATAATTTCAGGTTGGGGGCTGGTCGCCAGAAAGACCAAGGCTTGATTAGAAGCCTAGAACTTCCAGGCACATGCCCCCAACCTCTGGGGAAGGGGAGAGGAACTGGAGATTGAGTTAATAATCGATCACTCCTGTGTGATGATAACTCCATAACAACACCTAAACAACAGTGTTCAGAAAGCTTCTGGATGGTGAGCACACTGAGGGTGCTCGGAGGATGAAGCGCCTGGAGAGGCCGTGGACGCACTATGCAGCCCCTGCCCCATACCTTGTCTTGTGCCTCTCTTCCATGTGGCTGTTCCTGAGTTGCATCCTTTATAATAAACTGGTAATAGTAAAGAAACAATTTCCCTGAGTTCTGTGAGCCATTCTAGAAAATTATTGAACCCAAGGAGAGAGTCATGAGAACTCGACTTATAGCCAGTTGGCAAGAAATACGGGAGGCCTGGGACTTATAAATGGCATCAGAAGTGAGAACAGTCTTGTGAGACTGAGCCCTTAACCTGTGAGGCCTGATACTAACTGCAGGTGGTATTAGACTGAATTCAGGCGCTGTACACCTCGTTGGTGTCCGCAGATGTGGAGAACTGGAATATTTGAGGAAAAAAACCCACACACTTGGTGGCAGAAGTTTTGTGGATAAAATAGATCATAGAAGGCCACGTGAAGACAAAGGTAAACACTGGGATAATGTGTCCACAAGTCAAGGAACAGTAAAGTTTCTGGCAACCACCAGAAGCTAGGAGAGAGGCATGGAACAGATTTTCCTTCAGAGCCACCGGAAGGAACCAACCCTTCTGACAACTTGATTCTGAATTCTAGCCTCCAGAACTGTAAAAGAATAAATTTCTATTGTTATAAACCACCCAGTGTGTGATATTTTGTTACGGCAGCCTTAGGAAACTAGGGAAGGGATGGGAGGAGGGATTACCAACAGGCTACAAAGAGGCAGGAGGAGACTTTCAGGGGTCATGGATATGTTCACTATCTCCACTATGGTGATGGTTTCACAGGTATATAACGTGTCAAAACTTAAACTGTACACTGCAAATATGTACAACTTCTTGTGTGTCAATTAAATTTTAATAAAGCTGAATTTTTTTTAAACCCATAGTTCGTCAAAAAGTCTACATTAATAAATGCTGGAGAGAGTGTGAAGAAAAGGGAACCCTCCTACACTGTTCGTGGGAATGTAAATTGGTGTAGCCACTATGGAAAACAGTATGGAGGGTCCTGAAAAAACTAAAAATGGAGCTATCATATGATCTAGCAATCCCACTCCTGGGCATATATCTGGAAAATATGAAAACTCTAATTTGAAAAGATACATGCACCCCAATGTTCACAGCAGCACTATTTATAACAGTCAAGACGTGGAAGCAACCCAAGTGTACACACACACACACACACACACATACTCTCTAAAATATCACTCAGCCATAAAAACAGAATGAAATAATGCCATTTGTAGCAACATGGACGGACCTAGAGATTATCATACTAAGTGTAGTAAGCCAGAGAGAGAAAGACAAATATTACATGATATCACTTATATGTGGAATCTAAAAAATAATACAAATGAATCTATATACAAAACAGAAACAGACTCACAGATGTAGGAAACAAACTTATGGTTACCAAAGGGGAAAGGGAGGGTGGGGAGGGATAAATTAGTAGTATGGGATTAACAGATACAAACTAATATACATAAAATACATAAGTAACAAGGATTTACTATAGAACACAGGGAACTACATTCAATATCTTGTAATAAACTATAATGTAAAATAATCTGAAATATATATATATTACACATATATATAGCAAACTGAATCACTCTGCTATATACCTGAAACTGACACAGTATTGTAAATCAACTGTACTTTAATAATTAAAAAAAAAAACCAGGGTACATCAAGCCCATTCACAAAGACTTGTAAGAATGACTAAGTCCTGCAAATGGGAAAGAAGCCTTAAAAGGCACGAAACTGACACATCAGAAAATCATCTGGGATAGATTCAGCTACCCTAGAGCTATTTCTGATGCACTCAAGGAAAAAAATCCATCCACCCCATAAAGTAGCCTGTCTCTGCAGGTGTGCTACGGTGCACCTCTGATACATATCCTTTTCCTAACATTTCAGGACAGGTTCCTACTTAATCACAGTGGGATTAAAATACCCAAACATGAGAGTAGAATTTGTCATATTCTTATATAAAATTATGTTCAACAAGTGATTTATAATTGAAGAGAGCAGACATTCTATCACATTTATTACAAAAAGCATCTATCAGTCTTCTCTTGTTCAGACTCGCATTTGAACATGTATTGTTTCAAAAACTTACTTTAAAACTAAATGCAAGTTAGCAGAGAGCCGAGGATCTGTAAACTGTGTTGTTCTGTTGTTATGGTCAACGAAATAAACTCTGCCTGTTGCTGTATTCCGGATCTCCCATCCAGGAGGCAATGGACCAAGCTCTTCACAATTGATGTTGCTAAGATCCCTGCAAAAACAAATATAAAATAAAAAATACCTCACTGCTGGGCCTGCTGAGCCAAGCAAGTGTAAATGACACAGAACAATTCCATGAAGTCTGAGAAAATGTATTGTTTCAGAAACTTGAGACATTCAGCTGGAACCTTTAATTCCCAATGGTTCAACAAACTTGCATATTCAAAATCCAATCCATAGATGGCTCAGAAACTTATCACACAGCCTACATTTTTAGTCAGTTCATTCCTGGGCTTTAATGTAATTCAGGTTTTAAATTAATATAAAAGCAATCACAACATTTGCCAACATAAACTGTACTTCAGTACTTGTCTGACAAAATATTGTTTTCCAAATGTCAGTGATATAAGGAATTAAATGTTTTCTAAAATTTCCCTTCAATTATTTCTTTCTTTACTACACCATAAAATTTGTGTAAATGTTCATTCCATGATTAATTTTAAGCTCTTCAACAAAGCAAAACTGGAAATGTTATTGAAATGTGATCCTGAAAATAACCACAGTATATATTTTAAAGGATAACTACTCCATTTTGAATTCTGAAAGATATAAAGCTAGTGAATGAAGAACCTGTTTAAGACACCTTAGGAAGAATGTTCTAAGGTTTACTGCTACAATAAAAAAAGCAAAAAGACTTTTTGCTTTTTGGAGCAAAGACCACTGTTATTATATCATGCATTCTTAAAATACTATTATATATGATAAAGATTTATAGAACCTTAAAGAATGAAATAAAAGCAGCATGTCTAATATAAATTTAAACTGTAACCAATAATTACAATGACAAATCTCATCAAAATTATGTTTTCAAAGTTAAACTAGAAAAAAAGTTTTCCTGAAATAACCTCTTCTTAGTCATAGTGAAAACGTAATGATGGGCACCCAGAGATTTGTTGGAACAAGGATTTTTAACTTGTGCTTATAGGTGCCCCAGAGATTCTTCTGCTACAGAACTAAAGATTGGAAAGAACACGCTATTCTGAGACACTGCTAGTCTCAAAAGAGGCAAAAGGGGAAAAGTTCCAAGAATCCTCCTCAAATTTTTTTTAAGTGAATTAAACTGGAGCTGGTGGTACCTGAGTGGCAGACAGGCAGAGTGGGGGGGTACCAGAGGGTAGTGGTTAATTGGGAAACTCAGCCTCAGGCCAGCAGCAAGGTTGGAAAAGGAAATCTGGAACTTCCCCACGGAGAACTCAAAGGGAAGATGAAGTGATTCCAGGAAAAATTCCTAAATTCTCACTTTAGGTCCACAGAACTCCAACCAATTAAAATCAAACTCACAATCAAAGATCACCAAACACTTCAGAAAGGAATTCATGATGACTGAGTCAGTAGAAACAAAACCACGGAATTAGTTCCCCAAGTACTGTCAGAGATCAAAAAGAATAGCTATGATATGAAATGTTTAAAACAAATAATAAAAGGGAACAATTACAAAGACAAACTATTCCTGAGAGATTATTAAGAATGAACAGATAGATTTTTTTAAATGGAACTTTTAGAAATGAAAAACAATTATCATTCTTTGTAATCAAAGAATGAATAATGCTTTTGATGTAATGCAGAATTTCACTTTATATCATTTTATTTAGAATTTTATAAATTTATAGTCATACATGGGAGGGCTCTAAAGAATTGATGAGAAGCAGAAAACTGGAAACACTCTTTATGTGGAACTGGGAAATGATTAAAGGAAAATGGTATGTTACACAGCCATAAAAAGTAATACAGATCTGTATTTTAAGACTACATAGTCAGTATGCAATATAGTGAATAACAAAGCATTAATCATTATTTTAAAGAGAAATACAAAACATTCGAAAATGGTACTTCTCAGATAAATCTAAGTTTACTGGATATCTTTACATAAAGTTAGTTTTAAAGTGTCTGAGTGACACTATTTTATAAATGTCTTTGATTGAACAGTGATGATATTTGAATAGAATCTAAATATTTATAATCTGCTTTGATAAAAGATCCTCCATACAAAAGACATATTCACTAAAGGATCCCCCAAAACAAAATATATTTTAAGATAACAATTTGGAGCATAGAGACTAAAGAAAAGAAATATAATCCAAAGCGTTATTTCATAAAGTCATTATTCAATACTCAATATGAAATATTCTTAAATCTTTATAGAAACCCCTTATTCATTAACGAAAAACCAACATTGTTTCCTTAGGAGTAAGAACACACTGCCCACTGGGGTGCCAAAATCTCTCTGTTTCAACTTCCGACACCAGCTTACACACCACTCTTTCAAAAGGCAGCTCAAGATCAGCTTTCACACTGTTGTAAATCATTCAGTTTTTTTTTTAAATCATTTTTCTTCTAAACATTTCCTTCCAATGATTTTAAATTATGTTATAGAAAAGTTCATTACTGACCTTCAACCTGATAAACAGAACCCAAAACACTTCTTTTCGTAATTTACATATCAAGACTCTTATTTCTAAAAGTTAGGCACTTAGATTTTTTCAGTGAGCTTATTAATAAAACAAAAATTTCCTCCTCACTATTTTTTTTTAAATCAACAGCTTATATCATGAAGACACAGAAATGGCAACCTTGATACAATAATGAATGATAACACATTTCCTTGGCTGCCACCCTCAGAAGATTCTGATTAAGCTCTATCACAAAGTAAAACATTTTGGGAATTCTCTGGCGGTCCAGTGGTTAGGACTCGGTGCTTTCACTGCCGGGGCCCAGGTTCAATCCCTGGTCAGGGAACTAAGATCCCATAAGCCGCAAAGCGCGACCAAAAGAAAAAAAGGAAAACATTTTCATTACAATAGCTTTATTTATAAATAAACAGAGTATCAAAGCAATCCAAAATCAGCTAGTCACATCTGTTTTTAATTCAAAAACAGGATTCTAGACAAGTAGATCTCTCAGTACAAACTTTAGGCAGAAAAAGATCTCTTGACCCTCCATAGGACTTTTTTTTTTTTTTTTGAAGAGAGGAATGCTGCCCTTAATATATAAAATATCCTCATCCAACAAAGGTATATGTATAGCTTACAAAGTTGATTTAGAATTTCACTTAGAACTCAACCTTTTTTTGCAGCTTCAACTGGACTACTTGGCACTCTCCATCTGTTCAGTAGAAAATAATTCAAAATAGCTAGTGGTTTAAAATGTATTATTTGATACTAAAATGTACCAGAAACTGTGTTAAACTACTAAATTGATTTTGTGTCATTCCATCTTCTTAAAGTTAAAAGATAGCTGACATTTTGGTTAGTAAATGCATTCAACAAGGCCTGCAATTCAAACATACAAGTTTTGGCATTTAAAATTAATTTATGTTAACTGGGTTATTCCTTTTCTACATTAAAATGAAACATGAAGACTGAATACACTTATATAAAGTTAAAATAAACAAACCTTTTTTAAAAAAGCCTAACCAGAAATAAAAATATCAATTTACTACCCTTAAAAAAAAAAAAAGGGTATGTATGTTTTTGTAAGGGTATGTATGTTTTCCCCAGGTCAATTTTCAAATTCCTACAAGACCCACATTTTTGCCTCGATTTTTTTAAGGGGGAGGGGGAGAGGAACTGGAGACTGGTTGGGTGGTACGGCACTGGGGTAGGGTTGCAGAGAAGTAAGTAGGACTTTCTACTAAATGTCAAACTGAAAATATGATCAGAAAGAGCCAAACTTTTACATCATCTATTTTAAGAAGTTAAAGATTAAATAAATAAATCCTAGGTGAAATGGATATTCAGTGGTATGAAGGGTATTTAGAATATGTTCTTACCTAGGCACTCTTGGATCATGCCATGTGCTCACACCAGTCTGAGTATGTAAGAAATACACCTGACCTTGTTGTGTTGTCCTCTGTTCTGTAAAATTAAGAAACACTAATAATAAAAACATATTCAGAATGTCCAAATCAAAAACAGCTATAAACACAAGGATGATATTATATTAATAGGTAAACTCTCCAAATTACCAATCTATTTCATTACAAAAGAACGGCTTTACAAATCACTTGTTCTGAACTCAGAACAGATTTTCTCCTGGAAACAGTCTTATAAATGGTGGTGAGGGTCACAGCCCAGCTATTTAAAAGCCAACTACACTTATAACGTGGCTCAAATATTAAACATGTTGCAATGGAAAACAGAAAACAAGATTGTCACAGAACCAATAATTAAATAAAACAAACATGAAGAAATTATCTTTTATTTGTCTTAAATGTGGAGCCTAAGGGAAACAGAAGGGCTCAGAGGAAGAGGCTAACCAACTCTGGGGAGATTCTCAGGGATCTGCAGAAACTTTCAAAGAGTTTGCAGGCTGGTAATGCTTTTTAAATTATGCCTAATTTTATATCAAGACTTATGTTTTTTCTTTCCTTGAGAGAGGTGTATTCTCAAGACTACATTTGGACTCAAACGGTAGCAAAAAAGATGGAATATAGAAGAGACACCCTATAGTCTAAAAGAAGCAATTATGAAAAAATAATCAAGTTAGGAGCAGGAAGACTAAAGAGCACATATGCCTACTGGGGAAAAAAAAGCCACAGGTAAAATTAAGTCAAAGCCCTTGGGGAGAGAGTGAGGAGGCCAGGGCAAAGAGAAGGAATCTGTGAAAGGGTTTCTTCAGTGGTGGTCTGTAGTCTTTATTTACTTATGTTTTCAAGCAACAGAACTACCTTTTTTTTTTTTTTAAAGAAAATCTAATGAAAAATTCCAATATATGAAACAATAAAACTATTGCTAATATATATTAGTATAAATTTGTTTATAAACCTGTAATAAAAATCAATTTAAACTTTTAAAATTATAAATGTAAAAATGTTTAAAACTGGTTCTAGATGACAGCTGCAATAATTTCAGCCTTGATACCCACTTTACTTCTATGTTTTTGGTTGTACAAAAAAATTTTTTTAATCCAAATCACACAAATATTGTAAAAGTATAAAGTATAACCACCCCCACTCCAAACCACTTGCCTTATAATCTCAATTAAAAAGAATGCCAGGAGATACTTGATTCTAAGGTCTGGACATTAATAATAACAGCTAAATTTTAACTTCTCATGAAATTTCATTTATTTCTTGCAACAAATCTACACGGTTGGTAATAATATTTTCCCCACTTTATAGTACAGAAGATAAAACTGAGGCTCAAACAGGTTAATGTGCCCAGCGTCACACAACTAATATATAGCAAAGCCAGGATATGAACCCAGCTGTTTCCCAAGCCCATGCTCTAACCACTGTGTTTTAAGTTAACCTGTGTGGCCTAGCTCAATTAATGGAAAAATTGGGTTTTTTAAAAAATTAAATAGTTAAAATACTTTAAAAATAAAGTAAGAATGATGCATTTGTGTAAGTTTAAAGAACATTCTGGAGTAAAAATAAAATACAAGTTAGATCAGGCAATTCCCAATGTTGGTCACTAGGTGTCATCATCAGCCCAGAACTGTTTATCTAGAGGCTGTGGAAAGGGCAAGGATGTTAAGTAACTTGGTTAAGCTTTTAGCAAGAGAGGAGAGAACAGCTGAGGTCATACTGCAAGAGTTTAGGAAGTTCTGTATTCAACTATGAGAAGATTCATGTCATCTTTCACATGGAATTCTAAAACTTAGGGAACTATAGAAGATTATAGTACTTTTACACAAACACAGAAGTGACTAAATCATTTACAATAACCCAATCACTCAGATAACACAAAATTATAGACAATACAAATACAATATATAAATACCATCAGAAATATGCTTTTTAAATTATTTCTAAATATGCACGTCTAGAAAATTACAAGTCTGACTTCAGATTGCCATTATCAAGAAAAACACCGTCTCACTTTTTACAGTGCCTGTTTACAAAGCAGTCTCACATTGTTTCATATGCTTCTCACAATACCTTTGTGAAAAGGAGAGGTATCATTCATCTCATTTCATTGTAACTGGGCAAAAAGGTTAAGGTTAAACGACTGGCCCAAAGTCAAAGTGGTGTTAGTCTTCTACCACTTCAAAGACTTTTCAAAGTTGGGGCGTTTTACATTTACTTTGATTTTCATGCAGAATTCCTAAACCCAGATTAATAACTTCTTTAAAAGTTGATTTTCTGGCTTCTTAGCAAGCTGAAATCAGTAAAACACACTTTATTTTTCCTCTGCTAGTTGTCATACCATAGCCTTCTGGTAGGTCTGGAGGAGTATGTAAATGTGTCCTGCTCATGTAATTTCTATGTCGTTGTGACCTGACTCTCCTCTCTGCCAGTCTGGGATCTGAAGACTGTCCAGATGTTGCACCGTTTGTTCCACTAATTGGAGTGTTCTCATCAACAAAACAGCTAAGAGGTCTGCCAGGACTAGAATATTCAGATGCTGGTCTATCGAAAAGTAACAAGGAAAAAGAGTTACTCAACTCAGATACCAAAAGCAGAATTTTATAGACAATGTATGTACAGCAATAACAATCACTTGTAAGAAAATGGAATGATTAATACAAATATAATGACTCAAGAGCTCTCAATAAAAGCAAACCCAAAGCCTCAAAGCACCAAAGAAACCCAGGTGATAAGCAGATTATCAATTATGTATTCAAATCACTTTATATTGATTTTAATTACATTTCATATGAAATCCGCATATATTTGTAGATGTGAGTATGAGCTCACCAAGCCTTACTTGGCTTAGCCACAGGCAACCTCAGACTTGCGTCCCCACCATTCTCCCACTCTGCCTCTGCCACACTGACATTCTTCCTCCTCCTTAAGCTTGCCATGGTCCTTCTACCTTTAGTGCTGGAGAGTAGCCAGCCCTTCCTTCTACCTAGAGTGATTTTTTCTCCTATTTTCCCTAGGCCAGACTCCTTTTTGTCATTCAAATCTTAGCTTAAGCTTAAATGTTGCCTCTAAGAGGTCGTTCCTGACCTTCAGATCTAAAGTAGTCACCCAGGCATTTGACAGTACCTCACCTTACTTCCTCAGCATGGCAGTAACTTCTGATATTTTTCTCATTTGCATCCTTGTTTTCGTCTGTCTTCCCCCACTAGAATATTTACTGAGAGAAGAAAGTCTGCCTAGTTTGTTCCCCACCATATATATTCCCTGCACCTATAGACCTATATGCTCAGCATATATTTAAGAGTAGTAGTTCAATAAATATTGAGTGAATAAAGGAAAGATAGTCTGTCTCTTCAAAGAGCTTACAGCCTCTTGTAAGTCATCCAAACTAAGAGGATAATCAAGAGTTAATTTTTTTTTTTTTTTTTTTGCGGTACGCGGGCCTCTCACTGCTGTGGCCTCTCCCATTGAGGAGCACAGGCTCCGGACGCGCAGGCTCAGCGGCCATGGCTCACGGGCCCAGCCGCTCCGCGGCGTGTGGGATCTTCCCGGACCAGGGCACGAACCCGTGTCCCCTGCGTTGGCAGGCGGACCCTCAACCACTGCGCCACCAGGGAAGTCCAAGAGTTAATTTTTAAACTAACATTTACAACGCAATTGACTTTATTCATGTGGAAATTAAAGTCAATTTTATTAGTTAAATGAGAAGGAAATAGACTTCACTAAAGCACTGACACAAGTACACATTTATTTACACTCAAATATGATAAAAATAGGTTCTTTGACTTCCATATAATCCTTGGCAGTTTAATACTAGAAATCAACTATCAAATAAGCACTTTTTAAAATGGCAACATAAGCTAAGCTTTCATCTGAGAATCACAGTATAATAGAGAAAACTTTGTGGTTCAATGAGTTAAGCAATTAATCTCCAATAAATAAAAGTATAGCTAATGAGAAGCATTTGATGTTCTATGTCTGGTGCCAGTCCTGCTCAGGGAAAAAAAAAAAAGTAGAAGGAGCAAAACAAACACTGAGTAGAGGTGGCAAATAAACTTTTTTCTTATTCTGAAAAAAAAGGAAATCCAGCCACTTATCCTATTCATTTTCAGTTACTTAGAGCTTTCCTTGAAGCTTTCAAAACTTATCTTGCATCCCCATGTCTTTACACATTAAGCTCCAGGAAGGCCTTTCTGCCTTATTCATGGTTATAGCCCAAATGCTGAGCACAGTGCCTGGCATATAACAATTTGGTGAACTGAATGATAGCTGTTACCACTACCCTGAACACTTTTTATCACCTTCCCCTTACCTGGCTAAATTCTCATATTCTTCAGGATTTAGTTCAGAGACTCTCCTCCTTCAGAGTTTTCCTTTGCAAGTTCTACCATCTTGCCCCCAACTCTAAGTCAGGTGCCCCTGCATATGGTCTCAGAGCATCTGGTTCTTATCTTGGTCAAAGACCTTACTGGACACAATATAATCATCCCCCGACTTTATTGAATAAATGGAGATCCTGTATACATATTTTGTTACAGCCGTTCAATAATGGACTCAAAAAAAATTTTTAAGAGTCCTAGAAATAAGATGACTTCTCAATGTATTCATTTAACTCATCTAATAAATATTCATTGAACGCCATCACAGGCCATGGAGCTACAATAACAGGATGACCTGCTAAGCAATCTTTATTAAAAATAATAATGGCATTTGCTATAAGATCTACTGATCTAGAGCAGTTTAAACCAAGAAAGGAAATCTGGTAAAACTGACAGATAAACAGATAGGGGACTTCAGGAGGGCAAACAGCATAGACCATGGGAAGATACTTGTATGTTCTTACCGTGTTGGGCGTTCCCATTGTGTAGTTCTTGTTATGTGGTTTAGGTACTGGATTCTTCCAGAGGCAGTTCGCCTTTCTTCCCAGCTTAAATAAAAGTATTGAGAGATAAAGCAGTAATAGGAAGCCAGACATGGAATGTTTTTGGAACAAGCCAGGAAGACATTTGCTGTTATGAATCAGGAATGACAAATTGAAAAAGCAATACACAGAATATAGGAATTGTCTCAACTTATTTTAGAACTGTACAATATGTCTTCTAGAATTCTGAAGCTTTTAAAATATTTATACTGAGGTGTGACTAATATTTTCCATCAGCCAAACTGAGAATTTTTCAATGATGTCAACAATGCTCAATTAAATTATACTAATTTCTCCAGGACTTAGTGGGGGGAAAAAGGCCATACTAAAAATAAAGATTATACATAATTTTTTTTTTTTTTTTTTTTTGCGGTATGCGGGCCTCTCACTGTTGTGGCCTCCCCCGTTGCGGAGCACAGGCTCCGGATGCGCAGGCCCAGCGGCCATGGCTCACGGGCCCAGCCGCTCCGCGGCATATGGGATCCTCCCAGACCGGGGCACGAACCCGTATCCCCTGCATCGGCAGGCGGACTCTCAACCACTGCGCCACCAGGGAGGCCCTATACATAATTTTTAAAAATTAAATTTAACTAGAAAAGTATATAAAAGCTTTTTAAAGCATTTAGCCTACCCAAACTAATTTTTTTAATCTTCATATTTTTATTTTCTCTTACACATTTTCTACTAAAAGTTATGAATTTTTTAAAGTATAGTTGACATACAATATTCTATTAGTTTCAGGTATACAACATAGTAGTTTGACATATATACACTACAAAATGATCACCAAGTCTAGGAACCATCTGTCACCATACAAAGTTATTACAATATGGACTATATTCCCTATGCTGTACATCACATCCCTGTGACTTACTTATTTTATGACTCAAAGTTTGTACCTCTTAATCCCCTTCACCTATTTCATCAATTTCCCCTCCTCTCCCTCCCCTCTGGCAAACCAATACAGAGTTTGTTCTTTGTATCTATGAGTCTGTTTCTGTTTTGTTTGTTTGTTTGCTTTGTTTTTTAGATTCCACATATAAGTGAAATCATATGATATCTGTCTTTGTCTGACTTATTTCATTTAGCATAATACTCTCTAGATCCATCCATGTTGTTGCAAATGACAAGATCTCATTCTTTTTTTATGGCTGAGCAATATTCGTGTGTGTGTGTGTGTGTGTGTGTGTGTGTGTGTGTGTAATACATCTTCTTTATCCATTCATCTATTAATGGACACTTTGGCTGCTTCCATATCTTATCTATTTTCCATATCTTATCTATTGTAAATAATCCTACAATGAACAAAGGGGTGCATATACCTCTTTGAATTAGTGTTTTCATTTTCTTAGGATACATACCCAGAAGTGGGATAGCTGGATCATATGGTAATTCCGTTTTTAACTTTCTGAAGAACCTCCCTACCATTTTCCACAGTGGCTGTACTGATTATATTCCCACCTACACTGTACAAGCGCTCCTTTTTCTCCACAACCTCACCAACAAGGGCTATTTCTCAAACTAATTTTTTAAAAAGCAATTATGCCACTTCTTCTTCAATATCTTATTAATTCATATAACAAAAAAATTAGGCAAGTGACTATAGTTAATATTCCACCAAACCACTGGCAGAGGTTTGGAGGCCTTAAACAATAGAAAATAAAAAGATGCTAAATAGGTTTTTTCCCCTGTGATTACAATTATAGTACAATAATGTAGAACAAATTTAGAATAAGCCGTACAACTGTTGTAATCTCTCAGTACTGACTAGTTATTTCATCCTAAGCTTCCCCTTCAAAAGTACCATAATCCACCTCAAACCCATAAAAATTAACAGATATATCAAGAAGCTAAAATGATCCATAAACAGACAAATTATAGCAATTTTTAACAGCTTATACAAAATGAGCAAATACCATAGCTTGGATTTGAAATTTCATGTCAAAAATAACTTAAAACTCAACCAATTATACACTTAAAATGGATATAGTTTATTGTATGTAAACTATACCTCATTGAAGTTAATTAAAAATACTTTGAAAATTAAAAATAAAATCGGTAAGGTTTCAGAACTAGTATGAAACAAAGAGAGCAATGATAAAAAGCATAAGCTTTGGAATCAAGGCTTAAACCTGTGTTCCAGTTCTGCCAGTTCTATGTGGCCTCTGGCAAAATACTTAACCTGAGTCTCAGTTTCGAAGGTCTGTAAAACGCATGAGGGTAGTAAATGGTAGTAACAGTAGCGGTGGTACTAGCTAATTATTTATTAAGCACTTACTCTATGCAAGACGTTGTGCTACGTGCTTTACATGCATGATTTCATTTAAGCCTCACAAGTACTGATGGTGTATATACTATTATCCTCTGTGATAAATAAATATAAACCAAAGCTTACAAAAGTCAAATAAATTGATTAAACTCACAAAGCTAGTAAACAGAAGAGTAAGGACTGGAACCCAAATGGTCTAATTCCAGAATCACATTATGAGAATTAAATGATCTAATGTATATCATGTAATGATAAATGATATAAAGTGCTTATAACACTATTCGACACTTGCAGGCTCAATAAATGTTACTATGTTATTGTAATTACTATTACACAAATTCTGTATCTCATCCCTCTAAATAGAGCAATGCCTCAGATTCAGCACCTACATGCCTTGTTTTGAATAATTAAATCAATCAAAAAAGTTTTCCTTTTGAATATATAATATTTACAGGAGATTTAAATTTGTCAAGAAATTTGATTTGTCTCCTAGTCAAAACTCTTAAAAAACAAATGTAACATATCTAATTCATGGCTTATTTTATGAATTTGTTGTGATAAGATCCCTCACTAATTTTCTAAGTACAAGGAAAACCTAGATTTTGGGATCCATCAGCAAATTTCTAAACTTAAATATAAACACCAACTTATTTCTCATTATTTTAGGGATATTATCTAATGGTTTTTGCTTACCCATCTGGTAAATCATTATCAAACAAACGACTGCAGTCCACAACTTGTCCTCCTGTGCCTATTCGGTCTCTGGACTGAAGACTTACTATTAAACAATAAAAACAATACGAACAGTCACAGAACTAGAAAGAATTACTGCAGTTTAAAATATTTCTCTTTGAAAGACACCTGTCTTAGCTTATTTTAATACTTAAGAATGAACTCTTTAGTTTCTACTAAATTCTGCAATTTTTTTTTTTTTTTGGCTGTGTCGGTCTTCGTTGCTGCACGCGGGCTTTCTCTAGTTGCATCGAGCAGTGGCTACTCTTCATTGCAGTGAGCGGGCTTCTCACTGCGGCAGCTTCTCTTGTTGCGGAGCACAGGCTCTAGGCGCACAGGCTTCAGTAGTTGTGGCTCGCGAGCTCTAGAGCTCAGGCTCAGTAGCTGTGGCGCACGGGCACAGCTGCTCTACAGCATGTGTGATCTTCCCGGACCAGGGCTTGAACCCGTGTCCCCCGCACTGGCAGGCAGATTCTTAACCATTGTGCCACCAGTGAAGCCCCTGCGATTTCTTTGTCCATGAGATTTTTCTCTTTAAGGTTTTCTACACTTTATCATGTTCATGGAGGAGGGTCTAACTCCTTTTTTCCCATCCTAATGGGGCAACGCAAGGCCACTAGTGCACTTAAAAAGAGGCGTAACACATGAAAGGTGTATTCCACATTTTTTAGTTTTTAACTTCCTTCTCAATCTAAGAATGACAGGAATTATGAATAACGCTGTAGTGTAGATATTTCCCTGCGATAACCACAATAGGGCTTTTGTTATGATGCTACTTTGGCAACTCTCTATGAACCTAATTCACTGCCTTGTAAAACTAAGTCCTTCAAGTCCTTTCTGTAACTAAAACCTCTCTGATAGGTTCATATAATGCAATCATGTTATTCTAAATTCTGCTCTATAATGCAATGGTAAGATTCCAATTGCATGTTACTTCTTTAAGAAGCTTCAAAGGAGCCCACCTCAGTGCCCTACCATTCTAGGTATCTTGATCAAATCTCAATCTATCAATTCTTAAGATAAGTCGCAGGAAATTTTATATAAAGGGGCCAATTCAAGATAACCCCACTAGCCCACTAAATGCCTTATGAGTAAGGTAACAATTTTCCCTTTCTCCAATCAGTGCTATACTACCATTCTATTTTTTTCTATTAGTAAAGATTACTTTAAAACTGCAAAGCATTAAACTGGTTTTTCTTACTCAAAAACCAGTTTGAGAATTACTTTCAGAAAACCTTAGTATCATCTATAAAGTCTATCTCAGTGTTCTACTGTATTTGTATACTTTTAAAGAATTCCTTCCTAAAGGATCAATAGTTCTTCACATTAGGAGCCTGTTTTTTACATTATTTGTATTTTTTTGCTTTTTAAAAAAATTAAGTTGTCCTAGATTCTGCATCCACTATTTGAATAATTTTACATGACTCATTTAATTCATGCCAATACAATGAAGCTACAGTTAACTGTACTTTGATTTTAAAGGTATTTAGAGTTTAGATCAGCTTAAATAAAGCCAAAATTCACATAACTTTCAATTCCACACTTACCTACTATCTGTCCTCTAACTGTATCATTGTCATTTGGCCCAAGTTTGCATAGATCCAACCTCTGATCTATTTCAAATCAACAACAGCAAAAGGCAAAAAATAAGTTGGTATCAGAGACATCTACAGAGTGACAGTAAATTTCTACAATCCACTGGAAATCAGACCAATCATTTAAAGAATTAATCAAGTTTTAATGATGAGACAAATGTTTAAAATTCTCTAACTGCATACATAATATTAGTATAAATGTCTCAACAAAAGTTTTGACAAATTCAGATTTCAAAAACCATAAGGCCCTGGTGCCAACATGCAGTATTTTCTCTCCAAAGATTTCAGAACACTTCAGTCTAAGTCTTAGCTTGCCACTTAATAGTTTTGTTCTTAAGCAATTTATCCCCAAGTCTTGATTTTCTCGTGTATAATTGTAGTACTTACCTCCTATTAAGGATTAAATCAGATGGTTATGTAAAACTCTTAGCACAGTACCTGGCACATAAGTGTCCAATAAATGTTAGTTGTTGTCATTGTTACTGTTTATCTAACCATTTCACATAACTCCCACACACACAAAGTAAGTATTAATAAGAAGCCAAGTATAAACTAACATAAGGGTTTGAGTTCTGGTACTAACTCATTTAGAAGCAGCTCACTTCTCTCATGCCTCATCTATAAAACAGATATAACACTGGCCTGGTTAGTTACAGTAAGGAACAATGTCACCCACTGCATGTTGGTTTTACTTTGATTACAGCACTTATAACTGAATTCTCTTTATAGCTGTATGCCATCTGGCTACTTAAGTAAATCATGAATTGATAAAAGGAGAAGACCATATCTTAAGTTTTTATATTCTCCACTCCAACCTGATAGAATGGAACTATATCAGGTGCTTAATAAATTAAATATTACTATACATCAAAAAGGTCATATAAATTACTGCAATGAAACATTCACAAGCAGCAGAAAGAAAATCTGTGCCCCACCTGGTTTATTTTTCCCTTTGCAAAATAAATGGACAATAATAAGACAGCTATACAGTGGACTTGTGCAGAGCAATGCCTCTTCTGTTCAGTCCTTCTAACGTGTCCTGCTCCCTCTGCCAGCAGGCCTTTGCCCTTGCTTCTCAGAGGACAGGATTCATGCCTTTTTCACCTTTCTATCACTGGGGTTTTGAACAGTACCTGACACTTAAAAGGTTCAATAAATGTGGGCTAAATTGAACCAGAAATAAGGTCATACATACAACAAGTCTTCAGTTTGCCTGATGCATTGGGTTAGAATAACATGGTTCATTTTGTTTGTTTGTTTTTTGGCTGCACTGTACAGCATGTGGGATCTTAGTTCCCTGACCAGGGATCAAACCCATGCCCCCTGCATTGGAAGGCAGAGTCTTAACCACTAGACCACTGGGGAAGTCCCAAAAATGGTTCGTTTTTTATATGCTAGACCTTTTCCAATCCCAACATCTTCTACCTCCTGTTGGTCACCCTGTCAACCCAGAAATATAAGAAATTCTCAGGTGCCTTTAAATTCCCCTCAGAACTTCTAGCTCAATTTTCTCCTTTTTAATTTTTAACAGTAATATTTTTATAACTGGGTTGTGGTATCACACTACATTAAAAGGGATCATCTCTTAATATTATATATCTAACATTCAAAGCTAAATTCAAACTATTTTTATTTATTAATTTCATTAGCTGGAGTCTATGTGAATTTTTGCTTAGAATAGGCATCTGGACTACAATCCCATGACAACAGCTAGCAATATTTTTTATATTATATAAAAAAGAATTCTGTAAAAAAAGAAAAAAATTTTCTGTTGAAAAAGATGTTTCCATCTATGTCCCAATGGAATACCCCCCAAAAGATGCTCTGTCATCTGGTTACATGAATTACACATACACTAACAAGTCAACTTGTCAACCCAATATAGAAATTGCTTCTAATGTCTTGATCTTGGTCTAATCTTGTAAATGACCAGTTTGGTGAAAAATTAAGCTACAGTTAAGCAGTTAATACAGCCGTCTTACACTCAAAATAATGTCTTACCTTTATAACTTTTAATTTTTCAGAGCAGTTTTTGTTGTTTTTTTTTTTTTTTGCGGTATGTGGGCCTCTCACTGTTGTGGCCTCTCCCGTTGCGGAGCACAGGCCCCGGACACGCAGGCTCAATGGCCATGGCTCACGGGCCAAGCCGCTCCGCGGCATGTGGGATCCTCCCAGACCGGGGCACGAACCCGTGTCCCCTGCATCGGCAGGCGGACTCTCAACCACTGCGCCACCAGGGAAGCCCTCAGAGCAGTTTTATATGTCATTTTTATTCACTAATAATTCCCCTTTAACAGTTACATTAAACACTCCAATGACCTAAATAAAACTCCCTTTATCTCACAAATGCACCTAAACCAGAGATGAGTGCTAAGTAATAAAAAAGACATTTAATACTTTGACACCTTTTTACTTTTTTTTTTTTTTTGGCCGCGTCACACTGCATGGCTTGTGGAATTTTAGTTCCCTGACCAGGAACTGAACCCGGGCCCGAGGCAGTGAGAGTACAGACTCCTAAACCACTGGACCGCCAGGGAATTCCCTCTTTTTATTTTTCTGGATATCGGTCATTTCTTAGCACTTACAAATTCACTGGATACTAAGTATCAGCTCTGATTCATTTCTAGGTTTCACATATTTAAAATGTTTCATTCTTTTTAAAAAGTCAACAAAGTAAATTTAGATCAGGAATTTTTACGAATGTTTCAAACACACACAGGACATTAAGTTTTTGGACTCCTGCCTCCCCCATCAAAAAATATACATATGTATATATATTTAAATATGTATATTTAAATTTTTAAAAGCACTAGTATGTACTCACAACCAGTGTCTTTGAGGCGGTTGATGGCATTGGAAAGAAGACGAACACAACCAAGAAATCCAGCACCTTGTTTTTTATGGATCTTCTTGTGATTCCATACACTTATCGTAACTGAATCAGACTTTCCAATATACCTATATAAAACAAAATGACTGCATGAGTAACTTGGCAATTATGAGTAGTTAGGATAAAATTTTTCTTTTGTTTTTGTAGTCTAAAGTCACAAATGTTTGAGTATAGCTAGATAACACAAAATATGTTTGAATTCAGTCTATCCACAGGACTGAATTTAAATTTTTTTTTTAATTCTAAAGTAAAATCTAAAAAGAATTTTTAATATATTCTTTATCATACCTGCCACTCTCAGGCTGAGTAACAATTTTTGTTAGTAAAAAAAAAAAAAAAAAACTATTTTAGTAGCTAGAGTCAAATAACCCTACGGAAGTTTATGATTTCTTTCCAAAAACAAAAATCTTAGAAAAACTTTTATCACAGTCACACTTTAAATACACTTCAATGACATGACCTAGTACCTCAGCGAATACTCAGTTCATTTTCAAGAGGCATTGTCAAGGCTGACAGACCAAAAATCTGACATACCTGTTATGTTTTAAAATGCTGTAGAACAAAAGCTGATTGTAACGCTTTTCCCCTGCTTCTCTCCTGTATGCAGGCCTTGAGCGAGCAGGACTCTTGCAGATTTCACTTCACTGCCTGCAGACAAGCAGAGCAGGGAAAAGCGTTACTATTACTTGTCTGTGCATATACCTGTAAGTATGGAGAAGCTCTACCACAGCCAATTGTTAACATGGTGTCATCCCATGCGAAAATATAATAAAATAACATAATTATATCAGTAGAACCCTAAATTTCAATGACTCTAAGAGGTCAAATTTTTGGTCCAGCAACCTTGACCTTAAACTGTCATTCAATAAAGCAGTAATATCAGAAAAATTCACCTGGTATATAAAAAAGCCTAGACCACTTAAGTAAGGACTAAAACATTTTTAAAATAAATTTATTTATTTATTCATTTATTTAATTTTTGGCTGCATTGGGTCTTCGTTGCTGCACGCGGGCTTTCTCTAGTTGCAGCGAGCGGGGGCTACTCTGTGGCGGGGCGCAGGCTTCTCACTGTGGTGGCTTCTCACGGGCTTCAGTAGTTGTGGCTCGCGGGCTCTAGAGCGCAGGCTCAGTAGTTGTGGTGCACGGGCTTAGTTGCTCCGCGGCATGTGGGATCTTCCCGGACCAGGGCTCGAACTCCTGTGCCCTGCATTGGCAGGCGGATTCTTAACCACTGCGCCACCAGGGAAGCCCTAAAACTTTTAAATGAGTAACATGAAAGGCACACTTGAGGCCCTGCATCCAGCTGTGTTAAAGCATGCCTACCCTTCTAGACTTTTAATTATGTAAGCTAATACTTTTTTTTTTAATTTTTATTTTATATTGGAGTATAGTTGATTTACAATGTTGTGTTAGTTTCAGGTGTACAGCAAAGTGATTCAGTTATACATATACATATATCTATTCTTTTTCAGATTCTTTTCCCATATAGGTTATTACAGAATATTGAGTAGAGTTCCCTATGCTACACAGTAGGTCCTTGTTGATTATTTTATATATAGTAGTGTGTATATGTTTAATTATGCAAGCTAATACTTTTCAAAAATTAAGCCAATTTGAATTTCATTTCTGTTGCTTGCAAATGAAAAAATCTGGACTAAAATAACATTCAGTATGCATGTATCAATTTTCAAATAGACCTAAACAGACTTAACTTGGCAAGTATGTACCTGCATGATATGTGAAACTTCTAGAATCAGAATCAAGTATTAACCAGCTAAATTGCCCCAAACCAAACATTAAAAAATCACACTAAATCAGTTTCCCAACTGATAAGCCTGATACACAGGTATGCTAAAATATTTGTTCCCTGAGGCCTTAGAGCAGCCCACCCACCACTGGCTTAAGCATCCTTTTGGGAGGCTGGATGTCAAAGCCCAGAGAGACCTTGGGAACATACATTGAAGACAAGGGAGCTTCTGTCAGCCTGTATCCTTGAATGACTGTGTGACAGTGTCTTGCTTCCCTGCCAAATGGACCTTATATACAAAATATACTTCTATTGTATTAAACCACTGAAAATGTGGGGTAGTCTATTATATCTAACCAACACAAGGGACAAATTATAAAGGGCCTTGTCAGCCAGAGTATGAACTCTGGCTTTTACTCTAAGTAAGACAGGAAGCCAATGGGGGATGTGGAACAGGAGAGTAACCAGATTTGATATACGTTTTGACAGGATCATTCTAGCTGCTGTGTTGAGAAAGACTGTAGCAGCAGCAAAGCTAGAAAAGCAAGGACTCTAAGGAGGGGGTCCACAGGAAAACCACAGCCTGTGAGCCAAATCCAGCAAAGCACAGGGTTTAGTACAATTTCACTTTTTTTCCCCCAAGGAAAAAAATTTTTTAAGTTTGAAGGCCATATTAAAAATACTTACAATGTCTGTATCTCTCCATTCACATTATCACTTCTCTAACATAAAGCTATTTTCTATTTGACGGCTTCCTTCATAATCTTGGAACTAGTTTCTTTGCCATTCTTGGCTCCCTCTAGGCCATTCTTCACATTACAGCCAAAGTGTCCACTCTTGGATATAAATCTGATAATAGCATTTCCCCACTCAAAACACTTTCATTGCTCCCTATTGCTTTTAAGAGAGTATTCACACTTATTAATAGGCTTTCAAGGACCTTCATGAGCTGGCTCTTGCTTGCCTCTCACACTGCTTGTCTTTTACCACACTCCCCTTACCTTACATGTGAACTTACCAATGCTGCCTCTCTGAACTGTTTTCAGAATCACGTTGTCTTTCACCTCTGGGTCTTCACACAGACAGCTTTTGCTTAGAGCCTTCTCCCCTTCTCCATCCTCAAGTTAACTCCTATTTAAGGTCTAAGCCTAAATGCCACTTTTTCTAGGAGGCTCTCCCCAGCTCCTAAATCTGTGTCAAGAAGTTCTATATATTTCCACAGCACCCTATACATATTCTCATCACACTGTTTATACTTTCCTATTTCTTGTCTTTATATACCACGTGGCTGTAAGCTTGGAGGACTATGTCTTGTTCACTGTTGTAGCTGGGTCCCTGGCTGAATTTAGATCTGACTGAAGCTAAAAGAAATGGCTTTAGGGCTTCCCTGGTGGCGCAGTGGTTGAGAGTCCGCCTGCCGATGCAGGGGACACGGGTTCGTGCCCCGGTCTGGGAAGATCCCACATGCCGTGGAGTGGCTAGGCCCATGAGCCATGGCCGCTGAGCCTGCGCATCCGGAGCCTGTGCTCCGCAACGGGAGGCCACAACAGTGAGAGGCCCGCGTACCGCAAAAAAAATAAAAAATAAAAATAAAAATAAAGAAATGGCTTTAAATAATCTGATCAAGGGAATTCCCTGGTGGTCCAATGGTTAGAACTCTGTGCTGCCACTGCACGGGGCACGGGTTCGATCCCTGGTCAGGGAACTAACATCCCACAAGCTGCGCAGCACGGTCAAAAAAAGAAAAGAAAAGAAAGAGTCTGATTAAGAATTCAAAAGCTTAGCTACACAGATAGTAGGTAAAGACAAGTGGAACATTTGGAAGAAAAGCTGATGTTGATGAAGCATGAAATAGAATGACTGTGAAGCTTAATAGGCTAAACACTTGGAAAGTCAGGATATCAGGACATTTAACATGTTTATAACCTGGGAGATGTTCACAAAACGGGAGAAGTTTAGAGAGCATATGATAACTGAATTAGCAACCTGTAGGAAACTGAAACCAAAGACTGCAAGGAGCAATAGACTCCCCGAAACAAGATTATTACTGCCACCAAGCCCCGAAATATTCCCAAACTGTAAGCCCAATATACTCCAATGGTGATGATGAGGCTGAAACAGAATAATAAGTCAAAGTATTTAAAAGGAATGGAAAGTGTAAATCAACTACACCTCAATTAAAAAAATAAAATAAATAAAAGGAGTGGAAAGACCTCCTGAATCCTTTCCCCAACCTAATTCATCCTCAAAACCTGGCAGCACTCAGGGACACTAGGCACAGCTGAGGGAGGTGAAATTCTGTAATAAAAACAGGGTATTAAGAAGAGGTTAATCTAGTGAATGGAGAGACCTCCTAGCATCCCTATGCCGTTCAGATCCACGAACACAAGCATCCAAGAATACAGCCCCCAGGAAGGAGAGGGAGAATTCTGTGCAGAAAATGTCACAGTTACTCCTGATTACCCTACCAAGCTGATCAGCTCTACCCATGGGTAGAGAGTTTCCAATCAACATTTAAGTGCCTCCCCTTAAATATAAAAAGACAGAAATCCAAACCAAACTAACAGAAAAAAAAGGAAATCTGAGAAAAGAGAGGCAATACAACAGAAAAAAGCTACAATTATAATACTTCTCTCATCAGAGAAGATATTGCGTCTAGGAATAAGAGTAAGTTATGAAAAAGGAACAGTCAGAAAGCAAAATGATATTGGAAATTTAATATTTGAGAGCAGAAATTACAATAAATAGGAATGCTAGAAAACAAAGTTGGGAAAACAGCCCAAATATTTCATGGTAGTTTTTAATTTTTTACTAGAACAAAAATTTTTTATTATAACTTTTTTTTTAACTAAGATAAAATATGAGAGAAGAAAGATAGGACAACTAAATGATGATCAATTCAGGAGGGATAACATCCAAATAACAGGAGTTCTCGAAAAAGTAAAAGAGAGAAAGAAATACAATGGAGAACAGGAAATCATCTATAGATGATTAAATAAATAGAAAAGTTTCTCATAACTAATGAGCTTAAGTATCCAGATTAAAGTCACAGTCAGTATCTAGTACTATATTTCAGATATACCATGTCCATCGTTAAAAAATTTAAAATCAGGCATAAACAGCATACCCTGAAATCTTCCAGTGGAAAACAACAATCATGAAGGACCAAAATCAGGATGCCATCAGCAATACTCTAAACTTGCGCTGTCCAAAATGGTAGTCACAAGGCACATGCGGCTACTGAGTACCTGAAATATAGCTAGCCCAAACTGAGGCACTCTGTTAATGCAAAACAAACTCCTGATTTCAAAGACTTCGTTGTTTTTTGTTTTTTGTTTTTTAAAGGCCACACCATGCAGCATGCGAGATAGTTCCTCGACAAGGGATTGAACCTGTGCCCCTGAAGTGGAAGCGTGGAGCCTTAACCACTGGACTGCCAGGGAAGTCCCTCAAAGACTTTGTATAAAATAAACAAACAACTCGATTATTTTATTTTGATATCGTGTTGAAATGAAGATATTTTAGATAAATAAAACATATATTAAGTTTAATTTCACCTGTTTCTTTTTACTTTTTTTAATGTGGCTACTAGAAAATTTAAAATTACAGATAAGCTCCCATTTGTGGCTCACATTGTATTTCTATTCAGCAGTGCTGATCTAGACCTAGAAGACAGTGGAGTAATGTATTCAAAATTTGAAGGGAAAGTGATGTCTCACCTACAAGTCTATACTCAGACAAACTATCAACCAAGTAAGAAGACAAAATATATCTTCAGACAAAATCTCAAAGAAATTTTCCCCATCTTTGTACTCTTCCTCAAGATAACAATGGAAGACATACTTCACCAAAACAGGGAAGTAGGGGCTTCTCTGGTGGCGCAGCGGTTGAGAATCTGCCTGCTAATGCAGGGCACACAGGTTCAAGCCCTGGTATGGGAGGATCCCACATGCCCCGGAGCAACTAGGCCCGTGAGCCACAACTACTGAGCCTGCACGTCTGGAGCCTGTGCTCCGCAACAAGAGAGGTACGATAGTGAGAGGCCCGTGTACCACGATGAATAGTGGCCCCCGCTTGCCACAACTAGAGAAAGCCCTCGCACAGAAACGAAGACCCAACACAGCAAAAATAAATTAATTAATTAATAAACTCCTACCCCCAACATCTAAAAAAAAAAAACAGGGAAGTAAACAGAAAAATAGGAAGTCATTGGACTTAGAAGAGAGAAACGAAATTCCCAACATAATGATAAAGGCAAGTTCCAGGACAACCGTGCAGAAGGTCTTAGAGAACTACCAGTCCAGACTAAAGTAAAGCATAGAAGCTCTAGGAGGGCTATCTCCAAGAAGAAAACAAAGCCAATAGACTATCTCATGTGGTGAACATAAATAAGCAGAGGAGACGTTCAGTACTGTAAGAGAGTTTGTGAATTTCTTAATGAGATGGAAAACTAAACAAATGGAAAAGTTAGACAGTTATTAACTTCATAAAAACAGAAGTTGTCAAGAAAGAAAATGTAATCACTGCACACCATGTGACTCAGTTATGAATATTTACATGATCATAATAGCATAAACACAGAACAATGATGTAACCGAAAAGGTTCAAATAACTATACAGGAGGACTGGGAGAAGGAAAGGGTCACGTGGATGTTGTAGGAATGGGATGAGAGATATCAGCTGTAAACGCTAAATCATTTTCTACAGTATAAAATGTAAAAATAATACCTAACATGAAATAAATATATATTTATATTAAATGCTATAAATAAGCATGATATCTAGAAGCAGAAGGAAATTCTAGGACAAACAGCCAAAGTTACTGGAAACAGTTACCCTGAGAATTGGAATCAGGAATAAGAATGGGACAGCGAGGGGCTTCCCTGGTGGCGCAGTGGTTGAGAGTCCGCCTGCCGATGCAGGGGACACGGGTTCGTGCCCCGGTCTGGGAGGATCCCACGTGCCACGGAGCGGCTGGGCCCGTGAGCCATGGCCGCTGGGCCTGCACGTCCAGAGCCTGTGCTCCGCAACGGGAGAGGCCACAGCAGTGAGAGGCCCGCATACCGCAAAAAAAAAAAAAAAAAAAGAATGGGACAGTGAACTGCATTTTCCCATTAAAAGACCTACAGTATCATCTGCTTTTTTAAAAACAGTACATATGCTACTATGATTAAAATAAAATTTAGAAGAAACCATCCATATAAGAAACAAAAAGAATGCCTGAGTGTACTCCAATTATGATTTCTGATTTATATACTTATAACTGACCTAAAGTGAATTAATACCTTTATTTGACTGAAAAAAAGGTGTGTGGGGCAGGTTGCTGTATACTGTGTATCCATTTTGTTCTTCATGGGCTTATTAAGCATAGCTCACCTTCCAAAACCAGCTATCAATAAGCCAAAGGACTTTCACACTAGGTTTTGCATCCCTCTGTGAGGACCAAATTACACCACAGATCAAACTCAGATCATAATCAGTGATTCTTTTCAAAGACTATATCAAATAACAGTGATTCCATGTTTCATTTCAAATAAATCGTTTAAACCTACAGGTCATAATGCTGATTCCATTTTGGATCAAGTGTATTCTTCACAGTATCTGTAGAATGGCACTGCCCAGATCCATCAACCACCACCTTAGCAAATGGATCAGGAAGCCCTGTGGGAAAAAAAGAGAGGGTTCTTTTTTAATTAAAGAATATTTTGACATGGAAGATTAATTAAAGATTAATATTTTCTACAAAACAAAAGATTATTCCATTCTTCATAAAAAGTTTAAATGATAAGCTATAAATGAAAAGTGGTCCATTTTAAAACTAAGATTAAAGTTAATTCTACATTAAATATCAAAAACTACATTTTTTCTTGCTCCTATCTCAAAACACGCTCAGCTTAAACTACCAAAGTCTAGAGATTTCTTTATAATGTACAAGTTATCATAGATCTTTACCAGCCCTTTAACCCCAGAAAGGTGAATGCTTAAAACATCCCTGGCTCTCTTAGAGCTTTCCCACAGTCTCCCTTAGTAGCTCATTTAAAGCAAAGAGCTTATTAAAGTTTTCACACAGTAACACAGGCTACAGAGATATCAAATTAGCCAAAAAATTTTAATGATTAACTATCATAAGTGATGAGAAACTGAAACAAAAAATTTAATACCCTGCCTTAAGAGCGTACTATCTAATTGGGAAAAGTAAAACACCATACATTAAAAACAAAAAAAACTCCTGAGAATAAACAAGTTTTTGACCATACTGATTATAAAGAAAGCACTTATAATACTACGTCAGGCACTATTCTAAATGCTTTACATATGTTAAATCTCTTAATCTTCAAAATTACCCCATGGCGTAAATACTACTATTCTATTTTACTGATGAGGAAACTGAGGCACAAAGGGGTTAATTAACTAGCCTGAGGTCACCCAGTAGTAAGTGGCAGAGGCAGGGTCTAAAGTTTAGATTCTAAACCCATGCACACACAGTCTGGTTCTTGATTTCATGCACTTAACCACTATGCTGTATCACACCTCTCATTTACTATGTAGTTCAACAGTGAGTACAAGAGCTCAGAAAAGCAGGAGAACAAGTTGAGTGTGAACAATAGCAAAAGGCTTTCTTCTCCCACCCCCTTTTTGAGGGGATGGGACTCATCTGGGCTTTAAAGGACAAACAGGAGGCGTTCCAAGGAGGGTATAACAATATTTGAAGGACTTTGAGGGGTTTAATCAAAGCATTTGTGCTAAGGTGTAAAAGTAAATACCGTTGGAGAGATAAGACGGATCCAGTAAGAGAGCCTTAAAAGTCAGAAAATAAAGGCTTGGAATGACTGAGGTAGAGAACAGGGAGTCACTTTAGATTCTTGAGCATGGCTGTAAATACACTGTCATATTTGTCTACTAGTGGTATTCAGAGAAGGAAAGACTAAAGGTACAGAGAAGCTGTTGTAAGCTTCATACAGTAGGATGAAGAACAGTAGGATGAGTAGAATTTTAAGTCAGGGGATGAAGGTGGAACTAAATAAAATGTTGGAGACCACAACAACAGTTTAGATGTGAGACATACTGAGATACTGTAAATTTCCTAGGGACAGCTGAAGACACTAAAACGAAATGTTGGTTAAGTGTTGGTAATTGCAGAAATTTTGTACCTTGATATATCTATGCTAATTTTTTTAAGTCAAGATACTAATCTGCCAAGATTTAAGGCCAGACAGAAATCACCTAGCCAGTTTCCCAATTCTATGATTCTGTGATCTGTCAACTTCAAATAAGTAAGAAAAGACTAATATTTAAGAGTATTGGGTTTCCCTGGTGGCGCAGTGGTTAAGAATCCGCCTGCCAATGCAGGGGACACAGGTTCAAGCCCTGGTTTGGGAAGATCCCACATGCCGCAGAGCAACTAAGCCTGTGCGCCACAACTACTGAGCCTGAGCTCTAGAGCCCACATGCCACAACTACTAAAGCTGCGTGCCTAGAGCCCATGCTCCGCAACAAGAGAAGCCACTGCAATGAGAAGCCTGCGCACTGCAATGAAGAGTAGCCCTCGCTCACCGCAACTAGAGAAAGCCCAAGTGCAGCAACGAAGACCCAAAGCAGCCAAAAATAAATAAATAAAATAAATTTATTTAAAAAAAAAAAAGAGTATTAAGTATTCAAGAAAAAACCTGGCAAGTTAGCGTAGCAATCTATTTAACTATATTGTTTAACTAAGTTTAGCACTATTCATTTTAGTATTTCAATAATACCTAACCATTTGTAGATGTGTCTAATGGAAGAATACTTTCCCCTCTACCTTCAATAACATTAAGTATTTTTCTCCTGGGAGGAATCCATTTTATCTTGTTCTTTTGATTCTACCATCTAAACAAATAAACAGATAAATGTATGTCTGCAAGCAAAAACAAACAAAAATCACATTTCTAGCTTTCCCTTTAGATGATGCTTAACTAGTTAAAGAATTAGAACTGAGAAAAACAACATTTTCCACACAGAAGTCACTCGGTGTGGCTTCCAGATCCTTATTTAAGTATGAAAGTCTAAGTCCCATCCTCCTATGTTTCCCTGTGTTAAATAATACAAAATACAAGCTCTATTCCCTAACAAAAAAAATACCTAGGTTTCAACTTACCTGATTATATTATTCTACAAGAATTTAACTTGAGAGCCAAGTTCTTCCAGTGTAGTCAAAGATATCAAGTTTTCAGAAGTTAGTGAGACCTCTAGCGGTAAATATGAAGTGGCTAAAGTATTTTCTGTATTTTTAAAAATTTCTCAATTCTCCCCATCATTTCTGAGTCATATAAAATAGCTAAAGCTCAGGAACTTACTCACTACACTAACGCACTTAATGAGCTGCAAATAATGAAACAAAAATTTCAACTTAAGAGTTACTTACCAGAGAAAACAAAGCTTTATTTTTGATTGGAGAAGAAAAAATACATTCAACCAACCATGTTGCAGCTCACTGACTTCAATTTGGCCCCTATACAAACCTTAACAAAGTACCTTACACACAAAGCTTTTACTTAAACGTTGCATAAAAGACAGAAAGAATTTGATACTAATAAAAACATTCTTTTAAAAACACAGATAACGGATAAATGGATAGATAGGTGATAAAGTTAACAGCAGAATCTAGATGATGGGTATTCACTGTAAAATTCCTTATATGTTGCTATGTGTCTGAAATTCTTCCTGCCAAAATTTTGGGGGAAGGGGGATGTACTGTACTTTTATTTTTAAAAGCCAGTAAGTTTGAAAATAGTTCCAAAAAATGAGTTAGCAAAACTTTTCTCAGCAAAGGTAGATACCCTGGAATAAATAGTATTATCTCAAATTATACAAATTCCAAAAGACAACACATGGCACTGCATTTTTTCTATAGTTAAATATATTTATATATACACATATATATATAGTCAGCCTATAGTCATGCTTCATATTAAAATTTACATTTCCCATTCAACACGATTTAAACTGATTTACAAGCAAAAACAACTATATTACAGTATCAATAAGTGCATTCTGATCAATAAACGCACACTCTCACTCAAATTTAATTAAGAGATTTAGGAACTATTATTTAACTCTTTCTCTGAAATTAATGTGGGCAACCCTCAACTTATAAACAGATCAAAAATAAATATAAATCTATCACAGCAGGAGGACCTCCACCACTGTGAACCTGCGGGATATTCCATCCTTGGCTGAGTCCCTTCTGAAGGCCTCAGGATTGGCTTTCCTGTTTTCCTTTCCAGGGTCATCAAGTGTTTTTTCCATTCTGGGTTTTAAAGATAATCACACAATTTCCCCTAGTTTTCTTATCCCTGAAGCAAGCTCACAACTCAAGAATTTTTATCAATTTTTTACTGCTTACAACAATAAAAAAGGGGAAGATTTCCTTTTTTTTTTTCACATACAACTTAAGGATAAAGATCATATAACTGATAATAATTGGCTCTCAGGGGCTTACAGAGAATTAGAGTAAGATTCCTCTAGATTTCCTAGGAAAACTGAGACAAGGATATCTGATATTTTATTGGAGAAGGTGTGTCTTGGGACTCTAGGGGAAGGAAAAGAATTTGGGAAGGAAGGCTAGGAGACAAAACTGAAGAGTTTGTCTTTAAAACCAGACCAGTTGTCCTGGGGGGTATAGAAGAAGCTCTAAGAGTGTGCACTACTCACTTCCCTCCCTCTTCTCCTTGTCTCCTGCCTATCCAATCCCATTGGCCACTCTGCAGTCCCACTAGGATAAATCCTACCTTGGATCAACCTTAAGGAGGGTAAAAGGAGTACACATTGGTTATTAGGTTATTAGCAACAGGGATGAGGTGGGTAGTTCAGCAGCAGCCTGTGAAGATAACATTAATTGGTGGCAGCAAGGAGAGAGGTCACTGGCCTCTCTTCCTGCGACATGCTATGGAGTAGAAGGCACATGGTACATAAACTGGACTGCTTAATTATGTCTCAGATTATCCTATTTAATTGCTTTCCCATATAAGCATAATTTTTCAATTACATAGTTTACGCTATTTTATAAACTTTAATTCAGGTTCTACTCTAGGAAGACTGTAAGTAATAAAATTTCAAGTGGAATGAATTAAGTATGATTTTAAAATATATCAAGAGCTTATTACTTCTTTTAATCAAACACTTGAAAATTAACTAAGTCAGATATTAAATTAGACAGCATACATAGCCAGTTTTTGCTGGCTGACAGGACCTGAATCTAAAAATCTAATGAACTTCTCTATTTCTAACTTCAAATATTTTTATTTATCAAATTTTGCTGGCTTAAAACGTATGGACACCAAGGGGAGAAACTGGCGGGGCGGGGTGGTGGTGGTGTGATGAACTGGGAGATTGGGACTGACATATATACACTAATATGTATAAAATAGATAACTAATAAGAACCTGCTGTATAAAAAAATAAATTAAATTAAATTCAAAAATTCAAAAAAAATTTTTGCTGGCTTGGACTCTTTTGTGGGTTTTTTTGTTTGTTTTTTTTTTTTACTGAAAAGCACATCTTTTAAAAATATATTTATTTATTTATTGATTTATGGCTGCTTTGGGTCCTCGTTGCTGCACGCGGGCTTTCTCTAGTTGCGTTGAGCAGGGTCTACTCTTTGTTGCGGTGCACCAGCTTCTCATTGTGGTGGCTTCTCTTGTTGCGGAGCATGGACTCTAGGCACATGGGCTTCAGTAGTTGTGGCATGCTGGCTCAGTAGTTGTGGCTCGCAGGGGCTCTAGAGCACAGGCTCAGTAGTTGTGGCACATGGGCTTAGTTGCTCCACTGCATGTGGGATCTTCCCAGGCCAGGGATCAAACCCATGACCACCACAATGGTAAGCGGATTCTTAACCACTGAGCCACCAGGGAAGTCCAAAAATTATATCATTTTTACAAAATAATTTAAAGCGAATGTGAAGTATAATATTATAGGGTATACACACACACGTGAAGGGTACTTCCCAATCTTCCCTCACAAAACTTAATCCTAAATAAAGCCACAAAACTTTCCACAACAGATTGGCAAAGAGACTGCAAATATGGGAACTAAATGTCTGTTTTGGAGTCTGAGACATAAGAGATTCTACGATCAAATGTGGCAGAGATTTCTTTCCTATACTCCGGAAATTCCAAGCAGGCTAAATGACTTCTCTGCCTTCCAATGACTCCTGAATGCATGGGTTAAATTTCCTATAAAATGTTAGGGGAAAAAGTGTTTACGAAATAATCTCAAACCTTTTCTAGAAATCTAGTAGTATGCACACCTTCAATATACATTACATTCGTCTGCATATACACACCTACACACACGTTTCACACAAATATGGGGGGGCGGTGGATAAAGGGAAAGGGGCTAAGGAACACAAAGTCATCTTTAAAACATGTGATGCCAAAAGCCTCTGAATCAAAGAATTCATAAAACAACACTGAGTATATTTCTGAATAGAGAAATCCCTAAACCAGACAATTCTGAAAATGCTTTCCAAAGAATCTACACACAACATACAAGATTTAAAGTTAATTTACTTACGGAAAAAATCCTTTTTCACCAAGTTTTTTGCACAGAGTACTGTAAAGGAAACAAAAAATACATGGTAAGAATTAAAATGGTGAGACTGCATTGTCAAAGTTTCATTTTGAAACACTGAAAATACCAGTGAATAATAATTAAACACTAACTATAGCAAGGTATGAAATATGATCACAATCTTTGAATAAAGACTAGCAAAAGACAGTTGAACCAGTGGTGGCAACTTTAGCAATGATCACCAGTAACAGCTGAGGGCAAGTAAGTTTATAAATCTGGTATTCTAATAAAGAACCACTTCCTGTCTTCCATCAAGATCTAGTCTCAGAGTAGCTTGGTGGCAAGGGAAAAATATAGTTCTAAGGAGGAAATATGTAAACTGGCGGTTTTATATATATATATATATATTTTTAAGGGTAAAATAATTTTATACTGAAGAGGATCACAAGAAAACAAAGCTTAATTGATACTGGTGGCATTTTTTTTAAATGACATTCTGTTATTTACTCTCCATCTAAACTCCACAGAAACATCGGCTCAATGACAAGAGAGATCTACTATACCTACCAAAAATTAAGTTAATATATTGAGATAGCTATCCCAAATCCACATTCTCTGGATTACCTTGCATTAAATTATCACTTACACAGTAATGGCTGCACAACCTTGTGAATATATTAAAACCATTGAATTGCATGCTTTAGAGGGATGAATTTTACAGTATGTGAATTGCATGTCAATTTAAAAATCACTGTTTATACAGTCATTAACTTCGTTAATCCAAACTTGTTACAAGTGAAGGGAAACCACCAATTTCCAAATATTCATATTTTAATTTATAAAATATCTATGAAAGTAATGTTGGGTTAACTTCTGCCCCCTTCTACTCACAGTTTAAATGGTCTGTTCAATTAGTTACACTTACTGGAAGTTTAGTATAAAAATTTTAGTATAAAAATTCATTTAACATAAACCTTGGGAACAAGTCTAAATATAACTAATCACTTGAAAAGTTCAAATAAAAATCATTCTGAACACAGATGCCATCAGTAAATGAATAAAATTATGAAGTAAGCACAAGATACTGATTTACTAGTCAGAGTCTCTTAGGCCCTGTCATAGTTTAAAAACATAAAAACTCAATCATGAAAGCTAAGGCTATAACTCAGAGTACCAAATCAGAAACTTGATTTAGAAGAACTCTTCCCTAGGGACTTCTCTGGCGGTCCAGTAGTTAAGACTTTGTGCTTCCACTGCAGGGGACACAGGTTCAATCCCTGGTTGGGGAACTAAGATCCCGCATGCCGTGCAGTGTGGCCAAAAAAAAAAAAAAAAAAAAAAAGACAGAAAACCAAGAGGGTGGGTGCTGTTGTCAAATAGAACCTGGTATTGGATCTGACTAAACGTTTTTTTAAAAAAAGAAGAACTCCTCTCTAAACTTTTATTATCATCATATAAACTGAACAGAACACTCAGGATCAATACATATACAACACATACATAAATCCAAATTATAATCTCCAGTATTGATGAGGCATTCATAATTTTTAACCACCATCCTAAGATTCAAGATGTAAAATAAATGCACACCCTACTTAAAAGAAATAGAAAATATATGGGAAGTCCTCCAACTTCTTGTCACTAAACCTACAAACGTACTGTTTCAACACTCATTCTTTTTTTCTTCCTTCCACTTGCAACGTCTACTCTTCTAACACCATCCTTCTGCCTGTACTCTGGATCTCATACCCAACCCACCACTTTCTCAAGAACTTGTCCCACCACTTCCTCTACCGACTGCCTCATCAGTATTTAAAAATATTCAAGTCTTGCCCATGCCTCCCCACTCCAGCCACCATCCTACCTCTTTTCCTTCATCATGAAACTACTTTAAAACACTGTCTACACTTCGTGACTTCACTTCTTTATATCCACTAATGCCTCAATCCACTGCAATTTGGCTTCCACTCTCACCATTGCCCCTATACTGCTTCTCCAAAGCCCTGGGGACCTAATTAATAAATGCATCCAATGGACACTTTTCATTCTTTATCGCACTTGACCCCTGAGGGGTATTTGCCACTACTGACTACTCCCACTTCTAAAACCCCTCTCTTCTTTTGGTTTCTGTTTAACACCACATTCACCTGGTTTTACACCAAGCATAAAATTCATTCAAAGTCTTTTCTGCCAGATCTTTTTCCTTTGCTCCACCCATGAAACTTGAGGTTCTTCAGGGCTTTACTTTAGGTCCTCTTTTACTCTATAAACCAAGGAGCACAGATATCCATCCTGTAAACCTCAGAATTATATGTAAACTGCTAATATGCTCAACAAAATATTAGCAAACTGAAACCACATGATCAAGTTGGATTCATCCCAGGATCACAAGGATGGTTCAACATATGAAAATCAATCAATGTGATACACTACATCACCAAAAGACAAAAAAAAAAAACACATGATCATCTTAATAGGTGCAGAAAAAACATCTGATAGAATTCAACATCCATTCATGATAAAAACAGCAGAGGGAACATATCTCAACATCATAAAAGCTATTTATGACAAAACCACAGCCAACATAATACCCAATGGTGAAAAGCTGAAAGACTTCCTGCTAAAATCTGGAACAAGACAAGGATGCCCACTCTCACCACTTCTATTCAACAGAGGATTGGTGCAGATGACATGATACCAGATATAGAAAACTCTAAAGACTCACACAAAAACCACTAGAAGTGATAAACGAACTCAGCAAGGTAGCAGGATGCAAGATTAACATACAGAAATCTGTTGCATTTCTTTATACTAACAAAGAAATATCAGAAAAGGCAAGTAAAAAAAATATTCCCTTTAAAATTGCATCAAAAAAAAAAAAAAACCTTGGTAATAAACCTGACCAAGGAGGTGAAAGACTTATATGCTGAGAACTATAAAACATTGATAAAGGAAATTGAAGACGATTCAAAGAAATAGAAAGATATCCCATGGTCTTGGACTGGAAGAAATAACACTGTTAAAATGGCCATACTACTCAAGGCAATCTACGGTTTAATGTTATCCTTATCAAATTACCCATAACATTTTTCACAGAACTATAACAAATAATCCTAAAATTTATATAGAACTGTAAAAGACCCAGAATTGCCAAAGCAATCCTAAGGCATAACGCTCCCAGACTTCAGACAATACTACAAAGCTATAGTAATCAAAACAGTGCAGTATTGGCCCAAAAACAGACATATGGATCAATGGAACAGAAGAGAGAGCCCTGAAATAAACCCACAAACCTATGTTCAATTACTCGTCAACAAAGAAGGCAAGAACATACAATGGAGAAAACACCAGCAAGCGGTGTTGGGAAAACTGGACAGCCAAATGTAAATCAATGAAGTTAGAACACTCCCTCACACCATACACAAAAATAAACTTAAAATGGCTTAAAGGGCTTCCCTGGTGGCGCAGTGGTTGAGAGTCTGCCTGCTGATGCAGGGGACATGGGTTCGTGCCCCGGTCTGGGAGGATCCCACATGCTGCGGAGCGGCTAGGCCCATGAGCCATGGCCGCTGGGCCTGCGCGTCTGGAGCCTGTGCTCCACAACGGGAGAGGCCACAACAGTGAGAGGCCCACATACTGCAAAAAAAAAAGAAAAAAAAATGGCTTAAAATTTAAATATAAGACACAACACCATAAAACTCCTAGAAGAGAACAAAGGCAAAGCATTCTCTGACATAAATCATACCAATGTTTTATTAGGTCAGTCTCCAAGACAACAGAAATAAAAGCAAAAATAAACAAATGGGACCTAATCAAATTTATAAGCTTTTACACAGCACAGGAAATCATAAACAAAACAAAAAGACAATCTACGGAATAGGAGAAAATATTTGCTAACAATGCAACTGACAGGGGCTTAATTTCCAAAATATACAAACAGCTCATACAACTCAATAACAAAAAATCAAACAACCTAATCAAAAAATGGGCAGAGGGCTTCCCTGGTGGCGCAGTGGTTGAGAGTCCGCCTGCCGATGCAGGGGACACAGATTCCTGCCCCGGTCTGGGAAGATCCCACATGCCACGGAGCGGCTGGGCCTGTGAACCACGGCCGCTGAGCCTGCGCATCCGGAGCCTGTGCTCCGCAACGGGAGAGGCCACAACAGTGAGAGGCCCGTGTACCGCAAAAAAAAAAAAAAAAAAAAAGGGCAGTAATCTAAATAGACATTTCTCCAAAGAAGACATACACATGGCCAACAGGTATATGGAAAGATGTTCAACATCATTAATTATTAGAGAAATGAAAATCAAAACTACAATGAGGTATCATATCACACTGGTCAAAATGGCCATCACTAAAAAGTCTACAAATAACAAATGCTGGAGAGGGTGTGGAGAAAAGGGAACTCTCCTACACTATTGGTGGGAATGTAAGTTGGTGCAGGTACTATGGGAAACAGTACGGAGATTCCTCAAAAAACTTATTATCTGCCATATGATTCAGCAATTCCACTCCTGGGCATGTATCTGGAGAAAACTAATGAGAAAAGATACATTTACCCCAGTGTTCATAGCACTATTTACAACAGCCAAGACATGGAAGCAACCTAAATGTCCATCAACAGATAAATGGATAAAAAAGAAGTGATAGAGCAGAAGCAAGAAGAACTACAATCCTGCAACCTCTGGAACAAAAACCACATTCACAGAAAGATATACAAAATGAAAAGGCAGAGGACTATGTACCACATGAAGGAACAAGATAAAACCCCAGAAAAACAACTAAACAAAGTGGAGATAGGCAACCTTCCAGAAAAAGAATTCAGAATAGTGATAGTGAAGATGATCCAGGACCTCAGAAAAAGAATGGAGGCAAAGATCGAGAAGATGCAAGAAATGTTTAACAAAGACCAAGAAGAATTAAAGAACAAACACCTAGAAGAATTAAAGAACAAACAGAGATGAACAATACAATAATTGAAATGAAAAATATACTAGAAGGAATCAATAGCAGAGTAACTGAGGCAGAAGAACGGATAACTGACCTGGAAGACAGAATGGTGGAATTCACTGCTGAGAAACAGAATGAAAAGAAAAGAAGACAGCCTAAGAGACCGCTGGGACAACATTAAACGCAACAACATTCACATTATAGGGGTCCCAGAAGGAGGAGAGAGAGAGGAAGGACCTGAGAAAATATTTGAAGAGATTATAGTCAAAAACTTCCCTAACATGGGAAAGGAAATAGCCACCCAAGTCCAGGAAGTGCAGAGAGTCCCAGGCAGGACAAACCCAAGGAGGAACATGCCAAGACACATAATAATCAAACTGACAATATTTAAAGACAAAGAAAAATTATTGAAAGCAACAAGGGAAAAATGACAAGTAACATACAAGGGAACTCCCATAAGGTTAACAGCTGATTTCTCAGCAGAAACTCTACAAGCCAGAAGGGAGTGGCATGATATATTTAAAGTGATGAAAGGGAAGAACCTACAACCAAGATTACTCTACCCAGCAAGGATCTCATTCAGATTCGACAGAAAAATCAAAAGCTTTACAGAAAAGCAAAAGCTAAGAGAATTCAGCACCACCAAACCAGCTCTACAACAAATGCTAAAGGAAGTTCTCTAAGTGGGAAACACAAGAGAAGAAAAGGACCTACAAAAACAAACCCATAACAATTAAGAAAATGGTAATAGGAACATACATATCGATAATTACCTTAAACGTGAATGGATTAAATGCTCCAACCAAAAGACACAGACTGGCTGAATGGATACAAAAACAAGACCCATATATGCTGTCTACAAGAGACCCACTTCAGACCTAGGAACACATACAGACTGAAAGTGAGGGGATGGAAAAAGATATTCCATGCAAAGGGAAATCAAAAGAAAGCTGGAGTAGCAATACCCATATCAGATAAAATAGACTTTAAAATAAAGAATGTTACAAGAGACAAGGAAGGACACTACATAATGATCAAGGATCAATCCAAGAAGAAGATATAACAATTATAAATATATATGCATCCAACATAGGAGCACCTCAACACATAGGCAACTGCTAACAGCTATAAAAGAGGAAATCGACAGTAACACAATAATAGTGGGGGACTTTAACACCTCACTTACACCAATGGACAGATCATCCAGACAGAAAATTAATAAGGAAACTCAAGGTTTAAATGACACAACAGACTAGATAGATTTAATTGATATTTATAGGACATTCCATCCAAAAGCAGATTACACTTTCTTCTCAAGTGCACATGGAACATTCTCCAGGATAGATCACATCCTGGGTCACAAATCAAGCCTCAGTAAACTTAAGAAAATTGAAATCATATCAAGCATCTTTTCTGACCACAACACTACGAGATTAGAAATCAATCACAGGGAAAACAACGTACAAAACACAAACATATGGAGGCTAAACAATACGTTACTAAATAACAAAGAGATCACTGAAGAAATCAAAGAGGAAATCAAAAAATACCTAGAGACAAATTACAACAAAAACACGATGATCCAAAACCTATGGGATGCAGCAAAAGCAGTTCTAAGAGGGAAGTTTATAGCAATACAAGCCTACCTCAAGAAACAAGAAAAATCTCAAATAATCAATCTAACTTTACACCTAAAGGAACTAAAGAAAACAAACAAAACCCAAAGTTAGTAGAAGGAAAGAAATCATAAAGATCAGAGCAGAAATAAATGAAATAGAAACAAAGAAAACAATAGCAAAGATCAATAAAAGTAAAAGCTGGTTCTTTGAGAAGATAAACAAAATTGATAAACCATTAGCCAGACTCATCAAGAAAAAGAGGGAGAGGACATATATCAATAAAATTAGAAATGAAAACAGAAAGTTACAGCAGACACCGCAGAAATACAAAGCATCCTAAGAGACTACTACAAGCAACTTTATGCCAATAAAATGGACAACCTGGAAGAAATGGACAAATTCTTAGAAAGGTATAAACTTCCAAGACTGAACCAGGAAGAAATAGAAAATATGAACAGACCAAGCACAAGGAAATTGAAACTGTGATTTAAAATCTTCCAACAAACAAAAGTCCAGGACCAGATGGCTTCACAGGTGATTCTATCAAACATTTAGAGAAGAGCTAACACCCATCCTTCTCAAACTCTTCCAAAAAATTGCAGAGGAAGGAACACTCCCAAACTCATTCTATGAGGCCACCATCACCCTGATACCAAAACCAGACAAAGATACTACAAAAAAAAAGAAAATTACAGACCAATATCATTGATGAATATAGATGCAAAAATCCTCAACAAAATACTAGCAATTAGAATCCAACAACACGGGCTTCCCTGCTGGCGCAGTGGTTAAGAACTCACCTGCCAATACAGGGGACACGGGTTTGAGCCCTGGTCCAGGAAGATCCCACATGCTGCGGAGCAACTAAGTCCAGGAGCCACAACTACTGAGCCTGCGTGGCACACCTACCGAAGCCCGTGCACCTAGAGCCCGTGCTCCGCAATGAGAAGCCACCACAGTGAGAAGCCCGCACAGTGCAATGAAGAGTAGCCCCCGTTCGCTGCAACTAGAGAAAGCCTGCACACAGCAACGAAGACCCAGCGAAGCCAAAGATAAATAAAATAAATAAATAAATTTTTAAAAAAAAGAATACAACAACACACTAAAAGGATCATACACCATGATCAAGTGGGGTTTATCCCAGGGATGCAAGGATTCTTCAATGCACGCAAATCAATCAACGTGATACACCATATTAACAAACTGAAGAATAAAAACCATATGATCGGGGCTTCCCTGGTGGTGCAGTGGTTGAGAGTCCGCCTGCCGATGCAGGGGACACAGGTTCATGCCCCGGTCCGGGAAGGTCCCACATGCCGCGGAGAGGCTAGGCCCGTGAGCCATGGCCACTGACTGAGCCTGCGCGTCCAGAGCCTATGCTGTGCAACAGGAGAGGCAACAACAGTGAGAGGCCCACGTACCGTAAAAAAAAACAAAAAACCATATGATCATCTCAATAGATATAGAAAAAGCTTTTGACAAAATTCAACACCCATTTATGATAAAAACTCTCCAGAAAGTGGGCATAGAGGGAACCTACCTCAACATAATAAAGGCTATATATGACAAACCCATAGCAAACATCATTCTCAATGGTGAAAAACTGAACGCATTCCCTCTAAGATCAAGAACAAGACAAGGATGTCCACTCTCAAAACTATTATTCAACATAGTTTTGGAAGTCCTAGTCATGGCAATCAGAGAAGAAAAAGAAATAAAAGGAATACAAACTGGAAAAGAAGACATAAAACTGTCACTGTTTGCAGATGACATGATACTATACATAGAGAATCCTAAGGATGCCACCAGAAAACTACTAGAGCTAATCAATGAATTTGGTAAAGTTGCAGGATACAAAATTAATGCACAGAAATCTCTTGCATTCCTACACATTAATGGTGAAAAATCTGAAAGAGAAATTAAGGAAACACTCCCATTTACCACAGCAATAAAAAGAATAAAATACCTAGGAATAGACCTACCTAGGGAGACAAAAGACCTGTATGCAGAAAACTATACGACACTGATGAAAGAAATTAAAGATGATACAAACAGATGGAGAGATATACCATGTTCTTGGATTGGAAGAATCAATATTGTGAAAATGACTATACTACCCAAAGCAATCTACAGATTCAATGCAATCCCTATCAAATTACCAATGGCATTTTTTACAGAACTAGAACAAAAAATCTTAAAATCTGTATGGAGACACAAAAGACCCCAAAGAGCCAAGCAATCTTGAAGGAAAAAAACGGACCTAGAGGAATCAGACTCCCTGACTTCAGCTATACTACAAGGCTACAGTAATCAAGACAATAGCTGGCATCAAGACAGTATCTGGCACAAAAACAGAAATATAGATCAATGGAACATGAGAGAAAGCCCAGAGGTAAACCCACGCACCTATGGTCAACTAATCTATGACAAAGGAGGCAAGGATATACAATGGAGAAAAGACGGTCTCTTCAACAAGTGGTGTTGGGGAAACTGAACAGCTACACGTAAAAGAATGAAAGTAGAACACTCCCTAACACCACACACAAAAATAAACTCAAAATGGATTAGAGACCTAAATGTAAGACCGGACACTATAAAACTCTTAGAGGAAAACATAGGAAGAACACTCTTTGACATAAATCACAGCAAGATTTTTTGATCCACCTCCTAGAGTAATGGAAATAAAAACAAAAATGAACAAATGGGACCTAATGAAAGTTTAAAGCATTTGCACAGCAAATGAAACCATAAACAAGACAAAAAGACAACCCTCAGAATGGGAGAAAATATTTGCAAATGAATCAACAGACAAAGGATTAATCTCTAAAATATATAAACAGCTCATACAGCTCAATATTAAAAAAACAAACAACCCAATCCAAAAATGGGCAGAAGATCTAAATAGACATTTCTCCAAAGAAGACATACAGATGGCCAAGAAGCACATGAAAAGCTGCTCAACGTCACTAATTATTAGAGAAATGCAAATCAAAACTACAGTGAGGTATCACCTCACACCAGTCAGAATGGGCATCATCAGAAAATCTACTAACAACAAATGCTGGAGAGGGTGTGGAGAAAAGGGAACACTCTTGCACTGTTGGTGGGAATGTAAATTGATAGAGCCACTATGGAGAACAGTATGGATGTTCCTTAAAAAAACTAAAAATAGAATTACCATATGACCCAGCAATCCCACTACTGGGCATATACCCAGAGAAAACCATAATTCAAAAAGACACATGCATCCCAATGTTCATTGCAGCACTATTTACAATAGCCAGGTCATGGAAGCAACCTAAATGCCCATTGACAGATGAGGATAAAGAAGATGTGGTACATATATATAATGGAATATTACTCAGCCATAAAAAGGAACGAAATTGGGCCATTTGTAGAGACGTGGATGGATCTAGAGACTGTTATACAGAGTGAAGTAAGTCAGAAAGAGAAAAACAAATATCGTATATTAATGCATATATGTGGAAGCTAGAAAAATGGTACAGATGAACCAGTTTTCAGGGCAGAAATAAGAGACACAGATGTAAAGAACAAACGTATGGACACCAAGGGGGGAAAGTGGTGGGGGGGTGGGGGGATGATTGGGAGATTGGGATTGACATATATACACTAATATGTACAAAATGGATAACTAATAAGAACCTGCTGTATAAAAATAAATAAATACGAAATTTAAAAAATAAAAAAATAAAAAAATTCTTTTAATAAAAAATAAATTTAATTAATTTTAAAAAGAAAGAAAAAAGATGTGATACACACACACACACACACACACACACACACACACACACACACTGGAATACTACTCGGCCATAAAAAAGAATGAAATAAGGCCATTTGCAACTACATGGATGGACTTAAGAGATTATCACATTAAGTGAAGTAAAGCAGAAAGACAAATACCATATGCTATCACTTATATGTGGAATCTAAAATATGATACAGGGACCTCCTTGGTGGCACAGTGGTTAAGACTCTGCACTCCCAACGCAGGGGGCCTGGGTTCGATCCCTGGTCAAGGAACTAGATCCCACATGCATGCCACAATTAAGAGTTCGCAAGCCACAACTAAGGAGCCAAGAGCCACAACTTAGGAGCCTGCTGCAACTAAGACCTAGCACAACCAAATAAAGAAATAAATATTTTTTTAAAAATAAAATATAATACAAATGAACTTATTTATAAAACAGAAACAGACTCACAGACATAGAAAACAAACTTATGGTTACCAAAAGAGAAAGGCGGTGGGGAGGGATAAATTAGGAGTTTGGGATTAGCAGATACAAACTACTATATATAAAACAGATAAACAAGGTCCTACTGTATAGCACAGGGGACTATATTCAATATCCAGTAATAAACCATAGTGGGAAAGAAAAACAAAATAAAAACAAAAACTGTTATATGCACGTGTACTTTTCTGGGGAGAAAGTTCACAGTTTAACAGTTTGACAAAGCTCCTCCTCCCGTCTTGAAAAATAAATTTGAAGAGCCACTTTTCCATACATTCTCCCTGGTCTTTACTATTTTGATGAAACCTCAATCTATAATCCCAACCCTTAGCTCTTTGTTGAACTCCAGGTCCACACAGGCACACTAAATATGCCCTCAAATTAAAATCACCATCCCACCCCCCTTTCCTCAAACTCCTTCTCCAGTTTACTTTCAATAAATATCCTTGCTTTCTACTCCACTGCCCTAGTCAGAAACTTCCACAGCAACCTTCACTACTCCTCCCCCTCCCCACCTCCTGGCAATTACCAATTCTAATCAACTCTGCCTCTGAAATATCCTTTGTCTGTCCATTTCTCCCTATTACCAGTGCCATCAACCTAGTCCAGGCCACCATCAACTACTGTTTAGGTCATTACAACAGCCTCCCCATCAGTCCCCTGCCTTAAGCCTCAACTGCCTCCAATCAGCTCTCCACACTGGACCTAAAGTGATCTTTTTTTTTTTTTTCTTCGGTACGAGGGCCTCTCACTGCTGTGGCCTCTCCCGTTGCAGAGCACAGGCTCCGGAAGCACAGCCTCAGTGGCCATGGCTCACGGGCCCAGCCGCTCCGCGGCATGTGGGATCCTTCCGGACCAGGGCACGAACCCGTGTCCCCTGCATCGGCAGGCGGACTCTCAACCACTGCGCCACCAGGGAAGCCCCTAAAGTGATCTTTCTAAAAATATAATTTAATTCCTTCCATCCATTTCCCCTCCTAATAACATTCTAAAACATGCTTAAAACATTCCCCAAAACAATCTTTCCACCTGTGCTCTGGATCGCATACCCAACCTACCACTTTCTCAGGAAACTTGTCCCTCTTGTCTCCTCTACTGACCTCCATCCTTAGAACATCGCCAAGGTCTTGCCCAAAACCTATTTGGTTTAAAAACCCATCAGGCCCTGGCTCCTGCTTACCTCTCTGACCTCATCTTCCATCACCACCCCTCCCCTCCAAGAATCCAAGTCCAAGATCCAACCACACTAAACCTTCACTTTCTCAAATACATTCCATCTCTCACCCACAGCCTTCACGTGCCATTCCCTCCGCCTGAAACATTTTTCCCAGGCTTCTTCACCTACTCATCTTTTAGGTCTCAAAAGGGAAGGAAGCTTTTTAGAACGTGTTTCTCTCAACCTTCTGCCCACTTGTATTTTCACAGAAGCCCATACTTATCACCGGCACTCATTACACTTTATTGTAAGTTTTTAAGTTTAGAATGTTGCTTATAACTACAAAGGTGGTAAACTCTATCCAGCATAAATCATGTCTGCAGCATGTGGGATCTTCCTGCACCAAGCAAACACTGCGCCAGGCGTTTGATGGGCACTCAGTAAAATGCTAAATGAATAAAACAAACTCCAAAATAATCTAAAATAATTTCATTGAAAGGGTGACTTTTTATACTATGTGACAGATTACCAATCTGCAAGTAATCATAATTTTGACTTAATGAAATCTCATTGTTATCATTTCCCTGTAGTTAAAACATACTCATCAGGTCATGTTTGACAAATTTTCTTTTAATCACAAATAAGATGTTGCTAATATATGACTAAGTTTTAAAGAGTAACTGAAAAAATCGAGAGAAGAATGAACTATAAAGTCGGGTTCAAAGTTTATAAAGAGAAATTTTAGCAACCCTGAGACTAAGGAAGATAACACAGAGAAACAAGACTAATTTAAAACAAAGAAATATCAAGATTGGTCAGACTGTTAACTTTAACACTAGATCTCAAAAGCTCCAGACAGTCTTTTTATTATTTATACCCTAGAAGCAAAAACTCGTACTTGTAAATTTTAAAAGGAAATTGTCAAGCACCATTTGAGATTTTGGTAATTTGTTTACATAAATAAATTTTTACCCCTTGGAGTCTTCACTGTTCTTTTTCTTGGGAATGTACTCTGGGCACTAGAACCACAGCCCACCGCTCTTTCTGTCCTTGGTACCAATTATAAGAGCTCAGTAAATGCTCAATGAATTAATGAATTTCACTAGGACACTCCTATTTGTCACCATAACAAATTCTCAGCTAAGGAGGTATATATCAGAATCTCCTGAGGAATGTATGTATAATGTTATAATGTGATTTTTATATTTGTAGTATAAATTTACATTTATATTTGCATGAATTTATATTTGTAAATCTATCATTTTTTGTAACAGAAACTATAGAAAGTTGAGCCAAGATTGGGAATCGTGGCGCTTGGGAAGGGTAGCCGTGCAGAACTTTCATTTTTGTTTTCTAAATGATTATTACAGGAGAGAGGTAAAAAATAATGTTGACAAACACTAAATTACTGGAAGGGACTAGCAGGAGAGAAACCCTGTAAGGGGGGGTGGGGCCAGAACAAAGGCTAAGGAGTGTAGCCTTTCTCCTAGACAGCTATCAATATTTCAAAGTTTTTAATGTTTAGTAAGTTTTCTATTGAAATAATTTATAAAGAAAGGTGCAGAATTCTTAAGAATATAATTCAATCACCTTCCACTAATTTCTGTACTAAAACAAAACATTATATGGGACTCCAGATATTTATCATCACTGATAACTACAAATGTGGCATTATACCAGCACAGTACCATTACTTCAAATTCCATTAGGGACCATGTCTCACACAGCCTGTAGATCTGCACTAGATTAATTTTACTAGACTAATGTGATGATGTTACTACCCTTCTCAAATTCCTTCAAAGCATTTCTCATTCTTATGTCTACACTCCCCAAACCTAAAACCTGTTCTAGCTATTCTACTCTTCAGCAGATAGATGGGTTTGAAATAGAGGAGATAATCAAAATAAGGCAAGATCAGCCTTGCTGGTATACTGGTAACTTCCTCTCTATTTCACACACAAGGAGATGTGAACATCTTTTTTTTTTTAAATAATTAAATTTATTTACTTATTTATTTATTTATGTGACTATCTTTTTAAAAATTTATTTATTTATTTATTTATTTATTCATTCATTCATTCATTCTTGACTGTGCTGGGTCTTCAATCCTGCACACAGGCTTTCTCTAGTTGCGGCAAGCAGGGACTACTCTTCATTGCGGTGCGTGGGCTTCTCACTGCAGTGGCTTCTCTTGTTGGGCGGCACAGGCTCTAGGTGCACAGGCTTCAGTAGTTGTGGCTCACAGGCTTCAGCAGTTGTGGCTCATGGGCTCTAAAGCGTAGGCTCAGTAGTTGTGGCACACGGGCTTAGTTGCTCCGCTGCAATGTGGGATCCTCCCACACCAGGGCTCAAACCTGTGAACCCTGCATTGGCAGACAGATTCTTAACCACTGCACCCACCAGGGAAGTCCCCAGACGTGACCACACTGAGCTGCTTAATGAGAAGGGAGCACTCCTTCACTCTTTCATTAACATTTCCTGAACACCCACTTTGTGCCAAGTGCAATGATAGATTCTGCAGATACAAAGATAAATAAGACACAGTCGTTTGCCCTCAGAGCTTGCAGGTCAGGTATAATATCATGCCATAAGTGCTTTTTGTTGTTTTCTCAAGAAATTTTTTTAAATTTCATAAAAATCCCCTTTAGTAGATTTTATTTGAGGCAGTGATTGGAAGAAACTATTTGCAGAAGTGCAGATGCAATAAATATTATCATTTCATTTAAGCTGATAATTTCTTTTTCTGGTTGGAAAAGAGCTATCTATATGCAACACACCATCTAATAATATCAGAGTATAAATCCCAGCTGCAGAAATAGAATGCTATTGCTGCTCTTACTGAGTTGTACTCATAATGAATGGCTGCCTATGCTAAGTGTGAATAAAACTCCCAACTGCTCAGTATCTTCTTGCCAAAAATTCTCTTTCCTCCTCCAGATTGGAGTTGCATTCCAATTACACTGCTGATCGGAATGAGGCTGCTTGAGAGAAAGAAAAAAACCACTCAGACATCCCATTTTCCTTCACCCGACAAAAACAGATTTTATAATATAGTACTGTTCCTGCAAGTTGTACTGACTCTTTTTCAACAGAGTAGTTTACCCTGAACTTATATTAACATTGTAAAATAAAACTGAAGTTGAGGACAGCATTCCTAAACAAATTCCAACAGGATGGCCTAGTGCTTTAAAAATGTCTACAATATACACCCTTCCTGATCATGGGCACATGACAACAATTTAGATCTTTCTATTCCAAGAAACAACCTCTATCTCAACTCCTAAACACAAAATTTAAGTTCTGCTGACAACATGTACACAATATAATTCTTTTATGTGTTTCCGTTATTGTTGCTTGAAACAGGAGCACTACACAAAGATTCATATTCAAGAGCGTTATTACCCCAAAAAAGCATTACTACAAAATTCTGTACTTATCAGAAATATCAGATATAACCTTATTTACACAATAATGAAATAGTTAAGGATGACAAATAGCATAAGCAAATATTACACAGCCATTAAAATTATGTAAATAGGGCTTCCCTGGTGGCGCAGTGGTTGAGAGTACACCTGCCGGTGCAGGGGGCACGGGTTCGTGCCCCAGTCCAAGAGGATCCCGCGTGCTGCGGAGCAGCTGGGCCCGTGAGCCATGGCCGCTGGGCCTGCACATCCGGAGCCTGTGCTCCGCAGTGGGAGAGGCCACAGCAGTGAGAGGCCCACGTACCGCAAAAAAAAAATTATGTAAATATTTATTGGTAAGAAAATATTTCTTCATATGCTGTTAAGAGTAAAAGTCCGTTTATTAAATAGTACATTAAATAAAAAGGAATTTTAGTAAGGAATATAAAAAAACTGGATAACATTTATTGACCATTTACTATGTGCAAGTGTATACCAACCGCTCTGTGAAGTTAAGTAGTACCATTACCTACATTTTACTTTTTTTTTTTTTGGCCACGCAGCATGTGGGATCTTAGTTCCCCAACCAGGGATTGAACCCGTGCCCCCTGCAGTGGAAGTGAGGAGTCTTAACCACTGAACCACCAGGGAAATCCCTACCTACATTTTAGAGATAAAGAAATTGAGGTTCAGACATAAAAGACTTGCCAAAGATTACACTGTAAGTGCTAAAGTGGAGATACCAATTCAAATAGTCTAATCACAGAATCCAAACTCTTAACCACCGTATACAGAATTGAACATAGTCTGTCAGGTTAGCTCCTCCTTTTTAAAGGAACTTAACCTGCTAAAGCAATTACTGGTGAAACAGGTTCACAAAAACGGCTAATAGAAACCCAGGTTGCACAAGGACCTCCTCCAAAAGATGAGCAATTTCTCTCTTTCAATAGATTATAGTTTACCTCTACAATCATATCAAACCTGCCTTTAACTAAATATCTTGTTACAGTGCCATTTAATCAAGGAATTTTAGGCAATCAGTTTCATGCATGTTACAAAACAAACTGGACTCTAAGTTTAGCTTCACGTATTTAGTATCTGGCAGGTAGTTAATTTATTAATAATTAGTATATAGATGATGTATTAAAAGATACAGGTTCTACCAAATGAGGTAAATACTCTTATCAAAAAAAAAAAGTCACCATTTAAATATTTCAAAGGCAAAACTGTTTCTCAAGTTAACCAAATGAAAATGACCCTTCCAGTTCACTCATATCAAACAACTTTTAAGTAACTACTTTTTTTTTCACCTCGCAAGTTCTTACTTATTATGGCAGGTGAGCATGCAGCCAAATCATATAATAACCATAAAAATATATATATATATATACATATTCATATATATATATATATATATATATATATATATACTTTCAAAACAAGGGCAAACACAGACAAACTTTGATTCTAACCAAATACTTCATGAAAATTTACATTTCATGAAATGTAACTACTTTTTTTTAACATCTTTATTGGAGTATAATTGCTTTACAATGTTGTGTTAGTTTCTGCTTTATAACAAAGTGAATCAGCTATAAGTGTATATATATCCCCATATCCCCTACCTCTTGCGTCTCCCTCCCACCCTCTCTATCCCACCCCTCTAGGTGGTCACAAAGCACCGAGCTGATCCTATGCGATGCAGCTGCTTCCCACTAGCTACTTTACATTTGGTAGCGTATACATGTCCATGCCACTCTCTTACTTCGTCCCAGCTTACCCTTCCCCCTCCCCATGTCCTCAGGTCCATTCTCTACGTCTGCATCTTTATTCCTGTCCTGCCCCTAGGTTCATCAGAACCATTTTTTTTTTAGATTCCATATATATGCATGTTAACTACTTTTTAAAAATTTTTTCAAACATATGAAGATTTTACTCAAAAAAATTTCCCAAACAAGTATACTTTTTAACTGAATAAAGCTGAAACAAGATTAGGGCGTACAAATAAGTTTTAAAAAAATGAACTGCAAACTTTTTCAACACAAAAACAATGATCTACTTTGACATAATAAGGGCAGATATTATTTCTTCTAGCCACAACTGTAAATATTTACCTTATAGTGATCAGAGGTAACTTTAAAATAAAGCTTCTCTTATAAACATAATAATTAAGTTCTGGCATAAGTTCACACGCTTTAAAAAAAAAAAAAGTTTCTGCTAAAGCCAAGCAACATATTCAGCATGAAATAAATGTAAAGCATGTAGTCCAGGTACTTGGCATGTAGCAGGCAAACTATAGAAGCTGTTATTTTAAGAAACTATCTAAAAGCATTTCTGCTATCTTAAATCAAAATTTCCTTGAATTCATTTCTCCAATTTGGGGATGAAAATACATAAAAGTACTACCCTTCAGTCATAAGGATGGTAAATTCACTATGACTTAAGGACCTCCAATGCAGTTTGCAGACTGAACATTATCAGGCTAGTGCTACTGGAGACAGCCACTGCCCCTTCCTCACTGGACACCTTCATTCAAACAGACCCATTTCCTAACTGGTGGCTGCTCAAGAGACTGATTTAGTATATCTAAACCATACAATAATTTACTTTCTTCATCAAAACACCAAGAGAAGGAAACCTTAGTATAAAATTCAAGAATATAGTTGCAATGAAGCCTTAACACTATTCTACACCTAGGGGAAAAGTTACATCACTTTCTGGCCACTCCCAGGTTTCTCTCCTTTACCCTCTTTTTCTAGAGACATTCACAGAGACAGCATACTGTAGTGTTAAGCTATAAGCACTATATAAAGTGAAACACTTAAAAGTCAGAATGCCTGTGTTTGAACCAGGTGCTGTCACTTATTAACTTGTGACCCTGCACAACTACTTAATGCCTCTTTACCTCAGATATCTCATCTGTTACAATGAGGAATACTAGGAGCCACCTCATAGTGTTGTTTTAAAGATTAAATAAATTGAAACACATAAAACACCTGGAACAGTACCTGGTATACAGCAAGTGCTCAATAAATATTAGCTATTATTATTCTTTCTACTCTAAAATTTCAAATAAAATTAATCCATCAGGTTGCAAGTACCTTAAGCAGCAAGAAAGGGATCTTCTCACAACCTGGTGAGAAGCCTGTCTTAGTTCAGGCTGCTGTAATAAATAACATAGACTGGGTGGCTTAAACAACATTTATTTTTCACAGTTCTGAGGCTGGCAAGTCCAAGATCAAGATACAGGCAAATTCAATGTCTGGTGAGGATCCCCTTCCTGTTTTGCAGCCACCTTCTTGCTGTATCCTCACATTGCCAAAAGAAGTATCATCTCTCTTGAAGGGCACTAATCCCAATCATGAAGGCTCCACCTTCATGACACAATTACCTCCCAAAGGCCCCACCTTCTTATACCATCACACTGGGGATTAGGGTTTCTTTTTTTGGTTTGTATGATCTTAGTTCCCCAACCAGGGATCAAACCCGTGCTCCCAGCAGTGGAAGTGCAGAGTCCTAACCACTGCACCACCAGGGAATTCCCAGATTAGGGTTTCAACATATGAAATATGGGGGGACACAGACACAAATATTCAGTCAATAAGAAAGTTTATGTACCTAGTAAGCTTTTGGTAAATACTGATGAGTCTCAATCTGTATGTCTAGCCTCACTCCTCTCTCAAAATCCAAGCCCACATTTCAACTGCCTACCACACATACCCAATTGGATACCTTACCAGCACTTGAAATTATCTTTATTCAAAATGAAATTAATCAGCTTCCCTACTGAACCAGCTCTTTTTCCTTTTGACCTCCCTAGTTCTGTGAACTGCACCACATGCTTGCAATCATCCAGAAAGCAAATGTCTTTCTTATCTCTCCCTCTCCCTGAACACCTAAAGTAGTTGCCAGATTATATCAGGTATCATATATCTCTCTGCCTATTTCCATTTACAGTATTCACATTTAAATAATATATCTACAGCATTTTATAATGTGCCCCCAAAATTTGTGCACAGAGTCTTTTGCTTGGCCCTTAAAAGTTTGGAAGTTATGTTCTAAAATCCACAGAAAGGGAAACTACAACTCAAAAGTTGTGGCCTGTTCTAACCTGTCACCTAGTAAATGAGCTTAGGTTATTTTGAATACAGGTTCCATCTTTTTCTATAGATTCCTCACTCAGAGGCTGTCATGATCCCTTCTTTCTCTCTCATTAACCCCTACATTGAAAATATCATCCTCTTTGTCCCCTCAAATAAGCCCAGGACTTTTCTGCCTTTGCCTTTATTCAAAATGCTCTCCCCACCCCAAGTGCTATTATTCTAACTACTGGGAATTTTTCCCCCCTTTGGTGTACCATGCGATATGTAGGATCTTAGTTCCCCAACCAGGGATCTAACCCGCGCCCCCTGCACTGGAAGCACAGAGTCTTAACCACTGGAACGCCAGGGAAGTCCCTATTCTAACTACTGACCCTCAAAATCTTATCCATTCATCAAATTTCAACTCCAGGTGAAAACTTTTCTGGTTTCTCCTTCTTTCTCACAATCTGATTTTGATCTCTCCCTTCCTGTGCACTTCCAATACTGGCTCTAGTTGTTTTGTATGTTCCTTCTCATTTTGCTTGTATTAAACATACTCACACGATGTCTAACCCTTCCCTTTATGTCCCATTAAGCTGTAAATTTCTTGAAGACAAAGTTTGGCTTATTTTTCTCTCTCCTACAGTTTATTATATTATATATTATATGCACTCAAATACTTGCTGAATCAATGAAAATCCTCCAAAAACCACTGACAAGGTATAAGGATGAGCAAACTAAAAGGTAAATAATAAAACAAAACTCACTCCTTGATTCCTTTAGCCTAATTTTTGTTCAAAAAATCTTTTTAAGTCAGGATGGCTTCCTCAACTATTTGTAAGCACTCTGTTTTACCAGAGGACCCAACTACCTACTGGAGCCCTTTCCTAATAACAGATCTCATTGAGCTTTCTCTCTCATACACAATAAAAAGGTATACTGTCACATGATATTATCCAAATTTATTACCTATTTTTAGAACAGTGCAAATAAGGATAAGCTCCCAGGTCTTCTGCATTCTTCCAGGCTCTAAAAACTGTAGTCACTCAAGTACCTGATGACCTACTCTAACAGAGTAAAGTGCCAAAGATATTTAGTTTCCCAAATAGGCTCCGTTTGTAAACACAGGCCACCAGCATAAATAAGAAAGAAGACTGCAACTATAAAAAGCACTGTAATTATAAGAAAATAATTCTTTATAACTTCATGTTTTTGAAATATTTCCAAGGTTGACTGGGAATTACTAAATTTAATAAGCTTTTATTTTAGAATAATCTGATTTACAGAAAAATTATAAAGATAGTCCAGTATTCTTATACATTCCACACCCATTTATCCTATTATTAACATTTTACATTAGTATATTTCTCACAACTTAATGAACCAATATTGATACATTATTAAGTAAGTTCACATTTTATTCAGATTTCCTTAGTTTTCACATAATGTCTTTTATCTGTTCCAAGATCCCACCGAGGGTCCCATATTTCATTTAGTCATCATGTCTCCTTAGGCTCCTCTTGGATGTGATAGCTTCTCAGACTTTGTTACTGTTATTCATGACCTTGACAGTTTTGAGGAATACTGGTCAGGTATTTTGTAGAATGCCCCTCTACTGAATTTGTCTGATTTCTCATGATTATTCTGGGTTTAAGGGTTGTTGGGAGGAAGACCACAAAGGTAAAGGTCTCATTCTCATAACATCATATCAAGGGTGTATATTATCAGCATGAGTTATCACTGTTGATATTAACCTTGACCTGGCTGAAGTAATGTTTGTAAGGTTTCTCCACTGTAAAGGTACTCTTTTATCCTCCTTTCCATACTGTACTCTTTGGAGGAAATCACTATGTGCAGCCCACACTTAAGGACCAGGGAGTTATTCTCCCCCTCCTTAACAGTGGAATATCTACATAAATTATTTGTAATTCTGCATAGGAAATGTATCTATCCTCCTCCATTTATTTATGTATCATATATGAGTATGGACTCATAAATATTTATTTTATATGCTGGGTTATAATCCAATACTACTTTATTTTCTTGTTCAAATTGCGCCAGCTTTAGCCATTAGGAGCTCTTTCAGTTGGTTCCTGTGATCCTTTGACATACCCACATCACTGAGGTGAGAAGGGGCACACTTCTGTACTTTCTGACACTAGAAAATGCTCTAGGCTCGTCTTGTATGTTCCCTGCCCCAGCCCTAGAATTGGTCATTTCTCCAAGGAGTCCTGGGGTTATCACATTTAAACATCAATAAAGACCAACATTTTTCAAATATAAAAAATTAAGTTAGTTAAGCTAACTAACCCTTCAGTTCCTAAGGTCTTCCCCTACTCCATGAGGCTAAGAACTTGTTTTTTATCTCCATTGCATCCCCGGAGCTTAGAAAACCATGCACAGAGTACACATTCAATAACTACTAAAAATACTGAAATCTTAGAAATTCTGAAGCTCCACAAGAGGGCTCAAGATTGAGCCACAATATAACTCACCATTCCAATGGAATCTGACTAGATTTGTCATGTTTAGACTCCTGTTCTAACAGCACTCTCTCTAATTCACTGCATTGTCTTACAGGAAACAAAAGGCTTCCTTTTTCCACTGCTCCTCCCTCTTATTCCACGGCAAGGCCAAAGATTGTTAAGTATTCCCCAGTAAAATTTCCAATGCAAAGGACTAATGCATTTCCTAGATTCTTTCTGTAATGGCATACTGCAATTTACATCATCCTGTACAAGTTCTATTCAAATGATCATTTTAACTTTCTATGTAGAGTTTAAATGAAAGGCATAATGCCAAATCCTTATCAACACTGGCAGCAGAAGAAAAACTGACAAAGAAAGTACCAAAAATCTACTGATACCTGTTTACACAAACACCTCAAACACCAAGTAGGTATGTATGTAAAATAAAGCGTCTGAAACCTACCAATATCTTTTTATAAATCTGTAATATGTAAAAGGAAAAAGCATAAGCTAAACATATACTGTCTTATGTGTACACAGTTTGATTATAATTTGAATGCATGTTTCCACAGCCTATCCAAACACATGCAAAAATAAGTCAAGATTATAATGGAATGGTCCCACTAGACAACTTTATATCTACAATATAATTACAATATTCACTAAATAGTTTTTTTTTAAAATAAATTTATTTATTTATTTTTGGCTGCATTGGGTCTTCGTCGCTGCGCACAGGCCCTCTCCAGTTGTGGTGAGCGGGGGCTACTCTTCGTTGGGGTGTCAGCTTCTCATTGTGGTGGCTTCCCTTGTTGAGGAACATGGGTTCTAGGCGCACAGGCTTCAGTATTTGAGGCACTTGGGCTCAGTTGTGGCTCACGGGCTTAGTTGCTCCGCAGCATGTGGGATCCTCCCAGACCAGGGCTCGAACCTGCATCCCCTGCATTGGCAGGCGGATTCCTAACCACTGTGCCACCAGGGAAGTCCCCACTAAATAGTTTTTGATGGCTTATTTTTTAGGAAAAGTTACTGGAGAGAAAAAGAAAACTACTCACTACTAACCAAAATGCAAGTCATGTAGTTCTACTTTAACCTTAACAGGATATCAAAATGCTATTAAATTATATTACCTCAATAAAATGTAATCTATAGCTACAGCATGAGCCATAGAAGAAAAGTGTGATCCTGATCACAGCTGACTGGATGATGAGCAGCCACCATATCCGCAATGATCCATCCAGTCGGATCCTCTCTCCTGTGAAACTAGCATTGGGAGTCAGAGCCACTACAAAGAAGGAAGCATACCACTTAGAAACAGAAGAGTTCTAAATGGCCTGAGGGGGCCACTGGGAACAGCTGTCTAAGTTCCTGAGGCTTTCCATTTCCTGGATCTTGTCTCACTTAAAGCCAGGCTGCACATTCCCCTCAGGTGGGAAAACTGTATCCTCCCAATATGTCTCTTGGGTTAAGTTAGTCTGAGTGGGTTGTTTTCCTGTTACTTGCAACCAAAACTGGCTTCATTAGAATAAAGGTAATCTACAACACTAACCAAAACACTCTCAAAGCAAAAGGCACTTAACCAAAAGTAAAAATATGTTAAACCCAAAAGTCATTAACATTTTATAAATCAAAATGTTTTCAAATATTAGTTCCAATCTTAAATATCAACAAAACAGTATTTGTGTTAAATAAAACTGCCATGCAGACAAGAACATATGAACATGCTTACAGAATTTTGTATTCAACAGATATCTCTGTTCTAAAATCCTGTCAGCAAATTAACATCAGTGTAGATCATGTAGGTTAGTATAGATTAGGGCCAACATATATAGACTCCCCTCTCTGGGAGTGGGGGTCCCAGGACTAAATTCCCAGGTGACGCTGCTGCTGCTGGTCTCTGTACCACACTTTGAAAACCACAGCCGTAGAGTAGTGTTCTTAACTTTTAGGGGGATGCGATGGTGGTGGTAAAGGGCCACTTTGAAAATCTGATGAAAACGTGTACTTACACACACACACACACACACACACACACACACAGAGGCATTAAAGGGTTTATGGAAACTCAGAAGCTCATCCACATGCTCTTCCAAAGGATTCTAGGTTAAGAAACACATTTAAATAGTAACATAGGGTCCTTACATATCCATGTTTTTCAAGTATACTTTGGAACTTTTACCTAAAGTTTATTTCACACATTCACCTTGATTTTTTAAAGAGCACAGGCTTTTTCATTCAAATTACTAATTAAATAAAGAAGAATCTGTTTTAGAAACCTACCTGAAAACAATTTCATCTTGTCATGAAAAAAAAAGACAAAATCATATCTACAGGGACTTCCCTGGCGGTCCAGTAGTTAAGACTCCACCTTCCAATGCAGGGGGTGTGGTTCGATCCCTGGTTGGGGAGCTAAGATCCCACATGTCTCGCGGCCAAAAAACCAAAATATAAAATAGAAGCAGTACTGTAACAGATTCAATAAAGACTTTAAAAATGGTCCACATCAAAAAAAAAAATTAAAAAAAATTATATCTACAAAATAGACAAAATCTGTATCTAGATTTACTTAAACACGAAAGAAAAACATTTAGGAATAACTAAATTATACATGAAAGACATACCTGTATTCCCTTAAAAAACAAACAACCTTTAGATTACAGCTAAGGTACAAATTCTATGAAAAGTCATTTCAAAAAGCACATTCTCCACTGAAACCTACACATATAATCCACCATACCTGGACAAAGCTGGAGAAACTCATTCTCTGAAAGCTCTCTGGGCCACTGGAAAAATCCAGGTGCATAAGCACTTTTACATATAGTGTAATATTCAGATCGTTTATCCTGCAAGGTCAGAATATTTAGGATTTTTATTTCAAAGGGTTATTAGGTCTATTATCCTCAAGAGTCTCTATTACAGTGACTAAAATGTGACAGGCACCGTAATAAAATCTGTAAAAAATGAAAAGCCATACTGTTTCATTATTTATAGTTCATAAACGTTTACTTCCACATTTGGAAAATCCTAGATAATGATGTTTTATTTTTAGTAAGGTGTTCTTTTATGGAAATTAAGATGTTATTTTAGGTATGAAACTCTGATATAGTTGAAAAATGGGTATGTTATAGACTGAATGCTTGTGTCCCTCCAAAATTTGTATGTTGAAACCTAATCTCCAATGCAATGGTATCTGGAGGTGGGGCCTTGGGAGGTGATCTGGCTCTCTCTGGGTACTCACCTTGGAACTGACCCAGGCCACACAGAGAGGCCACTGGTGGGAATTTCAGTTGAGAGTCCCAGCTAAGATCCCAGCTGACAGACAGCTGAACTGCCAGAAATATCAGTGAATAAACCTTCAGATAATGTAGGCCCCAGCCCTTGAAACACCCCAGCTGATGCTGAGTGGAACAGACAAGCTGATTCTGCCAAGTCCGGAACAAATTACAAATTCTCGAGCAAACTAAATGTTGTTGTTTCAAGCCACTAAGTTTTGGGGTGGTTTATTGAACACCAACAGATAATTAGAACACCATTAGATGAGTTAAGAACAGATTAAGACTCATGAAAGCAGGCATTTTTCTCTACTAGACCACCTTTCAAAGTCTATACCATACCCAGACCTCTCTCCTAACACCCACACCCTCATATCCAGACAACTACTAAATCTGGTAAACCTTAACCTGGCCACCTCCCCTACTGATGCCAATGTAGCAGCTGAGTGACATAATCTTAACTTGGACATACTACATAGAAAACAGAGGCAGTTAGACATCATAATTCCATACCACATGTATGCTACAGACTACCTCTAGCCAGTCCAATGCTTACCAACCAACAATCCCAGATATCACCAGCCAATCAACAACACTCAAAGATCTGGCTCTTCTACTGTGAAACAAAGATAATTCATGGTTTTTGGCTTTAAAGGACCTACCCCATTTCTCCTGCCCTGAAGCCATCCCTCAGGACCTACTTATAGACTCTGGGCTGGATCAGGTTCCATGCTTGGCAATAAAGCTATTTCACTTAGTGCACAATCTCTGGTCTCTTATAGTTGTGCTTTCTTTAACAGTTTGGGGGTCCCACAGAGATCATATGATTGAAACACCCAGTGAAGCTGACAGACCACTGACACTTAAGAACCTACAGAGCCCTGAATTTAGCACATTTTTGGCACCTTCTGATGGTGACTCAGCTGATTTCAGCTCTGAGTTTGTTCGGGGTCCTGTCTCAAAGGTTCTGTTTATTCTGGCTCAGAGCCATCTGGTTTCTCATGAGTAGAAGTTTGGTCTCTTTCTTGAGTGACACAAACAGAGGGGATCTATTCTATATATATTCTGTTGTTAGTCCACCTATGTCCTGTCAAAGTGATTCCTCAGAAAACTCATGGTTTAGACCAGATTCAAGGACTGCAGGTACTCGACTACTGGGTCTCTCTCAACTGCCTAGTACTCTGTATACATTTGTCTACCAAATGGTAAAACAATCTCCTTCTTGGTATTTGTTGTAGGACTGTCAATTCAAAGAATCAAGTATATGTACATTCATTAAAGTCCAAGTTCATATACACGTCTAATAATACGGCATAATTACACCAAGGATAGTTTATAACTGCAGCAGCCACTTTGGGGAACTTATGATTTCAGCAAGGGCTTGCCCCGAAGGCAATAGTTTGCCTTCTTAAACTGATACCCCAAGACATCTAAATGCCTCAGAAACTCAAAATTAACTTCCTTGAAGGAGTCCCTGGCAAACACTAAAGAAAAGGCAGCTTCTTCTCTGTTCCTGACTTCCTGCCTCCGAAGTTTAGCCTTTATCCCATCTTCCAGAATCCTAATGTACTGACTATTCAGATGAAGACCTCATGCTTCTCTCACAGCTTCTTTATTATCATGGGTTTCCCCTAATATCTTCCTCCCTTAGGTGTCATGGTCCTATCTCCTCCCCTCTTGCTGAGCACCCACACAGTAAGGGACAGACAATCACAATTTCCATCATGGAGTTACCCACCCCACTCTTCAAAAGAAGGTCATACTGTTGCTTTCAAACTTTGATCAGACAGAATCCCCATGCTCACTGAAAACCAAAGGTTTTCTGAGGAGTTTACTTTTAGACACCTATAACCCTCTGACTTTCCAGAACTTCACAAGCTTATACAGACTATTAGTTTCCTCAACAGAAGGTCAAAGGTGGTTTGAAAAAACTGGTTGGAGTCCTTAATGCAGATCAGAGTACCACAAATCAGAACAAACTTTAAAGAAAGCTAAAGAAACAGGAAAGTATTTGCTTCTGGCCAGTGCAGAAGCCTCTTTTACCAAAGTAGATTGGACCAAAATCCAAAATTACAAGCAAAATTATTCATTATCAGAAATTTTAGAAACTTTTAGGAAATACTTTAATATAGACCAGAGGCAGACCACTACAGGATCTCCTGAGCCTTTTAACGGATTAAAACCAGAAATAACCAGATTAGTGAGAAGAATGTCAGTGGATTAGCAAAGAGATTATTTAGATGGATTACAACAGAAAATTGTCAAAGAACTCTAAAAGAATGAAAAGGAAAAAAAAAAGTCCCCTTCAAATTAAACAACTTACTTGAAGTCTAACATTCCCTCCTATGAACTGTCCAAGGGGGTTTGTTGAATCCATAAAGAGTTCAGGTGCTAGAAAAGTGACTATCCCTTAAAAACTGAGAAAGGAGTTCAACAAGCCAAGTTAGAGATGCATGGTAATGACATATCTCTGAGCATCTCAACAATACCCTATTATACTCTCTGCTGTTACTACACAAGATGAATTTTCTGTTGAGGAACAGGCCTGCAAATTCCTGGGTACAGGGCTTTCTGTTTCTACCTTAAATTCCTTTCTACTCTTCCTCATAGTACTAAGAGAATAACAGTGGTGGGTATCACCAATAACCCTATTATCTTCCCAGTCTCCCAATTTCTTTACCAATTTCAATTAGTCTATTAGAAAAGGAAGATACCTTCCTACAGTGTAATCTTTGCTCTGGATAATTTACTAGGTTGAGGATTATTATGTAGGTAGCATCGTCAAATTAAATGCTCTACAGAAAGCATATATATTTTAGAGATCCCAAATGAAAAGTGTACACAAAGCCAAATTGTAGCAGCCCTAGACACCCTTGTTTTCTTGCACATATTGGCCTCTTCTAAACCAGCCTGTACCCTTTGAGCTAAAGATTTTACTGGCACAGGCAGAATATATGGTGCTGACTCTTAAAGAGTTCAAATTGATCCTTACAAAACCATGCTTCAGGTTACTCCAATATCCATTTAAATCTGAAGTGGAATAAATCTCATATTGAGTATTAACTAGAACAAAGACTTAGTGTCTTTTGTCATACTCCCCTATTGCTCCTTCAGAAATCTAATGGAAGAGACTACAGATTTATTCAAGATCTCAGGGCAATCAATAGAATTGTGATCCTCAGACTCCCAGTGGCTCTTAAGCAAACATTTCCCTACGCTCCATTCCTTCCATAAGTAATTTTTTAAATTTTAACTGAAATATAGTTGATTTACAATGTTGTGTTAGTTTCTGATGTACAGCAAAGTGATTCAGTTATACATAATATACATATACATATATATATATTCTTTTTCAGATTCTTTTCCAATACAGGTTATTACAAGATACTGAGTACAGTTCCCTGTGCTACACAGTAGGTTCTTGTTGGTTTTCTATTTTATATATAGTAGTGTGGATATGTTAATCCCAAATTCCTAATTTATCCCCACCGCCATGCTTTGGTAACCATAACTTTGTTTTCTGTGTCTGTGAGTCTATTTCTGTTTTGTAAATAAGTTCATTTGTATTTTTTTAGATTCCATGTATAAGCGATATCATACAATATTTGTCTTTCTCTGACTTACTTCACTTAGTATGATAATCTCTAGGTCCATCCATAAGTAATTTAACAGCACTGTCCACACCAGAAGCCTACTGCTTATTGAAATATACCCTCTCTGCATTTGGTGGCACCCTCTCCACTCACTTGATGGGTCCCACATGTTATGCAATTCTTGTTACTTTTAAGCAACGTCCAGCACTCTGTCAACCATCTTACCTCTCATGAAGTTGATTTTTTTTAAATTTGTGTATCACTCTTCAACTTTGTTCAAAACCGAATCATACAACCCTACCGCCTCTTCAGATGATGGGGAACTACATGACTGTTTAACAGTAACTCAAAAATAAATTAGGCCCAGCTCCGATCCTACAGATAACCCCTTTTGTCAAATCTGATTTCATACTGTTTGTGGAAGGACTTATCTTAAAAATGACAAAGGAATTCCCTGTGCAGGGTACGGTGTTACCATCGAACATGTAGGCACTGAAGCAAGTTCCCTGCTTAATGAAACATGGGGCCCTACCTTCCCATCAAATAATCAAGGAATTCATTTCACTGGAGGAGTTAAACAGAAACTTTGTAATATCCTTCTCTTACAGAAACTCCACTGTTAAATTATCCCCAAAGTTTCAGAAAACTTTCATTTTTCCTAACCTAAAGTTTTGCCACTATCAATAATGGCCATGTAATTGTTCCCTCATAGCTGACAAAGACTTTCTCTCTTTATGAAATCATAACAATATGCCCAACAAAACCGGGAGACAACTCCACTAAAAGCTTATGCAAATCTCTCTTACATGCAAATCTCACTAAATACCTGATTTACCTGGTCTTTCACCCAACAAGTACTAAGTTACCTTTCCTCTCTGGAAAGGACCTTACCTAAAGGGACCATTTCAGGACCTCCTGTCAACAGCTACAACAGTCAACTTCGAGGTGCTGATGCATGGGTTTGTGTGTCACAGTGAACACAAGCTACTAATCCAGACCAGTGGATTTCCATGCCCCTGAGTGACCTTAAACCGAGTCTAATTAAACCGAGTCTAATTAAAAGGACTCCAGAAGCAGATGACTCCAAGAAACTTACAATTTGCCCCAGCACCACAGATCAAGCTATTAACTACATATATAGTCAGTTTCTGCACAAGATACTGGAACAAAACACAGAATAATATGTTCTTTTTAAAAAATAATTGTTACAGTATTCTTCTGGTGGCTTAATTCAAATACCAAGTGATAGTTGTTTTCTCTTAGTATAGTGAAACTGACCTTAACTATGTTTAGTTCCTGGTACAGTTAAAACACACGTTTACAGGTTAGCCTGTGCACTGGCAGCTAGCTACACACGATAATCTCATGACAGGCACATACATATATACTCAAGACACATACACAGACTACTTCTGGCCAGTCCACTGCTTATCTGACCAACAAATACCTATATCACCAGCCTATCAACAACACTCAGAGACTTTGTTTTCCTAATACAGAACAGGGTATCTCGTGGTCTTTTGGCCTTGAAAGACCAACTCCATTTCTCCTCCCCCTAACAGTGTCCTCCAGAGCCTACCTAGGCTCTGTGCTAGATCAGGTTCCCTGCTTGGCAGTAAAATTTCTTCATTCAGTGCTCACTTTTTTGGTCTCGAATAGTCTTCACTGTTCTCTTTAGTAACTGTTTCTAGGGTTCTCCCCACTATTGAATTCTGATTCATCTTTCCGTTTCCCCCTCAATTTTAACAGCATTACCAAACCACACAGTTTAGAGGCAGTTGAGAAATTAATCTTTATCCATCATCCATACACCTTCTATAGTAAACTTTCTAAAACAGAACTCAGACTCTATCACTTACTTGCTTAAAATTCGTCAATGGCTTGCCAAAACACCCTAGCACACATGGTACTTTATAACTTGAGGCCTGAACACCATCTTCTCCAGCCTAATCTCATACACTCAAACGTACCCTTCAGCCACTATACTCCTTCAATACAGAATGCCTCCTTCTCTACCCCACTTACACATCTGGCTAAATCCTACTAACCCTTTTATTTTTTTTAAGTCTTTATTTAATTTGGTACAATATTGCTTCTGTTTTATGTTTTGGTTTTTTGGCCACGAGGCATGTGGGATCTTAGTTCCCCAACCAGGGACTGAACTGGCACGCCCTGCACTGGAAGGCAAAGTCTTAACCACTGGACTGCCAGGGAAGTCCGAAATCCTACTAATCCTTAAAAACTGAACACAATCATCATTTCCCAGCAGAAAGTGATCCTTAGCACCTAACTCAGGCCTCTACTGACCTGGCCAAGTTTGGTTTTCCTTTCTTAGTCTTCTTATAGTACTGTGTTTATTTCTACCACTGCACTTACCAAAATATATTGAAATATCACACTGTAGCTACCTTAGAAATAAAAATAATGTCTTCTTAACACCTATTCTCCTACTACAGTGCCTGACGTACACCAAATATTCAATAAATATTTCTGTACTGAATGAATGATGCTCTCAGTATGTTGGACTGTCACTATTTTAACGGTCTGAGAGATCTGAGTTTTCTTCTAGCTTTACTGAAGTACTGAATATAACTGACATACAACATTGTGTGAGTTCAAGATGTCCAATGCAATGCTTTGATACTCATATATATTGCAAAATAATTACCCCAGTGAGATTAGTTAACTGGGGCCCATTTCTTAAAGGGGAAAAAAAAAACCTTCGCTATGTATGTAGATGCTCACTATCTTCTAGATATCATCTTTTACACAAACTGTCCTTTTTGGCCCACAACAATTGCATGAGGTGGATATAATTTTACTGATGAGGAAATTGAGACTCAGGGCCTCAAAACTACAAAGTGGAAAAGGAAGATTTAAAATTCAATTTTTTCTCACTACAAAAACTATACTCTCTCCACTACATTTTGTTGTTTACTTACGGGTAAAATCTAGAGAGAAATAGCTCCTCATCTACTGTGGCAACTTCATCCCTCCCCAAAACATGATTATAAATTGTAAAGAGTATTTAAGACTCCTTAAGGCAAGTAAGAGCAATTATCATTGCACTGGAATTAAAGGGGCAACCAGACCAGGGTAAGCCAAGTTCCTAAAGAGATGAAATTTCCAGAGATGTCCTGGGAAATAATCTTGGAGACTGGGACTGACGTTCTGGGTCAGTATCTTGAGGAAGACTTTTGTCAGTAACACTGCAGTAGAAAGAAAGGCTAGAAAGAATGACAGATAAATTAGTTTTAAGAAAAGAGGTTGAGGGAATTCCCTGGCGGTCCAGTGGTTAAGACTCAGTGCTTTCACTGGCCCAGGTTCGATCACTGGTCAGGGAACTAACATCCCACAAGCCACGTGGCACGGCCAAAAAAAAGAGGCTGAGATGAACAGCAAGTTGCTAAAATTTTAACAACAAGATAGGAAAAAGAGACAGAAAGCAAACAAAGAAAGAACTAAGAGAACAGAGGCCAGGAAAAACAATCACAATAATAAACAGGTAAACTAACCAAAGAAAGCCTATTCAGAAACCTACAAGGAAGAGCCTAGAAGAACACCCACCACAGAAGGCTGTCTTGAGATAAGAGTTTTGACCTAAAGTCTAAAGGAAATGAATTTGGTGACCTGACTGCAAGAAAAATACGTATCCAGAAACCTAGGCTACTAGTAGAGAAAGTAAAGGCTTAGGCCTAAGAGAAGATATAGAGAAAACTTTAAGACATTAACCCCCAGGCTTCCCTGGTGGCGCAGTGGTTAAGAATCCGCCTGCCAATGCAGGGGACACGGCTTCAAGCCCTGGTCTGGGAAGATCCTACATGCCACGAAGCAACTAAGCCCGTGCACCACAACTACTGAGCCTGTGCTCTAGAGCCTGCGATCCACAACTACTGAGCCCTGTGCCACAACTATTGAAGCCCATGCGCCTAGAGCCTGTGCTCCACAACAAGAGAAGCCACCGCAATGAGAGGCCCACACACTGCAACCAAGAGTAGCCCCCGCTCCCCGCAACTAGAGAAAGCCCGCGTGCAGCAACGAAGACCCAATGCAGGCATTAATTAATTAAAATATTCAACTCAAGGGTTACTTTAAAGAAAAAAAAAGGACATTAACCCTAAGTGTTAGTTAGGATGACCTGAGAAATCACAAAAGAAACTTGGAAGGAGCTATTTTATACTTTAAACATGTGTCAAGCTGAGAGATGTGAAACTACTTGTCTTTCGACTATATACAGTTTGAACCCAGAAATGCTCTCAAAATATGAAGATTAGCTGTAAATCTGACCTCAGTGAACAAGGTGGTTTTAAAAAAGGAGACAATTAATGACAGGAAAGACTAGTCACCTGTGGTGACTGGAGGGAATAATCACCTGCTTTTGCCCCAGGTGGTGAATATAAAGTTAATACAGATTAAGTGATTAGCAAAGATCCTAAAAGAGTTTTTTGTTTTGTTTTGTTTTGTTTTAGGAGAGTGTTATGTCTGCATCAAGTAGAACACCACTTCATTTGAGAGATTATCAGTCAACTGGGAATTTCTAAAAATATACAGTATCATTCAAATTAAATGCCACAAAAGAAAGGAAGCCTCTTACTCTGCAAACGTGCAGAAAACTAATCTACCAAGACACAAGAAATTAGTTCTTGTCACCGCACGCAAACAGGTGTAACAGGTTGGTGTAAGCAGTAAGGCAGGAGAAGTGCCTGTTAATACTGTCAGAGCTAAAAGTTTCTATTTAAAGGCTCTAGGACAGTGCTGCCCTCGTGGCACAGTGGTTAAGAATCTGCCTGCCAACGCAGGGGAGACGGGTTCAAGCCCTGGTCCGGGAAGATCCCACATGCCGTGGAGCAACAAAGCCCGTGCGCCACAACTGAGCCTGTGCTCTAGAGTCTGTGAGCCACAACTGCTGAGCCTGCAAGCCACAACTACTGAAGCCCGTGCGCCTAGAGCCTGTGCTCCACAACAAGAGAAGCCACTGCAATGAGAAGCCCGCACACCACAACGTAGGCCCAATGCAACCAAAAATAAATGAAATAAATTTATTTTTTAAAATAAAATTTATTTTTTAAAATAAAATTTATTTTTTAAAATAAATAAAATATATAGTTTTGAAGTTGAATGTTAACATATATTACAAAAAAAAAGGCTCTAGGACAACCATCAGAGGAAAGAAAATAGGTGATTGTCCTTCCAGAGTTGAAATAAATTTAGCACAAATCAGTTTTTTAAACTGTCCTTAGAAAACTATAAGAATTACCCGGAGTTTGCCTCTCATCAGCTAAACTGACAACGGACAAGTTTCTTTTGGGGAGAACTTAAAACATCCCCTGAGGCCAGCACTCAACTAACTCTATGGTGTCTTTAAAAAGCAACTACTAGTTAAATGAAGTAGTGAAGTCAAGAAAAGTAAGACAGAAAAGTCTCCATTCATTAAGAGATGGGTTGAAGGAGGACTTTTTAGTATGAGAGGTACATGTGGATATTTAAATTCTGAAAGAAGTGGAAAAGGGTACTTGAGAGGGCAGAATTCCACATCTCAAAAGGAAAATTAACTGGCCTTGACTGATGAGGAGCCCAAGCCCCTAAGATCTACTCTTTCACAAAAAGCATTTAACCAATACGCTCCAAAAACAAACAAAAAAACCACCAAAGAAATGTGACAAGATCATAAATTCTACTTTTGAACTCATTTCTCATTTTTACACCATGTTTATTGGGTGTAAAAAAGTACTCACACAATAATAATACTCATTGAGTGCTTACTATTTCTCAGGCACTTACTATTTATAAGCACTTTATATGGATTAGTTCATTAAATTCTCTGGATTAATAATATTATTCTCATTCTACAGAAGACAATGAAGGTTTAGAGAAGATCACCAGTGAAGCTGTACTTTACAATCATATGCCTCTCATTATCTATTAACCACCCTAAGCCTCCCTGTTTAAAAAGGGAAAAAAGGCAACACTTTCAATTTCCCTAAATTTTGACTTGATTAAGTTTTGGCGCATTAATCACCAACTTCTCCATTAGCTCAGACGTCTGAAGGCAGAATGGCCAAAGTATGCTGTGTAATCCACAGCACATGGTTAATAATCCACCAGGCCCCCACACTCTCCTAACATCAACCCTCCCAGGGAACGTCTGCCAAATAAATGAAATGAATCTCCAGTTGACTTACACTCAGTCAGCTGTTGAAAAGAGAGATGGGCAGGAAAAAACCAAACTTCTCTTAATTCAAAACACTCAGCCTATCTGACTGAAAACTTGGTTCTCAAGGAAGTTACAAATGCTTCTGTCTCCCCTTTTTTTTTTTAAGCTGAAGGGAAAAGCGGGACAAAACGGAACTGCTTAGGGGAAAAACAAACAAACAAACAAACAAAAGCCTGTTCAAAGGCCTCCAGAGCTCTCTGTCAAGAGATCTGAACAATTTAAGAAGACAGTATAACACAGATCGGAGAGAAAACACCTCTGTGTTCGAATTCAAATTCCCCCATACTTACTAGCTTTGTACCCTTGGACAAATTAATTAACCTCTCTAAGGTCAGTGTTTTCTGATGATGCTATGACGGCAATATTTGTACCCACCTACTTCACAGAATTACTTTGAAAATTAAATGAGATGATTTAGGTAAAGAATTTTTTCATTCTTGATGTATACTAGGAGCGCCCCCACCAAAAAAAAAAAATCAAAGTTCCATAAAGTAAAAACAGTACAAACACTCTCTGGTCACAATTAAGTGTAATCAATGAAATACAATTAAATCCCTTGCTCTTGATTAGAACATTTTACTCAATATCATCAAAGTATTGTCTCTGTTAACTTATGAATTTAATGAAAATCCAATAAAAATACTAACAATCATTTTCTGGGAAAATTGGTAGCTAAGTATACATGAAAATATCACGAAAGAATATTGAGAGGAAAAGCTACGGAGGAAAGGAGAGACCTAGACCTACCAGATACTGAAACAAACTACAAAACCTCTATAATTAAAACCACTAACACATAAATAGACATGGGTATTGGTGCATTAGCAGACTGATGGAAAAGAATAGAAAATCCAAAAATAGCCCCCATTACTTCACTATTTTCTCCATAATATATTTGACACACATCCTTTTACAGAACATACACGAATGAAACATTTGTTTTACATAATTTTTGTCACTGCAGCTATCAACTGATCTCCCCATAAGAGGAGAGACTGTCTCATTCATCCTTCCACCCATCCATATAGCCACAGTACCAAGCTCAGAACCTTATTTTTGACTCTGTGAATAGTTAACAGTGGTAGAATGAATTAACGAATATCCACAGGCAATGAGGATAATTTATCTCAGAATCGACTGATAAATAACGGCAAATTCACCAATTACTGGTGAATATCATCATGTAAAATCTTTTTTGTCAAGGAAGTGTAACTCTCTCAAAGTGAACTCTAAAGTAACTCTCAGAGATTATTTGCAGCTTGCTCTGTTTAACACTAAAAATGACCATCCTCGGGCTTCCCTGGTGGCGCAGTGGCTAAGAATCCGCCTGCCAATGCAGGGGACACAGGTTCGAACCCTGGTCCGGGAAGATCCCACATGCCGTGGAGCAAATAAGCCCATGCACCACAACAACTGAGCCTGAGCTCTAGAGCCCGCGAGCCACAACTACTGAGCCTGTGTGCCACAAGTACTGAAGCCCGCACGCCTAGAGCCTGTGCTCCGCAACAAGAGAATCCACCACAATGAGAAGCCCATGCACCGCATCGAAGAGTAGCCCCTGCTCGCCGCAAACAGAGAAAAGCCCACACACAGCAACAAAGACCCAACGCAGCCAAAAATAAAAATAAAGTAAATTTAAAAAAATATTTATTAAAAAAAATCACCATCCTCTACAAGATGTTAAAAAAAAAAAAATGACCATCCTCCTAGACACAAAAAGACTCACTGGTGCTTTATTCCCAAAATGAGGCCAACAACTTTGATCGTTTATTAAAAGTAAAAGAAAAACTTCGAACTGTCAAGTACAGTTAGCAGAAATACGTTTACCACTTTTACATTAAAAATTAGATTAGCGCTAATCTAGAGATTAGACTAACTCTTACTGGGTCCTTTAGGTCTACCCTCAAATGTAGTGATCATTAATCCCAGGGTAGTATCCTTAACCCTAGGTTTTTATGTCATATGTGATTTTATGTCTTCCTTCCTAATTCTTATATTTGTTCTTGTCTTATAAAGTACTGCCTGTGACTTCCAGTTCAATGATGAATAAAAAATGGTAATACTGGACTTTCTGCTCTGATTCCTTATCTTAAAGCAAATAATTCTATCATTAATCATTCAATGTGATTTTTCCTTTAAGAGTTTAGTAGATAATCCATTACCAAGTTAAGGAAGTTTCTTCTAAATTTGCTAACAAGCAATTTTTAACATAAATGGGTACTAAAATTTGTTCCTACATCAATTAAGATGAACATATGCTTTTTCTATTCTGTTAATGTGATCACTTAACATGTTTTCTATAGTTAAATCACCCTTACAATCTTGGGAAAAATCTACTTGGTCAAGATAAATTTTTTGTTATTTTTTTAGTTTCAATTATTTCATATTTTGAGAGGGGTTAAACATGACTAGAATTAGTTACTAATCATTTAAGGACAGAATCTCCCCCAGAGTACCTTCACAGAAAATATGCTCAAAATTGTTGAAGAGTCACAAGTTCTATTTGTATATGTGTAGAATCTCTTGTTCAAGTACATAATGACATGCATATTAAAACAGAAAAGATGTACACCAGAAACAATGTAAATTAACTATACTTCAATAAAAAATAAATTTAAAAAATAAAAGAGAAAGAGCTTTCAGTCCAAAGTGATATGAGATTTCACTTTCTATTTCCTGTTTTTTCACAAAAAACAAACAAGTTTTCTAGGCTTTCTTTTCTCAGAAAAAGGCATAAATTCTCAATGAAATCAACTCTGTGGAAAAAATTTTAAAAAAAAAAAGCTATACAGATAGAAATTACTGCCCTCTAAGAGTTGAATCATTTCAATATCATCTGACATAATCCAACTATTTAAATTACTGTCCTTATCATTTAAAATTAGGAACAAAAGGAGGCCTATATGCAACTTTATACTTAGAAGGATGATTTTTTTTTTTTTTTTTTTGCGGTACGTGGGCCTCTCACTGTTGTGGCCTCTCCCGTTGCACAGCACAGGCTCTGGACGCGCAGGCTCAGCGGCCATGACTCACGGGCCCAGCCGCTCCGCGGCATGTGGGATCTTCCCGGACCGGGGCACGAACCCGTGTCCCCTGAATCAGCAGGTGGACTCTCAACCACTGCGCCACCAGGAAGCCCTAGAAGGATGATTTTTAAAAGTCCATGTCAGGGAATTCCCTGGTGGTCCAGTGGTTAGGACTCCTCGCTTCCACTGCAGGGGGCCCGCGTTCAATCCCTGGTCGAGGAACTAATATCCCACAAGCCGCGCAGCGTGGCAATTAATCAATAAATGTACATGTTATAGTAACAGCAAGAAAATGAAATGAAACTATGATCAGTTAAGATTTATCAAACTTTTCCTAAAAAGTTAAAACCTAGTATAATAATGTCAGTTCCATATAATGCCAGATCTGATCTTTATGCAATATTAAATTTGAATCTCATCACAAAAATTAACCATTTAAAAACTTCTGTATGGCAAAAGTTACCATAAAACAAAGTTAAAAGAGAAATGACAGAAAAAAATAAACATAGAATTTAACAGAGGACTAATATCCAGAACACATAAAGAGCTTCTACAAATCACTTAGAAAATTGTCAGACAAAATAGAAAAATGGTTAAAACAGTATAAACATGGAATTCACAGAAGCAGAAATGGCAAATAAGAATATGAAAATATGATTACCACACTAAGAACCAAAGAGATTAAACTTGAAATAAACATTATGGTAACATTTTTAACCCACTGAACTGGCAAAAATTTTAAAGATCTGTTAAAACTCAGTATTTTCAGGATTATAAAGAAACAGACTTTTTTTTTTTCTGTGCATGGCTATGAATGTAAATTAATTCCTCTTTTTGTAAAGCAATTTTGCAGTATCTGACAACAATCAAAATACAATTCTCCTGGGACTTCCCTGGTGGTCCAGTGGCTAAGACTCCACACTTCCAATGCAGGGGAGCCAGGTTCGATCCCTAGTCAGGGAACTATATCCCACATGCCGCAACTAAGAGCTTGCATGCCACAACTAAAAAAAGATACCGCATACTGAAACTAAAGATCCCACATGCCACAACTAAAGAACCGGCATGCCACAACGAAGATCCTGAGCGCCGCAACTAAGACCTGGCGCAGCCAAATAAATAAATATTTTTAAAAAATACAATTATCCTAACTCAGTAATTCTAGGAATATATTCTGTTGACATACTAAAATATGAACCAAAGGATGCACACACAAGGGAATTCCCTGACGGTCCAGTGGTTAGGGCTCCAGGCTTTCACTGCCGAGGGCCCAGGTTCGATCCCTGGTGGGGGAATTGAGATCCCACAAGCTGCGCGATGCCCGCAAAAAAAAAAAAAAAAAAGATGCACACACAAGAATATTCACTGGGTAACTATGTAATAGCTAAAAAGAAACAACCTAAATATTCAGCAATAGAAGACAAGTGCCCTCTACTTTTAATTACTGTCAGTATTTTTGCCTACTATTTTATATTATCTATTCTATGGTTAAAAAAGAATAACTTCAAGATAAATTATGTGAAAAAAGAAAGTGATAGAACACTTGGTACAGTATGATTCTATATCCATGTTTTATTAAGGAAAAAAATACTATGTGTGTATAAGCCAAATGCATAGGGCAAATCTAGAAAACTTATACATACACTAAACTATGAACAGTAGTTACTTCTGGGAAGAAAGTAAGACAAGGTACGAGGAAGAACCTACACTTCTTACTCTATATATTTCTAACTGTTTGAAATTTTTACAGTGAGCATGTAGACTTATAATACTTGTGTAACTGAAAAACAATGAAAATGTTTAACATATACTATTGTACTTTCTGGATTTTTAAATAATTTACATTTCAAAAATCTGCATTATAAAGTAGAGAATATATCTGCAGTTTTTAAAAACAATAAAAGAGCCAAGAGTTACTTATTTTTAATCTAAATTATTATAAGTAACAAATTGTTTCTCCTTTTGTTCTTTGCCTTGTTTGAAAGCCTCTGAATTGAACACAAACTGCCAAATTCCACTTCAAAAGCAGACAATACTTGCAATTTGATTCCATATTAACATTTGTTATAAAATCGGATAGTCACACAAGCATATTTTTGCCACAGGTCCTTATGTGTTTATGTTTTCATTTATTTTATTTATGTATTTAACGTTCAAATACTCCAAGATGATTAGCATAATACTGAAAAATAGAAGGCACTGATTTTTCTGTGATTTTCTGTGATTTTAAGGAAAATATTACTAGGCAAAACAAAGACACAAGAATATGCAATATTATTAAACTCAACTGCCATTAGTATATAAACATAATTCTCAAAATAATACACACTTCCCCTCAAAAAAAAAAAATCAACTACAGTAGGTGGCAACTATAAAGGACACATTATGACAAATTGTAAACACACACACAAGAGTTGTCATAAAACCAACTATCCCATCAAATTCAGATTTCAAACACAGAAAAAGGCACTCATCTCAGAATAATTCCTATAAAACTATTTCAAGTAGATAAGCTTTTGATTATTTGAACAGAGGAAAATTTAAATTATAGAAAAGGGTATCATATTGTGTTTGCACCCCAAAAAGGGAGGGGTTACTTGAACCTCTGTTTCCTTAAAATATAATCTAAATCTAAAGCTGTAGAAATTCCATATTTGTGTTTATTTCTTTTTCATACAAATGTATGTGTTTTTAGGGTTCTGAGAAACATGTTTTAAGTTTTTTTCAGTTACTAAAAAAGCTCTAAGTCCAATAATCAGTTGTCCAGTATTTCATGCCAGACAGAAACATCTCAGCACTATTTTGAAAAATGAAAAACATTATGTATACAGTATGGAAGAATTCTGGAAGCACAGATTAGATGTATTTCCTGCCCTTAATAATTTTATAGTCTAGTTGAGAAGCCATGACTAAGAAACATAAAACTATCAAATTAGTGCTAAACAATTAGTGCTAAAATGAACTACCAAAACATTTATAGCCAGCACAAAAGACAGTCTAAAATAGGAAAGTGCAATTAACAGAACAAATATTTGTCAAGCACACAAGTATATGAAGGTACTGTGTGTAGAAAATAAACACCATAACTAAGTTACATCATCTAGCAAGGCAGTTAGGACAAACAAGCATAGCAGAAAGCATTAAGTGCCTTAAGTACAAGGAGTTCTGAGATTTCAGAGGAAAGAACTCAAACTAGCTTCTAAATAATTTGAAGAAGCTGTACAAGGGAGGTATAACTTTGACTGAACTCTAAGGATGGGTATGGTTTTTAACCAGTGACTAGAGAAAGGATAACCCAGGAGGAAGAAATAGAGACAAAATTTTAAAATGAAAGGGGCAAGATATATGAGAGGATAAAAAGGAACATTCCAAGTTCTCTAGAACCAAGGGAAAAAATAAGGCTTAAAAGGTAGACTGGGTTAATTATTGGAATGGCTTGAATGACAGGCTAAGAAGTCTGGATCTTACTCTGTCAACAATAAGGAGACATTAAAGGTTTATGAGCAGGAGAAAGACCTGATCAAAGTGAAGCTCTAAGTAACATTAATCTGATAATGATGTCCAGAATGGGCTGCAGGACGAAGGACTCCAAGCAGAGAAACCATTTGTTTGTCAACTATGGCAACCACCTCAGTCTGATGTAATAAGGACTGGATTATGGTAGTGGAATGAGTAAGAATGGGAAAGGAAGGATAGGTCGAGATATTTCAAAGAAGAAAAAGTAAGGTTTGAGAATTAGGGTTGGAAGGAATAGAGAATTAATTATAAATCTAAAATTCCTCCCTTGTTTGGAAATGTTTATTAACTCCTCACTACCTATTGGATAAAATCCAGACTTAGTCTATCATTTAAGTCACTGTACAATCTGACCTCAGGTGTTCCTTTCTTCCCCTCCCTACCCTACTGTACACCTGACATTTTATATCTTTTGCTTTTTCTCCTTTTTTTTTTTTTTTGGCCGTACCGCACAGCATGTGGGATCTTAGTTCCTGGACCAGGGATTGAACCCGCGTCCCCTAGAGTGGAAGCACAGAGTCTTAACCACTGGACCCCTAGGGAAGCCCTATATCTTTTGCTTTTGCTCATGCTTCTCTCCACCTGGAGATCAGAACAGTTTAGACCACTGGAATTACTTGGACTGAGAGTGGGACAGAAGAGGTTCCCAAAGAGAATGGGGCAAAACTGTAAGAATCCTCTACTTCAGCAGTTGGCAATTTACAAAGTAGGTGAAACCGGCAACTAATTATATCTGGGGGAGCCACATTAAGAAACTGTTTAGAGACCAGTATGGAGGTTTTTTAAAAAACTAAAAATAGAGCTACCATATGACCCAGCAATCCCACTCCTGGGCATATATCCGGAAAAGAAGAAAACTAATTCGAAAAGATACATGTACCCCAATGTTCATAGCAGTACTATTTACAATAGCCAAGACACAGAAGCACCTAAATGTCCACTGACAGATGAATGAATAAAGAAGATGTGGTATATATATACAGTGGGATACTTCTCAGCCATAAAAAAGAATGAAATAATGCCATTTGCAGCAACATGGATGGACTTAGAGACGATCATACTAAATGAAGTAAGTCAGAGAAAGACAAAGATCACATGATATCACTTACACGTGGAATCTTAAAAAATGATACAAATGAACTATTTACAAAACAGAAACAGGCAATTCTCTGGCGGTCCAGTGGTTAGGACTCAGCGCTTTCATTGCCAGGCTTGCGTTTGATCCCTGGTCGGGGAACTAAGATTCCCACAAGCCACATGACACGGCCAAAAACAAAACAGAAACAGACTCACAGACATAGAAAACAAACATACGGTTAACAAAGGGGAAGGGGAGAGAGGGATAAATTAGGAGTTTGGGGTTATCAGATACACACTACTACATATAAAATAGATAACCAACAAGAAACTACTGTAGAGCACAGGGAAATATACTCAATATCTTGTAATAACCTGTATTGGAAAAGAATCTGAAAAAGAATAATATATAAAGAATGTATAACAATCACTTTGCTGTACACCTGAAACTAACACAACACTGTAAATCAACTACAATTCAATTTAAAAAGAGAAACTGTTTAGGGAGCAGATAGAAATTAATCATTTCACTGAACAATCTTCTATACAATTTGCCACACATATACATTTAGCTTATTCAATGTTTTTAACTTTTTAAAATCATGCATAAAAGATATAAAAACTGGGTAACAACCTGTTTCAATTCACCTCAAAATCAATCACAATATCAGAACAAGTCCTAACTCTTTTTTTTTTTTTTTAAATTTTGGCCGCGACTACACAGCTTGCAGGATCTCAGTTGCCTGACCAAGGATTGAACCCAGGCCTGGCAGTGAAAGCGCCGAGTTCTAACCACTAGACGACCAGGAAACTTCCAAGTCCTAAGTCTTGTTCTTCATGGTTCAAGCCAAATAACTACCCCAAGGCAACTCTGATCTTTCTCCCCATCACTGTGCAGCGAAGTTTAAAACTAAAAGTTTTAATAGAGAAAAAAGGCAAAGAAAGTCCTTGACTGCATATCAATATAAATTTATTTTTACACTTAGAAAAAGAAAGCAATATCCCTATTAAAACACATTTCTGGGGCTTCCCTGGTGGCGCAGTGGTTGAGAGTCCGTCTGCCGATGCAGGGGACACGGGTTCGTGCCCCGATCCCGGAGGATCCCACATGCCGCGGAGTGGCTGGGCCCGCGAGCCATGGCCGCGGAGCCTGTGTGTCCGGAGCCTGTGCTCCGCAACGGGAGAGGCCACAGCAGTGAGAGGCCCGCGTACAGCAAAAAAAATAAAAAATAAAAAATAAAAAAAAATAAAACACATTTCTGGGCCATATACTATTAACAAAAGAAAACATTTCAATGTAATTCCAAAATGTAAGGTAATCTCTGAGTAATGACTTACTTTTCTAAATAATTAGTAATTTTTAAAAACTTAGTAATTTTCAAAATTTCTAAAATGTATCTATTATCTTGTAATCAGTTTTGCTTAAACAATGTTACAAACTGACAATAATTTCAACCTTTACAATACACCCTAATGGACTTAAACTGAGGACTGATTATTTAATAAATAAGCTTTGATTTTTCCTCATATGCTTGATACAAATTACACAAAATAAGTCTGTGCCCTGCCCCCAAGGAGGTTTCAGCCTAGTAAGAGACAAGATAGAGCATTAAGCTCAGCAGTTGCTCAAGAGACAAGTCACAGAAAGGTACACTAGTCCTTAAGCTTTATTTCCAAAATTAACTAAAAGCTTAGGAATGTGTGTTCTATCCAATTTCCTACATTACTTAAGGCTTCAGTGCTAAAATGCATTCAAACTGACTTCCAAACTACAAGAGTACAAGACCCCGAAACAGCCATTAAGATATTACTAACTAGGGCAGAAAAGGAGATTTATTACATTCTAGAAAAAATTTCAACACAGTAGATAAAGCAACCCAACTTGTCTCCCTAAATACTCATTCTTCAACAATTCCCCTCCCAAAAAAACTATAAAATGTGTGTGTGAGATGCACACTTTAACACTTTATGAATGTTTCTAGAATTTTTATTTTTTCAGTTTTTTCCTTCACAAACAGAAAAGTACAAAAATTTTATTCTTCTAAAGACACAGACCTACTTGAGAATGGACTTGAGGATATGGGGAGGGGGAAGGGTAAGCTGTGACAAAGCGAGAGAGAGGCATGGACATATATACATTACCAAAGGTAGATAGATAGTGGGAAGCAGCCGCATAGCACAGGATCAGCTCGGTGCTTTGTGACCGCCTGGAGGGGTGGGATAGGGAGGGTGGGAGGGAAGGAGACGCAAGAGGGAAGGGATATGGGAACAGATGTGTATGTATGACTGATTCACTTTGTTATAAAGCAGAAACTAATAAAAATTTATTCTTCATAATGATGACTATTTGAAATGTCTCATTATCTTAGGTTAGTCACATTTTTTATTGATGTACAGTTGCTGTATGTAAGTTACAGGTGTACAATACCACAATTTTTAAAGGTTAAACTCCATTTATAGCTATTATAAAATATGGGCTAGGGCTTCCCTGGTGGTGCAGTGGTTGAGAGTCCGCCTGCCGATGCAGGGGACACGTGTTCGTGCCCCGGTCCGGGAAGATCCCACATGCCGCGGAGCGGCTGGGCCCTATGAGCCATGGCCGCTGAGCCTGCGCGTCCGGAGCCTGTGCTTTGCAACGGGAGAGGCCACAACAGTGAGAGGCCCGCGTACCGCAAAAAAAAAAAAAAAAAAAAAAAAAGGGCTATACTCCCCTTCAATATATCCTTGAAGCCTATTCTATACATAATATAGTTTGTACCTCTTAATCCCCTATCCCTATGTTGCCTGTCCCCCCGAGGTTAGTCACATCTTAAAACTTTGTGTTTTGGGGAGTTCCCTGGTGGTCTAATGGTTAGGATTCAGTGCTTTCACTGCCATGGCGCAGGTTCAATCCGTGTTGGGGAACTGAGATCCTGCAAGCCATGGGGCACGGCCAAAATAAAAAATAAATAAATAAAGCTCGGTATTTTAACATAGTTTATCACTCAAGAGAAATTCATATCAGTTCCTAGATTCATCTTAATCATTACATACAGTGTTCAAGAAATTTAAAAGTTGATCATGTAACAAAAATGAAACTAATTCAGGACTTTGAAGACAGCATGATTTAACAGGAGAATGCACACCAAAACAGGAAAAAGAAGACCACTGTTGAGTAAGTCACTTAACCTCTCTGAGCTTCTTTTTCTGCGATATGAATTTGGACCCTAGGCCGGGTGGGGGCGGGGGGGGGATTGTCCACATATACAACCCAGGGCATTCACAGTACCCACCTGGAGCCAATGCACAGACTTCTTAAAGGTCTACATATCCCAGGTTAAGGTAATTTTAGAGCTTGGTTCTCAGCCAGCTCTAAAACTTGAGTGTTTTCTAACAGCAAGTATTTTAGCAATAAAGCCATAAAGTAATTGACAAAGCAAAGAAAAATAAAAAATTCTGACGATAAAAGTGATCAATAGGACTAATAAAAGACTACCAAGCTCAGTGAGGTGATTGGACCTAGAGTCTGTCATACAGAGTGAAGTAAGTCAGAAAGAGAAAAACAAATACCGTATGCTAACACACATATATGGAATCTAAAAAAAAAAAAAAGGTTCTGATGAACCTAGGGGCAGGACAGGAATAAAGACGCAGACATGGAGAATGGACTTAAGGACACGGGGAGGTGGAGGGGGAAGGGTAAGCTGGGACGAAGTGAGAGAGGGGCATTGACATATATATACTACTAAATGTAAAATAGCTAGCTAGTGGGAAGCAGCTGCATAGCACAGGGAGATCAGCTCCGTGCTTGTGACAACCTAGAGGGGTGGGATAGGGAGGTTGGGAGGGAAACACAAGAGGGAGGGGATATGGGGATATATGTATACGTACAGCTGATTCACTTTGTTATACAGCAGAAACTAACACAACATTGTAAAGCAATTATACTCCAATAAAGATTTTTTTTAAAAAAAGACTATCAAGCTCAAAATTCTTTATTTTTTAAAAATTTATTTATATTTTATTTATTTATTTTTGGCTGAGTTGGGTCTTTGTTGCTGCACACGGGCTTTCTCTAGTTGTGGTGAGCAGGGGCTACTCTTTGCTGTGGTGCACAGCCTTCTCATGGCCGTGGCTTCTCTTGTTGCAGAGCAGGGGCTCCAGGCGCACGGGCTCTAGAGCACAGGCTCAGTAGTTGTGTCTCACGGGCTTAGTTGCTCCACGGCATGTGGGATCTTCCCGGACCAGGGCTCGAACCCATCTCCCCTGCATTGGCAGGCAGACTCTTAACCACTGTGCCACCAGGGAAGTCCCTCAAAATTCTTTAAACATGCCATTTCTTCTCTTACCTACAAAACTGTCAAACACTAAAAAATTGATAATGTTCATGATTGGCAATTTTTGTTTTGTTTTGTTTTGTTTTACAAGTTTGGCTTTTGTTCGTTTATAAACAAGAATCTCAACACAGACCCTCTCCCAAGAAAAAATACACAAGACGTTGCACAGACTTTGAGAGTATTTTTCCCCAGGCTTTAGGTTTACTGACTTCCCTTTGACTCTGCCTTTCCCTTTGTGTACAAGGATACAATCACCCATGTATTACTTTTTTATAGTATGTTCCCTAATTGTGATGGATATATCCTTCAGTAGCTTCCTAAAAAGGGATAAGTAGAAATAATTTTTTCAGATCTGGCATGCCCCAAAATGCCTTTATTCTGCCTTCATACTTGATGAGCAAATAGTTAGATTCTAGGCTAGAAGTCATGTTCCCTCAGAATTCCAAAGGCATTGCTCAACTGTCTTCTCAGTTCTGATATTGCTGTTGAGAGGCCAGTGCCATTTCTAATTCTTCATGTGCAAGTGAAAGTTTAAGGAGTGGTGAGGCCTTCTCTCACCCACCCAGCAAGTGATAACTTTCACTGTAGGGTGTCTAGCAGGGTGACCTAGCTGTTTCATTAGGACACTCTAAATATCAGTATTTATTTGTGCTTTTTCTGAGCTGTCCAATATTTTCCAGAGAAGACTTTTTCATAAAGGAGAAAAGATTTAATTGGGTGCTAGTGTTCATGCAGCTGAACAGCACAGGCGGGCTGGGAGTTTCACTATTTAAAATGTTGCCAGTCCCCTCATTTTCAGGTGAGCATTTCTCCCCTACCTTCCACAGTGCCAGGTATCCCTGCCCCTGGAGCCAATCTGGTTAACTCTCTTCACAAAATGTCTTTAACTTTCTGTGAGGGTTGAGGAAGAACACTCACCAGGCTTCCTGGGATAATGTATACATACATATAGAACCTTCCACAGACTTTAAAACATTTCTCGTTTTCAGCCTCACATCTCATCTGTACCCCCAGAGATACTTGGTGCCTCCAATTCCTGAGTCTTTTCTAGAGATCTGTGATATGAACTAGCTGGAATACAGCAAGGATTTGGTACGCCCTCTGCAAATACTTTATATTCTACTTTCTCAGTTAAATTATGTGCTCCAACTACCTTCCATCTTCCTGAAACTTTCTGACATCGTTTATTTGATGTCTCCTCCTCTGTTCTTTCTGTTCTTGTAGGTGTATGCTGTTTTTATCCCTTTACTATCATTGAATGGGGTTTGGGAGAGAACAGAAATAAACATTTGTTCAATCCCTCATGCTTAAAAAGACGGCACAGCTCTTGAATCATTTTTATCTGATGCTAATATACATCTCAGGGTGCATCCAGGTTTTGTAGAGCCTGGAGTTTATACAGTTTGGGGGCCCCACTTTAGAATAATACAAAATTAGGTATGAAAGCAAATATTCAATTTAGAATGAGAAATCATAAATTTTAACAAGCTGACAAATAACACAAACATTATAAAAACCAGAAAATAATACTTTCGTTAATTGACACATCATCCAGAAAGAAACCCCATACCTGGGAAGTCGCTCTCAACTCTCCCCTTCCCATGTCCCCTGGCAACCATCAATCTACTTTATGTCTTTATAGATTTTCCAACTAGAATCATACAACATGTGACTCTTTGTGTCTAGCTTCTTTCACTCAGCATGTTTCTGAGGTTCATCCATGTTGTAGCATGTATCAATATTAATATTTCATTCCCTTTTATAGCTGAATAATATTCCATTGTATAGATATACCACATTTTATTTACCTATTCATCAGTTAATGAACATTTGGGTTGTTTCCACCCAACTATTTTGGCTATTATGAATAATGCTACTATGAACATTTGTGTACAAGTTTTTGTGTGAGCATATGTTTTCAATTCTCTTAGTTATATAGCTAGGAACAGAAATGCTGAGTCATATGGTAATTCCCATGTTTAACTTTTTGAGGAACTACCAAACTTTTGCCACAGTGGCTGAACCATTTTACATTCCCACCAACAATGTATGAAAATCCTTGCCAACACTTGTCATTTTCCCATTTTTTATTATAGCCCTCCTAGTGGGTATGAAACAGTATCTCATTGCGATGTGCATTTCCCTAATGACTTATGATATTGAGCATCTCTTCATTATGCTTATTGGCCAATGGTCTATCTTCTTTGGAGAAGTCTACTCAAATCCTTTGCCCGTTTTGGGGTTTTTTTTGTGTTTTTCTTAATTGAAGTACAGTTGATTTACATTGTTGTGCCAATCTCTGCCATACAGCAAAGTGACTCAGTTTTACACATATATACATTCTTTTCAAATATTCTTTTCCATTATGGCTTATCCCAGGAGACTGGATACAGTTCCCTGTGCTACACAGTAGGACCTTGCCATTCATCCATTCTAAATGTAATAGCTTACATATACCAACCCCAAACTCCCAGTCCATCACTCTCCCTCCCTGCCTCCCCCTTGGCAACCACAAGTCTGATCTCTATGTCTGTGAGTCTGTTTCTGTTTAGTAGACAGGTTCATTTGTGCCACATTTTAAATTCCACAGAAGTAATGTCATATGGTATTTCTTTCTTTCTGACTTAATTCACTTAGTATGATAATCTCTAGATCCATCCATGTTGCTGCAAATGGCATTATGTTGCTCTTCTTCATGGCTGAGTAGTATTCCATTGTATATATGTACATCTTTATTATTTTTAATATTTTATTTTTTAATTTATTTGCTTATTTATTTGGCTGTGTCGGGTCTTAGTTGCTGCATGTGCGGGATCTTTAGTTGCAGCACGGGAACTCTTAGTTGCAGCATGTGGGATCTAGCTCCCTGACCAGGGATCGAACCTGGGCCCCCTGCATTGGAAGCGTGGAGTCTTAGCCACTGGACCATCAGGGAAGTCCCCCACATCTTCTTTATTCATTCATCTGTCGATGGACATTCAGGCTGTTCCCATGTTTTGGCTATTGTGAACAGTGATATGAACACAGGGGTGCATGTATCTTTTTGAATTATAGTTTTGTCTGGGTATATGCCCAGCAGCAGGATTGTTGGATTATTTGGTAATTCTATGTTAAGTTTTCTGAGGAACTTCCATTCTGTTTTCCATAGTCTTTGCCCATTTTTTTTTTTTTTTTTTTTTGCGGTACGCGGGCCTCTCACTGTTGTGGCCTCTCCCGTTGCGGAGCATAGTCTCCGGACGCGCAGGCTCAGCGGCCATGGCTCACGGGCCCAGCCGCTCCGCGGCACGTGGGATCTTCCCAGACCGGGGCACGAACCCGTGTCCCCTGCATCGGCAGGCGGACTCTCAACTACTGCGCCACCAGGGAAGCCCTTTGCCCATTTTTTAATTGGGTTGTCCTTTTGTCATTAAGTTGTAAGAGTTCTTTATATATTCTGGATACTAGACCCTTATCAGATATTATGATTTACACATATTTTCTCCCATTCTATGAGTTATCTTTTTACCATTTTTTTTTTTTTTTTGGCTGCACCGCACAGCATGTGGGATCTAAGTTCCCCAACCAGGGATCAAACCCACGCCCCCTGCATTGGGAGCACAGAGTCTTAACCACTGGACCACCAGGGAATTCCCTCTTTTTACTTTCTTGATAGTGTCCTTTGGGGTACAGGTTTTTCATTGTGATGAAGTCCAATTTGGTTTTTTCTTTGGTTGTTTGTTCTTTGGTGTCATATTTAAGAAATCACTGCCGCTCCAAGGTCTTGTGTTTCCATCTAAAGTTTTTATGGTTTTAGCTGTTATATTTAGGTCTTTCATCTATTTTGAGTTAATTTTTGTATATGGTGTGAGGTGGCGGTACAACTTCATTCTTTAGCTGTGGATATCCAATTGTTCCAACATCATTTGCTGAAAAGACTAACCTTTCCCCACTGAGTGGCCTTGGCACCCTTGTGGAAAAATCAATTGACCACAGATGTATGAGTTTATTTCTGGACTCTCGATTCTACTCCATTGACCCATATGTCAACCCTTATGCTAGTATCATACTTTCCCATGAGTTTTATAATATCATTTTCTATAGAGATAACAAAAAAATAATTCAGTCTTTTCTCTAGCATAGTTGAACATATTTTTGTTGTTGTTGTAAAACTTAGAAAAGTTTCTTTTAGCACAGGGCCATTATTGGTAATGTTATGTAAACTTTTAAGATTGTGGCCAAACTTGGGGAAAACTACTAACAAGTCTCTTTCATATGAAGCTTTAAGATTCAGAAGAATTTTTCACAAACTGGCCTTTTGGCATCAAACCTTGTTTTTTGCTCCACTAACTATATACTTCAGGTGCCAGATGCCATGGGACATATTCATATCACTATACCATCTCTATGACTGCATGTTTATGTCACAACGCCAAATGAGTTAACACAATGTGTAGTATTCCTACACACTATCCTCGTACTCAGACGGCTAGCAATACCTTGACTATACACGAAGAGACTGTGAACCACATCAACATATCCTGCTAATACCCAACTAAATGTATCCCCAAGTCAGTTTCCCCATAGCCAGATGTCCAAAATGCCTACAGCTATTCCAATGCCACCAACATGAGGAGAAGTATGAGAGAAGGGAAATCAATGTAAAAAGAGACAGCAATCTTAACTGATTGTGGTTAAGATATAGTACATTTGCAAATCCTTCATAACGATGTGACAACGTACAGGAAATATTGTTTCTTGATCTGGGCGCTGGTTATACAGGCGTGTTAAGTTTGTGAAAAGTCTTAAGCTGCACACTTATAAGCTTGGCACTTTTTCTGTATATAAATGTAATATATACTAATAAAACAATTTTTTAACATCTTTATTCGAGTATAACTGCTTTACAGTGTTATGTTAGTTCCTGCTGTATAACAAAGTGAAGCAGCTATATGCATACGTGTATCCCCATATCCCCTCCCTCTTGCATCTCCCTCTCACCCTCCTTATTCCACCCCTTTTAAAGTGACCAAGAACTCATTGCCAGGGTCCCTCCCAGGCCCTCAAATAGGATCCTGAAAGTTAAGCTTCATTAGTTTCACAGTAAACTCATCTCTAAATACCACAAATTGGATTATCAAAAGATGTGGTTTCTAGTACCACCCTGGAGACTTGGGTCTTGCCATCTAGCCATGGACTTAAAGAAGACACACATGACCTCCCTGAGCATGTTATTCACATAAAGTATGGAAGAGGTTAGACTATAAACTCTAAGACATCTATCTAGTAGTTGTTCTTCTAAGAAATATTTACAGAGTACCTCCTAAGTGTTTAGTATTACTCTAGGTAAATGAAACACACAATCTCTGCCCTGCACAATTTCTCTGTAAATCTAAAATTTAAAGTTTTTAAAGAGACCAACAGGTAAAGAAGTGAATATAAAAATAAGTTATAATAAGTCCTCTGAAGTTAACAATATACTATGATGGGGAATAATGAAGGTAGAAGCTACTTTAGACAGAGTATTTAGGAACTCTTTGAAATGATAAACTGACACAGAAAAAATAATAAGTAGAGAAAGAAGATCCCAGCAACAAAAGTGGGGGGGGGCCTTCAGGTGGGAAAAAGATTGGCCTTTTCAAGAAATCAAAACACAAGTAATGTTACTAAAGTAAAATGAGCCAAGGAAAGACAGGGCCAGATTGTACAGGATCTTGTTCAAATAAAGTCTATTTCATTCAACGTATAATGGAAAACCACTGGAGGGTTTGAAGCAGGAGAGTAAAATTATCCAATTTACATTTTCTTTTTTAATTTATGAAACTGCTCCATGGAGAATAGATTATAAAAGGGTTAAAGAAAAACAATGCAGGGCTTCCCTGGTGGCGCAGTGGTTGAGAGTCCACCTGCCGGTGCAGGGCACACTGGTTCATGCCCTGGTCGGGGAAGATCCCACATGCCGCGGAGCGGCTAGGCCCGTGAGCCGTGGCCGCTGAGCCTGTGCGTCCGGAGCCTGTGCTCCGCAACGGGAGAGGCCACAACAGTGAGAGGCCCGCGTACCGCAAAAAAAAAAAAAAAAAAGAAAAGAAAAGAGAAGAAAAACAATGCATACCTGATGGGGGAGCACTAAAACTCTGATTATTAGCTCTGAATTATAATATTTTTTCAATATAAAACTCATTCCAGAGAATTAAAGAATTTAATTCCCATACTTGCATAAATTACTTTATTCAAATAGTATTTATCTGCCTTATTTCTTTTTACCAGTCTGCTTCTGTTTCCATTATCTTTTTTATCCTTTACCAAATAACTTATGGATTTTAATAACAAATTACCATAACTCTTCTAGAAACTGTTGAAATTTCTTTTGTTAAGTTCTCTGTAATAAAATTCCTAGAAACTTCAAAGGCAGAACATAAAATAACTCAGTTACAAAAGCTGGAAAATAGTATGTATTAGATTAGGATACCAAAGAGCATGGAGTCCAACCAAAAAAACAAAAGAAGTAGCAGTGGTAGCTGCCACCACTGTCACCTATGACAGTTTTTTAAATGGCTGAAAATTCTTTGCCACTGTTTTCATCAAGAGATGCAATCTACGTTCTTTCCCCTTGAATCTAGAAGAACTTGTAAGTAACTTGCTTGTAACCAATAAAATGGAACAAGGACTTCCTAGGCTGAGTCAGAAAAGGAGATTCAGCTTTCGCCTTGTTTCCTGACAATTCCTGCTGGTACCCTGAGCCAGTCATATTAGCAGTGTAACTGCCCTGGAGCTGCCAAAAACTAGCTCGTGCAGTGAAATCATATGGAGAGGCTCGCAGATGACCTGAAGAGAGATAAATGCCCAGCCAGCCCCGAGCTATTCCAATTCCAGCCATCATCTGAATAAAATACATGACAGACCCTGAGCCAAAACCAGCCAGCAGGGCCTTTCCTGGTGGTCCACTCGTTAAGAATCCACCTTCCAATGCAGGGGACGTGGGTTTGATCCCTGATCCGGGAACTAAGATCCCACATGCCGTGGGGCAACTAAGCCCACGCACCGCAACTACTGAGCCCGCGTGCCGCAACTACAAAGCCCACGCACTCTGGAGCCCTGGCGCCACAACTAGAGAGAAGCCCGTGCACCACAATGAAGAACCCACGTGCCGCAACAATGATCCCGTGTGCCGCAACTAAGACCCGATGCAGCCCAAAATAAAATTAATTAATTTAAAAAAAATTTTTTTTAAAGCCAGCAGAGCCCTTTCCAAACTCCTAACCCACAGAAATCACGAGAGATAATAAAATTATTGTTTGTGTTTTAGGCCTTTAAGTTTTGGAGTAATTTTTTATGCAGCAATTCTAACAAGCCTTTATAGCAAATATATGATCATTAGTTCAACTTACTGGGGGGAGGGGAAGAATTTGGCTAGCAATAAGGGTGCATTTTTCCATATAGAGACCAGCTTTCTTGTTGTTTATTTTTTAATATTTACTTATTTATTTATTTGGCTGCGCTGAGTCTTTGCAGCATGCAGGATCTTCATTGTGGCATGCAGGGTGTCTTTAGTTGTGGCATGCGAACTCTTAGTTGCGACATGTGGGGTCCAGTTCCCTGACCAGGGATCGAACCCAGGCCCCCTGCACTGGGAATGTGGAGTTCTAGCCACTGGACCACCAGGGAAGTCCCAAGACCAGCTTTCATTTATTTAAGAGATTTGAAAAAGCTATGTAATAACCCAGAGAAAGTCTAATAATAGTTAAGTAAGGCACACTCTTCCTGAAATCAATTTAATTTTATGGACTTATAGCCTCTACAGATTCTTTCCCTGCATCATGATTCACCCATAACAAAAGCAAGTGCATAAATATATTTACCATGCCACTGAGCTCAGCCAAATCAGTCTTGCATTATAATCCTTCTAAATACAGAAGTTATCTATTATGGCCTAAATTAATCCCTGGCCTTTCTTCAACCAAAAGAGTGAGTCAATTATTGCAGAAGCATCAAAACTGCCAAACAAAGCAAAAATTATTAGATTTACTCTTTGAACTAAGAATCACCACACATTACCACTAAGTAGAACAGACCTTTTAAATTATGTAACTCATTCATCTCTTTTTTAAACTTTTATTCATTTAATTAAATATCTAATGAGCACTGTGGGTAGGCAAATATGAGTAAGAGCTAGTTCATAGCTACAGAGGAGTTCACAGTGCTATGGGGAAAACATCAATACAACCAATGAATTTTAAGTCAATATAATAAATGATACAATGAAGTATGCTAACGTATTGTAGGAATATAAATGAGGGTGTTTTGGATATTTCTATTTGCTTCTTCAGATCATTCTCCATCCTTTAACCAGCACTTAGTGTCCTAGGAGGCTGATGCAATGGACTACAGAAACTGGGCTCCCTTACCCTCCAGCCTCAAATTGGGTTCAGTAAATGAGAAGCAACAGCAAGGGTCTCTGCGTTCCCATGACTACTCGCTCCCTTTCCCTTTCTTGCCCAAAGATGATGCAACTTCCTATCATTGCTAGTCCCTAGGTGCTACACCATTCCTAACTGGATTCCCTTAACCCTGCCCATTCATTCTAAGTAGTCCCCTAACAACATTCTCTTTCACCTTTTGTGAGAATGTTATCTGTTTGTATCAGGACCCTAACTGTTAAGACAGGGGCACCTAACTCAGCCTGGGGAAGTCTGGGAAGACTTCTCAGAGGAGAAAATGCTTCAGCTGTGTTAATAGCCGAGTAGATTGGGCAGGGTGACTAGGTAAGGAAGAAAGTATTGTAACAGAGTCTAAGTAAACAGCACCATCAAAAACTTGGGAGATATAAGAAAATGTGAAAAGAATAGGAAAGAGTGAGGAATTCAGAGTAGTGTAACATAGGCATATGATGGGACACAGGCATGATGGGAAACAATGCTAGAACCAAATCATAAAGAGTTTTTAGATGAAGGTATTTAACAGATCTGGTTTCTATAGTAAGTAAATTCAAAGAAAATTCAAAGAACAAAGGTGGGCGGGGGGGGCAATGGGCCTATACTTTAAAAAAGACTTCAGACATACCAACAAAATACAATGTGTAGACCTTTCCTGCATACTGATTAGAACAAACCAATTATTCAAAAAGGGGGAACAGGACGAGGAAAAGAAGAATTGGAAATGTATCTCTTCATGACATGGATGAGGTTATCTTATTTTCAATTCGTTCATGTGTCTATCAATGAATGATTATTGAAAATATTTTATTCCTATTTCTCATTTTTATAAATATAAGTGCTAAAAAACTTATTTTTATGAAAATTATTTTTAATGATCAACTAACAACTTGATCGGGTCCCTAATTTTGTTGAAATTGAAGGGTTGAAACCACGTGACTTGTGAAAAGATGTTAGTCATTGGAGTCACTGCCTTCTCAATAACCTCATCAATATTCTAATTTGTCTCTTAGGTGCCCTGGAAGGCCTCTTACCCCAGGACAATGTACTATTTGGGATGGCCTAGAGATGTGCCTTTCTTTTGTAAAGTGAAAGGAAGAAAATATGAAAAACTGATCAACTTTAGAATCTGGAAATTGAGCTCCCTTAAAAATATCCATGGGCTTTCATTCTTTTATTTCACCCTCATTGTATGTATCACTAACTCTAGCACTGACTGTTCAATTATTTCATCCATCAAGTCTTGTCTCTACTTGTTTACACTGTAGGTTCCCTGAAAGCAAGATCGGGAACCAAATCTCTTCTTGAAATCCCAGAACCTACACCTCAGGGTAAGGTGCATGTTAAGACTCTCAACAAATGATCACTGAATGAATATGTAAATATTTCACCACCATTCCAAGTCCTCTTTCTAGGTAGAGAAAAAAGACTTGAGATAAGCAAACTGGAAATCAGAAGAAACTTGAAATATCATCACCAACCCTATTTTAAAGTAAGAAAAAGACTGGTTTACTACCTAAGCTTTCATACCTATCTAAAATAAGAAAAACTCAAAACAACTAGGAAATAGAAAACTAAAATGTACAAGGATTCATATTTTATTACAAAAGGTTTCTGGTACAACTAGCCTAATTTCCATGGAATTTGAATAATTGTACCAATTGTTCCCTCAAAAAAATCAGTTGCTATTCTCTTCATAAGATTCAAGAAAAAAATTTCATCAGATAAAAGATTATATTTCGCCTTCACTGGTTTGGAATACTTGTAAAGTCAGGATCTCAACAGCAATTAAATTAGATAACAAATGAGAACAAGTTACAACTATAGAGCTCTGAAAAAATATTAATTTTCTTGGGCTTCCCTGGTGGCGCAGTGGTTGGGAGTCCGCCTGCCGATGCAGGGGACACGGGTTTGTGCCCCTGTCCGGGAAGATCCCACATGCCGCGGAGCGGCTGGGCCTGTGAGCCATGGCCGCTGAGCCTGCGCGTCTGGAGCCTGTGCTCTGCAACGGGAGAGGCCGCAACAGTGTGAGGCCCACGTACCGCAAAAAAAAAAAAAAATTAATTTTCTTCCTAACACTGACAGACTAGTTATATATGTGAATTTCTTAGGTGACACTGCAAAAGTAGATCTTTTTGCAGTGACTATCAGACTGATCTTCACTTTGTTGAGAAGTAAATTTTGCAGAGTATGGTAAAGGAGTTCTAGCCATCAAGTCAAATATTAACTTGAATGAATACTTTGGTCCTCTATCTTTATAACTTAACATTGTCAAAATTACTAAGGTACAAACATCAGTTAATTCAGTAATAACGTCAAAAAGAGAGATTCTATTATCTGTTTCAAATGAGGTCCTCTTAAACCATGTAAGCTTTTTTCAATTTCATGAATCATTCTTTAATTCACAAATGTTTACTGAAGATATACTATGTACCAAGTACTGTGTTAGACATGGTATTTTGAATGCGTCAAATACTATTTTACTTTAAAAAGATAGAAGAATCTTTAAAAATATTTTTTCTTCATTCTTCTTCCTTTACAAAATTGAATTTTTTTAAGAAAGCTCTTTCAGGGCTTCCCTGGTGGCGCAGTGGTTAAGAATCCGCCTGCCAATGCAGGGGACACAGGTTCGAGCCCTGGTCTGGGAAGATCCCACATGCCACGGAGCAACTAAGCCCGTGCGCCACAACTACTGAGCCTGCACTCTAGAGTCTGCGAGCCACAACTACTGAAGCCCACGCGCCTAGAGCCCGTGCTCCGCAACAAGAGAAGCCACCTCAATGAGAAGCCTGTGCACTGCAAGAAAAGAGTAGCTCCCGCTCTCTCTCAACCAGAGAAAGCCCACGTACAGCAATGAAGACCCAACACAGCCAAAAATAAATAAATATATAATTTAAAAAAAATTAAGATGATCAATTTAAAAAAAAGAAAGCTCTTTCAACCTTATAGTATTAAATTTATATGATTCTGAATAAGCTGACCAAGCAATAAGTTTTCTACTTCACTAGAGAAAGTTGTATATAAAGCCTGATGACATAAGATCATACAAAAAAAAGTTGAACTACCAATGTTTGCAATTCTAATATAACAAAAATAATTTTTGTATTGCTCCTGTACATGTAACATAGAGTTTATATAAGAAAGTTTATCCTAAAGCCAGCATCACCTTTGATAGTTTCTGATTCTCCAACTCTATTTCAAGAACTCTTATTTACACTCTGGGTTTGTTTTACAGGTCTTTACTCACTGTTGACATCTACCTGTGCAGAAATATCTCCATCTACTGGCAACACATGAAACTACAGGCTATTTTTTAAAGTACCAGCAGAAAGTCATTGAAGACTTGGATCCAAACAGTTCTCCCATCTCCAAAATCCTGAGCCATTCAAATTACTCTCCAAAGCTCTTCCACTTCTTACCAAAACTGGATGGAGGGGTTGAGAGAGAATACAATTAACTGTCTAAATGTTTGCTATATCATTTAAAGATAAAAATTATAACAATAGCTAATTTAGGGACTTCCCTGGTGGTCTAGTGAATAAGACTCCACGTTCCCAATGCAGGGGACCCGGGTTCAATCCCTGGTCAGGGAACTAGATCTCATGTGCACACCACAACTAAGAGTTCACGTGCCACAACTAAAGAGCCCACATGCCACAACTAAAGATCCCATGTGCTGCAACTAAGACCAGGCACAGCCAAATAAATAAATTAAAATTTTTTAAAATTATAACAATAGCTAATTTAACTGTATGAATTCCTTACAACACACTGGTACCCCAAGGTGTACAAAACATATTTGCCTATTTTATAAGACATGATTTCATTTAAATCAATACCTATATTAATCATTATTAATGTTGCACTTGCTCCTATAAAACAGCATATAATCGGTTATGACTACTTTATTTAAAACACAATCTTTAACGAAATTGAGTTATTTGTAGTGAGGTGGATGGACCTAGAGTCTGTCATACAGAGTGAAGTCAGAAAGAGAAAAATAAATACCGTATGCTAACACAAATATAAGGAATCTTAAAAAAAAATGGTTCTGATGAACCTAGGCGCAGGACAGGAATAAAGACGCAGATGTAGAGAATGGACTTGAGGACACGGGGAGGGGGAAGGGTAAGCTGGGACAAAGTGAGAGAGTAACATTGACATATATACACTATTAAATGTAAGATAGCTAGTGGGAAGCAGCCTCATAGCACAGGGAGATCAGCTCAGTGCTTTGTGACCACCTAGAGGGGTGGGATAGGGAGGGTGGGAGAGAGACACAAGAGGGAGGGGATATGGGGGTATATGTATATGTATAGCTGATTCACTTTGTTATACAGCAGAAACTAACACACCATTCCAAAGCACTTATACTCCAAAAAAGATGTTAAAAAAAAACCACAATCTTTGTACACTACTACAGGTAAAACAGATAACTTATAAGAACCTACTGTATAGCTCAGGGAACTCTACTCAATACTCTGTAGTGACCTATATATGGGAAAAGAATTTTAAAAAGAATGGATATATGTATAACTGATTCACTTTGCTGTACAGCAGAAACTAACACAACACTGTAAATCAACTATACTCCAATAAAAATTAATTAAAAAATAAAACACAATCTTTGATCAAAAATGTCAAAATACATTAACATAATACTTTACAACTTGAACAGTATTTTTCACATACATTATTTCTTATCCAGCAGGATCCTAAAATAAATAACTGTCACTTTAAACATGCATTTATAACTAAAAGCACAGGCACCAAGAAAATAAGTGACTTGCTTAAAGGCACAAAGCTTATCAGTGGCATATCTAGGATATGAACCCAAATTTTCTGCCTCCAAGTTCTATACTCTTTCTACAACATCCCAACTGCCTCCAACAATAACAGTAAATAGGTCTACATTACAGATGTCTGCTTTGTGACAGTTCCCAGGAATGCACTGTGGTCAAATTAAAAAGTCATCTTAGATTTTAACAAAATTAAGCTTTTTCCACATACAGATGGCCAACAGGCACATGAAAAGATGCTCAACATCGCTAATCATTAGAGAAATGCAAATCAAAACTACAATGAGGTACCACCTCACATCAGTCAGAATGGTCATCGTTAAAAACGCTACAAATAACAAATACTGGAAAGGATGTGGAGGAAAAGAGAACCCTCCTACGCTGTTAGTGGAGATGTAAATTGGTGCAGCCACTATGGAAAACAGTATGGAGGTTCCTAAAAAAACTAAAAATAGAGTTGCCATATGATCCAGCAATTCCACTCCTGGGCATATACCCAAACAAAACTCTAATCCAAAAAAAATACATGCACCCCAGGGTTCACAGCAGCACTATTCACAATAGCCAAGACATGGAGACAACCTAAATGTCCATCAACAGATGAATTGACAAAGATGTGGTACATATATACCATGGAATACTATTCAGCCATTAAAATACAATGAAATAATGCCATTTGCAGCAACATGGATTGACCTAGAGATTATCAGTAAGTCAGAAAGAGAAAGACAAATACCATATAATATCACTTATATATAGAATCTTAAAATGTGACACAGGACTTCCCTGGTGGCCCAGTGGTTAAGAATCCGCCTGCCAAGGCAGGGGACACGGGTGCGAACCCTGGCCCAGGAAGATCCCACGTGCCACAGAGCAACTAAGCCCGTGTGCCACAACTACTGACCCTGTGCTCTAGAGCCCAAGAGCCACAACTGCTGACCCCGAGTGCCAGAACTACTGAAGCCCGCGCGCCTAGAGCCCGTGCTCCACAACAAGAGAAGCCACCACAATGAGAAGCCCACCACGCACTGCAACGAAGAGTAGCCTCACTCGCTGCAACTAGAGAAAGCCCACGCACAGCAATGAAAACCCAACACAGCCAAAAATAAATTAATTAATTTTTTTAAAAATGTGACACAAATGAACGTATCTACCAAATAGAAACAGACTCAGGGACATAGAGGAGACTTGTGGTTGCCAAGGGGGAGGGGGTTGAGGGAGGGGTGGAATGGGAGGTTGGAGTTAGCAGATGTAAGCTATTATATACGGAATGAATAAACAACAAGGTCCTACTGTACAGCACAGAGAACTATATTCTGCATCCTATGACAATCCATAAAGGAAAAGAATATTTTAAAAAAGAATGTATATATATGTATAACTGAATCACTTTGCTATACAGCAGAAATTAACACAACATTGTAAATCAACTACACCTCAATTAAAAATTAAATTTCTTCCTTTCTTTTGTCTTATAGGAAAAAAATGCTCATAATATAAAATATAAGTTTAAGAAAACCATTGGGACTTCGCTGGTGGCACAGTGGATAAGCCTCTGCCATCCCAATGCAGGGGGCCTGGGTCTGATACCTGGTCAGGGAATTAGAGCCCGCATGAATGCCGCAACTAAGAGTTCATGCATGCCACAACTAAGGAGCCTACATGCTGCAACTAAGGAGCCAGCGAGCCACAACTAAGGAGCCCACCTGCCACAACTAAGACCCGGCACAACCAAATTAAGTGATTAATTTTTCAAAAATTTAAATTAAAATAAATAAATAAAATTTAAAAACCATAATCCAACCCGCATTTGACAAAACAATTATATCCTTTCTTTTCTATTGCCACATATTAGATATGTTTTTTTTTTTATCCCACCTTTTTCCAAAAATGAGTTGAGGGGGCTGATAGCTGGTAAACAGCAAACTTTGTTAAGTCATGCTTATTGTAATCCACTTTCATCAGTAAGAGACAAAAATAATAATAAACTTTTTAAAGATTCATAATAGAAATGTTGAAAAGAAAAATATTGAGCCCAACCTAGGTTTATTCTGATTTCTTATATCTCCATTCATGGTACTATAGAATTAAAAAAAAATCAATGTCTGACACGTCAAGAAGTTGATAAATATTTGTTGACTAAATAAATGAAACAGGCTCTAAAGCAGGGGTCCCCAACCCCCAGGCCACGGACTGCTAACGGTCTGTTGCCTGTTAGGAACTGGGCGGCACAGCAGGAGGTGAGCGGCAGGCTAGCGAGCAAAGCTTCCATCTGCCACTCCCCATCGCTCACATTACCGCCTGAACCATCCCCTGCCCGTCCATGGAAAAACTGTCTTCCACGAAACCAGTCCCTGGTGGCAAAAAGGTTGGGGACCGCTGCTCTAAAGCATTACAAGATCCTAAAGTATTATGGGGTCCTAAATTAAAGACTCAATTATGCTTATTAAACTATCAAAATGTTTATGAAAAGTTCAATCAATGTTTGAAATCAGAAGACTTAAAACTGCAGTAATAGGAAAGTGTGAATTATAAATAATAAACTTACAAAGAAAAGAATTATAGATGAAAGGAACAGAATAGAGTCCAGAAATAGAACATGTATGTTGTCAACTGATTTTTAGCCAAGGTGCCAAGACAACTCAACGGAGGAAACAAAAGCATTTTAACAAATGGTGCTAGGAAAATTGGATATCCATATGAAAAAAAAAGAACCTGACCCTTACTTCTCACAGCAAATTTTTAAAAAGTTAAATTTAGGAGGGTCCTACACCAAAATATAAATGCTAATATTATAAATATTGCAGAAGAAAACATAAAAAATTTTTAGAACTGTGGATTAGGAAAAGATTTCTTATATAGGACATAAAAAGCATGAACCATAAAGAAAAAAATTGATAAACGGGGCTTAATCAAAATTCAAAACTTCTGCTCTTTGAGACACTACTGAGGGGGGAAAAAATGCCACAGATTAGGAGAAAATATTTTCAAAACACATATCTGATAAAGGACTTGTATCCAGAATACAAAAAGAATTCTCAAAACTCAATAATAAGAAAACAACCCAATTTTAAAACTATGAGCAAAAGATTTGAACAGATATTCACCAAAGATACACAGATGATAAATAAGTCCATTAAAAGATGCTTAACACCGTAGGTCAAAGGGAATTAAAATTAAAGCTACACTGAAGTAATCTCTACACACCAATTAGAATGGCTAAAATCAAAGACTGACAACAGCAAGTGCTGAAGTGTTGGCTAGGATTGGGAGCAACTGGAACTCTCAGACAACACTGGTAGAAATACAAAATGGTACAACTTGAAAAACAGTTTAGCAGTTGTTTTTTTTTTTTAAGTTAAACACATACTTACCATAAGATCCAACAATCCTAAACATTTACCCAAAAGAAATAAAAACATGTTCACAAAGAGAGGTGTACCCAAATGTTCATAGCAGCTTTATACATAATCGCAAAAAACTGGAAACTCATGTCTGTGGATATTTGTGAATGGATAAAGAAAATGGGAAATGGGCAATATTCCTCAGGAATAAAAGGGACAAACAACTGATACACAACATGGATGGACCTCAAAAGCACTATTCTTTTTTTTTTTTTTTGCAGCATGCGGGCCTCTCACTGTTGTGGCCTCTCCTGTTGCGGAGCACAGGCTCCAGACGCACAGGTCCAGCGGCCATGGCTCACAGGCCCAGCCGCTCCACAGCATGTGGGATCCTCCCAGACCAGGGCACAAACCCGCGTCCCCTGCATCGGCAGGTGGACTCTCAACCACTGCGCCACCAGGAAAGCCCAAAAGCACTACTCTAAGTGAAAACAAGCCTGACTCAGAAGACTACATACTGTATGATCCCATTCACATAAAATTCTAGAAAAGGTAAAACTACTGCAACAGTGGTTGCCAAGGACTGGGGATATGAGGAGACTGGCTGTGAAGAGGCAGGAGGAAACTTTTGGGAAAGAAAGAAATGCCATTTGTGCAATCATCTATGTAGGAATTCCTACCTAAAATCAGGATTTATTTTAAATTAAGTTTTATGTCTGCTGTCAATTTTTAGTAAAAAACCAAATGCCAAACTTAAGACACATGTTGATATTTCTTAATTCATATCAAATGCGGTTTTTAAAAAGTCAGTGCCTTTAGAAACGATTCTAAAACAAACACAAAATTCTTCACTTCGTTCAATTAATTATGTATTAGTGGAAAAATACAAAAGAAAAAAAAATTTTTAATGTTAGCATTCAACTGTAAAAAATGCCAAATACTGATACCTGGAAAACTAGCATTAGTGAAATATTAGTAGGCTTAGTGTTCAGCAAAGTTGCTCTAATCAAGCAAAAATAGATATGACTGCAATCCTAAATACAAGCCAATAACTAAGGTTAGAAAATACAATGGATATGCCACAAATATAAATTAGCTGGAATTACATTAAAACATAGGAAGAGGGCTTCCCTGGTGGCGCAGTGGTTGAGAGTCTGCCTGCCGATGTGGGGGACACGGGTTCGTGCCCCGGTCCAGGAAGATCCCACATGCCGCGGAGCAGCTGGGCCCGTGAGCCATGGCCGCTGAGCCTGCGCGTTCGGAGCCTGTGCTCCGCAACAGGAGGAGAGGCCACAACAGTGACAGGCTCGCGTTCCACAAAAAAAAAAAAAAAAAAAAAAAATAGGAAGAAAACTATCAAACTATCCTAAGCAATATGAACAAAAGCTTAAATAAACGTAAAAACATAGCATGTTCCTAGGTGGGAAAACTAAATACACTTAAATGACTCCTTTTCCCAAATTAATGCATTCTAATTACAATCCCAAGGAAATTTCTTTTTAAATTTAACAATTTTAATATTTACGTGTAAGAGCAAAGAAGTAAAAACAGCAAAAAAAAATTTCTAGTACAATGAGATTAAACTAAATTATAAAGCTACAATAATGAAGAGTATGGCACCGAACAAGAGATAATCTGACTATTATAACTAATTTGTTAACATAACTAAAAAGATATCACACCACTATAGAAAGGAAAAATTGATTAATAAATAATGATGAGATGACTGAGTAGCAATTTGGGGGGAAACATCTTCCTAAACCATTTTTAAAAATACTAAAATAAAATGTACTTAAATATTTACCAAGCCTCTTGAAGAAAAGGGTTTTTCTAAGTATAGAAATGATAGGAAAAACAAAGGAAAAGTTGGACAAATTTGACTCCTAAAGTAACGAATTTATTCAAAATCATTTTTCTTTCAAAAATGATCAAAATTAAAAGTCAAATAACAGACTGGGGAAAATGTCTGTAACAAATATGACAAAAGATTAGTATCTTTTTTAATTCTCAGGCAGATCACTAAGAAAAACACAAATGGCCTAAGTGGTAACTAGGAAAAGACCAAACAAGGCAACAAAGAGAAATATAATTAGTAAACAGACAGGAAAATATTCAACTTCACAAGAAAATGTTAAATACTATATGCCATGAAGTTAGCGAACATTTTAAAAAACAAGAGCCAATTCTTGTAATAGAACATTAAGAGGGACACATTTATTCAATGCTGCTCTAAACAGGCACAATTCTTTTAGGAAACAGTCTGACGAAAAATTAATGAAGAACCTAAAAAGATCCACACCCTTTAATGCAACAGCACTCTCTCTATGGAAATATCCTAAGAAAACAATCCTTAAAAAAAAAAATTATCCATACCAAGATGTTTACAAATTATCTATAATAACAGAATTTGGAAATAAACGTTAAAACAAGAAAAAACAATGGTTTTTTTTTGAACAATGGTTGTTGTATAGCATTCTCTTAACTGATTATCCTAAAATCAGTCTTCGTGGTTCCCATTCCAGTCCATCCTTCCTATTGCCCAAAGATTAACGTTTCTAAACATCAAATATATCGAAGCTTAAAATCCTTCAATGGTTCCCACTACCTTAAAAAAAAAAAAATCAAACTTCTTGACAAAATATAACAAGGTCCTAAAATGGGTTGGTCCCTGTCTACAAGCCTCACCTCTTGCCACTCACATCCAGTGCATCAGCCATAAAAAACACGTATAAAACTACACAGGGCTTCCCTGGTGGCGCAGTGGTTGAGAGTCCGCCTGCCGATGCAGGGGACACGGGTTCGTGCCCCGGTCCGGGAGGATCCCACATGCCGCGGAGCGGCTGGGCCCGTGAGCCATGGCCGCTGAGCCTGCGCGTCCGGAGCCTGTGCTCCACAACGGGAGAGGCCACAACAGTGAGAGGCCCGCGTACCGCAAAAAAAAAAAAAAAAACTACACAGAATTACTTCTATGTCTCCAGCATTCGTTCCAAATAAAATGCCAAAAGGCTCTTCATGCATGCTGAAACAGGATTCTGCCTTCATGGAGCTTACAGCATAGACAACAAATGCCCTCCATTGAGTTAGGTCTGATGCTAGAGGAAGAACCTCTTAGTCACAGAGGAGAGGTCAACACAGGTCAAGGAAAGATCTGTGGATAAGGGTACCTTGAGTTGAGCCTTAAAAGATAAGCAAGTATCTCAAGGGACAAGGGTAATTCCAAATAAATGAAATTATTTTATTTTCTACACAAAATCCTGTAAGTTTGTAACAGGCTTTCTAGATAGACAGCTTGGGTTCTGACATGTACTTAACCTCTCCGAATTTCTCCTACCTCTTGAAGCTATTATGAGAATTAAAAGTAATAACAGATGTAAACTTAATACAGTGTCTGGCACTTAATAAGCATTCAGTACATGTCCCTCATACAGAAACACATAACAATGTTGATTACAACAGTACATTTCAAGGGTTCAGCTTTCTTAGAGCAAAGAAAGTAACAGTAAACAAAAACAAAGGCAAAGGGAGAAAAAGCAGTAAGAACAGGGTTAAACATGTCACCATACAGCCAGAGTCAAACGGTTCTCTCCACATACCATGATGATATCCTTGTACCACACATTACAACAGCACAATAACTTATATTCATAATGATACTGAATCATAAATAAAACATTAAGTTCTGTTAAGTATGGTCTATTTGAAAGGAGTAGGGCATATTACATCTTTAAAAGCCTTCAAAATCTTTAAAAGACATCAAAAATACCTAAAATTAAAACCTTGCAGGGCTAAAGCATGGATCTTCATTTATCTTGAAAACTTGAGTTATATACTAAATATGCTAAATGACATGCCAGATAAATGACATGTTAGTATGTTGTGATAGTTACAGTTCAACCAACAGGAAAAAAGTAGAATCCATGATTAAACACACACACACTCTCTCTCTCTCTCTCTCTTTACTCACCAATGAAAAGCAAACTACATGAAGCACCTAGGCAGGTTCAGCCCCCCGGCCTGAAGGTTTGACTAGAAGAGAGAAACTTAAGAGAAAAGGAAGGAGCTAAGCCACATTGGCTTCCTCCTCAGAAACCAAGAAAAAAAAAATGAACTGGGGACATTCAAATCACTAACACCCCTAGAACAAGTCATTATGGTGTACAGGCACATTCCCACTTAGAAACTGCGAGCTATAATCAAATTGTAATTTTTAAAGCCCTGAATCAATAAAATATGCAGTAAAACAATACTAAGATACCAGCATATCTAAAGTGAGACTTTTAAAGGTAATTTTCCTTTAGCTATAGACAAGGTTAACCTCATTACTGCTTACGGTTTTATAAATTAAGAACATGAGAAGCACTGTACGAAAACATTTAAATTACAAAAAGGTCTGTAATAAATGTTCTGGAGAAGTAATCTGTTATTTCTCCATATCTAAGAATTTTAAATATTAGAAATTATACTAACTGCTTTTTCCAGCCTTTGGTTTTAAAAAACAGTAATATAAAAAATTACCCCCAATTTTTTTTACCATCAAAGAATATCTTCTATCAAACCATCATAAGAAAAGACTATTCATAAGTATAATGTATACAAAATTTTACATTTTATAATCAATTTGCTCTACAAATACTAGTTGAAATTGATAGCTTTACCATACAGCCCATTTTAATGATCAAGTGTTAATGTGTCATAAAAAACAGAAGTAGCTTGATGGACCAAATCAGATTTTAACCACCAATGACCTGAAGAATCTCAAATTTGGGATTAAATTAGCCCTTCCTTCTTTGCATCAACAAATACTAAACAGTTTGCTAGTTGACTGTGGTCTCAGGAATAACATGTGGAAAAGTTTAATATCTGTTGTGGGCAGAGATCTCATGGTTCAAATATTTCTCCTTCAGTTTGTATGTATGTGTGAGAGTGTGTGTGTGTGTGTATGTATGTGTGTGACAGACAGACACCATGCAAGAGTTGTTTACATCTTTCAGTAAAGGGGCAACTCTACATTAAGGATATAATTGAGTAACTACAATTCATAAGGTACCTGGGAATCAAAGACAGTCTATAAATTTAAAATACTAGTATGGTATTAACTTGAAGCAAAGAACAATTACTTTAAATCATCTTACAGCCCAAGTGTATTGTAAACCAAATAAAAAGTCACTATGGGATCTGTTTTTTTTCTTTAATTTTCCTCTCTTATGGAACCCGAATCTAAATGAACTGTTAAACACTTAGTCTAAAGGTATGCCAAACATTTCTTAAGGTCTTAACAAAGAATCAACTTTTTTTTTTTAAACAAAACGAGGCCTAGGTTAAATATTTTATTTGGCTTCTCAAGATGGACTGAAAAGTTGGGCACCAGCTCCAGACCAATTCCTGGACGCACATCAAACACAGCCCTGTCATTTATCCAGTCAGTCAAAACAATCTTTTCCATCTAACTCTTTAATGTTTATGTCCTAAAAAACTGCTAATTGAATCCAGCTCTTGAAATCTATTTGTTAAAATCTATACCATCTAATCTGTAAATGAACAAAAATGAAAAAATACATGTTAACTTTCCTGGCAAAACAGAAGAGAATCCACCATACGTAACCAAAATGGAGAGGGCGATGTTTTTAATATTTGAATAGTTTTCTCTTAAAATATGACAGAGACAAATTCCCAATGGTTTTAAGAAATTGAGAGTATCTCAAACTGTTTTTACAATTAAGGGGACACAGTGTATTTAAAATTCCTCAGAAAAATCTAAAAATACAAAAGCACTCTACAAATTTAGCCCAGTATTTTTTTGGAGGGATAGGGAATAAGTATAATCTTTTCTCCTAACTTTACTCGTGAATTTTTATAATGTATCATACTCAGTAAGGAAACCACAGATAAACACTTTAAGATCTGTTGAGTCACACTAAAAACCTCAAACTCATTTTATCTGCAGAAAATCAAAATCCCTGTTTTCTCCCTCATTTTCTTATTGTATATACAGCCTAGAAGGAATTAAGTGGCCACCAGCCTATTTCTGATACTTTTTGCACACCTGGAATCACAGGTTCTTTCCATCATCACTGACACAGGGCTGACTCCCGAGAGGAACAGATAGAGTAGATAAACTCTAAAGCAACAAAGATCCCTTATAAAGGTTTCCATTGCTTAGTAAGAAAATAAGGAAACTGAATGGGGGGAAGTAGGGGAGACAGGCATCTCCCAATCCAGGTTTTCCATTAAGAACCACTCAGTTAATGATTCTTTGCAATCTTCCCTAAGGAAGGTAAAACTGTCATGAAAGTAATATATTTAAAAAACTGCAGCCAACATATACAGTCAGGCTAAATTCTCAAATACCTAATTCACTGCAACTTTTTATCTCGAAAGTTCAGCCAGTGGACTGGGATGTGACACACAAGCATTCAATTACAAAATTAGTCCATATAAATCTCAAAGTCTAGTAGAAGCCAACATAATTATAGTTTATTCTTACACGCGTACCCACACACACATACACACACAGATTCTCTAAGGAAAGCCACCTTCCTCACCACACAACTGAATATCAACGTGGATAATTAAGAATGAATACTGAAACTAGGATAAGTACACTGGTTTCCATTACACTTTTCAAACCCCAAATAATTTTTCCTTATAATAGGGTAACACGACCATGTAAGAATATCAAAATTGGCACTGTAAGCAAAACGTACCTGTAACGTTAAAGATTTCATGCACTTGGAATCATAAACACGTTGTAAGAAAAGCCTGCTATCTAGCAACCCCTCCAGACATTCTTTTCCATTTAGAAAAGGGAAGGGGAGGAGAGTGGGGAGAGAGAGAAAACTTCGCTTAAAGTCTGTCTGAGTACATACTTAGAAATGGACCCCCAAAAATGTGTTTTTAAAGCAGGTCTAGAGTTAGCAGTGAGACACAAGTTCTGCGGCCTACAAGGAACAACCCCAAACACACTACCCTACAATCAAACACTTCCAAAACACAGAGCGTACAATGAGCCTGAGTTGTCGGATCAGGCAGACACACCGGAAAAGTCAACTTCAGTCTCCTTCCCTTTCAAAGCCGTGCGTTTCAGGTGTGTGGCACCGGCTGCCGTGGCTGGCAGCAGAGAGGGAAGGTTCTGCACGCGGGTACAAGTGGGCGAATAAGTTAACAACCAGGGAACACACACACACACACACACACACCCTCCCGTTAAGCGCTCCATCTTTAAGGAGTGTTTACTGCGCGCAGTCAGCAGCCGGATTCAATAATCCCCGCCACAGGAGCTCCTCATCCCCTCAACGACCCCACCTGGGCAGTAGCCCAAGGGCTGCTCCCCGACGCCCCGGGAGAGAACCGTGCTTCTCGGCCCAGGCTTTTCGACCTCAAATCCGCCAGGAATTCCAACCGGGGGACCCCCCCCCCAACAAAAGACACCCGAGTCACCCTTGGCTTTTGTAAGAATTTCCAAACAAGGCAGAGTGGTTTGCAATTACTCTCCCTGAACTAGGCCTTCCCACGTTCCCGACTCTCCACTCACCATTGATCGCGACCCTGGCCCTTCTCAAGGCCACAGGCACCCCCCCCCCGCCGGCTCGGTGGCTCCTGCCGCCCGCCCAACCCCCTCACCTGTCAGGCGCAGCTTGACGGGCCCGTTCCTCCGGCCCCCGGGGTTAGACATGTCCCCGGCGGCGGGGGCGGCGGCGGGGCTGCGGCCGCGGCGCGGGGCCCGGGGCCGGCGGGCGGCGGGCGGGGCGGGGGCGACGGCGAGGCGCGGCTCAGTCACCACAGCGGCCGGGGCTGGGGCCCGAGCAGCCGGCGCCGCGGCCGCCACGGCCGGAGGGTCCCGGATGTGCCGAGCGTCGTCGCCATGAGCCGCGGAGGGAGCGGGACGCCGAGCTCCCCCCTCCTCCCACTTCTCCTTCCTCGGCCCGGGACGCACAACAAAGCGGCAGCCGCGGCCGGCCGCGCCGCCTCCGCCCGCTCCCGCGCCCCCGCTGCCTCCACGCAGCCGCCTCCGCGTTTCCCTCCTTTCGGCTCGGCAAGGCCCAGGAGCCGACGGGGCCGGTCGGTTGAGGCGGGCGGTGCTCGGCGGCGCCGGAGCAGGACTAGGGGCTCGGCCGCTTCCTCCTCCACCCGCCCTCTTGTCTGAGGGAACCGGGTCTTGGGGCCGCCGCCGCCACTCATCGGCTCCGGGGGCGGGGAGGAGACGGAGGGGGGCGGGACCGACGGGGGCGGGGCCGGAGGGCGGGGCCTGGGCAGGCGCGCACAGGGTGCCTGGGGCGCCGGGGCGCCAGGCCCGGGTTCGGCCTGGGCGCGTCGGTCTGTGCTGGTGTGTCCTGCTGTCCCATGCAGGAACTTGAGGAAGGAGCGGGCAAAGAAGCAGAGTGGCGGCGCCGAGGTCTGTGGTGCCAGGAGGGCCTAGTGTTCAGCCCGCTTAAGGGAGAGCTTTTGTCAGTGCAATGCAGACCGCTTTTATTAGACGCCCACTGCGTGCAGGGCTCTGAGAGGCTGGGGCGAGCAAAGTTATAACCGAATCCGCTGCGCTCCGGATTGAGCGTCGCTGGGGTGAGGGAAGACACTATTCCCTTACCGAGGGTTCCAGCAAACCCCCCGGGGTGTTTTGCTCCTGGTATCGTAGTTGCCACCACCATCCAGGACTCACCTGGTGAACGAGATCAGGTTACCGGCCTGCTTGGGCTCCTTTTGCAGCTGTAGCTCAAGGATAGGAGGATAATAATGCCTGCAAGGATAATTAACAAGATAAGCCTTCGAGAGCAATGTATGAAAAGCTCTTCGTACAGTACTGTATTTCGTTATCTCAGGAGGGAAAAAATAGAAAATGAAATAAAAATAAGTGTACCTTACCCTTTGACCCTGTAATCGCACTGTTAGGAATTTATTCTTGATACGATAGTACAGATGTTCTTTGCAAACTTCGGTTAATAACAAAAGGGGGATGAGCTAACAGCCTAATGGCGAATTACATCAACAGCATGGGTTTTAATGCCATTTAAATGGCAATTATGAAGACCATATAATATGGGAGAGTTTACAAATAATCAAGTTTAAAAGCAGCATAAAGAGTTGTATGCAAACATGCAAACGTATGTTTGCGAACGTATGCAAACATGCAAGCGTATGCATGGGGGATTTTTTGTGTGCCTTGTTAGTTCTGCTTAAGAGTACTACTATTGCAATTTTAAATGTTTAATAAAGTCTGATATATTTTAATCCTAAGTCAGTGTCAGTCATTTCTTTTAATTCATTAGTGATGTCATTTTATTCTCCAGATCAAGTTACCTCCAAGAACATCTCATCAGTCTGGATACAGCCCTACAATTAAAGTGATCCAAAAATTATATAAAGTTCTGGAAGTTAGACTAGAAATTCAGGGGACGGTGCTAGAAATTCATTCAACAAATACTGAGTGCCTACTATGTGCAAAGCAGTGAACAAGTTCCTTTAGAAATGCTTCTTTGTCCTACAGAAGCTCTGAAGATACACTAATCAATTTCAATAGTTGTGATCACAATTTAAAGGACTAGATGTATAATGGCAATAAAACTTAGCAAACTGATGTATACATACGCATTTGCCTCATTCTAATGGCACCCACTGTTCCCAACCACCCACTAACACAATTTGTAGCTTTGTATTAGGTAACAGAAGTTAGGATTTCAGAACACAATGGAGGAGCTGTGGAGATTGCCTGTTGTGAAGTTTAAAGCAGTACATTCAAATATGTAAGTGACAGTTCAGAAAAATGTATACATGCTTAATATGCAGAGGAGGATTTGTTTACGCTTGCCTGCATGTAAGTTTAAATCTCATTGTTTAAAAAAAGATTCATATAAGAATACTTTAGGGACTTCTCTGGTGGCGCAGCAGTGGTTAAGAATCCGCCTGCCTATGCAGGGAACACGGGTTCGAGCCCTGGTCCAGGAAGATCCCACATGCCGCGGAGCAACTAAGCCAGTGCACCACAACTACTGAGACTGCGCTCTGGAGACCGCGAGCCGCAACTACTGAGCATGTGTGCCACAACTACTGAAGCCCGCGTGCCTAGAGCCTGTGCTCGGCAACAAGAGAAGCCACCACAATGAGAAGCCCCTGCTCGCCACAGCTAGAGAAAGCCCGCGCGCAGCAACGAAGACCCAACGCAGCCAAAAATAACCAACAAATAAATAAATAAATAAATTTTTAAAAAAAGAATAAAACCATTTATACTATTCAGGAGAGCTAAATTTTCATTGGATTACATTTCAGCGTTAGATGCACAGCATTGCTTCATCATGGCAACACTTTTAGACATATTTTTGAGAAAGAAAGGAGGAATAACAATTCTCAGGAATTCACTCTTTTCTTTCTGCCTAAAATAGAAATCTACTTCTAATGTAAATTTTACTTGCACATGTCTCTAATGGGTATGGGAATTGCAGAAAATCTTTTCAAAGCCTTTTTATTCCCTTATGACTTCTAATTTGCTCTCAGTGGAATTGTGCACCTTTTATCGAATCATTGTTTTAGGCATCTTTCTCAAGTATACTAACTCCACCTACTTTATACCAATAAAATATGTCTTTTTCCATAAATGCCATTTAATAGAACCTGCCAATGAAAATGCTGTAACAACTCGTTAAATAGCTTTTTTGAGCAGAAGTGGTAAACTTTTTCATTAACTTATTTTAATCACTTAAAGTTGCACTCTTTATGATGGAATCCTAGACCAGAGGTGAAAATCTACACAGTTCTAAGAATATCTAAAATCTTTTGTTTAAATATGTTTCTATTTTCCAAGGCTAATGTTAAATTTGATGTGACTTTGCAAGAAAATGCTTACCATCTGTAGTTGGTATTTTTCTTTTGCTCCAGCCGTTAGTATATTTTGTACATAGAAGAGTTGTCTCCAGTAATAAAAAATCTGTCAGAGGTAAGGTTATGTTAATAATGGTACTCCTGTGAAGCTATTTTTGTAGTGTAAATTTCAAATTTAATACAGTTTATGTGCCATGGAAAAAGCAAACATCAGGCACTCAGCAGTTTCTACCACTGCTTAAAAATTCCACTTTCTTTAATGTTTAACTGTTATTAATTTGATTTAATATTTAGTTCTAGCTTCCTCCAAATCAGCTTGTAACTGATGAAGCAGCCAAGCACAGCCCCCATATACTTGCTGTTATCAACCTGACTCTCCCTCTCCGACCTCCACTCATTTCCTCTCTGCCTCTGCCTGTCCCAGGTCCTCAAAGTTAGGTTCACTAAAAACCCTCACATGTAGTCCTGTTCTGACATGATTTAGGATTAGGTCACATTCTGAGCTGTTCTCTGTGACCCCTTCCCTCACACCCTCCCAGCACACCTGGTCCCCAGTGATGGAAGTTGTGGTCACATCCGGGCCCTCTCTCTCCAGGTGTGGGCTCCCCCATGCTACTCCCCTCAGCTCTGGCCTTCTCCGCCTCTACCTTGGTGTACTAAGATGGTAGTCCTTACCCACATCCTCTTCTGAGGGAATCTGCCCTCACCCATGGCTCTAACATAGTATCCTAGGCTCCACCCCCCGAGACACGGGTTCAGTAGGTTGGGGTGAGGGCCCTGAATTTATGTTTCTAATGCTGCTGGTGGAGAGAACCCACTTTGAGAACCACTGCCTTAGACTAGGGATGAGCCTGGGTGGCTCCGTTTGTACTAGGTGAGCTTGGCCTCAGCTAACTGAGCCAAAGGTGGATGAGTGACCAAGTGGCAGATCAGATTTTCTCTCCTTGTAACGTGAAATGGGACACTAAGCCACTGAGTTAGTGGTGGGGAGCTGAGCGGAGATGTCCTAGAGTTAGCAGCTGAGGAAGCCATTTTAAGGTTCAATTAGGTAAATAAAAGAGGAAATGAGTGTGTAGAAGGAGACTAACAAAACAGACAAGCAGGGGGCTTCCCTGGTGGTGCAGTGGTTGAGAGTCCGCCTGCCGATGCAGGGGACGCGGGTTCGTGCCCCGGTCCGGGAGGATCCCACATGCCGCGGAGCGGCTGGAGCGGCTGGGCCTGTGAGCCATGGCTGCTGAGCCTGCGCATCCAGAGCCTGTGCTCCGCAGCGGGAGAGGCCACAACAGTGAGAGGCCCTCAAAAAAAAAAAAAAAAAAAAAAAAACAGACAAGCAGAGAGAAATGGAGATAAGGGGCTTCATAACTCTAAAGAGGGAAACAAAGAGAGTGATTGACCAGTTTCCTGCCAGTACTCCCAGCCCAGGTGCGACTTCTTACAATTCATTTCCAAGGGATCTCACAGTGCAGAATAATCACCCCATCCCTTACTTAAGCAAGTTTAAGTGGATCCCTCCCCCTTTCATTCACTTTGTCTCTCCTTGGAACACATTTTCCTCTTCAGGCTGTCCTAAACTCTTCCCTAAACACCCTTAGATTCTGCCTTGTTCCTGCCTGTGTTCTCCCCAGAACTGAGTCTCACCTACAACCCAGCCTGTGGCTCGGATCCTACCACCCCAGGGCAGCACTTCTAGGATCTAGTGCAGTCTAATACATATGCCTATCGTGCTCTTGAAATATGACTTGTGATGCCCTGCAAGTATAAAATGCACGTTGGATTTTAAAGACTTAGTATGAGGCAAAAAAAAAAAAAGAAGGCAAAATATGTTAATCTTTTTTATATTAATGACATATTGAAATGATAATATTTTGGATATCTTGGATTAAATAAAATAAAGTCTTAATTTCCCCATTTCTTTTTGCTTTTTCTAATATGGTTACTGGAAAATTTGAAACTACAAGTGTGACTCACTTTATATTCCTATTGAACAGTGGTGATCTAGAGGATAATGACCATCCCACCCATCTAAACATCTACCCAGAACGTTTGCTACCAGCCAGCTGGATTCCCCACCAGTGTTCTCTGTGCTCTGCCCAGCACCAGACTTTCCCTGCATCACTCTTCAGACCTTATCCTACCCACCCAGCTCTGCAACCAATTTCTATAACTAGGTCAGTACAACAGCAACTATCTCACCCTAGTGAGTGTGGGACGATCTTGTGCCAGGACCCTCTTTCTGCCCCTACTCCACCTACCTGGGTTTGACCTAAATTGACTATCATACTTTGTGCCTAAGTCTTACGACTGGACAGATCTTATACAGCAGATCATACGTCCAGTAGAGAGACGGGCTAGATGACCTCAGTTACAGGTTGGATTTTTGTCCCCCCAAAAGGTATGTTGCAGTCCTAAACTCCACCCCCTGAACCTGTGAATGTAATCTTATTTGGAAATAGGGCCTTTAATTAAGATGAGGCCATTAGGGTGAGTCCTAATTCAATACGACTGGTATCTTCAAAGAAGAGGAAAATGCTGTTTTAAGTCAGAGACACACAGGAAGAATGCCATGTGATGACAGAGGCAGAGACTGGAGAGTGAAGCTTCAAGCCAAGGAAAGCCAGCGATTGTTGGCCACCACCGGAAGCTGGGCGGAGGCAAGGAAGGGTTCTATCCGTACTGTCAGAGAGAGCATGGCCTTGCCAATACCTTAATTCTGGACTTCTAGCCTTCAGAACGGGGGCAAAATAAATTTCTGTTGTTTTCCGCCACCCAGTTTGTGATACTTTCTCACGAGAGCCCTAGGAAACTAAAACAACCTCTCAATCCCTTCCATACCCAATTATATTATATACAATACAGGTAAAAAGGCACATTGTATAATTGATTTTCATCATTTGTTACATTTACAATAGTGTGCTTTTAAAAAAAATTAACAATCCTGTAAATCTAGGCCGCTTTTATGGACCCATTTTCAAATGTCTTAAGTATACACACTGCCCTATGATATTGTGAATTCTGAGTTAAAAGAGAATGTAATTTGAAGGGACTGCATATTTTCCAAAGCCAATTTGGTGATTTAAGCGTGGAAGTATTACAATGAAATGTTTGAAAAGTTATCTGTACATGGTTTGCTGTAAGCTGATATCATGAAGCAACACATCTTTTCGGGATGAGGTCGTAGCCCCAGCCCCGGGGGAAAGGGAGCGGGTGCATCGCTCAACTGCAACTACTTTGGACAACTGAGCAACACGAGCAGGCTCTAAAAAACAGTCATATCCAATCATCTTCAGAATAAAAACTGTAGTAGCTACAACATAATTCTCTAAGGGTGGGATGGGAGGAGATGTGGAAATATTTGTATGATGCAGTCTTTATGGGTAATGCAGAGAATATGGGCCAGAATGAGATCAACATGGCTCATAAGCCAATGGGTCAATGTCAACCATTGCTTAAAAACCTTCAGTGGCTGCTTGTTGTCTTTGGAATGCAATCCAAACCGCTTTAGTGGCATAAAAGGAATGCTCATGATATAAATATATAAATTTTTTAAAAGCAGAAAACAAAAATATACATGAGGAATGATCCCAATTCCAATTTTTAAATAAATATACATATACATTCATTCATTCAAAATGATATTTACTAAGCATATGATAGCTGTTGAGCACCGTTCTTAAAGCTTGTAATCTAGTGGAGGAAGACAACCAATGAGGAAACAATACATAAAATACAAAGGGTAAGAAGAGAATTATCTGTTGCTCTCTAGAATGCACTTTCAAATCAATTGATTAGGTCAAATCAATCACAGTGATTCTCCAAAGTTTTACCAAACATGTTGAGAAAGATTTTACCTCTTTCCCACTAAACATAAACTAGGAAGGACAGACACTGCAGGGCCATATTGTGGCCCTCAATGGCAGACACTGTCTGAGATTAGAATCAACACAGAGGAAGAGGGGCCAAGGGATGAAGAGAGTGGAATATGATCTTGATTATCCCATTAAGCCCCTAGATCCAGCCATTCCTAAAGCCATCACATAGTTTGGGTCAGGTCTTCAGTCACTTGCCCACAAGAGTCCTAGCGGATACATTTAGGGAAGCAGAATCTCTGGGATGGAAGCTGTAATCTGCCTGGTTAATAAGGTCTCCAAGTGAATAATCATTGAGGAGGTAAAGAACTGGCTCCAAAACACAGGCCAGCAAACTTTTTCTGTAAGGGGCCAGAGAGTAAATATTTCAGGCTTTGCCAACCATAGAGCCCCCTGTGCAACTACTCAACTCTGGTGTTGTAATGCAAGAGCAGCGATGGATGAATGCGTGTAGCTTTGTCCTAATAAGTCTTTATTTACAAAAGCAAGCGGTGGGCTAGATCTGGCCTACTGTCCATAGCGCTAACCCCTGCTCTAGATCTAAGGCCATAGGTAAAGAGCACAGCGTCATAACTGGGAGGGTCAGTAGAATTCAGTAAAGTGTTTTTCCAAGATCTGTGAAATCTGAAACTATTTAATGGTTGAGGGAAAGCCGCCAATACAATTCTAACAACAGCTAATGGTTATTGGGATTTCCCCGGCAGCACAGTGGTTAGGACTCTGAGCTTGTACTGCAGGGGGCACGGGTTCAATCCCCTGTGGGGGAACTAATATCCTGCATGCCAGGTGGGGCAGTCAAAAAAAAAAAAAAAAAAAAAGAGCTAATGCTTATTGAGGGCTCACTATGTGCCAGATGCTGTCTTAAAGGATATATCACTCAGGATATGCTTGGATTAGCAAGAAACAGAAAACCTGACCCAGACAAACTTAAATAATAGAGATTTATTATTTCACAAAACAAGTAGCTCTGAGATAGGGTTGATTCCGTAATTGGAGTTTCAGTGGTTTAGTGATACATTCAAGGACCCAGGTTCTTCCCATCTCATGCCTCTGCCTTCCTCAGGGCTTTGGTTTTGCCTTCAAGTAAACATGACCACAAGATGGCTACGACAGTCCCAGGCCTTGTGTCCAGACCAAACAGTCTTCAGAAGAGACAAATCATCCCTTCCTCATCTGCTTCTTAGGAGTGAGGATATCCTTCCCAGAAGCCCCTTCACACTAGCATCTTTCCCTCTCAGCTCTCATCGGTCAGAATTTGATCCTAGCCCACTCTTAAACTAATCATTGGCGAGCAGAATGGAATTTCCAAGATTTAGTTGAGACAAATCAGGAATCACCCCTGATCTAGGCTATGTAGAGAATTCAGAGAACAATGCAGAGGATGTATGAATACCTGAATGGAATCAGAGTTCTGTTAGAAAGGAAATAGGGGGGCCAGGAATAGATATTGGATAAGCAACCACAAGTGATATTATTAAGTGATACTCTCTTCCATGCTTTACAGATAAGAAAATAAGGTTCAGGGACTTCCCTGGTGGCACAGTGGTTAAGAGATTGCTTGCCAATGCATGCCCCTCCTAAGAGGGATTCAGATCCAGGTCTGCAACTACAGTGCCCACGACCTCCATCACCACAATAATGGCTATGGTAGAGCTGAGGATTTTAGGGAAGAATAGGATAGCTCCGAAGATTATCTCAAAATCAAGTAAAATTGAGCCAGCTTATTAAACCTGTGATGTAACCAGACCTCCCTAGCAGGGTGAACCACTTAACTTTTGCTGTGTAACAAACCACCTCATAATTCAGTGTGTAAAACCACAATCATTTATTTAGCTCACAATTATATGGGTCAGCAATTTGGACTGGGCTTCTGAGCTCAGCTGGATTCACTCATGCATCTTTGGTCAGCTGCTGGTTAGCTAGCAGATCAACTGGGGACTTGCTTATCTAAGGTGGCCTCAGGTGGGATGCCTTGCCTTTGTTCCACATGGTCTCTCATCCTCCAGCAGGCTAGCTTGGGCTTGTTCACAGGGAGTCTGGGCAGAGTGCCAAGAGGGAGAGTGGAACCATGTAAGGCCTATGGAGTCCTAACTCGGCTCTAGGAAAAGTTACTACTTTATTAGGGACTGAGGTGAAAAAGGATTTTCTTTTCTCATTCCACAGAAAGATTAATGCAATAATCACTTTTGTGCAACATGCCCCATTCCCATAGTTGTAGCTTAGGGAGTGATCAATAGGTTGGCCTATTTCATGGCCAACATCACCTAGGCTTCCAGAGGACAAGGACTCTTAACCAGAGCTGGCAGATGATGCCAAGAAGTGGAACATGGATTTAGTACAGAGAATTAGAAAAGTAGCACCGTGGTCAACAGACTGAGGCTGGAATAAGACAACATGAGGAGAGCATCTGAAAACCAAATGTTAAAACCCCAAGACAGGGCTTCCCTGGTGGCGCAGTGGTTGGGAGTCCGCCTGCCAATACAGGGGACACGGGTTCGTGCCCCAGTCCAGGAGGATCCCACATGCCACAGAGCGGCTGGGCCCGTGGGCCGTGGCCGCTGAGCCTGCGCGTCCAGAGCCTGTGCTCCGCGGCGGGAGGGGCCGCGGCGGTGAGAGGCCCGCGTATCGCAAAAAAAATAATAATAAATAAAACAAAAAAACCCAAAGACAAAATGATATCCAGTCTTGTGCTCCCACCAAAAGATATTCCATATGGCAATCAAATGTCAAGAGACTAGAGGGACTTCCTTGGCAGTCCAGTGGTTAAGACTCCATCCACGGTCCCAATGCAGGGGACATGGGTTCAATCCCTGGTCGGGGAACTAAGATCCCACATGCCTCGAGGCACGGCCAAAAAAAAAAGAGAGAGAGAGAGAGAGAGACTAGAGCCATATTTTTTACTATCCTGGTAGAATAAATATAAACTATACATTCATTAATCAAATATTTATTGTACCAAACCCTGTCAAACTTGAAATGAATGGAATTCTTAATTTTCAAGTTGCTGTCTTTAAAAATATTCTTCAGAATGACATATTATCTTTATAGGAACTAAGAGGGTTTCCCTTCAATATCAGAATTTCCCTATTTGCAAAATTATTAAAGCATGTGGTGTAATCCATCTGAAAATATCGATATGCCTTGTTTCTGAATTCATTCACTACTATCATTAGCAGTTTAAATCTATGACTGTATGTAGGCATTTAAAACATTCTGGAATTAATTTCTAAGGAAAGGCAGTGAGCACAAGTAAGTTGTTTTTCATCTGATGAACCCATTCAGAAATTTGCCATCTTTAGGTATGAACTTACACAGCACGAAGCTTGGCCCACAGCGTTTCTGAAAGTGGAATTTGGCTCATGTGAGTTCTCATAACAAAAGAGAGATTGCCAAGACTAGCAACTTTCTTCAACTACAGGTGAAATAATATTCTTACAGAGTAAATCTCACACTGTGAAACCATTCAGAGTCAGTTCACTAAATGTTCTCTAGAATAGTTTTCCACAGAACCGAAACCATGAAAAGTGATTCAGCCAGTCAAGACCATGGAGGGAATTCCTCTCCTGCATCATCATGCAGGAGTCACAAGAAAGAACTCTGAGTAAATCAAAGTGAAACCTGCCTACCCTCATGGTAGAGTAGCCTGAAAGGAGAGGTTCTGTTGACTTAGCTTTTACAGCCTGGAGTAGAGGCACGGATATAGAAAATGTTAGAAAATGTTCATGAATATGAATATAAAGATACATGGAAAATAAAAACAAAAGCTATCTACTGTATTGTTCAACGTTCATTGTGAATTTTCTTGTTGGAAATAGCAATTTCAAATTGCCATTTGTGATTACGTTATAGCTAAGTAATCTATAATATACGCAACTAATAGAATGCCATATTGGCCATTAAAAATGCCAAGTAGGTAAACTCTATTAGCACACTGAAATGTATAATTGTAATAAAGTTAAGTTTAAAAAATATTTAAGAGGGGACCTCCCTGGTGATCCAGTGGCTAAAACTCCGCCCTCCCAGTTCAGGGGGGCCTGGGTTCGATCCCTGGTCAGGGAACTGGATCCCACATGCCGTAACTAAGAGTTCGCATGCCACAACTAAAAAGATCCCACGTGCTGCAACTAAGGAGCCCACACATCGCAACAAAGATCCCGCATGCTGCAACTAAGACCCAGTGCAGCCAGATAAATACATAAATATTAAAAATAAATAAATAAATAATATTTAAGAACATTGAGTTAAGCATCACCAAGTAGTACATATTAAGAAAGAAGTTGAGAACACATGACCTAGTGAGTGATTCTGTTTCGAATAAAAACTTTATATTCCAGCAAGAAATAACAAACTGCAGGGGCTTCCCTGGTGGCGCAGTGGTTGAGAGTCTGCCTGCCGATGCAGGCGACACGGGTTCGTGCCCCAATCCAGGAAGATCCCATATGCCATGGAGCGGCTGGGCCCGTGAGCCATGGCCGCTGGGCCGGCGTGTCCGGAGCCTGTGCTCCGCAACGGGAGAGGCCACAACAGTGAGAGGCCCGCATACCACAAAAAAATAAATAAATAAATAAATAAAATAACAAACTGTCTTAATATTGAACCATAGAGGGACAGTTAAATAAATTATGGTACATTGATATTATGGAATACATTCAGCCATTAAAATAATATTGTAGGGGCTTCCCTGGTGGCGCAGTGGTTGAGAGTCCGCCTGCCGATGCAGGGGACACGGGTTCGTGTCCCGGTTTGGGGAGATCCCGCATTCCGTGGAGCGGCTGGGCCCGTGAGCCATGGCCGCTGAGCCTGTGCGTCTGGAGCCTGTGCTCCGCAACGGGAGAGGCCACAACAATGAGAGGCCTGCGTACCACACACACACACACAAAAAAATATATATATATATATATTGTAGAAATATATTTTTTAAATATTAGATACATAGCATACCTATAATGCATAAATATTAAACATTATTTTTTATACAATTTTTTTTTAAATTTATTTTTGGCTGCATTGGGTCTTTGTTGCTGTGCACGGGTTTCTCATTGCGGTGGCTTCTCTTGTTGTGGAGCACGGGCTCTAGGGACGAGGGCTTCAGTGGTTGTGGCACACAGGCTCAGTAGTTATGGCTCACGGGCTCTAGAGTGCAGGCTCAGTAGTTGTGGCTCACGGGTTTAGCTGCTCCGCAGCATGTGGGATCTTCCCAGACCAGGGCTCGAACCCGTGTCCCCTACATTGGCAGGCAGAGTCTTAACCACTGCGCCACTGGGGAAGTCCCTAAATATCATTAATATATATATTTCTTTATGTGGGAAAATGCTTCCAATATGCTGTCAAGTGAAACAAAACTTTATAATATAGTATTACTGTATAAATATATTAACAAAAATAAAATATATATGCAGATTTAAACATCTTAAAAGAAACACACCCAAATGTAACAAGAAGTCATTTCTAGATAATAGGATTTCTATTTCTTCTTCTTTTGCATATTTATATTTCCACTTTTTTCTATAATGAACATCTGTTACTTATGTAATAAAAGTTTAAAATATTGGCTTTTTAGTAAGATTAAAAACATGCAGGGACTTCCCTGGCAGTCCAGTGGTTAGGACTCCACGCTCCTGATACAGGTGCACGGGTTCGTTCCCTGCTTGGGGAACTAAGATCCCACATGCTGTGTGGCACAGCCAAAAAAAAAAATGCAAATAAAAAAGAATGAAAGGATGACATACATCAACCAATGACATACACCAACAAGGGTGTATCAACTACATGACATCATCAACTAGATGATGGCATCATATGGGATTTTTATTTTCCTCTTTAACTTTGATATTTTCTGAATTTTCCACAAAGAATATAAAATCATATTTCATATGTTAGTAACATTACATATTACTAATATAAATTATTTCACCCCATACTGGATAAATGGGCAGGGGAAAGGAAATGGTTAGTTAGGAGAAAGGTTACTTCAATAAACTAAAAATTAAAACTGCATTATCATCAATTGCTATAGATTCCTTCTTCAGAAATGTGATTGTCAATGGCAAGATTCCTAAATGAAGCCAATAAAGGTTTACAGTAATTTGCAGATTCTGGCAACACCTCTGTCCTGGTCCAAATGGTGGTGGGATCCCTGAGTCAACATCGCCCCCTTCCTGTGGTCATAGCATTTTTCTCTGAGACAAGGACAGCCCTATGCCAAATTCAAGTGAGAAAACTGGAGCTTAACAGGGATCCCTTGGGTCACTTAGATTCAGATTCAATTGCTCAAGTAGAAGCTGAGGGAGATGTGAACCAACAACACCCCCTGTGGAAATGACTTCAGGCTCTTAGTTGACAGTGGGCTCATCATGAGTCATTCCAGTGTCATGGGCTGTTAGCTGAATTCACAGCAGGATTCTTTTGGGGATGAGGGTCATGATAGTCGCCCTCTACCCACAGCCCATCAGCCTACGCCATAAGCAATACTTTCAGTTCTGGGTGCTATACTGTAAAAAGGACAAAGGAGAAAGAAATCAAGTTGCTGAGGCACTTCAAGCCATGCCCCATGCAGAATGAAAAGCTGAGAAAGAAAACTCAGAGGAACACATCAGCTGCCTTAAAATAACTGGTAAGAGATCGTGTTCAGGTGAATTAAAATTCTTCCACATGGTTTTGCAGGGAGGAGCCATGACCAGTGCGGTGGAGTTGGGATTAGAATTCTATTGAGATAGATCTTGAGACAGGAAGAAGGCTTTCTGAGTCATTTGAATTGGCAGAAGATACATTGGCTTTGACACTAGAAAAAAGTGCTGGGGGGCTTCCCTGGTGGTGCAGTGGTTGAGAGTCCACCTGCCAATGTAGGGGACACAGGTTCGAGCCCTGATCCAGGAAGATCCCACATGCTGCGGAGCAACTAAGCCCGTGTGTCACAACTACTGAGCCTGTGCTCTAGAGCCCGCGAGCCACAACTACTGAGCCCATGTGCCACAACTACTGAAGCCCATGCGCCTAGAGCCCAAGCTCTGCAACAAGAGAAGCCACCGCAATGAGAAGCCCGAGCACCACAATGAAGAGTGGTCCCCACTCACCGCAACTGGAGAGAGCCTGTGCACAGCAGCAAAGACCCAGTGCAGACAAAAAAATAAATAGTATGAATAAAAAAATAAATTTATTTAAAAAAAAAAAGAAAAGAAAAAAGTGCTGGGTCTCACCCAAGACATACTGAATCAGAACCTGCAATTCAAAAAAAGATGCCCAGGTGACTCAAATGCACATTCAAGTTGAGGGGGCACTGATCTGGACTGCCCACCTGGGGAGGGGATAAGTGTCCTGTTGCTCTGGAGAGAAATCAGAGGCTGGGTTACCCTCATTCAGAAGACTGAGGAGAACTTAAACTGGAGGACTATCCGAGAAAGATTTATGAATAAGAATGTTCATTGAAGCAGAGTTTGAATTAGAAAATCAAAATCTGGTAAAAGCTATAATGAGAAAATTACACCATTGAAAATTATATCTTAGATGAATATTTAAAAGCATTAAAATGTTCATTAAAAATGGTCATAATACATTAAGGGAAAATAAATTACAAAATAATATGTACAATGTGATATTTACCATGTGTATTTAACATTCTCTTAAAAGTAATTATGAGAACCTTAAAAATATACTTAAAAGCTTATCTAGCCTATGGAGACTGATTGTTTTTTTAAATGTTTATTATAAAAAAAGGAAAAGTTGCTCATTATAAAATTTGGAAAATGGTAAACACTATAAAGGAGAAACTAAAAATGACTTATCTCTCACTCAAAGATAACCATTGTATATTTCCTTTGACTGCTGATTCTATGCAAATTTATGTATTTTAAATAATATTTTTCTGATTATAAAAGTAATACATGTTCAATGTAGAAGATTTGGAAAATCAGAGAAGTACAAAGGAGAAAATTTTTAATATTTAGATAAAATCACTATTAATATTTCGATCCAGCTTGTGTTTTTATACATAAACATAAAAAAATTTAAACCAAGTTATCATACTGTAAAAACAATTTCACATCCAGATTTTTCACCTATCATGAGACTGTTTCCATATCATTAAATATTATTATTATAAGTGGCTATATAGTATTTTATCCTGTAAATATACTTGATTTATTGCCCATTCCAATAGTGATGAATATTTAGGTTGTTTCCAATTTTTCACTAGTTTACATCTATAAAGAATACGCTTGCTGGGCTTCCCTGGTGGCACAGTGGTTAAGAATCCGCCTGCCAATGCAGGGGACATGGGTTCGAGCCCTGGTTTGGGAAGATCCCACATGCCGCAGAGCAACTGGGCCTGCGTGCCATAACTACTGAAGCTCCCACGCCTAGAGCCCGTGCTCCTCAACAAGAGAAGCCACTGCAATGAAAAGCCCGTGAACCACAACGAAAAGTAGCTCCCGCTCGCCGCAACTACAGAAAGGCTGCACGCAGCAAAGAGGACCCAACGCAGCCAAAAATAAATAAATAAATAATTTTATATATTAAAAAAAAATACACTTGCCCATGACTCCCCGGTCATTTTATTAGACTGAGTCCTAGAACTGGGATTACCTTGAGGTCAAAGGGTATGAAGTCTTTCTAGGTACAGCCTTTTTTCAGAAAAATGAGACTCAGTCTCACTGCATGCCCACCAGCCTTTCTTTTCCTAAAAGTGGACAGTATGGACTGGCAAATTCTCTGAACTCAGAGACCTTCTTGGAATTTTTTTTTTCTTTAATGACATACATATTCAGTTTCTTCCATACCTGTTTGCTTATTCTGATACACTACTTTTTCATGGATCAATTATGGTCATTTATAATTCTCCTGAAAAATTTTCCACTTCATCAAGAATTGCAGATTTACTAGAATTGAGTTGAACATCATATGTTTTAATTTTTAAGGGGTTTCTTCCCATCTGATATTATATTCTCTTCCTCATTTCTAATTGTAGTTATTGTGAGGGTTCCCCCCTTTTTTTGTCTACTTAGATCATCAGATTGTTTTAATAGTTCAAAGAATCAGGCCTTCAATTTGTTTATCAATTCAAACTTATTTCTGATTCATTTACTTTTCTTTATTATTTCCTTCAGAGAATAACTTCCCAAGCCTAAAAACAATAAAAGTGACTACAAAGGAAAAAATTATGAATTTAACTCTATAAAATTATTTTTAAAACTTATGCAAACCCAAGAAAAATTAACACAAAAGTAAAAGAAACAGACTGTACTCTGTTCCCAAATGTGATTAGGAAAGTTTTAATATTTTTATTATGTAGACAAGTTCACAAGAAAAAAACCTCAAGAACCCAAACGATTAATGGACCAAGTACTTGCACATATAGTTCAAAGAAAAAATTTTAATATTTAAAAATATTTAATGGGATATATGTATATGTATAGCTGATTCACTTTGTTGTAAAGCAGAAACTGACACACCATTGTGGAGCAATTATACTTCAATAAAGATGTTAAAAAAATAGGGGCTTCCCTGGTGGCGCAGTGGTTGAGAATCTGCCTGCCAATGCAGGGGACATGGATTTGAGCCCTGGTCTGGGAGGATCCCACATGCCACGGAGCAGCTAGGCCCGTGAGCCACAACTACTGAGCCTGCGCGTCTGGAGCCTGTGCTCCGCAGCAAGAGAGGCCGCGATAGTGAGAGGCCCGCGCACCACGATGAAGAGTGGCCCCCACTTGCCACAACTAGAGAAAGCCCTCAAACAGAAATGAAGACCCAACACAGCAAAAATAAATAAATTAATTAATAAACTCCTACCCCAACATCTTAAAAAAAAGAAAACAGGCAACTATAAAAAAAAAATTAAAAAAAAAGTTAAAAAAATAAAAATTTAAAACAATTTTAAAAAATAAAGGTTTCCCTATAAAATTTTTTTAAATTATTCAAATGTTAAAATATGTATAATTGGGCTTCCCTGGTGGCGCAGTGGTTGAGAGTCCACCTGCCGATGCAGGCGACACGGGTTCGTGCCCCAGTCCGGGAAGATTCCACATGCTGCGGAGCGGCTGGGCCCGTGAGCCATGGCCGCTGGGCCTGCGTGTCCGGAGCCTGTGCTCCGCAATGGGAGAGGCCACAACAGTGAGAGGCCCGCGTATCGCAAAAAACAAAACAAAAATCAGTCCTACTGCTGGCAGCTTCTAATTTTAATTTTTAAAATGGAAACGTTAGTTTTCTGTGAATGGGCAATAAATTTCACTCAAAAATCAAAAAATACAAAGGGATACACAGTGAAAAGGCATCCTCCAATCTTGTCCCAGCCCCTCGCTTAGGGACAATATTAGGGACTAGCCAATATTACAGTTTGGAAACTGATAATACATAACCTTTTTCACACCTTGTTTTCTTTAATTATCATCCCATCTCAGTGCATAACTTGGTTATATCTTAACTTATTTAACCTATCCTTTATTAGGTTGTTTCCTATCTTTTGCTCATTAGTCAACAGTACAACAAATACCCTTATAAAGTCAAAAGGGTTCTGCACCCAAATTCCAATGTGTAGATAGGGGTTTCCCCCCACACCACCAAGCAATGCTCTGACACCAGCTGGGTATCCTACAGTTCAATTCAGTTCTACACTATCTATCTGATAGCGTCAGATTGCACAGGTTAAAGGCTCAGTCCTACAAGACTGCCCACACCCCCCTTCAGAGGCTGATCACAAACCCAGGTTATTGCCTGTACTTCTGACTGACTGGCTACAGATCAGAGGTTCCAGCAACCCCCTCCTTAGTTTCAATTAATCTGCTAGAGCAGCTCACAGAACTCAGAGAAACATTTTACTTACTAGATTACCGGTTTATTACAAGAGGATTTAATTCAGGAACAGACAGATGGAAGAGATGCATGGAACAAGGTACATGGAAAGGGTAAGGAGCTTCCATGCTCTCTCCCAGAGCGCTACCCTCAACAACCTCCATGTGTTCACCAACCCCGAAGCTCTCAGAACCCTCTCCTTTGGGGTTTTTATGGAGGCTTCAGCACACAGGCTTGATTGATTAAATCATTGGCCATTGGTAATTTAACTCAATCTCCAGCCCCTCCCCCTCCCAAGAAGTTGGGGAGGTGGGACTGAAAGTTCTAACTCTCTAATTACATGGTTGGGTCTCCTGGCAACCAGCCCCTAACCATAGGTCATATTAACATAACAAAAGACACCTTTACTACTCTCCTCACTTCGGAAATTCCAAGGGATTTAGGAGCTCTGTGCCAGTCACAGGAACAAGACCAAGACCAAATGTATAAATCACAATATCACAAAAGGGCATCATTGCTCATGATAAATCAATGAGTTAAATGGTAAACATACCCACCTAATTCATAGATGGTGGGATGGGGATTCAAACCAAGGTTCTCTAAGCTAAGGTTTAGGATCTTAACCATGAAGCTAAACTGCATTTTTGGTCCCTCTCAATCTGAAGAAATAGAGTGTTACTGTCCAGGTAATTTTCCAAACAATTGCTCTTAAAGTGAAGATTTTTTCATATGTTTAAGAATATTAAAAAAAGAAAAAAGAAAAAAAAAGAAAGGGCTTCCCTGGTGGCGCAGTGGTTGAGAGTCCGCCTGCCGATGCAGGGGACATGGGTTCGTGTCCCGGTCCTGGAAGATCCCACATGCCGCGAAGCGGTTGGGCCCATGAGCCATGGCCGCTGAGCCTGCGCGTCCGGAGCCTGTGCTCCGCAACGGGAGAGGTCACAACAGTGACAGGCCTGCGTATGGCAAAAAAAAAAAAAAAAAGAATATTTTGTTTCCTTTTCTGTGAAATATCTCTATATAGTCTTTGACCATTTTCCACTAGGTTACTGGCTTGTTCCCTTACCAATTGTAGAAACTCTTAATATATTAGAGAAATTAGCCCTTTCTGTATTCAAAATCGAAAATGTATTTCACAGTTTGTCATTTTTCTTTTGACAGCTTGTATAGAGGTTTCTGCCATGAAGAAATTAGATTTTATATAATCATATTTATTCATTTTTAAATTTTATGGATGCTGGACTTCGTTTCATACTTGGACAAGATTTTCATTTATGAAATAATAAAAAAATTCTCCAGTGGATTCTTCAAGTATTTTTATAGTTTCTTAGGGTTTTTTTTTTTTTGGACATCTAAATATTTGGTGATCTTGAAATATGTCCTAGTTCAAGATATGGATTTGAGGGTTTTTTCTTCCAGTTGGCTACTCAGTTGTCCCCAACACTGTTTTTTTAGTTATCTATATTCCCCATTAATTTATATACCCTTATAATATATCAAATTTCACTGAAAACATTCAAGTGATACCTTCTTCTAGTTTATAAAAAAAACCTGAGTATAGACACCCCTTATAAATACCAGGGACACCTTAAATATTTGGTAACAGATACCAACAATAGGATTCTGGTTAAAGCGTATTCTTGTAAATCTCCCTGATGAAATCCCTTTAAAGCATTGATTAAAAAGAGTATGTCAAAATGTAGGGGAAATGCTTCTGATGCAAATGTCAAGTGAAAAAGGAAGGATATAAACTTTATGCAAACCAAGAATATGACCACATTCTGAAAACATGCATAGCAAAGAATCATATGAGCAAAACACCAGAGGATAATAGTGGTTTTGTTGGGAGGAGAGACAAGAGATTCCCCCTACCTTTTTTTCCCTGAATTTTTTGAAAGCGGTGGTATCAGTATAATTTTCAATTTTAATTTTTAATAATGGTAGACTGTCCATATGGGTTTTTCTCCTCTGTCTCGGGAGACCTCATTACAATGATAGTAAAGAAATAAAAAGATTACAAACCTATGAGGAAAGAAGAAAAACAAAGGAAGCAAAATATCTCATGGTTGAAAAATTCCAACACATTTTTGGGAGAGGGCAAGCTGGTGGAGGAGTGGTAACAGACACCACAGAGCTGTGAAGGAAGCGACAAGAAGGCGCTGGGTGGGGTGGTGATTAAAGTAAAACATGTCACTTGTGGACAGGACTCCAGACTCCCCTCCTGGGAGATGTCGCTGACTCACTGTGCGTGCCCTCCAGCCAAGACACTTAGAAGTGCTCCTGCCTCTTTTCTCCCAGCTGAACAAGGAACACTGTGTTTAAAGTCTCTAGCTTCCACTTGGGGCTGTGGGGAGGTTAATTACTATTTGAGAAGGTATGCGAGCTGGTGGGATAAAAGACCCAACAGGCAGGAGGAGGGTTATTACCAGTCATGTAACCCTTTAAATCCCATGATCCTCTCATGCACCCAGGAGGCCAACACTCTGGGTTTAGAGTCGGGCAGTGCAGGTGCAGCCTAATGCATGCTGTGGCCAAATGCTCACATCACTATCAGAACAGGGCAGGGATGGCCAACTTGAAGATATGAATGGACGTGAAACTCCCAGCCAGGATACCAGCCCAGGCACATCCTTGAACTAGTGACATGTCCTCCTTGGTCCCCTACCCAATGCCCCTGTTCCTCCCCAAATCTGGAGCCCTGTCTTTTTAAAATTTATTTTATTGAATTATAGTTGATTTACAATGCTGTATTAATTTCTGCTGTATAGCAAAGTGATTCAGCTATACATATATATACATTCTTTTTCATATTCTTTTCCATTATGGTTTATCACAGGATATTGAATATAGTTCCCTGTGCTACACAGTAGGACCTTGTTGTTCATCCATTCTACATATAATAGTTTGCATCTGCTAATCCCCAACTCCCAATCCATCCCTCCCCCACTCCCCCTTCCCCTTGGCAACCACAAGTTCTCTATATCTGTGAGTCTGTTTCGTAAATAAGTTCTTTTGTGTCATATTTTATTTATTTATTTATTTGGTTGCACCGGGTCTTAGTTGTGGCTCACGTGCTCCTTAGTTGCAGCAGGCGGGCTCCTTACTTGTGGCATGTGAACTCTTAGTTGCAGCATGCACGTGGGATCTAGTTCCCTGACCAGGGATTGAACCCAGGCCCCCTGTACTGGGAGTGCAGAGTCTTATCCACTGCGCCACCAGGGAAGTCCCTGTGTCATATTTTAGATTGCACATATAAGTGATATCATATGCTATTTGTCTTTTTCTTTCTGACTTACTTCACTTAGTAAGATAATCTCTAGGTCCATCCATGCTCTTACAAATGGCATTATTTCATTTTTTTTTTAGTTTTTTTTTAATTGAAGTATAATTGTTTTACAATGTTGTATTAGTTTCTGCTGCACAACAAAGTGAATCAGCTATATGTATACATATATACCGTCCCTCTTGGACCTCCCTCCCACCCCCCTATTTCATTCTTTTTTATGGCTGAGTAGTGTTCCATTGTACATAAGTACCACATCTTCTTTAGCCATTCATCTGTCGATGGACATTTAGGTTGTTTCCATGTCTTGGTTATTGCGAATAGTGCTGCTATGAACATAGGGGTGCATGTGTCTTTTTGAATTAGAGTTTTTGTCCAGATATATGCCCAGGAGTGGGATTGCTGGATCATATGGCAACTCTATTTTTAGTTTTTTAAGGAACCTCCATACTGTTTTCCATACTGGCTGCACCAGTTTACATTCCCACCAACAGTGTAGTAGGGTTCCCTTTCTGGAGCCCTGTCTTAAGTTCTTACTTAGAGCTCCTTGCTGCCCTTCCTTAATCCTACTTATCAAGACAAGTCCAGTCTCCGCATGCTGGGAGCCCCGATACCCTAGAATTGCTACTCAGAATGCAGTGTTCTTGTCAAGATGTCCAAATGTGGTACAATTTGGTGATCTCCAATAAGTTGATGGTGTTAGCACACCACACACACACACACAAATTTGATTTCAAGAACTTGCCAGGGGGCTAGGATCCAGTCTCCTTTCTATGGCTTGGAAACCAGATGGGACTAAAAATATTCATGTATTTATTCAGTCAATTGTCTTCATTCTTTCTTTGAGGGAATGAATTTCTAAGCCCAGAAATGTAGCTTTGAAGACCACAATAATCATTCATTGAAAATCCGCTCTATAGGTCAGTCCCTGTCCTAGACTCTATGAAAATGCAAAGAAATACAACTCCTACCTCAGAGCTAGCTAGACTATTTACACTCCTTTTAAAGATCTAAGCGTTCTTTTCTCAATGAGGGCGGGAACCATGTCTGGCTTATTTGTGCTGTATATTGCATTAATTCATCCAGTAAATATTTACTGAACACCTACTATGTGCCAGGCCCCGATTCAGGCACTGGAAATACAACAATGAATGAAAGTATCTATTCTCAATCTAGATTCTAGTAAGAGAGATAGACAATAAATTAATGAAGAAAGAAACTGTAATATGTAAAGCAGTGGTAAATGCTTAGGAAAGATTAAGAAGGGCAAGGAGACAAAAGTGGTGGAGTATGTTATTTCGCAGAGGTTTGTCAGGGGAGAGTTCTCTGATGAGGAGAAGTTCAAGCAGAGACTTGATTAGGCTAGGAAGCAGGCTGTGTAGAGATCTGGAAGCAGAGGGAGCTGGAAGCACAAAATCCTCAAGGGAGGAACAACCAACAGTGTACGTTGGAGAACAACATATTGAGTGGAGTGAGCAAAGTTCGGGTGCAGTTGGAAAAGGGGGTTGGGGAGAGGGCGTGGCATTGCCCATGTAGGGCCTTTTAGATAAGGACTTTGTGTAAGCTTTGTATAGAAATACAACACAGGTAGAGAAAAGTACACAAATTGTAAATGTACAACTCAATGAATTTTCACCAACTTGACCCACTCTTTTAAACCACCTTCCCAACTGAACTTCAGAACACTGCCAGCAACCCTGAAGCCTCTCTCATGCCTCCTTTGTCATTATGACCCCAAGGATAGCCACGACTTCAACTTCTATTACCATAGATTAATTTTGCCTATTTTTGAACTACATGCAAATGGAATCATACAGTATTACCCTCTGGTGTCTGACTTTGTTCACTTAATATTATGTTCGTGAGATTTGTCCATGTTGTTATGTATAGTCATGGTTTGTTTTTTTCGTTACTGTGTGGTATTGCACTGTGTGAATAAATTACCATTTCTCTCTCTATTCTACCACTGATCAACATTTGGATTGTTTCCAATTTGAGAACTATTTCGAATAATACTGCTATGAGCATTCTCGTTTGTGTCTTTTGGAACACGTGAGTATGCATTTCAGTTGAGGAGCTATCAGGGATGGGATCTGGAGGCATGGGTTTTTCTTTGGTAGACACTACCAAACTGTCCTCAGATTTTGCTTTTTAATCTGAGTGAAAAGGGAAATCATTTGAAGGTTCAAAGTAGAGAAATCGCATAATCTGACCTACATCTTTAAAGGATCACTTACTAGAAGTCTTTAAAGATTACATTTTTCAAAAGTTCAGCACATGAAATAAAACCCAAGCTAGCTGGAGCCAGCACTAAAAGCATGACTCCAAAGTTATATCTCTAGCCAGGACCTCTACTCTGAACCACAGACCCATGTCTGCATAGCCTACTCGACAACTCCACGTGGATGTCTAATAGGCATCTCAAGCTTTCTGTGGCCAAAACCAAATTCTTGATATTCTGCCCTGGACCAGCTCCTCCTACAGGGGTCCCCATCTTAATTAATAGCAGCTCCATTCTTCAATTTACTTGGGCAAAAACATTGGTGTTATCTTTGTCTCCTTGTATTTTTTCACACCCCGTATCCTATCAGCAGATCCTGTGAGCTCTATCTTTAGAATATTCTGGAACCACTGGTCACCATACCCCCTGCCCTACCTCTCTAGACCATCATTATCTCTCCCCTAGACTATTGCAGTGCCCATCTAAGTGGTCTCCTGGCTCCCTGTCACTCTTCTATTAAAATTCTCCTGTGGCATCCCATATCACAGAGTGACAACCGAAGTCCATACTACTACTCACAGGTTACAGCATGGTATGGCTCCCTTTACCTCTCTGACTTTGACTCCTGTGCCTTTCCCCTCCTCACTCCATTGTAGACACACTGGCCTTTCCCCTGTTCACCAAACATCTCAGGCACACTTCCACCTCAGGGTCTTTGCACATGCTACTGCCTCTGCCTAGAATGCTCTTGCCCCCCACTGCTCACTCCCTTGCCTTCTACCAGTCTTTACTCAAAACTTCCTCTTCCAACAAAGACTTCTCCAGCCACCTTGCTGAACATTTCATGCTTCTCTCTGTGCTCAGCATTTCATATTTGCTTTCCCAGCTTTGTTTTCTCCACTTAGCATTTATCACTATCTTACATGCCATAATTTTTATATGTTTTATCTTGTTTATCAGCTGTCCCTGCCAGTGGATTATACCTAATTGCCATGAGGACATTGATTTTTATGTTTTGTTTACCTCCGTAGCCCAGCATCTAGAATAGGCTTGGCACATAGTAGGTACTAAATAAATATTTATTGTCTGAGTGAATGAATGGATGGAAAGGATCCTTGCCCCAGGTCCTTTCTTGATTACCTGTGCCTGAGAAGCTGATGACAAATCAGAGGTGGTTTCTAAGCATCTCCAGTAAGTTGGAGTTGCCGATAGAAACATTTTCCTTCTATACTCTCCCTTCCTGGCATGCAGGGACCTGGGAAAAGCAGAGATGCTGATCGATATCTCTGACTGGGAAGGAAGATGGGATTAGGTACTAGAAATTAGAGGAAGGATGTCTCCGCCCGTCTGCTTCCAGCAACAGAGGCTGCGATCTGCCTGGCAAGTCGCCTGCTCCCAGAAACAGGATGTGTCCAGAGAGGAAGTGACTGCAGACATAGTTGGGGGGGAAATGCCCTGTGCCTGAGACAGAACACTTGAGGCTAGTCATTCTGGAGCCTTCCAAGGGTCCATTCCTGGGGGATGAGTAAATTCTGCTCCATGGTCTCATGGTGACTCACTGTATCTTGGGGAATGTGCAGCCCATCCCTAAGACAGGGCGAACAGGTGTTTCCTTCTTTGGGGTTCCCAGCTTGGGGACTGATTGCTGAAGGGGAGAGAATGCTGATTCTAAGCCCACAGCCAGCTCTGGTGGGCTGTGAGATTAACCTACTTCTATGCCAGCATCTTCCTGGGGATGATATGAGTGAGGAAGTGAACACTTGGCAAGGCAGCACGTCTTGGTGCCGTGTCTGCCATCTGGGGGAGGAATAACTCAGTGGCAGAGAGAGGATCGAGAGCGGCTGTGTTAAGGCTCTGTAGGAAATGTCAAAGGGAGTAGCTTTCTAGCAAGTCATTTTACTAATCTTGATTTGAGGTCAGAGGTTAGACGGCCTAAAAGCCCATTGCCCAGGGATCTCTAGGAAACCTGCTTTCTGTGCCTTTCCCCAGAGTGGGCAAGGAAGCAAGCTTGGCCTGAACGAGCCCGGGGCCCACACTCAGGGGCCCCAGCAGAGGAATCTCCCAGCATTGCTGAGGTGGTCTAGCCTCAAGACCATGGAGGCTGTGGCCTGAAGTCTTATTTGGCAGCCAGAAGAGAGAAAAACAGTTCCTGCAGACTCTCCACAGCAGCTCTGCCCTGGTGGGCTCAAAAATTTGGACTCTGCATTTTGGCCAAAGGGCATTAATGTCATAAAACCCGTACCAGGAAACTTTTGATGAAAAATAGCTTGGCTGTTTAAGAAAAGAACCACAGGGCTTCCCTGGTGGTGCAGTGGTTGAGAATCCGCCTGCCAATGCAGGGGACACGGGTTCGAGCCCTGGTCTGGGAAGATCCCACATGCCGCGGAGCAACTAGGCCCGTGAGCCACAACTACTGAGCCTGCGCGTCTGGAGCCTGTGCTCCGCAACAAGAGAGGCCGCGACAGTGAGAGGCCCACGCACCGCGATGAAGAGTGGCCCCCGCTCGCTGCAACTAGAGAAAGCCCTCGTACAGAAACGAAGACCCAACACAGCCATAAATAAATAAATAAATAAATAAATTTAAAAGAAAAAGAAAGAAAAGAACCACAAACACAGCGCTCGGCATAAAAATGGGCAGATGCATTAATTCAAGTTCCCAGAACAGAAAAAGCAAGAAAACTCTCTCAACACTTGGCGTGACCACGGCAATCTCCAGACAAGCTCTGGGCCTTGTGTTTATGGTGAAATGCAGTGAGCAGCTCAAAGCTTGGAATGTTATTATGAACATTATGATTATTATAATAAAAGCTGAGGTATTTTTTTTCTTCCTCTCTGAAAACCAAAGCAAACATCTTTAAGCTTGCCTTTGATAAGACATTAAAGGTAGCAGGAGGTCTCATCCTGGCAGGCTTCTTCTAATACATTTATTTACAGAAAAGAGCTCATATGGTGCAAAGCATCTGCAACCTACTTTTTTTGCTTAAGCAATTTGTCATGAGCATCTTTTTACATCAATATGTAAAAATCTACATTCTTCTACATGCTTCCTGTAGACTGAGAAACAAAGGGATCTTTCTTGATGGAAGACATGGAATCATCTTGGGAATGGCCTGGAGGTGGGCCCCAAAGCAGGCATCCATTCTGCTAAATTCTCTTTTAAATGCTCCCACAGGAGGAGCTCACCACCCCAGCCCTTGGTCACGTTTAGCAGAAACTGGTCCATCTTTTTTCTGAGCCCCCTCTTCTGTGTGACAGCCAGAAAGGTGGGGACACCTCTAGGCCGTCTTGAGTTCTCCTCTCCTGTAATTTCCCCTCACCTTACTGCCATCTCACTTTTTCCTTTCTAGAAGCTGGAGATGGAAAGCTAAGCAACCGATCCTTCTGGTAGCATGAACAACCCTTCCAGTTTGCCTGAGAATGAGGGTTTTTCCCGGGACATGGGACTTTGAGTTTTAAAACCAGGAGAGTCCCAGAAAAACCAGGAGGGTTAGTCACCCTATTCCCAGAATCATGGGGGGTGAGGGGAGACACGGTCAAGTTTGACTAAGTTGCTAGAGATCCCCTTTTCACAGTTCTACCCAGGTGAGGTTGGAAGTTTCTGAAAGGCACGCTCTCTGAGATTCCACTGGGCCTGCTTAGGTCCCATGTCCACCCTGGAAACAGTCGCCAGGACAGGGGGTGGATGCTTGGGAGGCAGAGGAGAACTAGCCACCAGGAGGGGGACCCGCTGAGGACGCTGACCCCTTCCACTCGGCAGAGGCTTCACGGGGCTGAAACCAGCCACAACCTCTCCCCAGACTCTCCCATTTGGCCTCACGTGAAATGGCTTAATCTCACTGAGCCTCTGTTTCCTCATCTGAAAGTGAGAAGAGGATTAGAATGCGGTAGCATATGTGTGGCCCTTAGCAATATCGAGAAATCTCCAGTGACATGTGGAGGGCGCCCCAAGGTGCTGGAGTGGAGGTCAGGGGATGGTTCAGTAGAAGGTCATGCTGTCACCTCCCGCTCAGCCGGGCAGTTCCCCTTGTCCTCCCAGAGCCAGCCAGCCATTCATTCATCCTCCACTAAAGGCAGCAAGGTCAAGGGCCATTCAGACCCTCTGGGTCAGTTTGGTTAGGGGGCAGTTTGCACAAAGCCTTGCTTGTTAACTTTATTGGGCCCAGAAGGCACACATTATAGAACACAATGTTCATGCCAGTGTCTCCGACCACAAACCCCAAGAGTCCAAATGTTGAGACACTCAGGAAGTCTAAAGGGTCCTCTCGTCTTCAGAGGCCCAGCCCAGCTCACAGGAATGGCATGCATCAAAAGGCAGGAAGTCCCTACAAGTCTGTCCCATCAAGCCACCAGACACTGGTCACCTTTCTGTGGCTGCACAAGAAGTCGAGTTCTCAGGGAGGGGTGAGGTGATCTGGGACCTTTGGGGCCAGGGTGGAACCCATGCCTGAGAAACGAGGCCACCACAGGAAGCGGGCTCCCCTCTGCCGATAGAGGGACTCAGAACTGGACCTCAGCTCCCTCATGGGATAAGTGACATTTTGGTTCCTGTTTCCTTCCCTCTCTGTTTTTCTTCTTTTTTTTTTTTTCTGCATACATCTTCCAAGGAAGTATCAAACATGTACTGCAACTCCCAGGAACAAGCCCCCAGAGAAACATGGAGAAGAGTGGGTGGCCTTCCTTCAAGATCTGATGTATCAAAGGCCCGGGACAGTCCTGGCCCATCACTCTCCACTGCCAGCCGTGCCTAACCACTGACTTGGTGGCCCAGGGCGCACAGCTCCCTGTCCTGGGCTTCCTCAGGGGTAAGAGGGAAGGTAAAGGAAGAGAAAGGGGATGGCTTGCACCGACGGGATGGCCTGGCGGGTCACAAAGTTGGGCTTGGTCACGACGGCGCCGGGGGGATTTCTCTGCAGCCCATGGTCCAGTCCCGTGAAGAGAGAAAGAGAGAGAGAATCTCCTAGTGAGCTGAAGCAGCATCTTTGCAGAAGAAGGGAGAATAAATAACAGGTCGGCCAGGAAGACCTCCTGGCCTCCTGAAGGCATCTAAAGGTAAAACACACCAACTGGTCATAGGAGTCCTGCTTAAGGCAGAAGCAACCCAGAAAGTGAAAGTAAAGAAAGCACAGGAGATCAAGAACAGGATGGGAGGAAAAGAGAGGCAGAGAGGGAGACAAATCCCTAGGGAGAGAGGGCAGTGGCGTGCAGCTCCTATTGGCTAAAGCCCTGTCTAGGCCACTGAATGCTGCTAGAAGATTTAGTTATCACAGCATCTTACACGTAAGAAAAATGAGCGAATTCCCTGGCCGTCCACTGTTTAGGACTCAGCGCTTTCACTGCCAGGACCCGGGTTCAATCCCTTATGGGGTAACTGAGATCCCACAAGCCATGCAGCACAGCCAAAAAAAAAGAACAAAGAAAAACAACAACAACCAAGACCCATGAAGTTAAATTCTTCACCCTAGGACCACAGGCAGGTATTAGCTGAATCAGAATTTGAACCCAGGGCTGTCTGACTCCAAGGTGCAGGCTTTTAATACAACTCTACACTTTATCAGTAATTGCCTCAGAACTGCCTGCTTTGGGTCCACACTTGATCCATGGCTGCTTCTCGTTGCTTGTAATTTTTAAAATAATCACCATGTAAAAGAAAATTTTAAATCATAAGGTTAAGCCAATATATACTGAATGGTATATTAAATAGGAAATGGATTTGGCTGCTGTGACAGAGAATCAAAATAACAGTGGTTTAAAGAAGCGAAGTTTCACTACCTAGCAGCATACACAAAAATAAACTCCAAATGGCTTAAAGACTTAAATGTAAGACCAGACACTATAAAACTTTTAGAGGAAAACATAGGAAAAACCCTCTTTGACATAAACCACAGCAAGATCTTTTTTGGCCCACCTCCTAGAGTAACAGAAATAAAAACAAAAATAAACAAATGGGACTTAATTAAACTTAAAAGCTTTGGCACAGCAAAGGAAACCATAAACAAGACAAAAAGACAACCCTCAGAATGGGAGAAAATATTTGCAAATGAAACAACAGACAAAGGATTAATCTCCAAAATATACAAAACAGTTCATGGAGCTCAATATCAAAAAAACAAACAATCCAGTTAAAAAATGGGTGGAAGACCTAAATAGACATTTCACCAAGGAAGACATACAGATGGCCAAGAGGCACATGAAAAGATACTCAACATCACTGATTATTAGAGAAATGTAAATCAAAACTACAATGAGATATCACCTCAGCCGGTCAGAATGGCCATTATCAAAAAAGCTAGAAACAGTAAATGCTGGAAAGGGTGTGGTGAAAAGGGAACCCTCCTACACTGTTGGTGGGAATATAAATTGATACAACCACTATGGAAAACAGTATGGAGGTTCCTTAAAAAACTAAAAATAGAACTACCATATGACCCAGCAATCCCACTATTGTGCATATACCCTGAGAAAACCATAATTCAAAAAGAGACATGCACCCCAATGTTCATTGCAGCTCTATTTACAACAGCCAGGACATGGAAGCAACCTAAGTGTCCATCGACAGATGAATGGATAAAGAAGATGTGGTACATATATACAGTGGAATATTACTCAGCCATAAAAAGAAACAAAACTGAGTTATTTGTAGTGAGGTGGATGGACCTAGAGTCTGTCATACAGAGTAAAGTAAGTCAGAAAGAGAAAAACAAATACCGTATGCTAATGCATATACATGGAATCTAAAAAAAAAAAAAAAAAAAAAAGTGGTACTGATGAACCTAGTTGCAGGGCAGGAATAAAGAGGTAGGCATAGAGAATGGACTTGATGACATGGGGTGGGAGGGCGAAGCTGGGGAAAAATGAGAGTAGCATCGACATATATACACTACAGGATGTAAAATAGTTGGCTATTGGGAAGCAGCAGCATAGCACAGGGAGATCGGCTCGGTGCTTTGCGATGACCTAGAGGGGTGGGATAGGGAGGGTGGGAGGGAGGCTCAAGAGAGAGGGGATTTGGGGACACGTGTATGCATATGGCTGATTCCCTTTGTTGTGCAACAGAAACTAACATGGTATTGTGAAACAATTATACTCCAATAAACATCTATTAAAAAAAAAAAAAAGAAGTTAAGTTTCTCTCTCTGTTAGCAGTCCTTAGCTGTCGGGGCCAGCCTCTTTCTGTCTTGTTGCTCCTCCATCGCAAGAGCATGGTTCATGATGGCTCAACCCATGACATTCACACTCTAGCCAGAAGAAGGCGGCGAAATGAAGGGGAAGGCACAACTTTCCTTTAAGGGCACAGCCTGGAAGTTGAACACATTATTTCTCCTCACATTTTACAGACTAGAACATGGTCATAATAACCACATCTAGGGGCAAATGGAGTAGAGGTGAGCCTGAGAGGGTGGTCCCCTCGGCCCTTCAGGCAATTGGGGGAGGCCAGCATGGTGGGTGTCTCCAGCCACAAGCAGCCTGGTGGATTACCCCAGCACACCATGCAAAAGTCCAACTATCTGTGTGTATCATGATGTGCAAATGTTGGGTTCCATTGACTTGTAAGGCTATAACTAGGTGGCATAGAGATCTGGAAAAGAAAACATTAAAAAAAAAAAAGAACAGGAAAATATTCTCCTGGTATTGTATGGTGGGGGATGGATATTAAGGACAAGCACATTAGGACAAACCCCCTTGACTCTCACAAAAAGAAGAATCACCAGTACAAGGACATTTCCCTCAAAACTAATTGCAACTGGGGAAACGATCCTTTAGTTGGCTAAAAAATAAAAACAGAGAATTAAAAATCCCAAACAACATATTTGCCGAGTGGAGTCATTAGGGAATAGAAAATAAATTCAAAGGATCAAGTAAGATTGATCTCAGGAATTCAAGAATTGCTAAACATCAGAATTATACATATGATAATAATAACAGTCTTGCTGGACATTTTGACCCTTCAAATCCACTCTTCACCCTTCCCCATCCTGTTTTATGTCCCTGGTATCTAAGGGCCACATCAATGGGCTTCCTCACCCTGGCTTCTGATAGGCTCAGCCAGTGGGGGCACCAAGAGAACACCAGAGGAAGGGACCATGGTCGGGGTGCTCATTCCTCTAGCTGCCTGTCTGAGAGCTTGCCACCGGGCTGCTACATCCCTCGACCGAAGGTCACGGCTCCTGTCAGGCAGCCCTCTCCATCTCCGGATTTCAGTCACCACTCCTGCCCTTGCCCTTTCAAGACCAGGCACGGCAAAGCATTCCACCCTTCCTTGTTGTTTTCCTCACCTTCCTTTCATTAAGCTCTCTTCATATTATCCAATTTGAATGGGCTACCTGTTTCCTGCTACTCATTGGTACCAGGGGTGGCCCAGTACCAAGGGCAGCCCCTCAAAATAGAATCCTGTGATGGATTGCTTATATAATTGAGGAGAGCGGCAATAACCTCCTTGTAGGAGTGGTGGGCACAGACGGGTCATGTGTAATCAATGGCATTCGGTGGCATTATCATCACTCAACTTACTGGGGGTGGCATGGGATGAGGGGCAGGTAGAGGATAAGGCACTAGGATCTGGAATGACTTGGGCACCTTTATACTATGGCAATAATGGTCATTATAAAGACTGTGGAGCCACTTGGCTTCTACTGACATCACCAGAGAAAATACGTGGGGAAAAGGAAAAACTGAAAGCTGTGAACGTCGAACTGAGAATCCAGTGGACAGTGAGAAAGGCTTGGTGGCAGCTTTGAAGGAGCCCTCATTTCCTGTCCTTGCAGACTGTATATGGCTGAAGACTGAACCCAGGACCTCACTCTATATAAAGCAGAAATGCAGCTCCAATTAAATGTTCAGAGAAGGGCACAGTGGGGAAGTGGTGGGACCCTGAGGCTTAGGATGGGGACATCTGAGTAGCTACGGAGAAGGGCGAGAAGTCTGAACTCTCAAACCCCCCTGAACTTCCCTCATCATCTTTGTGACCTAAAGTTAATGAGGTTGAGATGCCGAAAATTCCCTGGCATGCTGAGTGTAGAAGAAGCAGTCTGAAAACTCAAAGAAATAGGGATGTTTAAATGAGTCAATTATATGTGACCTCTCAGCCGACCATATCTCCCTTCCTCTACCTCAAGGCCTGGAGGATACTTCCTTTACCGAGACATTTACAGAAATGTGACGGGGGCGCCAGTCTCCTTCAGGAGCTCTGTGGTGACTGTCGCTGTGGACTGGAGATGAGGTCAAGGGTGCCACAGAGGAATAGGAGTCTTTGGTCTCAATGAGAATAGCCAGATGCCAGAAGGGTAGAGGCCAGGTGGGTGTCTGTCAGACACCACATGGCACAATTACTACTTAATAAACAACAGAGAGGAAGCGTAATCAGACTACACTGACCTGCGGGGATCTATACTGATGGCCAATTGATCACAGGGTTCCTGGGAATTAAGTAGGTGAGCGGCCTCATAAGATGCTACTTGACACATAAGGAGGAAAAATTCCAGGTCTGGTGGGTAGAAATCTAACTCAAGTTTCCCTGATAGTTGCCATGGCCTCCTGTGCAGTTCCCAGAGCTACCATTTTACAGATCCAGGTCCTACTGACTGAGAGAGAGGCCAAGACCTTTTGAGACAAGGTCTGTAATGCAGTCACAGGTATGTACTGTGAATATTTCCCCAAACCCTCCACAGAGGACCCCAGGGCCAGTTACCATGGTGGCTGTGCACTAGGGGAAAAGATACACCCAGACTTTCTCGGGGTTCTTAGATATTGGCTCTGAATGGATGTCTCTGGAGACCCCAAAGACCACTGCAGTCTACTGGTCAGAATAAGAATTTATGGAGACCAGATGTAAATGGAATCCTGGCCCAAGTCCAGGGCCTTGTGGTTCTTTTCCTAGTCCCTGAATGTATCCAAGGAAGACACACACTTCACGTGGCAGGCAGAATAATGGTCCTCCCCTGCAGAGATGTGTATGTCCTCATCTCCAGGACCTGTGAATACGTTACTTTACAGGGCAAAGGAGAATTAAGGTAGCGCATGGAATTAAGTTCGCTAATCAGATTTCCTTGAAATAGGGAGATTATCCTGGAGAATGTGCTCCCAATGTAATCACAAGTGTCCTTAAATGTGGAGGAGAGAGGCAGAAGAGTCAGTGTCAGAGTGATGCAGAAGGATTTGACCAGCCATCTCCGGCTTTAAAAATGAAGAGGAGGGCTTCCCTGGTGGCGCAGTGGTTGAGAATCTGCCTGCTAATGCAGGGGACATGGGTTCGAGCCCTGGTCTGGGAAGATCCCACACGCCACGGAGCAACTAAGCCTGTGCACCACAACTACTGAGCCTGCGCGTCTGGAGCCTGTGCTCCGCAACAAGAGAGGCCACGATAGTGAGAGGCCCGCGCACCGCAATGAAGAGTGGCCCCTGCTTGCCACAACTAGAGATAGCCCTCACACAGAAACGAAGACCCAACACAGCAAAAATAAATAAATTAATTAATAAACTCCTACCCCAACATCTTCTTTAAAAAAAAAAAATGAAGAGGCCACAAGCCAAGGAATGCACACAGCCTCCAGGAGCTAAAAAAAGGCAAGAAAATGAATCCTCCCCTAGACCCTTCAGAAAGGAATGGAGCCCTGTGGACACCTTGATTTTAACTCATTGAGATCCATTTCAGACTTCTGACCTCCCAAACTGTGAGGTAATCACTATGCGTTGTTTAAAGCCACAAAATTTGTGGCAATCTGTTATAGTGCCATACACTCAGTAAAGGGCAGAATTCCCACATTGGTGCTCTGACCCACGCAGTGAGGATATTATGGTAGGAATGTCCAGATAGAAGCTATGGAACTTCCCTCTTACCCAATGCCCCACCAGGATGGCAAATCAAAAACAGGACCACACCCCAATGTTCACTGCAGCACTATTTACAATAGCCAAGCCATGGAAGCAACCTAAATGTCCATAGACAGATTAATGGATAAAGATGTGGTGTATATATACAACAGAATATTACTCAGCCATAAAAAAGAATGAACTTATGCCATTTGCAGCAACATGGATGGACCTAGAGATTATCATACTTAGTGAAGTAAGTCAGACAGAGAAAGACAAATATCATATGATATCACTTATATGTGGAATCTTTAAAAAAAAAAGATACAAATGAACTTATTTCCAAAGCGAAAAAGAATCACAGACATAGGAAACAAACTTATGGTTACCAAAGGGGAAAGGGAGGTGGGGGGAGGGCTAAATTAGGAGGTCAGGATTAACACATACATACTACTATATAGAAAAAAGATAACCTACTGTATAGCACAGGGAGCTACACCTGAATACATATATGTATGCATGTATAACTGAACCGCTGCGCTATACATCTGAAACTAACATGATATTGTAAATCAACTATACTTCAATGAAAAACAAAACAGGACTTCCCTGGTGGCACAGTGGTTAAGAATCCACCTGCCAATACAGGAGACACGGGTTCAAGCCCTGGTCCGGGAAGATCCCACATGCCACAGAGCAACTAAGCCCGTGTGCCACAACTACTGAGCCTGTACTCTAGAGCCAGCAAGCCACAACTACTGAGCCCACGTGCCACAACTACTGAAGCCTGCGTGCCTAGAGCCCGTGCTCCACAACGAGAGAAGCCACCGCAATGAGAAGCCTGCACACCGCAATGAAGAGTAGCCCCCACTCAACGCAACTAGAGAAAGCCCACGCGCAGCAATGAAGACTCAGTGCGGTCAAAAATAAATAAATAAATAAACAGAAAAATACAAAACAGGGAGTTCCTGGCGGGCCAGTGGTTAGGACTCGGTGCTTTCACTGCCATGGGCCCAGGTTCAATCCCTGGTCAGGGAACTAAGATCCCGCAAGCTGTGTGGTACGGCCAAACAAACAAAAAACAAACAAAAAAACAAAAACCAAACCAAGACCAAACCCCTAGGGAAACTGCAGTAATTAGTGCCACCATCAAAGACCTGAAATATGCAAGGACAGGCCCTATAACACCCCTGTCTGAATAGTGTAAGTCCCAAGTGGTTATGGAGAATGTCAGGAGATTTACCCAGATGTAACCAGGTGCCAGCTGTGCCAATTATAGCTACAATTCTAGGCACTTAATACATAGCTACTTACCAGAAAAACACTTTTTCCCTATGCCCATCAGGAAAGAAAATCACAGGGAGGGACCAATACAGATGATCTTCACTGTTTTGCCTTAGGGCTCCCTTAGCTCTCCTTTCTCCCTCATATTCTAGTCCAGAAAGCGTTGATAATCTTGATTGCCCACAGACATCACGTTGGTTCATTACAATGATGAGCTGCAAGTAGTAATCACCTTAGATATCTTAGTAAACCAACACATTCAGAGGGTTGAAGATAAACCCCATAGCCTTTCAAAGCTTACCATATTGTGAAGTTTTTAGGGTCCAGCAGTCTGGGGCATGTGAGAACATCCCTTCTAAAAAAATAAAAGATAAGTTTTTGCACTTTGCATTGTTCACCATGAGAAAAAAGGTGCAACCCTGGTAGACCTCTGAATTTCAGAGATGGCATATATCACATTTGGACATGCCACTCTGGGTGACCTGAAGTCTGCCAGTGTTGATGGGGCGTAGAGTTAGCAAGAGCTCTCTAGCACTCCAGGCTACGGTGCAGACTGCCCTGCCTTTGGGCCTTATGACTCAGCACACCTAATGAAACTGGAAGAGTGTCTGGCCAACAGAGATACTCTCTGGAGCACTGACAAGCCCCAACAGGAGAGTGACAGATTGGAGAAAGGTCATGTCTTCTTCTACCAGTAACTATTCTCCATTTGAATAGCAGCTCCTGGTTTGCTTCTGGGCCCAGGTAGAGCGTCAGCACCTGATCACAGGCCAAGTCACATGCACGGCAGCGTTCCAGCATTCCACTATAAAATGCAGTTGGTATACCTGGATCCAGGCCTGAGAGGATCCAGAAGGCACAAGTGTTCATATGAGCAGGTGACAAGGAATTCCTGCTGCTTCGTCATCTTTCCCTCAATCCTATACCTATGGACTCATGGCAGTTTCCTTATGACCAGTTAAAAGAGGAGGAAGAAGAAACAGTAGGCCTGGTTTCTGGCTGAGTTCATACTGTATGCTGGCATCAGCTGAAGTAGATGACAACTCCATCCCACTCAGGCATAGCCCTGAACAACAGCGGTGAAGGAAAATCTTCCCAGTGGGCAGAACTTCAGACCAAACAACTAGTTTGTCCCCTTTGTGTGGAATGAAAGGTGGCCTGTGATATGGATCCACACTGACATACTGCCAGTGGCTAATGGGTTGGCTGACTGGTCAGGGGCTTAGAAAGTACAAGACTGGAAAGTTGGTGACAAGAAGTTTCTAGAGAATAAACCCACATACCTACAGTCAATTAATCTTTGACAAAGAAGGCAAGAATATACAATGGAGAAAAGACAGTCTCTCCAGCAAGTGGTGTTGGGAAAGTTGGACAGCCACATGTAAATCAGTGAAGTTAGAATACTCCCTCACAGCATACCCAAAAATAAGCTCAAAATGGCTTAAAGACAAATATAAGACATGACACCATAAAACTACTAGAAGAGAACATAGGCAAAACATTCTCTGACATAAATCGTACCAATGTTTTTCTAAGTCTCCCAAGGCAATAGAAATAAAAGCAAAAATAAACAAACTGGACCTAATCAAACGTATAATCTTTTGCACAGCAAAGGAAACCATAAACAAAATGAAAAGACAACCTATAGAATGGGAGAAAATATTTGCAAACGATGCAACTGACCAGGGCTTAATTTCTAAAATATATAAAGAGCTCATACAACTCAATAACAAAACAAGAGAACTATATCCAATCTCCTGGGATAAACCATAATGGAAAAGAAAGAATGTCTCTATGTGTATAACTGAGTCACTTTACTGTACAGCAGAGATTGGCACAGCATTGTAAATCAACTCTACTTCAATTAAAAAAAAGTTAAAAGACAAAAAAAAGCAAAAAAAAAACACCCTAAAAACAAACAAAAAAAACAACCCAATCAAAAACATGGGCAGAAGACCAAAATAGACATTTCTCCAAAGAAGACATACAGATGGCCAATAAGCACATGAAAAGATGCTCAACATCACTAATTATTAGAGAAATGCAAATCAAAACCACAATGAGATATCACCTCACACCAGTCAGAATGGCCATCATTAAAAAAGCCTACAAATAACAAATGCTGAAGAGGGTGTGGAGAAAGGGAACCTTCTTAGGGACTTCCCTGGTGGTCCAGTGGTTAAGAATCTGCCTTCCAATGCAGGGGATGCAGCTTCAATTCCAAGTGGGGGAACTAAGATCTCAAGTACCGCGGTGCAACTAAGCCCATGTGCCACAACTAGAGAGAAGTCTGCATGCTGCAATGAAGATCCCATGTGCTGCAACTAAGACCCAATGCAGACAAATAAATAAATAAATTTTTTAAAAAAGGGAACCCTCCTACACTGTTGGTGGGAATGTAAATTGGTGCAGCCACTATGGAAAACAGTATGGAGGTTCCTTAAAAAACTAAAAATAGGGCTCCCCAGGTGGCACAGTGGTTGAGAGCCCGCCTGCCGATGCAGGGGACGCGGGTTCGTGCCCCAGTCCGGGAAGATCCCACATGCCGCAGAGCGGCTAGGCCCGTGAGCCATGGCCGCTGGGCCTGCACGTCCGGAGCCTGTGCTCCGCAACGGGAGAGGCCACAACAGTGAGAGGCCCATGTACCGCAAAAAAAAAAAAAAAAAAAAAAAAAAAGAAACTAAAAATAGGGACTTCCCCGGTGGTCCAGTGTTAAGACTCTGTGCTTCCACGATAGGGGCCGTGGGTTCGATCCCCAGTTGGGGAGTTAAGATCCCACATGGCTTGAGGCCAAAAAACCAAAGCTTAAAACAGAAGAAATATTGTAACAAATTCAATAAAGACTTTAAAAAATTGTCCACATCGGGCTTCCCTGGTGGCGCAGTGGTTGAGAGTCTGCCTGCCGATGCAGGGGACACGGGTTCGTGCCCCGGTCTGGGCAGATCCCACACGCCGTGGAGCGGCTAGGCCCGTGAGCCATGGCTGCTGAGCTGGCACGTCCGGAGCCTGTGCTCCGCAACGGGAGAGGCCACAACAGTGACAGGCCCGCGTACCAAAAAAAAAAAAAATTGTTTTTCTGCCTAAATCAGCTAGAGTTGATTCTTGCATCCTGCAACCAGGAACTCTGATTGGTGCTCTTGTTTGTTCTCTATTTCTCTATGTTTGATGTATTTCATAATAAAGAAAATGAATGTAATCTACTATATTAATAGATTAAGGAAGAAAATGATCATCTCAATAAAAGCAGAAAAAGCACTCAATAGCATTCAACATTTGTAAATAATAATAAACTCATAGGAAACCAGACTAGCTGCCAACTTCCTTAACCTGATGAAGTTTTCTATCAATGTGTTTAGGAAAAATAATGAAAATTCAGAAAGCCTTCTCTCTGAGACCAGAAAAAGAAAATGAAAGCCCATTGTCAGTAATTCTCTTTAACATTGTATTGGAAGGCCTAGGCAATGCAATAAAGATAAGAAAAAGAAATTAAGAGGTATCAGAATTAAGAAAAACAGCATTTATTTGCAGAAGATATAATAACTACATAGGAAACTCCAAGAGAATCTTTGGACAAAATACTAGATTTAAAAGAGTTGAGAATGGTGTCTGGATATAATATCAGAATACAAAAACCTGACAGCGTTCTTAGACAATGGAATAATCAATTAGAAAAAAAATCCCTTGTACAATAACAACATAAGCTCTAGGATGCTTAAGAATAAATCTATCAAAATATGTTCAAAACCTCTATGGAGAAATCACCTACCATTATTGAAGGGCATAAGAATAAGACCTATATCCACAGACAGAGAAATATAACCTGTTCACAGATGGCTCAATATTGTAAAGATGTCATTTTCCCCCAAAATTAATCTATACTTTATAATCTATAATGAAACTTCAGTAAAAATCTAAATAGTTTTTTCTTATTGAATTGAAAAAATTTTAAAAAGGCTAAGAAATAGCTGAAGAAGAACAATGTAGTGAGACTTGCCCTTCCAAATGCTGTAATAATAGTACAATAAAGACAGAGTGGTATTCATGCAGGGAAAAACAAAGAGACCAATGGAACAGAATAGAGAGGCCAGAAACTGACCCATATCATATGGCAGAGAGGACATTACAAATCAGTGAAAATAAGATGACTATATCATTTAAAAGTGGTGCTGGAAGAATTAGTTATACAAATGGGAGAAAACAGATCCTTACTTCACAGAATACACAAAAATAAATTCTGGATGGATTGGAGACCTAAATGCTGACACAAAACTTTAAAACTTTCAGAAAAAAATATAGAGAATAGTCTTTATAGCACTGGGTAGAAGAAGATTTCTTAAATAAGACACAAACAGGATAAACTATAAAATTGGGAAAAAAGAAACACTTCTGTACCAAAAGAAAGAAAATAAGAAAGAAAGGAAAATAAAAGACCATAATCACAGCGAAAATAAAGCCACAGACTTTAGGATTCATTTTCAGAAGAAATAAAGAACTCCTATCAAAGCAAGAAGAAAATGACAAAAAACCCAAGTGGAAAAATGGACAAAGTATTTTAAAGGAAACTCAGAAATGGTCAAGAGTGTGAGGGAAGAGTTCCTAAACTCATTAACAGGAAAATGGAAATTTAAATCACCCTGAGAGACCACTTTACATCCTTCAGATTGGCAAGAATTTAAAAGACTGACAATGTCAAGCGTTGGCAAACATGTGCACAAATAGGAACTCACGTGCACCGCTGGCAGAAGTGTAAATTGGTACAACCACTTTGAATAAAAAGTTGGCCACAGCTAGTGAAAATCAATGGTGAACAAATCCTTCAATCCAGCAATTTCCTTCTGGGTTTACACCATAAGCAAGCTCTCACTCACTTACCCAAAGAGGGAGAAACAAGAATGTCCACTGCAACTCTGTAATAGCAAAAACACTGCAAACAACTCAATTATCCATCAAAAAAATACTGGATAAGTAAATTGCAGTAGAGTTGTACATGCACAAATACCATGCAGAAGCTAAAAAAAAAACTAGAGCTACATATATCATCATGGATAAATTTCAGAAGCATAAATTTGAAAGCATGCTGAAATAGGGACTTCCCTGGTGGCGCAGTGGTTAGGAATCCGCCTGCCAATGCAGGGGACACAGGTTCGAACCCTGGTCCAGGAAGATCCCACATGCTGTGGAGCAGCTAAGCCTGTGCTTCACAACTACTGAGCCTGCGTTCTAGAGCCCGTGAGCCACAACTACTGAGCCCACATGCCACAACTACTGTGTGAAGCCCACACGCCTAGAGCCCATGCTCCGCAACAAGAGAAGCGACCGCAATGCGAAGCCTGTGCACTGCAATGAAGAGTAGCCCCGGCTCGTCACAACTAGAGAAAGCCCACGCTCAGCAGCGAAGACCCAATGCAGCCAAAATATAAATAAATAAATAAGTAAATTGAAACATGCAGAAGTATAATATATACCTGATGTAATTTAAATAGTTAATAAATAGCCCAAACAACAATTCTATATATTATTTGTGGTTGCCATATATGTTGTAGAATTATGAAGACATCATAGAAATTCAGGAGAGTAGTTACCTCTGGAGAAGGGAGGAAAGGAAACAAGATTGGTGAGAGTTACATTTCAGGACTAATGGTAGCAAACTCTATCTGTAATGCTTCATTTCCTTAAAAATAAAATTAAAAATTGGAAGCAAATATAGCAAAATGCTAAAAGTTACTCAAATAGATAGTAGGTGCAGAGGATACTATATTAAACTCTGAACTTTTGCTTAAAGTGTTTAACAGTTTTTTTACATGGAGCCCTTTTTTGCAGAAATTGACAAGCTGACCCTAAGATTCATATAGAAATGGAAGGGACACAGAATAACCAAAATAAACTCAAAAAAAAAAAAAAAAAGAACAAAGTTGGAGGACTCACACCTCCCAATTCCAAAACTTACTACAAATCTACAGTAATCAAGGCAGTGCCCTACTGGCATAAAGACAGACATAAAGATCAAAGGAACAGAATTGAGAGTCCAGAAATAAACCCTTACATTTATGGTCCATTGACTTTCAACAAGGGTCCCCAGACAATTCAGTGGGGAAAGATTAATCTTTTCTATAAATGGTGTTGGGACAACTGGATATCCACATGCAAAAGAATGAAGTTGGACCCCCTACCTCACACCACATATAAAATTTAACTCAAAATGGATCGAAGACCTAACTGTAAGAGCTAAGGCAGTAAAACTCTTAGGAGAAAACAGAGACATAAATCTTTGTGACTTTCAATTAGATAATGATTTCTGAGATATGACACCAAAAGCACAGCAATAAAATTAAAAATAGATAAACTGTACTTCATTATAATTTCAAACTTTTGTGTTTCAACGGACACTATCAAGAAAGTGAAAAGACAACCTACAGAATGAGAGAAAATATTTGCAAATCATATATCTGGTAAAGACCTAGTGTGCAAAATATACTAAGAACTCTTAACAAAAATAATCCAATTAGAAAGTGGGTGAAGGATCTGAATAGACATTTCTCCAAAGAAGATATACCAGTGGCCAATAAGCACATGAAAAATACACACAACCTCAATAGTCATTAGGGAAATGCAAATCAAAACCACAATGAGATACCATTTCACACCCACTAGATTGCTATAGTCAAATAGATGGATAGTAAGAAGTGTTGGTGAGGATGTGGAAAAACTGGAACCCTCATACATTGCTAGTGAGAATGGAAAACCTTTGACAGTTCCTCAAAATATTAAACATAGAGTTGCCCTATAACCCAGCAATTCCACTTCTAGCTATATACCCAAGAGAACTGAAAACATATGTCTGCATAAAAACTTGTACACAATGTTCATAGCAGCATTATTCATAATAGCCCCAAAATGGAAATAACCCAAATGTCCATCGACTGATGAATGGATAAATAAAATGTGATATGTCCATACAACAGGAATATTATTTGGCAATAAAAATAAATGAGGAACTTATATCTCAACAAAGCTGTTGAAAAATTTTTTAAATGTTAAAGCTCAAAAAATAAATAAATAAATGAGGAACCGATACATGCTACAACATGGATGAACCTGGAAAGCATTATGCTCAGTGAAAGAAGCCAGACATAAAAGTCCACATATTGTATGATCCCATTTGTATGAAATGTGCAGAAGAGGCAAATCCAGAGACACAGAAAGCAGATGAGTGGTTGCTTATAGCTGGGGAGGAGGGGTAAACGGGGAGTGACTGCTAATAGGTACAGAGTTTCTTTGGGGAGTGAAGAAATGTTCTGAAATTAGACAGTGGTGATGGCTGTATAACTCTGTGAATAGACTAAAAGTACTGAATCATACACTTCAAAAGGGTCAATTTTATGGTAAATGAATTATACTTTGATTAAAAAAAAATGCATTGCAGATCCTACGTTGGAGTTTGTAAACCGCTCTTCCCCTCCCCCCCTTCTCCCCCGGAGAAGGCTCAGGACAGCATACAGGTATATGACTTAGAGGTTGCTCAGATGCCTGTCCTCCCTGGGAGACCATGAGGAAATGAAGCTGGAGCCCTGTGTCAGAAGTCCAGTCTTACAGGCTGCTCTGTGGCATCAAGAGTGTTTGCCACTTTATCCTATAGCCAAGCAAAACACACGCTCGATTGTCGGAAACAAATGAGCTCTGGAGTGCATGTGATGGCTTAAAAAGTTGCTCCATATTTAAGACGGCATCATTGCCTTGAACGTACATGTGAGACTGCTCTAGTCACATCATGATAATTGGTGGTGGTCTCTCGATGCGCAATCACTTTCACTCTTCTCATGAGCAGATCTGAATACAGTTGCATTTCAAATATCTAAACTATTTGTAAATAAAAATATGCGTATTTCATATGTGTGTGTATTCATTCACTTATCCATCCACCTAACAAATAGATGTACCTAACAAAGGAGCACCTATTACTTGCCAGGCACTGTTCTAGGCACTGGGGAGATGAGATGAACAGAGGAGAAAATGCTCTGACTCTAATGGAGATTACGTTCTAGTCGGGGAGACCGAAAATGAACATAGATCATATAAAGCAGGTGGTGATAAATGCTATACTGTCAGCGAGAGCAGGTTGAGGGGATCAAGTATCTGGATAGCAGATAGGACATTCATGGTTGGCTTCTCTGCCAGGGTGATGCTGAGCAGAGATCTGGATGAGAGGCATGGGGAGCAATGACAAACTGTGCGTACAACCAAAAGCACACACATCCCGAGGTGGAAGCAAGCTTGGTGAGTCTGAATCACAGAAAGGAAGCTAGCATGGCTGGAACAGAGTGAACGAGGGAGAGAGGTGGTAGAAGATGCAGCTGGGGAGGATGCAGCTGTGGCCTCTCCCGTTGCGGAGCACAGGCTCCAGACGCGCAGGCTCAGCGGCCATGGCTCACGGGCCCAGCCGCTCCGTGGCATGTGGGATCTTCCCGGACCGGGGCACGAATCCGTGTCCCCTGCATCAGCAGGCGGACTCTCAACCACTACGCCACCAGGGAAGTCCCTAACTTTCTATTCTTTGATATAGTTTGGATTTGTTATAATGGGTATGCATTAATTTGGGTGTTAGAATACAGATGTTTTAAAAGGTAACCTCTCATCTGGAACCCTCGTGCATTGCTGGTGGGGATACTAAATGATGCAGCCACTGTGGAAAACAGTATGGTGGTTCTGCAAAATGTTAAGCATAGGGACTTCCCCGGAGGTCCAGTGGTCAGGACTCTGTGCTTCCAATGCATGGGGCACAGGTTCGACCCCTACTCAGGGAACTAAGACTGCACATGCCACGTGGCCAAAACAAACAAACAAACAAACAAAAAACAGTTAAGCATAGAATTACCGTATGATCTAGCAATTCCGTTGCTAGAGAACTGAAAGCAGGGACTCAGATACTTGTAAGTTAATGATCACAGCAGCATTATTCACAATAGTCCAAAAGTAGAAACAACCCAAATGTTTATCAACAGATGAATGGATAAACAAAATGTGGTGTATATATGCAATAGAATATTACAGCCTTAAAAAGAAATGAAGTTCTGATACATGCTGCAACATGGATGAAACTAGAAAGCATTATGCTAAGTGAAATAAGCCAGATACAAAAGGACAAATATATGATTCCACTTATATGAGGTACTAAGAATAGGCAAATTCATAGAGACAGAAAATATAACAGAGATTAATAGGGGCTGGGGGCAGGGAATGGGGAGTTCTGTTTAATAGGTCCAAAGTTTCTCTTTGGGATGATAAAAAAGTTCTGGAAATGGGTAGTGGTGATGGTTGTACAATGTTGTGAACACACTTAAAGCCAGTGAATTGCACACTTTAAAATGGTTAAGATGGTCAATTTTATGTTATGCATATTCTATTGCAATTTTTAAAATCTGAGCAAAAAGAAAGACGATAACCATTCAGGAACAGTTAGGAGACAAACCCCCTTTCCCCACATTTATCAAAGAAGGGCGACATTTAAAGACGGTGGGGAGAAATCTGCATAAATGCTGTCTAGAGAGCAGACACTCGGGATGAATACGCTTTTACAAGATAATGACATTATATGTCTAAAACTCTCCTCTATTAAGAAAAAATGCCTGTGATGTGGTCTACAGCAGCACTGTCCAGTAGAAATACAATGTGAGATGTGTGTAATTTTACATTTCTAGTGGTCACATTAAAAAAAAAAGCCAACTGGGAGGAGGATTTATTTTTCCAAAACATTTGTTTAACCCAGCATATACAAAATATCATCTCAGCTTTAAATAATATAAAAAACCAGTAAGGAGATATAGTACGTTCACTACTTTTTTCACACTAAGTCAAGAGCCGATGTGTATTTTGCTCTTGCCATCCATCTCAGTTCTAACCAGCCACATTTGAACGCTCAAGGGCCACATGTGGCCCCTGGCTTCCATACTGGAAAGCTCCAGGCTAGTTTGAGGGGCAAGATTCTGAACGAGCACTCAGTCCCCTGGCTTCCTGCTCAGCTCCACCGCTAACAACCATGGGACCTATGGAAAGTGCCTTAGTAGCTGAGAATCTCAGTCCTAGTCCTGAGAAATTCCTAATAAAATGGAGTTAAGAGTTCACCTGCCTAGACCATAGGGTTATTGGACGACTCCAGCGAGACAATATACAACTATAAAGGTTCATACAGTTGTGATGTCTGATTGAACCTATCTATCAATACCAAAATGCAATATATTAAAATTATAATCGGGACTTCCCTGGGGTTAAGAATCCACCTGCCAGTGCAGGGGACATGGGTTTGATCCCTGGTCTGGGAAGATCCCACATGCCGTGGAGCAACTAAGCCCGTGTGCCACAACTACTGAGCTCACATGTCACAACTACTGAGCCCGCATGCTGCAACTACTGAAGCCCAAGCACCCAGAGCCCGTGCTCCGCAACAAGAGAAGCCACCGCAACGAAGAGTAGCCCCCGCTCGCCGCAACTAGAGAAAGCCTGCGCACAGCAGCGAAGACCCAACGCAGCCAAAAAAAATTATAGTCTTAGATAATCATAACCATAGGCAAGATCAATACTTCTGGACAGGAATTCCCTGACAGTCCAGTGGTTAGGTCTCCATGCTTCCACTGCAGGAGCATGGATTCGATCCCTGGTCAGGGAACTAGGATCCTGTGTGCTACGTGGCATGGCCAAAAAGATAAAAATTAAATTAAAAAAGTACTTCTGGGGCTTCCCTGGTGGCGCAGTGGTTGAGAGTCCGCCTGCCGATGCAGGGGATACGGGTTCGTGCCCCGGTCTGGGAGGATCCCACATGCCGCGGAGCGGCTGGGCCCGTGAGCCATGGCCGCTGAGCCTGCGCGTCCGGAGCCTGTGCTCCGCAACGGGAGAGGCCACAACAGTGAGAGGCCCGCATACCGCAAAAAGAAAAAAAAAAAAAAAAAGTACTTCTGGACAAGTGAACTTGGGGGGAGGCATGCAGGGAGGGTAGAAGGAGAAGGTCATGGCCGTAAGCATCCGTAGACGACTCCAGACTAGTCTCCTCCAGGAAGAGAAGCCCCAAAGCCACAGTCACTGACTTGTGAGTGTGTGGAGCCTGAGAAGCACATGGTCATAATTGCTCTGCAAGTGGATTTTCTTCCAGGCTCTAAGATGCTATTTCTCAAAGGAAGGAGCTCAGAGCTTTCTTGTTTATGAATTTATTTTTCAGGGGTGGGGTGATTTAAAGAGCCGGGGCTGTTTCCTGACAGTGTATGCTGAGCCGGCCTGGAAGCCTCAGGCCCCAGCCAGGCTGACCACGAGCCAGACCCAGAGTAAGCTTCGTCCCACACTTCCTGTCGGGTCCAGCAGCCTGAGTTTCCTGGTGACCCTTTCCTGCACCCAGCTGATTCAAAGGCCTGGCAAGACCTGGTGCCAGCCAAGAAAATCTGAGGCAGCCAGGTTTGTTATTTCAAATCTCTAACCCTGCAGACCTCTGTGCTTGGCTGGTAAATAGAAAGTTAAAACAAGGATGCACGTGATAGCTGCAATTTATAATACAAGTAGGCAAAAATCCCTGCATGACCAGCCTTCATTAAATTCGAAAAGTGTCAGCCCATTTCAAATTTAATGAATTTAACTAGTATAGTAAAATAATAAAAATGATGAACAGTGGGAATGTAAAGACAATACAACCATTCTAGAAAACAGTTTGTCAGTTTCTTATAAAGTTAAATATACACTTAACATAAGATGCAGCAGTGGCACTCCTGGGAATTTATCCCAGAGAAATGAAAACATGTGTTTTCCTGTGTACCAATGTTTATAGCAGCTTTGTTTGTAATAGTCCTGTATTAGTCAGTGTTCTTCAGAGAAACAGAACAAATAGGGAGAGAGTTTGAGAGACAGAGAGATTTATCATAAAGAATTGGCTCACATGATCACAGAGGCTGACAAGTTCCAAGTTTCGCAGTTGGCGAGCTGGAAACGGAAGAGAGACAATGGTGTAGTTCCAGTCTGAGTCCAAAGGCCTGAAACCCAGAGAGAGCTGATGTTTCAGTTTGAGTCTAAAGGCAGGAAAAATCGACATCCCAGCTCAAAGCACATCAGGCAGGAGGATTCCCCCTTATTTGGAGGCAAATCGGCACATAAAATTTCATAAAATTACACACACCCCAAAAAAGAATGCATGGGTTTTTTTTTTTAAATGATGATGAGTGTCTGTAGTGAGTTCATGTTCCCAGCACTACTCTTGCAACTTTACATACATAACACATGAAATTGAAAGTAACCATGTGAATAAACACTACTGACCCATTTTATTTTCTTTAAACTTTAAAAAAATTTTATTTTATTTATTTATTTTTGGCTGTGTTGGGTCTTCCTTGCTGCACATGGACTTTCTCTAGTTGCGGCGAGCAGGGGCTGCTCTTCATTATGGTACACAGGCTTCTCATTGTGGTGTCTTGTTGCTGAGCACGGGCTCTAGGCGTGCAGGCCTCAGTAGTTGTGGCACGCAGGCTCAGTAGTTGTGGCTCGTGGGCTCTAGAGTGCAGGCTCAGTAGTTGTGGCACATGGGCTTAGTTGCTCTGCGGCATATGGGACCTTCCCGGACCAGGGCTCGAACCCATGTCCCCTGCACTGGCAGGCAGATTCCTAACCACTGTGCCACCAGGGAACCCTACTGACCCATTTTTTAAAGAGGAAGAAACATGCTCAGAGAATGCAAGTACCCACATACAATCACACAGCAGGGAAGCGGCAAAACCAGGACTTAAACCGAATCTGTGTGACTCCAAGCCTTTTGCTCTTTCCCCTGCCTGCCTCAAGTAACCTCCTAATCCATAAACAAACTCCAAAGAATGGAGCCTCCATTGCTCACACAGTAGATCATTCCAGCCCTGATGTCATCTCAAGCCACAGCTGAGCATCCTACACTTGTCCTTCTCATACGCCCTGAACCCCTCACAGCTGCAGCTGGGTCTTGAGATAAATGCAGAAAATCCTACTCTGTGAAGAGGTGGTAAGAACTAGCAGAAAGTTGAGGCCACTGAAGAGTAAACTACACGATGAGTCCAGATAGGCAGATGGCTCAGCCCAGGGTCAGGGGTCCCCGAGTAAAGGGAGCAGCTTTCCTCCATAAACCTTACTTAGATGGTGACTGGCTTTTTAAGGGTGTGTGTGTCTCCTTCAGGATGTCTCCCCTGACCTCCTCCAGGCTGAGCTAGGAGCCCCCGCTTCAATGCTCTCATCAACAGGATTTATCAGGGACTTACCATATGGTTCTAGAATCACTAGTGTGTATGCTGATGATCTAGGAGCCTAGCACAGAACTTGGCCTGAGGAGGGGCTCAGTGAGTGTTTGTTGAGTGAATAAATAAACTATAAGAATCTAACACAGGGGTTGTGGACGAAAATGCCTTCAGAAGCCAGGCAGGATGGACCAAGACATCATCATACTGAGTGAAGTCAGACAGAGAAAGACAAGTATCTTATGATATCACTTATATGTGGAATCTGAAAAAATGGTACAAATGAACCTATTTACAAAACAGAAATAGAGTCACAGATGTAGAAGACAAACGTATGGCTGCAGAGGGGAAAAGTTGGGGGGGGATAAATTGGGAGATTGGAATTGACATATACACACTACTATATATAAAATACATAACTAATAAGAACGTACTGTATAGCACAGGGAACTCTACTCAATACTCTGTAATGAACTGTATGGGAATAGAATCTTAAAAAAAAGTGTATATATGTATATGTATAACTGATTCACTTTGCTGTACAGCAGAAATTAACACAACATTGTAAATCAACTATACTCCAATAAAAATCAATTTAAAAAAAAGAAGCCAGGCAGACAATACAAGTGACTGAGGCTGAGGGTGGTGAGTAGTAGGGAGTGGTGAGGACTAGAGTGAAATGGAGCACATGCACCATGTCTAAAGAGGCAGCCACTACTCAGCTCCAGCCACTTGCTGCCATGGGAGAATGCGGACCACCTATTGCCTCATCTGATTTTTCAAGAGAAGCCAAAATCCAGACTTTTATGATGAGCTCCTGATTTTTTTCATGTTGTGAACTAATTTTACACTTTTTAAATTGAGGGCCAAACAAAACACATATGCTGGTTGACCACTGCCCAGAAGACATGTTTAGAACTTCAACTCTGAAACTTAGGATGTTCTGTAGTTTCTGATGCAGTGATAGTGATTTTGCTGATAACTGATAGGCAAAGAGGTCAAGAGCAGGCAAAGGAAAGCCAATGTCACCATCATCCATAAGCCAATTCCATTTGGATGGCCTCCTCTGTAGGTATCCCACTGGGAGAGGTCCAAAGAGCAGGCAGAGACTCTGAAGGCTGGGAAGGAGGGTGGGGGGAACAGATGGCCTTGTGACTGCTAGCTGGTTTGGTTATAGGATTCTTATAAAATTCATGGAAAATGCATCTTTTCTGAATTATCAGATTATTTTCATTCTGGCACCAGAGGCACAAAGACCAGACAATCTCATCTAATGGACAAAAGATGGACTTGCCAGATCTATTTAAAGAGGACCCCTCATTGCCTCTTGCACCAGACACAGAGAATTTAAGACAAGACTGGACAGGGCTCTGGGGAAGAGACCATGGGTGGTGAATCACCCTGGCTGACAGAACTAATATGGATGTCAAGTCTCCCCACATCCCACCCTTCACTTCAATACCAGGGACCTTTTTCATCTCCCACACTGGCCAGTTCTTCTTCTCAAACAAGGCAAGTGGCACAAAGCTCAGAATGGCGCAGTTTCAAATCCTCCTTCCGCCATTTGCTGGCTGTGAGTTTAGGCAGGTGAAACCTTTGGAATCTCAGTTTTCTCCATCTTTAAAATGTAACTAACACGTGTGATATGACACACCCTTTGATAAGCTATAATAAGAAGGGCACTTCATCTCTTCGGTATCTGTTCCCAAAATCTACAGCCTCAGTCTTACCATGAGAAAACATCTGATGAGCCCAAATTGAGGAAGGTTATACAAAATGTCTGAGTGGACTCTTTGAAAGTGTCAAGATAAAGAAAAACGAGGATCGACAGAAACCATCATAAATTGGAGGAGACTAAGAAGACGGGACACCTCAGTGCAACGTGGTACCTGGGATTGGATGCTGGGATGGGAAAAGGTCGTGAGTAGAACTGGTGAGACCTGAAGGAAGTCTGTACTTTCGTTTTTCAACCATGGGACTAGTAACTCTTCCTCTTCAAATCCCGTTCCCCTTTCTCCTCCTTTCTCAAACAATTCAGTCCTCAGACTTAGCTGGGACAGAGCAAGGTGGGCGCCCACCGTCGAAGGAGGTGGGGCGCTGTGGCGACCCAGAGTGGGTGCCCACGTAGGGGGGAACCTGACATAAGGAGTCAGAGCCCGAGCAGGGGGGGAAGAGTGTCCATCCAGGAGTGGCCTGGAATGAGGGGTCAGAGGCCAACAGTGAGAGGAAAGCATGGCTGTTCGAGCAGAGAGTGACAAGTATGGAAGGGAGAAGCTGGAACGAACCCTGTGGTGTTGGATGGGAATCGGACGCATCAGTGTGAACTCATGGCTTGCAGGATATACAGAGAGATACATGAATCATTACAGAGATGAGTGTTTAATAGGTCGAGTTTCAGTTTTGCAAGATGTGGATGGATGGTGGTGATGGTTATATAACAATGTGAATGTACTTAAGGCCGTTAAACTGTACACTTAAAAATGGTTAAGATGGGGGACTTCCCTGGTGGTCCAGTGGTAAAGAATCCACCTTACAATGCAAGGGGCTCGGGTTCGATCCCTGGTCAGGGAACTAAGATCCCACATGCCGCGGGGCAACTAAGCCCGTGCACCACAACTACTGAGCTCGTGCGCCTCAATTAGAGAGCCCTCATGCCGCAAACTACAGAGCCCACGTGCTCTGGAGCCCGCACGCCACGACTAGAGAGAATCCTGTGCACCACAACGAAAGATCCCGCATGCCTCAACAAAGATCCCCCGTGCCGCAACTAAGACCCGACACAGTCAAAACTAAATTTTAAAAAAATAAAAAGGTTAAGATGGCAAATTTTACATTATGTGTATTTTACCACAGCTTTTTAAAATGATAAATAAATATAGATGTAAATGATTGTGTATGTGTCATGTTGTACGTGTGTGTCATATTGTGTGTGTGTGTGTGTGTGTGTACACACCTACATTCCCTCCCTCTGTCCACTGAAAGGGACTGGGAGGCCTTGCCCTGGTAGCCATGAGCACAGTCAGTATTCAGATCTTGACTTCTAAATACCATTTTCACTAAAACCAACCCTGTTCCTTGGAGAAATGGCTGATTCCAGGGTTGAAACAGGAAAATACAAGATGAGCCTAGAATATCTAGTGCTAGAAAGCTCAAAGAATGACAGGTCATGGCCAAAGGACACAGCAACTAGCTTGAATGGGCTCCCACCAGCCACACGGGGGATAATTTAATTATCAAAGTAAGTAATGAGAGTAATGGACTGTAACCCACTGAATCCACAAGCCCATGCAGATGTAAATAAAGTACTTGCCCAAGATCATGAGGGGGTAAGGTGGACACTCACTCTCTTTTTCCTGTTTCATTTTTTCCTGTTTAAAAAAAAAAATGCTTTGAGTGGAAAGGATATGACACATGGAGCAAACTAGAGGCCCATAAAATTCCTAGAGAGACAGTCCAGGACATATGGACTTCTGAGATCTGTCCAGTGTCATTTCCTGTTGGTGGGGAGGGAAGGGGCAGGAGGTGCCAGTGAGACATGGGATGTGGGAGGGGAGCGGGAAAGAGGGGATGGGGCTGGGCTACCAGCTGCTGCTTCTGATGGCCCCCTGCAGTGGTCTCTGCCCTGCAGAGTGAGGTGCTCCACCTCTGGTTCACATCGAAGGGTAAAAGCCAACGGGTTTCTGGGCTGGAAGAAGCCCAGAAGACTTGGCCAAGCCTGCTGCTTAGACACGAGGGCACAGCATCACCTCTTCTGTGGGTCACCAGGCCTGGCCAGCTCCCCGGGGCCTGCAAAGGGGCCGTGGTTGGAATGAGGCCATCTGCTTAGAACCCCATTATCTGGGCCCAGTTCTGCCTAATGTACAAAACAGCATCATCATGTGTACAGAGGGGCAGGTTCTATGACTTGCTGATGACTCATTTCAGGACCAGAATGAGGCTGGATCTATGCACACACCAAATGCAATCGCCTCCACCTACAGGGCTTGTCTGTGCCTCCCGTGGTAACTCTCTTGGCTGGGAAGGCACAACTGCTTGCTGTGGAATCTTGAGAGAAATTTCTTAACTTCTCTGAGCCCCAGTTTTTCCAACTGGAAAATGGGAACAAAAATTCCTTCCTCACGGGCCACAGTAAGCCTATTAGAGTCACGGGACAAAAGGCCCATTCAAACCCAGAGAGCTCTCCATCCGTGTCTGCCATTCCTATTGGTCATTTTGATACCAGTATTCTCACTTCTATTGGGTAGTAAAAATCTTAGGGGGGAAAAAAGGACTTTTTCTTCCAGGCTTTGTACCCCAGCAATTAGTACCATCTCTGACAGTATGAGGCAGGAGACAGACAGATGACATTTCATTTTCTGGTTTTACTATTGGGTGGCTGTGTGACTCCAAAAGGAAGCTTCCTTAACCTCTCTGACCCTCAGTTTCTTTCTCTGTAAAGGTGGAATCCTTGCCCCTGTGACCCATGTGTTTGTGAGAATTGAGAGAGGCAATGCATGTCAGGCTATATGTGCTATTTTCCTTCCCAGACTCATATTAAAGGCTCAAAGAATAGCTGTTGAGTTGAAGGAACGCACATCAGGAAAACATCTCTTAAAACCATCCAGCTTTGGCCCTTTCTCCGCCTGGCATTAGTTCTTTCCTCTTCAAAAATTGGCAGCTGCCAGAAAAGAGCTGATTCAGTCTGAGGAGAGCTCTGAGTCTCACATCCCAGCCAGTGGAGGTCTCAGTTTCCTACCTTGGTCTCGCCTGTTGCTGTCCTCAAATATATAGAAAGGACATCGCCTCTTTGCCAGATGCAACCAGCTTCTCTTCTCCGGTGCCCTCCTGGGTGTTCCCTGGGAGCCACGCGGCTTCAGTGGGACTCTCATCTGTGGCTAAGAGCCCCGGCCAGAAATCAGGTCTGCAGAGCAAAAGGGTCTGGGTTCTGGGGTACCACCTTCCTTGGTCCTTTGGAGAAGAAGGTGAAACCAGAGAGGCTGGTTACACCTTAGCAAACCATTTGGCCTCCTTGTGCCTTAGTTTTTTATCTGTTAAAAGGGCTTATAGATACTACCCACCTTACAGAGTTCAATGAGGCTTCCTCAGAGGTTCGAGTATGTAAGGGGTGTACTTAGTACAGTACCTGGCACATAATAAGTGCTCACTCAGTGATCACTATTATGAATGTTAGTTCTCATTTGGAATCTCTCCAGCCCTAAATAATTCCTCCTGAGTAGCTTAGAAGTTGCCAGGGTTCAAGCTCAACTCTGCTTTACCAGGGGAACTGTGGGAGAGAGTTAGTCTCTCACTTGGTTTCTCTCTCTTCCTTTCACAAGTGAGGAATCCAGGGACTTCCCTGGTGGTCCAGGGGTTAGGACTCTCGGCTTCCACTGCAGGGGGCACGGGTTCAATCCCTGGCTGGGGAACTAAGATCCCAGAAGCCACACCATGCAGCCAAAAAAAAAAAAAGTGAATCATCTGATCACCCAGATCCCAATACACCCAATTAACCCCTCTCCTCCTCCAAAAATTATATCAATCCCTCAAACAATCACCCACTTAACTACCAGCCACAATCTAACTATACCCTTGAAACTTGGACACTGTTCAGTGTAATCAACACACAAAATTGAAAGCTTTTGCTTTAAGCTCTTATTTGAAACCTTGAAACAAGAAAAAGAGAAGAAGCAGCCTTCCCCTTCTCTGTGAAATCCTAAATTAAAAAAACCTCAAAATAAAAAACCAAAGATAAATTTTATACATAATTTAAAAATATAATTGCATATACTATATTCCATAATATAATTATTATATATTAACAAAATAATTCTAGAATATACATCATTTCCATGTGTGTGTATACACTTAACCAAAGGCTAAGAGAAAGGCTGTCACACTCAAAAGCGAAATGGAACAAATTACACAGACTTTGCATGACAAGAAAGAGCTAGAGGAATAACTTTGTGGAGGGCCGCCAAGTTGTCTCTGAAGCAGCTGTTGAAATTTGCTTCATGATTACAGTGGGATGTGATTGTAGGTGAGGATTGGGGACAGGTTCTTTGAGTAACTGATTTAGATCATTTTGCACAGCCTTAAATATATTGTGCTCTCAAAAACATCTATTCACTTATCTGTCTGAAATTTGTCTCCCTCCATCCTTAAACTCCTGCTTTTTTAAATTAACACTAATTGAGAGCGTACTTGTTGAGCTGTTTAACTATTCACCCTTAAAACATCCCTAGGAGTCTGATACTAGTTTCAGCCGCAATTGGCTGACTTGGAAAGTGAGGCACAGAGCAGTTAAGTAACTTTCTGGAGGTCACACAGCTATGCAGTGCCAGAGTCAGAATTCAAACTCAAATCTGTCTGATTCCAGAGCCCACACTCTTAACCACTAGGCTCTACTGCCTCCCTGTGGTGGGTTTTCCAGTCAGGAGGAAGCCACCAGCTTTCACAAATCCCTCCCTACCCGATAACACACAGAACTCAGTGCCCCCCTGTTGCTTCTCATAACAAGCCCCACACCTTGTGTTTACATTTTCAACACGCATAAAATATTAATCCACCAGGAGAAAAAAATACATTGGTTTGAGTTTTTTTAAACCAATAACTTCCACTTTCTCTGACTCTAGGCCATCGTAAGGAAAGCATTTTTTTCTCACCCTCCTATGTGAAACCAAAAGAATTCACTCACTGTCAACTCTGGATCTGGGGTAGGTTACATCTCCGAAGTTTTAGAAACATCTTATTCTTCACATCAGTGTTTCAGATACCTGCAGATGGCAGGGAGGCAGGTTTATTTTCTTCCTGTTAAAACTTTTAAAGTTTAAAGCAAAAGTTTTTGGCCTCGGAGGCTGGTTTTGTGCTACGATGGGTGAGGCTTGTGGTGGCGGGGAGGAGGGTCCTGGAGGGTGGGGCTGGTTTGATGTATCTGATGGGATTAGGAACAAATGTGTAGAAGGTTAGAACAGAGCCGATGGGGTCTGTGTGAGATGGATTGAATTAAGGTTTGATTAGCTATTTGGTTCCTTACTATTTACCAAGTAATGTGGAGGGTGACAAAAAAGCAGCCCAAGAAAAGGGCAAAGAAGAGAGTGGGGGAGGTGATGCCACCTGGGATGTAGCATTCCCCTTCTCTGCGTCTTGGTTTACCCATTTGAGAAAGAGGAGGTGGAATTAGTCTCTTCTCTCCCTTGTGGATCTAATTCCATGACAGATATGTGCCTTCTCTTCATTTCTCCCAAATTGTTGTCCCAGTTTTCTGAGTTTTCACTGGTACCATCATGAAGGCACTTTGTGCCCATCTATTGGGAAAGTAAGTGTGTGTGTGTGTGTGTGTGTGTGCATTCAGTGTGAATGACTGTTTTATGCATATCATATGCCTGCCACCACTGTGGGTACTGTGATGAGTGCAGCAGACAAGGTAAAACCCTGTACACACAAATATCCAAGTCCTCCTCTTCCTGGACACACCACTGAACTACACTTCCTGGCCTCCTGGGAAGTTAGGCAGAATCACGGAACAGTTCTGGCTGGTGAAATGTGGGCAGAAGTGATGTATGTGATTTCCAGGCCTGGTCCCTAAGAACACAGCTGTGGTCGTCCATGCTCTGTCTATCTTCCCTGTTTGGTTGGTCAGATATTAAACCCTAGAAAATGACAGAGCCATTTGTGGATGGAAGAAACCTGAGTCCCTGAAAGAGCATGTGAAGCAGAGTCCCCCCACTCCCGCCCCCCACACAGACACACGAACCTGCATCAGAATGTGATGTGAGCAAGAACTAACCTCTTTGTGTTAAGCCACTGAGATTTTAGGGTTCTTGGGCCTATAAGCAATGCTTTTTCTCGGAAAATCAAAGCACTGCAAACAAAGGGATAGTGATTAGGGAAAGGGGTGATGTCATGAAGGTTTTAGGAAGAGGTAACATTTGAGGCAAGACTTAAGGATGAGAAGAATGAGTCACATGGAGATGTGTGGGGAGACTACCTCAGGAAGAGGGAACAGCACAAGCAAATGCCCTGTGGCAGCAGCAAGGTTACAGTTTGAGGAATACAGGGAAGGCCAGTGTAGCTGGAGCACAGTGAGCTTGGGAAAGTGTGAGAGATGAGGTCAGAGGGGTGGGTGCCCGACGGCAGCTAGTTCACAGAAGGCCTTGCAGGCTGCAGTGGGTTTTATTCTAAGTGTGATGTGAAGCCATTGGAAAGTATGAAACTGAGGCGTGATAGGATTTGATTTGTGTTTTTAAAAGACCCCTCTGTGGCTGAAGCCAGATTGGCGGTTACTTCTGGCAGCTGGGGAGTGGGGACTAAGGGTTAAGGTTACGGAGGGGAGGGTTGAGGGAAAGATTAGTAGGTGACTGACTGTAGAGGGGCCTGAAGGAACCTTCTGGGGTCCCAGAAATGTCCCATATCTTGATCCAGATGGTGGTTACCTGGGTGTGTCCATAGGTAAAAATGCATTGAGCTATACGCTTAAGATTAGAGCATTTTACACACATTACTGTGTGTATATTTATCTCAGTAAAATCAAATAAAGACAAATGAAGCAACCTGATGTCCATCAACAGATGAATGGATAAAGAAGATGTGGTACAGGGACTTCCCTGGCGGTTCAGTGGTTAAGACTCCATGCTTCCACTGAAGGGGGTGCGATCCCTGGTTGGGGAACTAAGATCCCACAGGCTGCACAGTGCAGCCAAAAAAAAGAAAAAAGAAGGAGATGCAGTACATATATACAATGGAATATTACTCAGCCTTAAAAAATGAAAAAATGCCAATTTCAGCAACATGGATGGACCTAGAGATTATCATACTAAGTGAAGTAAGTCAGACAGAGACAGACAAATATCATATGACATCACCTATATGTAGAATCTAAAAAAAAAATTATACAAGTGAATTTATCTACAAAACAGAAACAGACTCACAGACTTCAAAAACAAACTTATGCTTACCAAAGGGGAAAGGTGGGGGGACGGATAAATTAGAAGGTTGGGATTAACATATACACACTATTATATATAAAATAGATAGGATTTCCCTGGTGGCACAGTGGTTAAGAATCCACCTGCCAATGCAGGGGACACGGGTTTGAGCCCTGGTCCAGGAAGATCCCACATGCCGCAGAGCAACTAAGCCTGTGCACCACAACTACTGAGCCTGCGCTCTAGAGCCTGTGCTCTGCAACAAGAGAAGCCACTGCAATGAGAAGCCTGCACACCGCAATTAAGAGTAGCCCCCGCTCGCTGCAACTAGAGAAAGCCCGTGCACAGCAACGAAGACCCAACCCAGCCAAAATTAAATAAATAAATAAATAGATAAAATAGATAGCCAACAAGGACCTACTGTACAGCACAGGGAACTCTCCCCAATACTCTGTAATAACCTATATGGGAAAAGAATCTGAAAAAGAATGGATATATGTATATGTATAACTGAATCACTTTGCTGTACACCTGAAACTAACACAACATTGTAAATCAACTGTACTCCAGTATAAAATAAACAGTAAATTTTTTAAAAGCCATGGGAATTCCCGGGCTAGTCCAGTGGTTAGGACTCCGAGCTCTCACTGCTGAGGGCCCGGGTTCAGTCCCTGCTTGGGGAATTAAGGTCCCTCAAGCCGTGTGTCACAGCAGCGCCCCCCCCAAAAAAAGTAAATTAAAAAAAGACAAATGAAAAGGAGAAATCCAGGGGAAGATGTTGTAAGAGTGAGGAAGGTTCGCCAAAAAGTCCCGGGGACTCCCTGGTGGCCCAGTGATTAGGTTGCGGGGCTTTCACTGCTGAGGGCCCTGGTTCGATCCCTGGTCGGGGAACTAAGATCCCACAAGCCAGGCGGCTCAGCCAAAAAACAAACAGAAAACAAGTCCCTTTGGCTGCTGCACGAACTGGAGGGGTACTTGCTGTTCCAGTTTTACTCTCTGTTAGGGAGACAGGGAGAAGAAAGGGAGCATGTCTTTCTCATTGCCACCGGCTTGAGTTTTACCTTTTAAAGGCAAATTTGTTTCATGTTCTTCTTTTGCCCCGTTCTATCTCAGGAGACAGAGTCTCTGCCTCTACTGTCCACATCCTGGCCCATCTCTGCCCTCCACTGCCACGCGCTGCCCTGCCTCTGTGCTGTTTCCATCCTGCAGTGCAGCATCATCCATCCGGGAGGCCATATTCAAATGTTGCCAATGGCCTCAATAATCCCTTTAATGTAATTTTTCCCCCAGTCAAGGATCCAGTCCCAGATCAGGGACTGCATTTAGTTGTTGTTACGGATTGAATAGTTTCCCCTCAAAAAAAAAAAGATATGTTGAAGTTCTAACCACCAGGACCTCAGAATGTGACTTTATTTGGAAATACAGTCTTTACAGAGGTAATCAGGTTAAACTGAGGTTATTAGAGTGAGCACTAATCCAATATGAATGGAGTTCTTTTATTTTATTCTTTTTTAAAATTATATTTACTTTTTTTTTTTGGCCACTCTGCACAGCTTGTGGGATCCTAGTTCCCCAAGCAGGGATTGAACCCGGGCCCTTGGCAGTGAAAGCACAGAGTCCTAACCACTGGACCACCAGGGAATTCCTGAATGGAGTCCTTTTAAAAAGGGAAATTTGGACACAGAGACAGACACGCATCGAGGGACAATGACGTGAAGAAAGGCAGGGAGAAGACGCCATCCATCTACAAGTCAAGGACAGAGGTTTGTTACAGACCCCTCCCTCACATTCCTCAGAAGGAACCAACCCTGCTGACACCTTGACCTCAGACTTGTGGCCTCTAGAACTTGAGACAATAAATTTCTGTTCTTTAAGCCCCCCAGTTTGCGGTATTTTGTTACTGCAGCTCTAGGAGGCTAAGACAGTTGTCAGGTCACTTTAATAGCCCTTCTGACTCGACTAAAAATGAGCAGATGATCTACCATGGGCCCTGAGGCCGTAGGCTGCCTGGCTTTTGGAGCAAGTTTTCGGGCATCCATAGCACCCATCTGGTGAGATCTGACTGGACTTTCTGCCTTTAAATGTCCACCTGGGGTGTTGGGTGGGCCAGGGCCCACGGCTGGGCCCTGGGGGAACCCAGGGGGCACCAAGACTTGGACGCCGCCCTCAGGCTGCCCATGGGCAGCAGGATGGAGGGGACACCCTTCCCCCAAGGAACAAGATAGACACAGCTTGGTGAGGGCGGCAAGAGGAGGAGGCCAAAGGGGGCAGCAGAGAGAAGGGAGGGGACACATGGGGATGTCCGGGGGCTCCCTGGGGAGGTGAAGGTTTCTCAAGTTTTCTCCATGAGGGACAGTTTTTAAGGGTTTTTTTGTTTGTTTGCTTTGGGGTTTGGGGGCTTTTTTGGCTGTGCTGTGCAGCTGGTGGGATCTTAGTTCCCTGAGCAGGGATCAAACCCGCGCCCTCGGGAGTGAAAACGCGGAGCCCTAACCACTGGACCACCAGGGAATTCCCCAGTTTTTAAGTTTGCAAAAAAGAAAGATTGAAGTAAAATTCCTGGTCTGTCTATTGGCTGAATTTCCCTGTGGCTGCCTCTTGCTGAAGGTGGGACAAACGGTGACAGCCTGGGGTCTCCCTGGCAGCTGGGCCTTGAGGAAGGAGAAAAGAAATAGCTGCTTGCTGAATAGGCCCTGTCGGAGAAACAGAGCAGCTCATTCACTGCAGGAAAAACAGGACCTCAAAGCTCTGGGGCCTGACCAGGAACCGTGCAAAAAGTGGTTCCTTTTCCACAAAGATCGCTCACAAGATGCACAATGCACCCGATTCCCAGGGCACCTAGGTGCGGTGAGAGATGTGTCTTCAACACCCCATGGTTTGGGAGATTGTCATCACCCGCAGGGCTGAGCCCAGGAACCCAGGGTGCTTCCAGGAGCTTAGACCTAGATCTGAATGGGCTGAAAGTTCACCAATGTAAGATATATGGCTAAGAGGGAGGACACAAGCCAACACTGAGTCACTTTGAACCTTCAGACCAGGGTTTTTCAACCTCAGCACTATCGACATTTTGGACAAGATCTTTACTGACATTTGGACAAGATTCTTTATCGCGGGGGGTCTGTTCTGTGCATTAGAGTACATTCAGCAGGATTCCTGACGTCTACCCACCCAGTCAGATGCCAGTAGCGTTCCTTTCCGCAAGATGCGACAACCCCAAACGTCTCCAGATTGTCAAACATCCCCTTGGGGGTTGCAAAATCACCTTTGATTGAGAAACACTGCTTTAGATAAAAATTCACCTTAGACTTGTTAAATTTTTTTGCAATTACCTGAAATCTACCTCAAAAGTCTAAATGACCCAATTTCAACACCAGTATTTGAACCCCACTGAATGCAACAGAAAGCAAATCAAGGAGGCAATTAATTACATACTGCCTAACTTGCTGCTTCCTCGTAGTTCCAGTTGCATTTGGCTGTTGGCTTTCCTTCCTCTCCACTGTTTGAATTGTTGCTGTGCAGGGCAAAAACAGCGTCGGCTCCACCTCAGAGCTGGCCGCATTTCAACAACGGCTGGGAGGACTCTCATGGGGCTTTCCAAGCTTAATTAGTTCATATTTGTCAAGTTCCTTAGGAAGCTCAGGCCAGGATGCTATGGGAAGTCCAAGTTACTGGGATTCTCGCCACACTCTTTAAAAGAACATTCCCACATAAAAAGGCTGGGGTAAGCCAGAAAAGAGCTCATAGGAGCGTGTGTGTGAATAGTGAAGGCGTCCTTGGGAAGTGCATTTGAGACCAAAAGAAAGAGAGTAATACTTTCCAACTTTCTGGCCCTCCTCCTATTCTCTAGAGCAGGAAATTATTTAAAGTATTTCCTGAACAGCTGAAGTATGTTAGAAACCTGCTAGCATTCTCTACATTATCTCCAGGAAATAGACCCCGAAGAATTTCTTTGCAACAAGAAACTATTTGGGCTGTTGCTCATTTCCACCTGAATGGGATGGATACTCTCATTCTGGGAACTGGAGATAGCAATCTTGTTAGATCATTTTGATGTCATACTCAGTGTCCGAAAGAACATTCCCTCAGAGAACTCTTAGCATGTGTGTGTGTGTGTTTGTGTGTGTGTGTGTGGAGACAGAGAGAAACTTTCTTTGCCAGGTAATTTAGCATCATCAGTAATAGCTCACTAGTTATCTAGTTACCCCCACTTAATCTCCAGGGTGGGGTAAGAATGAGGTCAACCTCTTCTGTTTTAGGCAGAATTCTAGAATGTGCAACAAAAGGAAACTGATTAGTCCCATCCCACCTCTAGAGATTTGCTCTCTCCAAGGCTTGAGCCCATAAATCTCTCAGGGTGGGGGTCCACAGGCATCCTGCCCCCCAAGCCAAGTTTAAGCCTCCCAAGCAAATCGATGTTGGGATGTTGGTGAGGTCACGGGACGGAGAGCCATCTGGGAGCCAGCTGTGACTTTGGCTAGCAAATTCCCCCAGCCTCCTAGGAGAAGGGCAAGCGTGATTACCACAGCAGAAATACCAGGGGGAAATGGCATTCGTTACATCCAGAGCAAAGCACAGGGCCTAGAAACAAAGCCAATTTCTGAAGAGAATGACAGATCTGATTATGCTGGTGAAGGCCAGGCAAGTTCCCTGCTTCCTTAAGAACAGTTAGGAACCGTTCCCCCTGTGGCAGCCGTGCTCAGGATCCAACCCTGGGAAGTGTGTGATTTGCCTCTCGGAGACCTGGCAGCAGGGTGGGGAGCCAAACAGTATTTTTGTTGCCGCCTGCACTCTGGGGCCTCCGGGGAAGCCAAACTTGAGGCCAAAGAGAGAAATACAAACCCCTGCCATCTTCTCTTGCCGGGGACAAAGGCACCACATTCTTTGTGTGCTTCATCATGCTTTTGGAATGAATGTCCACCAAATGCCATCTTTTAGGGACAGCAGTTAAAACTCCCGTTCAACCTGAGCTCTTTAGTCAAATTACAGCTAAATTCTTGGCTTGGCCTGAGGTCTTAAAGAACTGCGTGAAGCGGGCTCAGATGGTGACGTTAAAGAAAATAAAGCACACCTCAAATGTGTAGAAAATAAATTGGAAAGATCTACACCTGAAGTTTCTAATATTTTGCAGGTGGCTACACCTTTAAGAACCTAATTTTCATCAGCGTATGCGCCCCTTTCTCAGAAAAGCTCATATCACATACCTAACAGTAAACTTTGCATACGATTTCAGGGGTTCAGGGGCCCCTTAAGGTGTATCTTGGATCTCACGTTATTCACATTAAAAATTTCTATCTCTACAATCTACTATGTATAAAACAAATAAGCTACAAGGATATATTGTAGAGCACAGGGAATATAGCCAATATTTTATAATAACTATAAATGGAGTATAATCTATAAAAATTCTGAAACACTATTGTACAATTAGTTGTACACCTGAAACTAATATTGTAAATCAACTGTACCTCAGTAAAAAAAATCCAATACTGTTTATGTGTTTAAGTAAATGCCTTGCGGTTATATTTTTTCCTTGTATTCTTTTTTAATAAAATTTAAAATAACTTGAAAAAAAGAATTCCTATCTATGAAAAAATATACAATCCAATGGTGGGACTTTAGGCTATTTTTATCTTTGTGGTGTTGTATTTTTTAAATTTTCCAAAATTAGCATTAGTTTTGTAACTAGGAAAAGTTATTTTACAAAGTTACCAAAAAGAAAGAAAAGAAAGAAGTTTCATATTCACTAAGTTAATGTTTCCTTGGAATGACAGACATTGGCTGAAAAGATGGGCAAAAATGTAGTAGGGGGATAGTCACTGGTCACCTAAAAGTTTGGTCCAAGACAAAGAGCTTGAAAAGGGCTTCTCATTTCTACGTGTTTTTCCACATTTCTCCTGTTGTCCAACAGTTTTGCTAAAAAATCATATGTGTCTTTCGTAGCTACAATCAGAACAGCCTTCTGATACTTAGATATTTATATTATCCTTCCACTTTTCATTCATTTTGAATGAATTCAGTTTTCTGATTCATCCAATCCTTCCTCAAGGTCCCTTGTTTTTGTGGTTAAGCTTCCAATATCTCTACCTGAACCTGTTTTCTAAACATTCAACCTTTTTCAAAGCAGAAAATACAGCTTTGTTTGGCTGTCTCACTGTGAAATGTTTGCTCACTTAAGGAACTTTATATCACTCTTAAGTAAAGGCCGATTTGTTGTCTATACTGACAAGTTTCTAAGCAAACCATCACCAAGTTGGCTTGGGTGGCTCAGATGGGGCTGTTCTCATGGCTGGTGAGACAATAGATGAGGAGGTGCCCCAAATAAACTGCTCAACAGAATTCAGAGAAAGGGGAATGGGGGCGGGGCACAGGAAGAGAACTCAGAGCTCTTGCAGGGTTTAGCTGCAAAGGCCATCCCGGAAAAAGCTGGTGAGCCTTGGGCCAGTTCCAGTTTGGAAAGCTCTGGCAAGCCTGTAACAAAAGTAAAGGCTGACAGAACATCCAACGTTGGGATAGACTCCTACCATTGAGTATAGAAACAAGCCATGTAATGTCTCATGTTGATGTATATCTGTGACTGATAAGAGGGGGGAAAAAAGGGAGAGTAATAACAAACTTAGTCTAGGAGATAAAATGTGCCAAAATAGAGGCCTGTGGAAGAACTGAAGGAAAACTTTGCTGTTAAAAGGTTGGGAATAGCTGTTCTATGACTACAATACTTAGCTAGGATATTAATACTATATAGTAATTAGTACCTGTACTTATATTTTACATCAGAGATTGTGCTACTTTAACAGCCCAAAGGTCACTCACTCACTAAAATATAGTAGAGACAGGTTTTGAACTCAGGCTGATCTGGCTCCTAATTACTAGTCCATTCCATAGCACTACCTCTCCAAACTAGGACAGGGAAAGACATTTTTGATTGTGAAAAGCGTGGGAGGAATGAACAAACTGATCAGTTTAAGACGGTTTGTTGACTACAACTCCTACACAGTGTTATGAAACTGTCCCAAATATTTAGGAGGAACTGGGCATTTGTGGACACCAGAATTGTGCTTTCAAACTATGCCCAAAACATGCCATTTAACATACAAGTGCTCAAAATTAAAATGCTCTTCTGCCCTCAAAAAGCCCTACTTGATAGCTTGAGTGTTTTTTATCATCTTTATTAGCTAGGGTTACGAAAGGTAAATCAGCGATGTCACTAAAACACTTTCCACGAGCACTTTCCCTTGGGGGAGGGGAGCACCGCATGATTTGGCCAGGTTTTGTTAATCACAAATTAGGTCAACAGCCCAACCTCAAAAGAAAGAACCATTAATGACATATTTCAAGGGCTTTGCAAAATCAGCCAGCTGGGTCTTGGCAAGCTTCAGGAAGGGTGGAGGGAGGGAAGGAGTGGCCAGCTACACTTTCCTTAATGACCTTTTGAACTTGGGGTCCTGTAGGCTCACAAGGTTTCCAACTGCCCATACAAACAAAACTGAAGACTTTGCTTCCACTGCTATTTAGAATGGAAAGGAACCTGCCACTTTGGTGACCACAATTTTGGTTTTAATTCTTGGTTCTGGAAAGCTCAAAAAAATAAATGAATAAACAAGAGCAATTTAAGAGGCCTAATGCTGAAGCAAAAATCCTATTTAACAATGAGGATTTACTGTAACAAATTATCCAGAATTTATTTTCAGTGATGCAGCCACAGAAAGGCTGAAGAGAGGGACGGAAAAAAAATCAAACATCAGTAAGAAAAGGAATGTTTATTTCCTATCTTAATTCTAAAAATAGTTAAGTGGCTTGATAGGATTTAAAGCCAAGATACAATGTAGCAATTTAAAGAATCAGGGACTTCCCTGGTGGCACAGTGGTTAAGAATCCGCCTGCCAGTGAAAGACACATGGGTTCGAGCCCTGGTCTGGGAAGATCCCACATGCCGCGGAGCAACGAAGCCCATGAGCCACAACTACTCAGCCTGCTTTCTACAGCCCGCAAGCCACAACTACTGAGTCTGCGTGCCACAATTACTGAAGCCCGCGCACCTAGAGCCCGTGCTCCACAAGAGAAGCCACCGCAATGAGAAGCCCGTGCACCGCAACGAAGAGTAGCCCCCGCTCGCCACAACTAGAGAAAGCCCACACGCAGCAAAGACCCAACACAGCCAAGAAAAAAAAAAAGAAAAAAGAAAAAAAAAGAATCAATACTCCGGGAAATATTTAACACTGACGTTCAATCTTCTAATGATAATGTTAACTTTTTTTTTTTGGCTGCGTGGCATGTGGGATCTTAACTCCCCAACCAGGGATCGAACCCACAGCCCCCTGCATTGGAAGCACATAGTGTTAACCACTGGACCACCAGGGAAGTCCTGATAATGTTAACTTTTTAAGGATTTTTGCAACAAGCAAAATAAGTGTCTGCAGTTTTTACTTTTATATTTCACTAAAATTTTGTGTTACCTTCCCACCCTTACTTACAACTAATACAAAAATCAAAGTTATAGGCAAAGGTAATTAAAATCTTAGATGAGATTTAAAACTGCTAGCTTAAAAATGTAGTGCATTAATAAAAGCAATTTAGACATTATCATTTTATGAAAGAGGGAAAAGTTGGTGGCTATAGTGTTTTATCACTTTTTAAAATCAAGCTGAATATAAAACCTCAAAAAATACCTCAGATTTTATCGAGTTAAGTTCAATAAAAACATACAAATGTCTCTCTGGATTTTAACTCCAAGGAAACTAGTATGTTAAGAATTTTATCTAAAATATGAAAATGTATTTTTAGAAATCAGCTGCCTCCTGTCCATTACTTCAGAGTCATGCCTTTACCCTAACAAATTCAGGCCTTGTACTCTTATCAAAGTGTATATTACACTAGTCCCTTTAAAGACATAAAGCTCCACCTACCTTAAAGCAAAAGCCTAGGATGTCCAGGTTTACTTCCACATTTTCTCAAGTGAAAGACTTCTGGATGCAGCAACCAAGAAGGGACTTATGCTGGGGAAAGGGGAGGGAAGGAGGGGAGTGGAGCACGAGGTAGGCAGGGAAGAGAGGACGGGCTGCAGAGCCGCAGTCTGGTTACTTCTCTCCTCCCCCTCCCACCCACCCCCCGCCCCGCTTTTTTAAAAAATTTATTTATTTTTGGCTGCGTTGGGTCTTCATTGCTGAGCGCAGGCTTTCTCTAGTTGCAGAGAGCAGGGGCTACTCTTCATTGCGGTGCGCGGGCTTCTCATTGCGGTGGCTTCTCTTGTTGCAGAGCATGGACTCTAGGCACGTGGGCTTCAGTAGTTGTGGGTCACGGGCTCTAGAGCGCAGGCTCAGTAGTTGTGGTGCACGGGCTTAGTTGCTCCGTGGCATGTGGGATCTTCCCCCACCAGGGCTCGTAGCCATGTCCCCTGCATTGGCAGGCAGATTCTTAACCACTGAGCCACCAGGGAAGTCCCAGCTTTTACCTTCTGTGGTGGAAAAAGGCAGTGAAGGCTTTGCTCATCACTTTTCCACCAGTCAAAAAAGCAGCCATAAATAAACTAATTCAAAAAAAAAAGGCAGAAACTAACAGTTGTACATTTCGTTTTCCTGAGACTTCTGGGATACTGTAGCTAACACTCCACCCCCCAACCCCTTCCTTTTCTGCTAACAGCATAGAAACTCCTTCAAGTAGTGGCTTTCACAACCCAGGCTGCACAGATGGAGCACCTGGGGATTAAATTAAAAACTTAAGTACACTATTTCAACCCCACTCCTTACCAATTAAACTTTCCCAGTTGTTGATGCCAAGGTGCAGCCTTGAAACCACTTTCAGCCTTGAAGTTCAGAGGAATGAATTCCACTTGTAGCTCCAGGAGAAATTTATGATTAAATTTAAGATTTTTATCCCACCTCCCTGGCCAGTAAGCCTTGAGAAGACATTGGCTGAGGGCTTCTGCGAAATTTTATTTGTTCTTTGGTGAAAACTTGTGAAAAAAATTTTTCTGACTGGTGTGAAATGGATGTGAAGACTGGAAGTGCCAATGGCCATTTTCACCAACCAAGAGGGCAAGCAGCCTGGAGCAAAGCCAGAATTCAGAAGTGGGCAGGAAGTCACCAATCTTGTATCCTTGATGACATAACAAACCTTACATTAAATGATGTCTGCAACCAAAACTACACCCCTGGTTAGAGTCACATCCGTTCAGTTCAGCTCCCCTTCATTTGCAGCCTTTAAGAGCTCTAAATCAGGAAGTAACACGTCGGCATGGTGAAGTAAAGAAAAGGGTGGAATTGAATCTTTATTTACAGGACACTGCAAGATATGAAATTCCACATAGAAATAATAAACCCACTGAGAGGAGAAGCTTCATACAGTATGTACAGTTTGGAACTGTTCAAGTATAGTTTCTTTGTAAAAAGTGCTACAATAACAAACCACGTGTAAAGAGTTCTTAGTAGAGGAACAGTAAGACAAACTTCTACCAAACAGTACACAACAAACAACTTTATACCTCAGATGTACAATCTAAAAGTTGAAGGTCCCAGCAGTGCCATCCTGAACTTGGAATGTATACCCTTCAGAGGTAGTTTCTGGCACAACATTTTGATCTTCCTCTTCCTGGAAGTATTTAAAAACAAACAATATAATCCCATAAATATGGCACATTTCTAAGAGGTAGCTGCCTAGAAGTCCATATTTACTCTTTTTTCTTCTTTTATCTCAATTTATTTAGGCTAAAAACAAAAACAAAAAAAAGTTTACACATTTCTCCCACCTCTGGCAACCACCAATCTGTTCTCCATATCTATGAGCTTGTGTGTGTGTTTTTTAACATTCCAAATATAAGAGAGATCTCATGGTATTTGTCTTCCTCTGTCTGACTCATTTCACTTAGCATAATGCCTATAAGGTATTCAGTCTTAAAGTCTTCATTTGTGTATTTCACCTTTAATCCTGAAACACACTTCAATATCTCAAATAGTGGAGGGAGGGCTACTGAAACTTGCCTGAGAGGGGAAGGTTCTGAATGGGTTAAGAAATGCTACTACAACATGGATACAACTAGAGATTATCATACTAAGTGAAATAAGTCAGAAAGACAAATACCGTACGATATTACTTACATGTGGAATCTAAACTATGACACAAATTAACCTATCTGTGAAACAGAATCACAGACATCAAGAACAGACTGGTGGTTGCCAAGGGGGAGGGGGATGGGGGAAGGATGGAGTGAGAGACTGGCGTTAAGTGTAAGCTATTATACATAGAATGGATAAACAACAAGTTCTTACTGTACAGCACAGAGAACTATAGTCAATATCCTATGATAAACCATAGTGGAAAAGAACATATACAAAAAAGAATATATATATGTATAACTGAATCACTTTGCTATACAGCAGTAATTAACACAACATTGTAAATCAACAATACTTCAATAAAAAATTATAATATTAAGAGAAAAAAATTTTTAAAGAAAGCTTCTACAATTAACAGAAAAATAGAGATTTTTTTAACCTGTCACTTTTCAGTAGGCAAGAGCAAAACCGATTAGGCCAGAGGATGGCTGTGGGGTCGGCCTACTTCTCCAACTCCTACACAAACTTAGTCTCAAGATATTCCAAGATTCATGGGACTTCCCTGGTGGCGCAGTGGTTAAGACTCTGTGATACCACTGCAGGGGGCCCGGGTTCGATCCCTGGTCAGGGAACTAGAGCCCACAAGCATGCCGCAACTAAGACCCAGCACAACCAAATAAATTAAACAACAACAACAAAAAGATATTCTAAGATTCGTGAGGCTTTTCATTCGAAAGTAAATTGGTGACTTTTTAATATCTCAAGTTACAAAGATGGTATTATCATCAAGCCAAACATTAGAGGAGTAAATATGTATGTCATCTCCTACTACACTAATATTTTACTGTATTTATCAGGGCTCATTAAAAAAGTATGAGGAAAAAAAAATCTTACGGGCTTAATCCTAAGTGTGTATTTTCCCAGTGCTTATTAACATTACCAGGTTACTCACCTCCACAGAGAAATACTTCTCAATCAAGTTTAATGAAGCTTTGTACACAGACTCATTTTCATGGTTTTGTAGAGCTTCAATTTTGTCCAAACCTCCACATTCTTCAATCATTATACTAAGTTTCTCAGTTTCACCTAGTTTCTCAGCAGCCTAAAAAAAATTTCCAAGTTTAGTAGCTTAAACTTTGAATGTTCTGTTTTAATGAAGAAAACAATGTCTACGTTGACTATCAATATATATCAGACAGAAATAAACACAACAGTTCCTTCCATAATCCTATGAGATAAAACTATCTACATTTTTTTTTTTTTTTTTTTTGCAGTACACGGGCCTCTCACTGTTGTGGCCTCTCCCGTTGCGGAGCACAGGCTCCGGACACGCAGGTTCAAAGGCCATGGCTCACAGGCCCAGCCGCTCCGCGGCATGTGGGATCTTCCCGGACCGGGGCACAAACCCGTGTCCCCTGCATCCGCAGGCGGACTCTCAACCACTGCGCCACCAGGGAAGCCCTCTCTACATTTTTATCTACATTTAACATTTTTTAAAAATTCAAGGGAATCAGACCTGTACTTGCTCTTAGCAACTACTTCTGTAGCCTTCAGCCACAAAGATCTTAGTATAGTTCTCAACCTTTTCTGTGGATCAAAATCACCATGGCAACTTTAAAAATGACGGCATAGGGGCTCCCCTGGTGGCACAGTGGTTGAGAGTCCACCTGCCGATGCAGGGGACACGGGTTCGTGCCCCGGTCCGGGAAGATCCCACATGCCGCGGAGCGGCTGGGCCTGTGAGCCATGGTCGCTGAGCCTGCGCGTCTGGAGCCTGTGCTCCGCAACGGGAGAGGCCACAACAGTGAGAGGCCCGCATACCGCAAAATAAAATAAATAAATAAATAAATAAATAAATAAAAATGACGGTATATCCAGGTTCAATTGGTCTGTGATGGGAATAGGAAATTACTAGTGTAAAAGCACCCCCAGATAATCCCAAGATGTATGTAGTCAAGAAAGAGAACCACTGTCCAAGAGTAAAGAGGGCCTACAGTATGTAAAAACAAATTCCCTGGACTAGATTATTTGATGATATCAAGAACCTATTAGGTGTAAGAATGATATTGTGGCTAAATATGTTTTAAAGTTCTCAACTTTTAGGAGAAACATCAATTTTTACAAATGAAATTACTTACTTGCTTCAAAATAAAATTTTAGGGCTTCCCTGGTGGCGCAGTGGTTAAGAATCCGCCTCCCAATGCAGGGGACACGGGTTTAAGTCCTGCTCTGGGAAGATCCCGCATGCTGTGGAGCAGCTAAGCCCGTGCGCCACAACTACTGAGCCTACGCTCTAGAGCCCGTGAGCCACAACTACTGAAGCTCACATGCCACAACTACTGAAGCCCACGTGCCTAGAGCCCGTGCCCCACAACAAAAAAAGCCACCGCAACGAGAAGCCCGCGCACCGCAAAGAAGAGTAGCCCCCACTCGCCGCAACTAGAGAAAGCCTGCGCGCAGCAACGAAGACCCCATGCAGCCAAAAATAAATAAATAAATAAAATTTTAAAACCCAAAATTTTAGGTAAGGTGAGTAGAAAAAGAGGCCAAATGTTGACAATTATTTATGCTAGGTGATGGATACACTAGGGATCATTATTCTAAACTCAACTTTGATATGTACAAATTTCCATAATCTGAAGTTTAAAGTTGTTGAGTAAGACCTACCTACTACCAAACACTATGACAAGTGCCATGTGCTAGCATGCTTGGATCAATTAGGAATGGAACCAGAAGAAAAATATAATTAACTAGGTCATTCAAATTTAATTTCACCAAAATTCAGTATGAAACTGGGGAATTAAAAATTCTTGACAAAATAAATAGGTATGAATAGTGTCCACATATGTACCTGACCTCAATTCAGGTGACATCATTCACCTGTCATCTCCTTTATCTCTCTTACAATCCGTTGTCACACCTTTTATCAAGAGTGTGGCTCCTCACTTTGTTATAAAGCAGAAACTAAAAAAAAAAAAAAAGTGTGGCCCCCATAAATGTCTCTCTGATTCTGTGGCCCCCTGAGTAAGGTCAGCTGCCCCCACCCCCGTCACCTACATAGCAAACCAATTATCAAGTCCAAATTCAAACACATGCCACCTTCTTAAGGCTTACCTGAAAGATATTTGAGATGGCATCCAGAATAACCAGAATAATTTTAGTGTCTTTCGTAGTCAGGAGGTTCATCAACGGTTCTATTATGCCACAATGAACAAGGTATACAATCTGCTCAACTGTTCCGCCGCTTGTGTAGTTGGTCACAGCCCATACAGCTTCCTTTTGTGTCTTAAAGTCGGCCTAATTAACATAAGGAAACAGGTTTATTTCAGAATGGTCATAAAAATAAGATTCCAAAAGTACTGTTATAGAAAAACGGTGACTAAAACTACCAACTGGTTCTATCCAAGTTTAAGTAAAAGAAATGACTATTATTTAGCAAAGGCAGTTAAGTAGAACTTAACATTAGTACATTAAGAATCTACCAAGTGCCTGTCCATAAACACTAACAATCCCTTATTAAGTCCTAAGACTTCATTACCTTAGAGAGAACGCCAACAAGGAGTGGGACTAATCCATGATTTACAACTTGCTGTATCTGGTCCTGGCGGCCAGCCGTGATGTTTGACATTGTCCACGTAGCTTCCTTCTGAATATTAGTTTTGGAGTTTGCTAGGAGGCTGGGAAAGATGGCAAGTGCTCCTGCATCTATTACAACCTGAGTCTGTTCATCTGTCCCAGTGACAATATTCCCTATGGCTCTTAGCGCGGGAGTCTGAAAAGGAAAAAAATGTTGACGCTGGCGGTTATCTTTTATCTCTTCCAGCACTGCTCAAAATCTCTATACCCTAAAAGTTTTGACAAGTAAGAGGCTCATTATATAGCCTAAAATAGACAAGATGTCAATATTAGTACCAATTGATTACGCTCCTTATACTTTATATTCTCACCTGAAAGTTAACTTACCACTATTGGCAATTCAGTAGCTCCTAAAAGCTTCACAAGTTGGGGTACAACCCCAGTTTTCACAACCATTTCAATCCGTTCATTTGGACCATCGGTAAGGTAGGAAATAGCCCAGCAGGTATCAGCTAAAACTTCTGGATCATCGTGATGCAGGAGACGAACTAAAGTAGGAAGAATTTGCTCAACAGCATCTAAGGGGGGTGCAGGATTCTTGTTGCGACAAAGATTTGAAAGTGTCCAGGTAAGATTACGTAAGTAACCACACTAGGGGAAAAGAAAAATGCAATGAAGTACTCTGTTTTTTGAGAAGGTGGGAAAATTAGAATCAATGAATAACTTGATGTATGTTAAGTAACTTACCGCTAAAGATGACAAATCAGGAACTGCCAAAAGTGCCAACAGCGGGTCAACTGCACCATACTTGATAACCAAGTCTCGGAAAACCGAGCCATCACCTTTAAAAAAAAAAAAAACAAGGGCAAAGTTAACCGTAACTACTTGTCTAGCACCATCAATTTCAGTGACTGAGTGCACCAGTGTCTTGACACAAAGAAAACACTCTCAGAAATTCCTTATATTACATGCCACTTCCACCCCTTATATGCACTGGAAGCAAGTAAGTTCAAAACCCAACACAGACGTCACTATTACTTATGACAACGCACTTCTACCAACCTCAGTATGACTGAAGACACTCAGTCAAAAGAATTTTAAATCCAAGTACCTGCAATGTTTCCTAGAGCCCACACAGCTTGTTCACTGATGTGAGTGTGGGGAGATGCCAACAGAGAAATGAATGCTGGGATAGCACCTCCATCTACCACAGCCTTGGTCTGTTCTGATGTCCCGGAAGCAATGTTAGTGAGGGCCCAAGCAGATTCAAACTGAATGGGACTACAATCAGGTCTGCCCAAGAAGGACACAAATTTTGGAATCAAACCAGCCCGGATTATGCTGTCTATAGGGGGCTGTTTTTCCCTGGAAAGCAGCTTCCTAAGGGTAAGCAAAAAGAGAAACAAAAATTAAAGGTGATTATCAAAACACATTCATATAGAAAAAAAATTTAAAGCGCAACTCAAGAGTTTAGAACTTTAAAAAACCTTTTACAGTAAAGCACTAAATGCTGAGACATCCTGGAATTTAAGAGGAGCTGAGCAGACTGGCTGCATGGTGCTACCATAAGTTGCGTCGTAAACTACTTTTTTTCCAAAACTGAGATATTACCAATAATGTAGAACCTTCTCTCTGCATCTCTGCAGAAATCTACTTTAGATCTTATCACTTTTTAAAAACTTTGACAATCTGATAGCACTGCACTCTCATTGTTAATTTAATTTGAATTTCTCTGACCACTAGTGAAGCTAAACATCTTTTCCATGATCATTTGTCAACTGGATTTGCTTTTCCCCACACTGTCAAGCTACAGAAATTATTAATCCTTTCTATTATGGATATCACATATATTTGCGTATGGTGGGAGATAAGAGTCTACATATATTTATTTCCTAAATGGATGGACCACTCTAAATAAATGGGATAGCACCTCCATCCCATTAGCTATTAGGGATAGCTAATCCCACTTCCTGAATAATTCCTCCTTTCCCTGACACTGACTTGAAATGCCACTCTGACAAAAACTTTGTAATTTTGTTAAAAAGTACACCAAAAGGTTAACAGTGATTATCACTGGAGGTAGATGGAATTTAGGCAATTACAGAAAATTTTACATCCTCCTAAGGGAAGATTCTAATGAAAATACGCCTAGGCCTGGCTTAACCTTTACTTTACACACACCACCTGCTCATCACTTTCCCACCAAAAAAGGTAAAAAGGCTGATTTCTTAGGTTACCCATGCTATAACAGACAAGGCTTACCTAGCAGCTTGAGTAGCTTGGAGCTGGCTTTCCAAATTGTTGCTATTTATGCCTTTGACAATGTCATCAACAGACCAATTTACAGTGCCCTACAAGAAAAGTGGAATTAATTTTGCAAATTATCATTTTTAAGATTAAATACAGTGTTTCCCTGGTGGCGTAGTAGTTAAGAATCCGCCTGCCAATGCAGGAGACGTGGGTTCAAGCCCTGGTCCAGGAAGATCCCACATGTCGCGAAGCAACTAAGCCTGTGCGCCACAACTACTGAGCCTGTGCTCTAGAGCCCGTGAGCCACAAACTACTGAGCCTGTGTGCCACAACTACTGAAAGCCCACGTGCCTAGAGGCCGTGCTCCACAACAAGAGAAGCCACTGCAGTGAAAAGCCTGAGCACCGCTAATGAAGAGTAGCCCCTGTTCACTGCAACCACAGAAAAGCCCGTGTGCAGCAACGAAGACCCAACGCAGCCAAAAATAAAGTAAATAAAATAAAATAAATTTATTTTTAAAAAAGGATTAAATACAAACAATAAAACCCCAACGTGAAGACATTCCTAAATTTATAATCAGTTACTAAGAGTTTAGCCCTACATTAAAATTTGCCTGTTAATGAAATATTCATTTTTAATACGTAGACAATTCTCAAACTTGGTGTCATGATTAAACAAAGTCTCAAGTAATGGAGTATCCCAGCATTTAGTCACTAGGTAAAGTAGCTGTGAACAACTTTAAAAAAATGAATTAGAGCACTGCGAAGGTTATTCCTATCTTAGTCTAAATCACTTGTATTTAGATATGCTGGGATTTTTCATATCTAAGTTTGTTATCTATTCATTTCCACAGTAGTGTTGCAAATATAAATGTATAGGTTGTGATCATAGGTTTGAGTTAACTGTAGCATTGCTTTGAGAACCAATGCTACAGTTAGCTCAAAAAGACAGTGCCCCTTTCTCCCTATAGGCTTACAACTTAACAAGGAAAATGTGACAAGTAAACAACCATATAATAAATGGCTATGGGCTTCCCTGGTGGCGCAGTGGTTGAGAGTCCGCCCGCCGATGCAGGGGACACGGGTTCATGCCCTGGTCCGGGAAGATCCCACATGCCGCGGAGCGGCTGGGCCCGTGAGCCGTGGCCGCTGAGCCTGCGTGTCCGGAGCCTGTGCTCCACAACGGGAGAGGCCACAACAGTGAGAGGCCCGCGTACCGCAAGGAAAAAAAAAAAAAAAAAAAAAAAAAGAGGCTATATGTATAACACTATATATATACATATATGTAGTGTTATATATATATATAGTGTTATACAGAATTTACTCTCCTTTTTTGGTGCAGAATGGCGTGCTACAGGAATTCTGAGAAGGGAGCATTTTTCCTGTTAGGCTAACCAAAGAGTGCTATAAGGAGAAGATGGGATTTGAGTATAAAACTCGAGAAATAGCGCACAGGTAGAATTCAATTAAAAAAAACTGATAAAATAAGGAGCGCTAAAGCAAAGCATAACGTGAAAAAAGTAGGAAAGTGCCCAATACCTTTGAAAGATGAAATACATAAATTTGAAAATCTAAGATGGGTCTAATTTACAAAAAACCTTCAAAAAATAAGGATTTAAAACCATAAAGTTTCTAAGATGTTTAAAGCAGCAATTTAGGAAAATTTTTAGGTAAGTAGTATGTGGCACAGAATGAAGGGAAAGATAAAATTAGGGGACTACTGAAAGTATTTCAGTACTGAGGAAAAAGACCTGAATAAAGCTGGTGACAAGTACAAAAAGTAGAGAAGAAAGAAAGGGAGGAAGAGAAAGAGAAAGAAAGAGGTAGAAATAAGATGGTTCTGGACACCATTAACTTTCAATTAACAGTTAAATGGCCAGGTCAAGGTATGAGCTCGCAACTGGAAATGCAGGGAAACTTGAAGGGAGATCAGAGCTAAAGACAACCTTAGAATCAGCTTCAGTAGATTACGGAGGGTGGGCAGGAAAAAGACAACTCATCAGAATTACTGACTGGGAGCACACAAAAACAGATGTTCACATTTGATAGTTAAAACCACAAAGCTAGGAATGTTATTTAAATTTAAATTTCTAAGAAAAGCTCCATATTGATTTTTCTGGGTTTACCGTAATTCATAAGCTAAAATATCCTTACCTGGTTGTTGCGGTTTTCCTGCAGTGGAGAAGCAGCATCATCTGGAAAAGAGCTGACATTTCTCCTTTTCAGCATCTGGTCATCCTTCTTAGCTTTCCTGAGCTCCACGTTAACTTCTATTCGGCGCCGCCTCATTTCCTTGAGAAAAGACAACATATCATCTCACCTTTTACATCAGTTTTTATTGCCAAGTGAGGGCACTTTTTCAAATTCGCTCAAAATTTTGACCCCCTTTCCAAATATATTCCCGTTTAAAAAATACCATAGGAAAGCAACAGAAGGTACTCACTGTACTGTCTTTCCCCTTGTTCTTGAATCTGTTAAGGCGGGCAGCTGGTGAATTAGCATTCTCATTGGTGGACATGGTTATGAGACAAAGGGAGAAAGCTGTAAGATGAGGGAGAGAAAAAAATTTCCCTTTTATCATTTTGATGTGCAATAAGATGAACATTAATGGAATTATCAAACACATATTGAGTCTACATTTCTATATTAGAGGAAGAACTTCCTTTTTCAGCACTATTAAACAGCTTTGGCCAACTGATCTTTGGCCCCTCCCCTCTGAAGGGCTGATACTTCCTGGAGCAGTACTGTCCACCAGAAATACAATGCGGGCTGCATAGATTTAAGTTTCCCAGTAGCCACATTTTAAAAAAAGCAAAAAGGAACAAATGAAATTAACTTTAATAATATATTTTATTTAACCCAACATATATTTTCTCATTTCAACACGTTACATCCAAAAATTACTGAGATATTTTACATTCTTTTTTCTTCGAGATCTTGCAGGGACTTTAAGCTTACAGCATAACTCAATTCAGGCTAGCCACATGCGTTTGGGGACTACCACATCAGACAGTGTGCCTCTAAACTCTATATTGGATCCATAAGTAGTTAATTGAAGACAAAGTAGGGGAAATGAGGTTACAGTTAAAATCTATGTCCTAGGGGCCATAAATTCCGATCCTCTGGAGCCTCTATTGTCTTTAAAAGGCCAAAACAGGTACATTCTCCGAGTCTGAAAATTTTTAAAAATCGGATTCATCATTACATTGTGGAGTCTTTCATAAAATTTCCTGCCCACCCACCCTGAACACCTGCGACGCAGTTCTGCATCTTCAGCATCTCGCATACATTTTCATTTCCAGAAATTCTGAGTGAATCCACTAAATTAGGCTGATATCAGCTGTGCTTCACTCAAACTCACCTACTTAAGAGCATTCTCCAAAAGAGCACAAAAGTAAAAGTCCTCCTTACAAGTGGCTATCTTTAATTCCATTCTGTTCCTTTACGAAACTGTGACACAGCCAAACCAGGGCCTACGTGTTAAGAGACAGAACTTGCAACTGCCACCTCCATCTCCAGTCCCTTCCCCTGCCCCACCCCCCCACCCCCGACCCCATTTCGGGGAAGCAGCAGCGGGAACGGGCGGAGGAGGAGCCAGAGGCCCTACCGCTAGGCCCCCTACCGAGGCTTTCCTCCTCGGGCCTCACTCTGATTCTCTCTCAAAGACGATCCGGCCGTTCGCAGGGCCTCGAGCCCTAAAGCCAACCACTCGCATCGTGCAACGCCCGTCTCGTCAACGAACTACGCCCCCGAGGCCTCGTCAACCAGAGAGGCCAAAGCCAGGCCGGGCACCTACCCTGGGCCTCCCCTCCCGCCACCTGCAATCCGAGCGCGGCCTTGCGGGCCAGCCGTTGCCGCTCGGGCTGGGCTGCGGCCTCAGTTCGTACTTACACAGCCGGCTCGAGCTTCCACAGGAGGCGGTGCGGGGCGCACAGGCTGCGGATCGACCGCGCTCAAGTCGTCCACCACGGTCAGCCAGAGGACGGTGTGGCTCGAGCAGCCGGCCGGTGCGATTTAAATTTCCCGGTGGCCCCGCATTCCGATTGGCTGGTTCGAGCTTACGCTATGCGCCCATTGGTGGATTTGAAAAACACGTTGGGGAGGGGGTCAGAGGGCCCCGAAGAAGAGAGGATAGCATCGCGAGATAAGGGAGAGGCCGGGCTATCCCAGAGCGCCTTGCAGTTCGGAGAGGAAAGACTCCAGATCCCGGCATGCAGCGCGAAGGGCCAGTTCCCAGTCAGCCATGCCTGGAGCGTTGGCTCTTAGCAGTGGGTTTACGCCTGTACGGTGGATGGTAGTTTCCCTGGATGTTTGCCTTAAACAAGTACCACAAATGATTCCCAAAATAATTCTCTTTCAAAATCTTGATATAGAAATATATTGCTATGCATTTTTCCCCTGATAGGACTCAGAAGGAACTTGGCTGGGGTTTCTGGCCATCAAGGAGGGGAGGGGTAAGGCAGATATGTGCTGCATTTTTTAGGTGGTGTTGATGTTGTTGTTGTTTAACTTGCGTCATAAAAGACTGCATAGAAGGCACAAATATGGTAACAAAAGGTTTATTATGCCTGTTTCTCCATTCTTATTTTTAATAATTTCAAATACAGTAGAGCTGCAAATCTTTATCCATATTTGCCAAATGTTAACATCTGCCACATTTACTATTTCTTTCTCTATGTAATATATATATATATATATATATATATATATATATATATGGCTTTTACATATTACTTTTTGAACCATTTGAGAGCAAGTCTGAGAAATCATGTCCCTTTACCCCTAAATATTTCGGCTCGTATCTTGTAAGAATTCTATTATATAACCACAACACAATCATCAAATTCAAGACAACTGAACTTCGATGCGATTACTTATAGTCTGTGTTCAAATTTTGTCAATTGTTATAGTAATGATCTATGCTATATTTTATACATTTCTGAATCAAATGTTTGTATTTTCTTGTAGTGTTTAAAAAAGCATCAATGATGGTTATCAGAACCTCAGGATTATGGGCCACTTTGTTGTCTTTTTGCAACTTTTCTGTATTCTAAAAAGGGTATTTTTAAGAAAAGCTGTATTGGCTTATTTTTTACTATAGATAAATTCAAACAATGATCTTCATCCCTTCTCGCAGGCACTTTTGCCAGCCTCACTCATTGTGTAGCAGCTATGAGAGTCATAGGAGGTTGATTCTACTCCCACCTGACCAATCAGCACAATCCTATCTCCCTAAATGCAAAAATGTGGAAGGATTTCACCTCCAAACCAGTCACTACAAGGCATTCTCTTGGCTACTGTGAATGGTTCTGGGGCAGTCATGTGACCTAAATTCATCCAGTTGGGAAGCCTGTGCCTTTTGTTTAATGATTAGAGGTTGGAAAGCAGGCTCTGTTCTTCTGAACGGAGAGATGTGAGTCCTAGAAATCTGAATTAGACAGTCGTAGAGAAACCAGGATCAACAGCCTGCCTTACCTCAGAAAGCTGCAATTATATGACTTTGAAATTACATCATCCAATACATTTCCTTTGTTGTTTAAGCTCGTTAAGTTGGGTTTTCTTTTTTTTAATTTATTTTTTGGCTGCGTTGGGTCTTTGTTGCTGTGCGTGGGCTTTCTCTAGTTGCAGCTAGGGGGGCTACTCTTTGTTGCGGTGCGCAGGCTTCTCGTTGCTGTGCGTGGGCTTCCTCTAGTTGCGGCTAGGGGGGCTACTCTTGCGGTGCGCAGGCTTCTCTTGTTGCAGAGCACGGGCTCTAGGCGCGCGGGCTCAGTAGTTGTGGCGCACGGGCTTAGTTGTTCTGCAGCATGTGGGATCTTCCCGGAGGAGGGTTCGAACCCATGTCCCCTGCGTTGGCAGGTGGATTCTTAGCGGTTGGATTCTTAACCACTGCGCCACCAGGGAAGCCCCAAATTGGGTTTTCTTTTGCTTGCAAATATTGGGTACTATGTGCCCAGAATTGTTCTAAGTGTTTTACCTTTATGAATACATTTAATCTTCACAATTCTGTGAGGGAGTAGTATTATTTGTTCCATTTCACAGAAGAGTGGGTGGTTAAGTAACTTGTACAGGTTTGCACAGGAGTAAATGGCAGACAGGATTCAAACCCAGGCCATCTCATTCCAGGATCCGTGCTCTCTGACCACTGTTCTGTGCTTGCACCTGAAAATAACCTGAAACAGAAGTAAAATGTCAAAAGTGAAAGTTGCCTTTGAAAGATACAACCTTGTCCTGGGAAAGCATACACCCCCAACTCTTCCTATTGTAGTTTGGATGGAGATTCAGGAGAGGGTCTGTCTGGCCTAAGCCAATCAGTACATTCCATCCCCCAGACACAAGAATTTGGTGATGAAGATGTAACACAATGCAGTAAAATATTTACTGAGACTTTTGTGAGATATCCCCTCTCTTCCAGTGGACTGCATGCTGTGATGATGTGAGCCTGAGAATGAAGCTGCTCCAGAGAAGCAAACCCAAGTGTGCCCAAGTCTGAATAATTATAGTTTACCTGTCAGTCATTCTTTCAAGAACTATGTTCCACTGAAAAAGCAGCCAGTTTCACCTGCAACTCAAACATTGAACAAATGTTTTCCTCAAGAGACAACCATTGAATTCTGTGGTAAAAGTGATTTATGCATAATTCCCATTTTGTCACACAAAATATTAAAAAGATGTGTACTCAAGGGTCGAGATTTAAATCAATAATTCTTATAGTGTCATCAAGGATGTTCTTAAGTGAAGCTGGCCCAAATTCCCTCCCCTCCCTCCATTGCACAAAGGTGAAGAATAACGATTATTGCTAACTTAGTGTCACTGCCTTGATTCACTGTGTCAGTTTTACCCATCATTGCTTCTGCACCATCGTTGCTATATGATTATTTATTATTCACTAATAATGTCCTAGTTTTTGTGGAAAAGCCATTTCCTGGATGACTCAGGATCCACAGGTAATAAAACTGACACATAACACACAGACACATAAGATTTGAAAGATGCACACCAAAATGTTAATAGTGGTTAACTCTGAATGGTAAAATTATAATCAATTTCAATTTTTGTTTGGCTTACCCCCATTTTATACAATTTTAAAATGAACAGGTATTATGTGTCTAAGAAGGAAACGAAATCGTGTATTTTTAAAAATAACAAATGCAGCACCTTTATATGCAACAAGCATACAGATACTATACATGGAACCAGAAAATCTCTAAATCTATTGAAGACCTAGCTTTAGGATAAAAACAAAACAAAATGCGTATTATTTTGTATTTAAGGACCTCGTTATATTTATTTTCCCTTCAATTCGGAGGGAAAGAAGAGATGGGGAGAAAAATGTTTGTAGGTGAGTGGGGGAGGAGGGCAGATTTGAAGAAAAGCCTGTTCACCCTGGAAACTCCCAACAGCCCCCAGCACATAATGTTATCCAATTAACGTACTTTGAATAAATGCAGGGGGAAAAAGGGAAGGAGGCAGATGATAGGGGCGGGAAGGTTGGGGGGATGCGGTAGGACCTCACCCCAGAGGAAGGTCGCAGGAGCTCTGCAAAATGCAGAGGCCCGGGACCGCCCTGGTAATTAGAACGGGGAGAGGCCAGGCATTGGAATTTTGTTTAGAGTTCCCCCCGCCACCAAGTGCGCCTAGTATGCTGCCAGGACTGAGACCCTTCCGAAAACCCAAGAGGAAACAGCACCCCCAGAGACACCCAAATCGGCCCGCGTGCGGGCCACGCAGTTCCAGGGCAATGGGGTGGGGCAGGCCCTGCGCATGCGCGCGGAGGCTCTGGCGGCGGGACGGGTCGAGGGCGCAGGAGTGCGCAGGCGCGTGCTGCAGGCACTGGGGGCGGCTCCCAAATCACACACCGCCGGAAGGGAGGCCGCAGAGCGCGAGGGCGGTGCGCGATGATGGCATTGCGTAAGGGGACGGTGTGAGAACCCGGATTCCGTGGTGACCCAGTGGCCTAATGGATAAGGCATCAGCCTCCGGAGCTGGGGATTGTGGGTTCGAGTCCCATCTGGGTCGCACGGAGATTAGTTTTGGTGGAGAGAAACGCAGTGATGAGCACGAAAGTAGATTTTGAAATGTAGTAATTTCGCATTCTCTACAGCGATCTCGAGGGCTATCCTATTTACAAATTAGGAAATGCATCTCCGAGTTCTAACAGCGCTGGAATTGAGACCTTGCAAGTGAAAGCTAAAATCTGACCCAAAAGAGGAGCATTTACTCTTGCTTCGTTTATACTGATCTTTAAAAGAGAAAAGCCTTAGGAAACAGCAACTGCCAACTGGACAGATGGTATCATTTCTTTTTCTGTCTTTTAAAAATTGGGTTTCATCATGGGCAGCCACACATGCAAAACTTCCTCCCCATTCTTATCCCAAGGGGTGTGTGAGCAGATTCAACTGTGCTGGGTCCAAACATTTATTTCCAGTACTAAGGAGAATATATCAGCAACTGTGTTTTTACCTGTGTTAAAACATACAAATATAATAAATATAATTTATGGTTTCTGCCCCTAAAGTATAATGAACAACAAATTGTAGTTGGAACGTAAGGTTTGTGTGTGTGTGTGTGTGTGTATTTAATTTGCAAATTAGTGTAATAAAAGAAATACAATCAGAGTTTAAGTTTGTCAGACTGGTTCAGTTGACTAGCTTGAAAAGTTTAAACTCTTCTTCTAAAACTTGTACAAGAGGAATATCGAGGAGTAAGTCCTACTTCTGAAAAACAACTTAAATACTAAGTGCGATGTGGTATCCTGGATTTGAGCCTGAAAAAGATAAAGGACGTTAGTGGAAAAACCAGTGGAATCTGAATACATTCTGGAGTTTAGTTACCAACAGTATGCCAATGTTGATTTCTTAGTTGTAACAAGTGTACATTGGTAATGTAAGATGTTAGCATCAGGGGAAACTGAGTGAAGGGTATATGGGAGCCCTCTGTTCTATCTTTGCAACTGTCATGTAAATCTGAAATTATTCCAAAATTAAAATTTATTAAAGAAAAAAACCCCTAAACAATCAATGGGGAAATTTAGCTGATACCTTTACCCCCCACCCTTCTTTTTTCTTTTTTGGCCACACCGTGCGGGATCTTAGTTCCCCGGACCACCCATCAAACCCGTGCCCCCTGCATTGGGAGCGCAGAGTCTTAACTACTAGATCGCCAGGGAAGCACCCCCCACCTTTTTTAAGATTAGAAATGTAGTGCTGAATTTAAAAACCGGAACACATGAACAAATAAATAAGCCCAGGACATAATTTCCAGCTGCATTCTTGGTACCTCAGCACTGACGGCCACATTAGGTCCTTGCTACAGTAGGTGCTCAAAAAATCGGAGCTGCATTGTCTCCTGCCTCCTACCTGTAGGCAGCATCTGGGGACAAGGGACAGTGACAATGTCTCCGTGGTCCAAAGGCAAGATTGCTCTCATACACAATACTCAGCCTGAGGACTGGGCAGGACAAACTCCTCACAGGTCCTCCCCTCTCTGGGCTTCTGACTGGCCTGCTCAGCCTCCAGCAAGCTCACCTGACCCTCCCACCTAATTTCTCTCCTTCAGCCTCTCCTCTCAGCCCAGCTCCTTCTCTCTGGCAGATGTTTTGTGACTCATTCACCATAGTTCATTTGGCTGAAGTCAATGCCTACTGAACACCCCACATTCAAGTCATTCCATGCAAATTCCACATTCTCCTCTTCCCTCACCTCCGCCATCTCCCCCATGTTTTCCCTCTTCTGTCTCACATGAAGAGATGTCTCTCCTCCGGTCCCAGGCCAGTCCCTCCCTCAGATTTTGCTTTGAACCCCTCTCTCCTCAGGAAACTTGTCTGACACTTAGTAAACACTCAGAAGGTGGAAGCCCGTTAATTCCCCCCCTTGACTATGTCTTTCGTTTGCCTCTACTGGCTGTTTCCTTTGAGCCCCAAACATTCTACAGATTCTCCAGTCCTTAAAAGCTCACCCTTGGTCCTGGGCGACTGGCATGAGTCCTGGGTACCTCCCTCCATGCGGTCAGGTTGCCTCAAGGGCGGCTTCTGAGTCCCCAGGGTCTCCTTCCCTCCACCTGCCATGTTCCCTTCATTCCTCTGTCGACGGCCACACTCCTCCTGGAGAGGGACCTCTTAATTGGCAAATTAAAGAAATACCTTTCAGTCCTTTTCTTGCTTGACTTTGACCTGAAGTTTGAAATTCTTTTTATTCTTTCTTTCTTTATTTATTTATTTTTGGCTGCGTTGGGTCTTCATTGCTGCGCGCGGGCTTCCTCTAGTTGCGGCGAGCGGGGGCTACTCTTCGTTGTGGTGCGCGGGCTTCTCATTGTGGTGGCTTCTATTGTGGCAGAGCACGGGCTCTAGGCACACGGGCTTCAGTAGTTGCGGCACGTGGGCTCAGTAGTTGTGGCTCGCAGGCTCTAGAGCGCAGGCTCAGCAGTTGTGGCGCACGGGCTTAATTGCTCCGCAGCATGTGGGATCTTCCCAGATCAGGGCTTGAACCCATGTGCCCTGCATTGGCAGGCGGATTCTTAACCAATGAGCCACCAGGGAAGCTTCCGGTCCTTTCTTCTTGAAACACACACTTTTCCCAGGCTTCCAGAAAAATGTGGTTTTTCTCAGTCCTCCAGTCAATTTCTCAATCTCCTTTGCTACTTCCATCTTGTTTCCAACAATGGAAACAAACCAGCCCAACGTGAGCAAAGCAAATGAGAATTCATTGGAAAGACATGGGGAAGGGAGGTGCTACTGAATAGGGGGGCAAAACTGGAGGACCAGTCATGGGAACCAGCAAGCATAAGGACACACCAATGGCCCCCCAAAAGCAAGAAGCTGGAAGCACAGTGACTCCCAGAGCCAGGGACACTTGTCAGGAGGCCACCACTGCTGCCATCATTGCCGCTTGTCATGCACCTAGACCTGCAATAGGTGCCTCTGATAGTTTTCTTCATCCTAGGGTCACTTGCTCCAGAATCAAGTTTCCCAGGAAAAGCTTGCAATTGACCCAACTTTCTCCTGTTGATTCATGGGGCCACAAAGGAATCACCCTCCCACCAATTCTTCCCCAAAAGGGGAAGAGGTAATTCTTTAAAAAGAAAAAGAGGCATGAATGCTAACTAGCCATTCAAAACACCAGCACCTATCCTCAGCACAAATGTTGTACATTTTATTTTGAGTATTCCATATTAATTGTTCCACCATGACTGTTGATTTTAGGTGATGTAGACTGGTTTTGTTTTTTTTTTTTTCTCATTCAACTTCGTTTTAATGAGTCTCAAAATCCTCTGACAGATTTTTGGTCCAGTTGCTTCCATTAAAAACTTCCGATTTTAAGAACTAATAACTTAAAATTGCCACAGACACACACACACACACACACACACACGGTCCACAAAACGTTCTCCTTTCCGTCTGAAAGTTTTACAATGCATTGTTATCATCAACTAGGCTCATACTATTAAACTTAAATGGCCCACTGAGACAGTTCTGAGACCATTCTTCCACCACTGATTAAGACTGGGGGTGGGGCTTCCCTGGTGGCTCAGTGGTTGAGAGTCCGCCTGCCGATGCAACGGACACGGGTTCATGCCCCGGTCCGGGAAAATCCCACATGCCGTGGAGCGGTTGGGCCCGTGAGCCATGGCCGCTAAGCCTGTGCATCCAGAGCCTGTGCTCCGCAACAGGAGAGGCCACATCAGTGAGAGGCCCGCGTACTGCAAAAAAACCAAAAAAACAAAAAAAAAAACCACGGGGGTGGCAGGTATTGGGGATAACACTCATTTAGCCTCCTGCACTTCTGGGCAGACCTGGTAACCTTGCCATCTTACAGTGCACAGGTTAGCCCCATAACAAAGAATCATCTGGCCCCTTGTCTAGGAACTGCCTTAGAAGCTTGACAAACAGGGATGGTATGACTATATTATTGATGGACCTCATGAAAAACATTTTAGGGCCTTATTAATTGTCCCCCTTTTTATCATTTTTCCTTTGTCCCCAAGCAATCTCAGGGGCAACGTGAGGAGTGGGTCAAAGGGTACAATATTAGTATTGTATTAGTCCAAATTTTCAAAACTCATTTAAGAATATCAGAAAGTACACCAGAATTAATATTAAAATACAAGCCAATGATATTAACATTCAGAATGATCATACGTTTACATTTTACCGGATTTCAGTATTAAAAACTACAGTAGGGGCTTCCCTGATGGCGCAGTGGTTGAGAGTCCCCCTTCCGATGCAGGGGACACGGGTTCGTGCCCTGGTCCGGGAAGATCCCACATACCGCGGAGCGGCTGGGTCCGTGAGCCATGGTCGCTGAGCCTGCGCGTCCGGAGCCTGTGCTCCGCAACGGGAGAGGCCACAACAGTGAGAGGCCCGCGTACCACACACACACACA